>NW_028227259.1:63875216-64492716 GCF_978045245.1 Mus caroli | reverse complement strand
GCCTAAAAAAAAACTACTTACATAAAAGAAAAAAAATCTTATCAATACTGTTGTTATCTTCAGTCCCATCACTCAAGATAGCCAGGGTGAGTTGGATGACAGCTTCAGTTACAGCATGTGACTATCTCAACATCAGATTCAACAAAATAAACAATAAAAAGCAAATTAAATAAAATAAAATAAAATTAAAAGATAAGAATCAACAAGTGAAAATAATGTAGGTATAACTATTGGGAGAATGGATATTTAAGGAAAGGGATAATCCACATGAGGTTCCTTCATTTCAGTAGGATTTAAACCTTTTTTTTTAGGAGTTTGTAGATACATAGATATATATAGTGTGATGATGCACAAATAATTTCAAGATATGGCAGAAAATTCTTGTCATCAAAGAATCATGGCAAATGTGAACTATGGAAACAAGAAAAAAAGTTCCAGCTCATCAGTTTTCTCCAACAACAACAACAACAACAACAACAAAACAAAACTTGAAATAGTCATTGTTTTCTTGATTCACTAAGGAATTACTAAGTTACCTTAACATGATTACAGTATTGGCTAAGATTTACAGAAAAAAAATGAATGGAGTGGTAGTGCTGAGGTTCAAAATCAGGGCCTCTGAGGAGCTAGCAAGCCACTCTGGTGCTATGCTATCTTCAAGTCTTTGAGAAAATATATTTAAATTAATTTATATTATTAGTGCACTAATAAAATGTAAGAAAAGTAAGGTATACTTATTCGCAGTTCTATGAAACCACTAATGGACATTTACTTGATACTTGATCAATATATATGATGTAATCCTTAGCAGAGAGGTGCTATACTGATTCTAGAGTTTCAGGCCCAATTTTCATATAATGTTGGCAGAAAGTAATCAACTTCATTTGCTTTGATTTCCCCTATGTTTAAGGAGGTAGCTATGACAACTATACACAGTATGCATATGTATACTAGTCAACACAGACCAACAGTTGTTGTTCTAGTATCAGACTTTCCTTATTTATTTCTCATGTCCTATCAGATCCCATGAATTTGCTACTTCCAATTAATCTAATCCTGATGAGTGTAACAAGGACATATCAGCACATGATGAAGGAGATAAATGCAAAAGATAATATCCAGAAGGAAGTAGTGTCACTGTATTGGGAAAGTTGAAGCTATATGTATATCTGAACACAATATCCCTAGAGGTAACTCTTGGTTCTCTTACTTTAATATGTTGCCTATAAAGTATGCATTTCAATCAGCATATAGTATGATGTTATTATAAATAATTCAAGTCAGTAATCTATTGTACAGTATTTCCTAGAAAATAGCTAACTGATAAAATATGTAGAATGATCATTTACATTTTGAAAAGCACAGGGACACTGAATCAGTCTTGCACTGATCCTTATTTTCTACAAGAATGACTCTGTAAATCTCTGCTTGCATTGATTACCATAAAGAAATCCATCATCACTGCCTCCTCTGCCCGTTTGTCTGTCCGTCTTTTGTTTTTCTAGGAATTTTACACATGACCTTGCACATCCTAGGCCAACACTTTTATTATTTGTATCTTTAGCTTACCACACCTTCTGGAGTATATAATATTTTAGAGGAATTTAGATTTTTTTTTTTTTTTTTTTTTTTTTTTTTTTTGGTTTTTCGAGACAGGGTTTCTCTGTATAGCCCTGGCTGTCCTGGAACTCACTTTGTAGACCAGGCTGGCCTCGAACTCAGAAATCCGCCTGCCTCTGCCTCCCGAGTGCTGGGATTAAAGGCGTGCGCCACCACGCCCGGCTTAGATTTTTATTTAGGCAAAACAAGTAAACAAAGACATGAACAAAAAACTATTGATAATGTGCATTTTTGGAAGTATGCCTTTTCTATATCCTATCTATGTCAAATCCACACAATACTTCTCATATAAATGTTAAGTTCAAATGTGTTCCCTAGATTTGGCCTCTCACACTTCAACCCTAATGTGACAGCAATGGAAGGTGAGGCTTTCAGGGAGCTGTTTAGGTCACAAGGTAGGGCTGCATCCTCATAAAACAATCCCATGTTAATGGTTTGTGTGTATGGCCATGTGCTCTTTTGACCTTTCACCTTTTGCCATGACAGGACAGAACAAGAAATCCCAAAACAGATATCAATGCTTGATCTTACCATTTCACAAAGTTGCACAGATCTAGTCCACTGTGTTTATTCAATCATTTATTATAAGACAAATTGATCACTTCCATTTTTGACAACTTTAGTAAACCTACAAGCATATGTACACAGACTTACATGTGCACAAACATTTAAGAATAATTTGGATTTTAAATGAATAAATAATTTAAAAATAATTGGATTTCCTTCATATAAGCACACAACAGGAAAATATTGAATATTTGAATTACAGAAGTGAAAATTAAGCCTAAAGAAACAACTCAGAAACTGATCTTTATATGGTGAAATGCTGAAATTTTAGTGAATATTATTGAAAACTGTTCTACAATTAGTATGTTAAAGATAATATTGATGCTTGACATTGTGGAAATGATAGCTATAAAACATGCTAAGTTTTAACAATCTCAGGTCATGTACATATTGTCGACATGCATTTTGCTTCATTTTTTCATAGAGACAGTATTCTAAAGTATTCTCATTTTAAATGTATGGTTTTGGGCACAGTAATTTACCTTTCACCTAAGATGCTATTTTTCTGTGAAACATTTTTTTTCCAACTCTATGGAACTACTCATCCTGTTATCAGTGTTTTTTGAAGAGTATGTGAACACTTTTGACAGTTTTCATATTAACAGAAAATCCTGTTTGAGTATATTATATCTCCAAATTGTGCACTTTGTCTTCAAAGGTGGAGACTCAGTTTAGTTCCGGTGCAATTCATTTACCTATGGTAAATTGTAACAAATAAAATTTTCACACTAATTGAATACATAATTCATTAAAAGGGAGTTTAGGTAAACTATAATCTTGCTTGTACATAGTAGTACACATCTTTTATAAAATAAAGAAAATGTGACAAGATAAAGTTTAATAGCATATTATTCAATATTTTTTTCTCAAATATTTCTTTCACTCTATGGTTAAAGGCTAGAGAAAGAACTGCAAAAGACCTTTGAAAGATCACAAATGGTATGCATTACTGATAAGTGGACATTAGCCCAAAAGCTCAGAATACCCAAGATGCAATTCAAAGACTATATGAAGCTCAAGAAGAAGGAAGACCAAAGTGTGGATACTTCAATACTTGGGTCTTTCTTATAAAGGGGAACAAAATCCTCACGGGAGCAAATATGGAGACAAGTATGGAGCAGAGACTGAAGGAAATGCCACTAGAGACTGCCCCACCTCTGAATCCATCTGATATATACTCACCAAACTCAGACACTATTGTGGATGCTAAGAAGTGCTTGCTGACAGGAGCCTGATTTAGCTGCCTCCTGAGAGGATCTGCCAGAGCCTGATAAATACAGAGGTGGATGCTTGTAGCCATCCATTGGACTGAGCATGGGGTCCTCAATGGAGGAGTTAGAGAAAGAACTGAAGGGGGTGAAGGGATTTGCAACCCCATAGGAAAAACAACATCAACTAACTAGAATCCCCAGAGCCCCCAGGTACTACACCACCAAACAAGGAGTACACATGGAGGGACCCATGACTCCAGCCACATATGTAGCAGAGGGATGGCCTTGTTGTGCATCAATGGAAGGAGAGACCCTTGGTCCTGTTCCTCTGTGCCCCAGTGTAGGGGAATGCAAGGGTGGGGAGCTAGGAGTGGGCTGGTGGGTGGGGAAACACCCTCATAGAGGCAGGGGGTAGGGGATAGGATAGGGGTTTCTGGGGGGCGGGAGGGAAGGGAAAGGAATAACATTTGAAATGTAAATAAAGACAATATCTCATAAATAAAAAGACTTTGTAAATGTAAGTCCTAACTTTAAGAGGTTTATTATAGATAAAATAAAGATGTCTGGACTGCGGTAGAAAAAAAATGAATATTTTGGTTTAGGAAGAAGATTCAAGGGAAGTGATATTTATATACTACCTATTTATGACTGTTTCTGTACTAAACAAGACAGAAAAAAACAATAGATATCTCTAAACAAGGAAATTGGAAGGAAGTAATAAAAGATGGCTACAAATGCAAACATTTAATACCAGATATTTCAAACTTTTAAAATTATCCATTTATTTTACTCTTAATATTATATTGTAATCATATAACATGCTCTGCTCTTACTTCCCTCTAGGCCCACCTCTGTGCTCACTTGTCCTCTTTAAAGTTTATGGACTCATTTTCCTTAATTATTGTCCCATATTGTATGTGTGTAATAAATGGCTGTGAAAGACACTGGCTTTTATTGGATTCCAATCACAAAACAATTCATATTTTCTTAGGGGAGAATATGGTAAGCATAATAACTAGAGAGTTGGACATAATTTACTTTCATCCCATGACTTCTTGTTACTCCATTTGCATATATTTAAAATAGGATTCAAAAAATAGAGCAACCCAACAGTGATATACATTAATAGAACTGAACAAAGTAAGTGTGTGTACATGCATGTGTGTATATGTGTATGTGTGTGTGTAAAATTTTCTCTGCATGATAATTAACTTTATAATTTTGTTCACCTTTTGTAGTTCAACGTGAGAAAAGTATGAACTACATGAGGATTTGGCCAAAAGCAATGAAAACTCAGCAGCTCCATTGACATGAGTGCTTCTCAGAAGCTCTTAATTGATCAAGTCAGACTTTAGTGGTCATTTGTCTTTTGTTGATTGCAGCCATTCATCAAACGTTTTGGGTCCCCAACGTCTTTTTTTTTTTTTTTTTCCTTTTGGTATGAGCCAATTTCCACACCTAGTCAATGATAAAGTAACTTTACAATGTATGAGTTTTCCTTAAATAATTATCTACTCTGATGAATCTTACCTCCTTCATTTCCTGTGCCATTTATCTCTTCATCTTTTAAGAATTTTTAATGCTGCCTGAAAGACAGCAAAAGACAGAAAAATAGAGAAAGGACAGCATGATACATGGCAATAAACTTATCAACTTCCTTCTACAATATTTTTCAAAGAAAGGAGAATTTTTTTGAACATTTAACATGTTATAATATCATTTGTAGTCTTATCTATATGTTTACACAGAGATTTAAAATGTAATTTCTTGATAATATATCCCTTAATTCAATTCCTGAAATGGCTTCCAATTTTCATTTACTTAAATAAAAGCATTATACCTTAATATACTAATTTCTGCTTACAAAATTATGAAAACAGCTTCAGGGCATATCTAAAATGTTAGAGATTTGTATAGAATATATAGGAATAAAATGTTAGTCTTTCAGATAACTATATTAATATAAAAAACAAAATTTAATGCCTGAATGTTTAAACACTAAAGATATATTTACTTATATACTAGAGTACTTAATTATTTTATTTACTTATTAACTTTTATGAGCAAGGAATTGCTGTATTAAAACAATATTGTACTAATAATTTTAAAGGTATTGATATGTAAATTAAATCAATGCAATAAATAATTTTTCTAAATTACTAAAAATTGTCTAATATAAGTAGAGTACTTAGGGCAAATAATCCTGTTGATAATTCAATGCAAAGAGTATTGGAAAGAAAACATTCTTAATGACCTTTCCACCAACCAGGTACTGCATATCCTTCTCTAGGATATGGATGATCGAGTCCACCTGATTCTCCTCTTTTCACATCTGCCTAGCAACCATTCTACTCTTACCTTCAAGCTAGAACCAGAACATATCCTCCATACCAGTCTAGCACCCCATGTCCTTCTGTTTTATTTGAACCTATACCACATCCAATCTCTAGTTGCAATCTGACTTCACATATTCTTTTCTGTTATAAACTGTTTAGTCCATATAGACATAGAAATAATGAAACATTCCCAAGTCCATACCTCATTTTAAAAAACCCAAACAGTAAGAAAGATTAAGTCAGCATCTCATCATAACCATCCATTAGTCTTATAGAAGTGCCTTCCTATGAGAATTGTCCAGGAGAACCCTGGGAGAGAATTTTGAAGAACAATCATGAGATTAATCAGGAATAAAGTGTTTAAAGAATACTCATAGGAGTAGCTCAATTAACTTAGAAAGAAAGAACTTAAAGGAATGAATGTCTGAATAATGTCCAAGAGAACATAAACATAAGGATCTTGAGAAGGATCTTGGGAATTTGAAAACCGAACCTAATAAAGAGAAACATTGAAGAGGACTTCAGCTAAAATGAATAAAGAGTTTTGAAAAATCCAATAACCTAAGTATAAAACTCGAAGGAAATCCTTATAAGTAAACTGAATCAAGCTGAAAGCAGATTATCAGGATTCCAGACAAAACAAGCAAAGATTTTGATCAGTGATGTTCCACCAAAATAAACAGTAAGAAAACACTGTGAAAACAAAATCTACCCTATCAAATATGTACACAATTTTTAAAATGAGAGGCTGATATAGAAAGTATATTTGCAAGTCAGCTCAACATGAAATTATAACTTCTAGATTGAAAATTGATATAGAACTAGTTGTGTTTTTAAAATGTGACTCCAAATTACTAATATATGAAGATGTACAAAATTGCTCAGCATATGTACATTAGGAAATGTACATCAATGAAAAATGCAAGTCATGATACCTATAACACGTACCAGAGAGATAAAAGATATTTGGTGTTGCTGAGACTATTGATAACAAAGGACTGAAATTCCCTGAAAGTGAGAATATAATTGTGCAAACTGTAAGAAAATTTACTGGAGAAATGATTGGAAGTGATAATATTATTTGACACAAAATTCATATATGCTGAAGATGAAAGTTTCAGGACTGTGTAAGAATCTTTACAAACATACTAGAGAACATATTTCTCAAGAGATAAATGAACATGTGACTTGAAAAAAAAAACTGAACACTGGGAAACTATCGTTTGCTCACACAGCTTGTTGTTTAGTTGAGTCTCTTGTCTTCAACCTTGAAAGTGTTGAGCAAAGATTGGCTCAGGGTGAAATCTGTGACTTCTGTTGCACATACTACTATCTGACACTACTATTGGCTTATCAGTCACTTTGCTCACTATTTGGTAAATTAAATATGCTTGCAACCATTAAGTAGTTCAGACCATTTCCATCTAAAGAACATTCTCTCAGACAAACAAAATCTGCTTTTGGATCCCAACACTGTCTTGAGAACCAATAGCATGAAAGACAAGACACTGTTGGCCCATTGTTCATTTTATTTCTGTCCCCCTCAATTCTAGATAGCAGATTGTTCATAATTGATATGGAAAAATATGAGAGTTGTATGAAGTAGTACAGCCCTTGTTCTAAGGATACTATGTTAATTCAAACTGAGTAACTGATCTATTTAAAGTTACTGCTTCTAGGCTTTTTAGGTTATACTTTGGAGGTCAATGGAATACACAGACATTTCGTTTCTGTGTGCACAGTGTAGAGAAGCTATAGAAGAATATGACAGTAAATGGTGACTAGCACATAGACACGCAGCTGTTGACAGTGCACTGTAAATGACTATGGAGTGGTCATCCTTAAATAGGATATCTATAGTACACTTTCTTCTTCATAGACTTTGGGATCGTTGATAGGGGAAGGAGAAAGACTTATAGAGCCAGAAGTGGTTGGTGATTACAAACAAACACTGTCTACCATACACAAAAGAACAGCTCCAGCACTATATGATAGTATCTAAGCAGAGCAGTTTCAGTGGATTGGTAAAAAGTAAAATAATAATGATAATAATAATAATAATTAGGACACAAAACTTTGTAGGTATGTAATGAAGTGGGAATCTGGAAGGTAATGGGGAAAGGATATGAATATGACCAAAATAAAATGTGTGAAATTCTCGTAGAAATAGTAAGATATTAAACAGATAAATCATTGATGTTGGCAGTGAATTTGCACTGAAGTTGGACTCTTGTGATTTCATAATTATGGATTCTAAGTCAATTTCCTCTAGACTTCAGAAAAAAAACTCTAGAAGAAAGGTTTTTTTGAAATATATATTTTAATGAACTTTTTATATATTTTGATTATATTCTTTATCCTTCCCAAACTCCATTCAGATCTTCCCCATCTCTCCACCCATTCAACTTCATGCCCCACCCCTTCTCTGAAAGAAACAAAATAAAGCAAACAAACAAAAAAGCAAGCAAGCAAACAAACAAAAATCTTTGTTACTGGTTATAAGTTTCTCCTTGATTTCTTTCTTTTTTTTTTTTTAAAGGGAGAATTTAGACTAGAGAAAGCAATTTCAGAGATAGTGTATGAAGTAGAAAAATTTCTTTCCATTTGTGTCCAGTTTCTGTTTCCAGTTGTGTTTTGTGATGTTTTTTCTGGAAACTGTCTTATGAAAGGATATTTTGTGAGAATAGACACAGGGTATTTGTCTGGAAGCTACCCGGTGAAAGAGCTTGTGATGTTTTACTCGAGTGGATGTTTGAGAGAACATGTAATATTTGGAAAGAATATATGAATAACCCAACAGAAAATGGACAGTGCTCTGTAATTGCTTTGCTGATCTTCATTGGTCTTTGCTGATGATGCCATGGCATTGGTTCACCATGATTTCTTCTCTGATCTTCACTTGTTTTAACTTTGGAGAGAGAAACACACCAAAGCCCTTCTTTTGGTGTTCTGACTGCTTCTTGACACTTTGGCAGACTCAGGATGACTAGTGGAGCCTTGCCATTTCTTCTACTGCTGTTTTCTCCACTGTGTCCTATTTTGCTAGTGGACAGGTCTGCTGACAGCAAAGATTGGAATCGCCAAGAAACTACTTCTTTTTTTAATTATATTTTATTAGATATTTTCTTTATTTACATTTCAAATGCCATCCTGAAAGTTCCCTATACCCTCCCCTTGCCCTGCTCCCCTACCCACCCACAGGTCCAACTTTCCCTTGTCCTATTAGCTATCTTCCTCCCCTAACTTTGGCCAGTGGAGTTTATGGGAAGTTGAAGCATTTAAGAACCTTTATTAGCCAGGTGTGGTGGTGCATGCCTTTAATCCCAGCACTTGGGAGGCAGTTTAATCCCAGCACTTGGGAAGCAGAGGCAGAGGCAGGCAGCTTTCTGAGTTCCAGGACAGCCTGGTCTACAGAGTGAGTTCCAGGACAGCCAGGGCTACACAGAGAAACACATCTTGAAAAACCAAAAAAAAAAAAAAAAAAAAAAAAGAACCTTTATTAAAGTAGGCTTTGAAAAATATAAGCCTATGAGAGTAAGCAATATTTTCATTAAAAATAACACATATACTCTGGGAAAAAAAAACACTGGTGAAGGCCATTCTGAAATTCCTTGATGCAGTGAGTACAAACTTATGGAACTTCAAATTGTATGATATGGCTGGGATACTTGCTGGAGGAAGATTATCCTTTTCCTAAAATATAAACATATAACAACAACAACAACAAAACTTAGAGCATTGCATGGTCTTTTAAAAATCTTACAACATTGGTCAAAACTAGAGTAAATGTTTTAATGAAGCTATGCTTCATAATAAAGCAGGGGGTTCTTATCCTAGTGCACTTACTTAATAGCTGGGAAGATTCTCTGGCATTTTAGTTTCTAATATATGGCAAAATCTAGCAATAGGTTCATTGGTGCTTAAACACAGGAGAACATTCTGACCACCAAAAACATAACTACTAATACACAACTTCACCTTCTATGTTTTACCTATTTCTAAAAACTTGTCTATTATATCTTGAGGTGATTCTATTGGTTGATTATCTGCAATGTTTCACAGGCTGATCTGAATTAGCCCTCTTGATGTTTTCCACATGAAAGTGCATCCTGTTAAACATACTTCAACCTCTAGGAAAGAACAACTGCTTTTCACACATAAGTGAAATACTGCTGTCCATCTTCTCCACTACCCTGCTTCCATACATTGATTTCTTAAAGAAGATGAACTATGATTCTGGCATCATGCCCTAGAAAGAGAAAACTATATTTGCTGTGAGATTAAAGTTTAACACAGTAAGGGACAGAAGCTTGTTACATCTGAAGGTGAATAGCAATCACTAAAATGATACTAATCAAAAATAAAAGTGAGGAGAAAGCACTAGGATATCAGAGATCATCAAAAGCATATGGGAGAGATTGAGTGTGCCTGACTGAGCACAGAAGTTCTGTAATAATGGTCATTTTCTCTTAATTGTGTCCCAGGGAAGTCAAATCTCTCCATGGATCTGTCACATTGATGAGTTTTTTAGATTCTTGTCTGCCAATTTATAACTTCTCTCCATCTTCCTCTTAGGTTCCTGTCTCACTTTCTGTTTGGTGTGTGATTCATCTCTATCAGGTAATATGATATATACCCATCCATTGGCTCTATACTACTTATTTCTAATTCTCAACTATTAAACAGGATTTTATATCTCCCATTGCTTTAGAGCTGATCATCTGAAATGAAGTCTTTAGTACAGATTTTACTGTGATTTTCTGATGTATTTGATGGTACTTATCAGCTGTTTTCTAAATTTTCTTTTTGTAAATTTTCTTTTTTTTTATAGCACACATGGCACTGTTTGGCCTAATTTTTATTTTCTAGTCTTTTTACTTTCTTAAGAATTGACTACATATGTAAACTTAAAGTATGTGTTTTCTTATGAAATTTTAAAGTAGTCCATTCGTGTCATTTTCCTTGCTCTGCGGTTGGTTTAATTTAATCTCAGCCCATCTGTTAATGACTTCAAATGTCACTCTTCAGCCCTGACCTCACCCTTTATTTCCATCTTGTATGTTTACTTGTGATTAAATCAGATCTGCACATTTAAAACTCCTGTTAAACTGATGGTAGTTTCAACATCTATTTCGGAGATCTATTAAAACTTACACACATAAATCCTAAATGACTGACAAGAATTTATCTCAGTTATATTGGCGGGCCATGAGATACTATTTTATATTTTTTTCACTTCTTTCTATTTCTAATCAATCAGCAGAATCTTTGCATAGTCTTTCATGAACTACCTTTCTTCTTTGTTATCATTTTACACAATACAATGGTTATATTGGAGTTGAGCCATAAATATCTGTTATATGTATGTCTCTGTCTCTCTGTCTGTCTATATCATTTATATCTATGTCTACATCTATCTACATCTATTTCTATTTCTATATCTGTTTATCTGACTCTATTTGTCTGTCCATTTGTATGTCTATATATCATCTGTGTCTCTATCATCTCTATATGTCTATATCATCTATCAACTTTTATCACTATCTATCTATCTATCATCTATCTATCTATCTATCTATCTATCTATCTATCTATCAGTATCTATAAATACATATAGCTATGTATATATCTATATTTCTCATTAAAGTGTATATTTATCTAGAATATATTTTTATACAATTCTAGAGTATAAAACTTGGCACGTGTCCTGCAGCCCAATATTATAGATTCCATAGTTATTTTCCTCCATAACCACATTTTCACTATCATAGTTAAAGATAGTTCCCTTTTTATTTCTTTCCAAAATAAAAGAGTATGGGTATTTGTATGATTGGACCCATGTGACCTCACTCTTCATAATGTTTTTCAGTTCTAGCTTTCAAATTCTATTTCTGTGAAATGTATGAGTTTATAGTGTACATTGAATACTTCCTTCCAGAGTGCTTCAAAATTCTTTCTCTTTTCAGTGAATATTTTACATGTCCTTCATCTGTTGTTTCATAATAATTCTTAAGCATCTGACAGCATGGACATTTCTTCTACAAATCTGTTGTGCTACTTTCTCTGTGTCTCTGTTACTCTCTGTCTCTCTGTCTCTGTCTCTGTATGTCTCTCTGTATCTCTCTGTGTCTCTGTCTCTCTCTCTTTCTCTCTCTCTCCCACCTCACTCTCTCAATCTACAGGTTGCAGACAATTCACTTCCAATTATACCAATTATATATCTAGCCAGTCAATGAACACTTGCCTATGTCTTACATTTTTTACAAATGACAGCAAAGCATTTGTTCTTAAGAAACATCTCTTTAATTCAGAAGATGTTTTAAAATTCAAAAGTAGGATGGTTTTCCAATAATGTACATCTAAGTTGGGACAATGAGTAGAAGATATTATTAAGCTAAGAAAACTAGTCCATTTTTTTTTATCAAGATAACATTAAAGATATGAATATATTGTATATCAGTGAGGACAAGGAGTTTTCTTATATAATGTTTATTCCTTTATAATGCAGTAGAGAAATAAATTTAGCTATGACTCATTGCTAGAAAGTCAGAAAATATAAATTTAACATTATATTTTCAAATAATATTGCTTTAAAATTCCTATATTAATATCACTCATTTTGTAATTAATATAATGTCTGAACTTTAACTCAATGTATGAGAAATCAATACTATGTAGGTAGTAGGTAGGTGGCATGCCTACATTTATGAATATACATGAATACAGATTTGTATACTTCACTATATGCTCAGTTGGAGTTCAATAGTCAGCTGTAGCCCAAAGGTCTTATTGCAACTTTTGTGATATTTCATACTGGTAGAATATATCCTGTCATTCAAAATATTCTTACACCATCTTTTAAAGACTATTGCATATGAAAAAATACTTCATGACAGTTTTCTCAAATTTAAAACAACAATTTCTTTCCTACATGCCTATTTTATTGATGCCTGTCATTGGGAAAATAGAATTGTCTGCAGTACAATATAGATGAAAATAAAATGGGTTGCAAAGTAACTAGAGATTTTACCTTGCTAGAGTAAAGACGTCAAAGTAAGATATAGTGTCTCTAGATGCCATGCAAATACTTAACAGACACATCATTCAATTTATGGGACAGTATGATTTTCTTCTTCTCTTTAACAATCTTTCAAGTTCTGCTTTTCTTCTCCCTGCTCTTCCTTGCTTGGACTATATGCAATATAAGGTTGTAACTCAGTTTCTTCCAATACATCACTGAGAAACACACATACTTTCCTGATACTATAGTAGCAGAAATATTGCTTTGACCGTAAAAGAGAGGCAATTCATTCTGGACCCAATGAATGAGCAAGATTCAGCAACACTTTGCTACTAGACCATGGTATACAATATGCTAACAATTTCTTGATATTTCTTTAGAGAAAAAAATCTCATAAGTCAGAATACTTTTCAAATATTTTAGTAGGCATGTGCGGTAGATTATTAATAAAGCTGAGACAGCTCTAAATTTTAGATATCTTTTGAATGGTAATGGTTAGTAGTCAACTGAATTAAAATAGATAAAAGTATTCACATATTTGTCATTATGATGTTAGGTCAGACAAAAGGACTAGCAATGAAAGAATATTAAGGGGCCTAAAAATTTCCCAAAGTAAATTATAATTTGTATCTAGACCTGCACAATCTCAGCCTTTCCACAACAATTAAGATTCTAATCATTCAATCAACCTCACAGCTGCAACTTCCTTTGAGAACTTCAGTTCATAGCATTTTATATGAAATGTTTGCACAACAGTTAAATATGATTTGTATTTTCATGCTATTTTATCATGTTATATTAATTTATATCATCCTATATAATACTCAGGTCTATTCAGAACTTGAAATATCAAGAACTCTTGTGAATTTGAGACTATGATACTACTTTCTCTCTTACATAATATACGGTAGAAAGAATTTTCCCCCAAATCCCACAGTGTAAAAATTACTGGAAGCTGTGAATATCTTGTTTCATATAGCAAAAGAAAATTTAAATCAATGATTAATATTAAGGATGAAATTATAAGCAAGTTATTGTCAGAATAACATCAATGATCTCATACAAGCTTTTAGGGTGGAACACTGGTTTTCTGGAAAACATGAAACATTGGCCCAGGAAATGTGGAAGACTCCTATAGTCACTGAATGTGAGAAAATGTTGAATGAGAGAAAGAAAAACAGAAAGACAGACGATCAAAAGTAAGACAGACTGATAAATTGGCAGGCCAAAAAGATGACATGAGAAAGAAAGATCTAAAGAAAGAAAAACATAATCAAAACAAGAAGTTAGTTACTAGAAAAAAAATAGAGAAACTGTTTAGAACACCATCCAAAATAAGGGAAACTTTTAGAAGATGGATATATTAACATTTACTCAATTTATGCCTGATGAAAAATCAACTGAGGGCCAAATCAACTGCTTAGCCAATTGCCCCACAAACTTGAGAAGCTGATATGAGTCCCCTGATCACAGGCATTTAAAGAGCATGGCCTCCAGAAAATTATCCTCTAATCTCCACAGAAATGATGGTGCACATGGCTGTCCAAACAGGAGGAGGAGGAGGAGGAGGAATAAGAGGAGCAGGAGGAGGAACAGGAGAACAAGAAGAAAAACAGCAAGAAGAGGAACAAAAAGAAGGAGGAGAAAAAGAAAAAGTACAAGAAGAAAAACAAGAAGAATAATAAGAAGATAAAAGATAAAAGAAAAATTGTAAAAAAATCTAACTAAAAGTATATTTCAATTTGAAATGGAACAAACAGACACCATACAAGAGTGGTAATGAATTAGATGTTTCTTAAAGACAAACATCATCCTAAATAAACACATAAATAAAAGACTTCATACAAAATCATTCTGCATAACAAAACATACTAAATAAAAATATAGTATTTGTGGTTGATATGTATACTAATGTATACTAAGGAACAGGCAGAAGTATTACATCATATCTTAGACTGAGAATATAAACTAGAAGCCTTATGATAACTATACAAAGAAAATTTCTTTAAAAATGAATGAGCTGTTAAATGATTCAAAATTGCAAAGAAGTATTAAGTACAGAGAATAGGTATAAAATTATCATACTAGGTATAATGGTGAAGTGATTAAGTGATTAAAGTCAAAATTGAGCAAATTGTTCCCCTATGGTAAATGTGAGGATATCTAAAGAAGTAGAATTTAGGAATTAAAAGTAATAATTTTAACCAAATCAAAATTGCAGTAGTTACAAAACAAAACATTTGTTCTACAGAATTCTGTTTAAAGAAGAAAACTATGTTTCAAAATGTGTATAAAATTATTTTAACATATTTATGAAAAATGTAAAAATAATCAATGATCAAAAATTTATATCTTGTAAAGTCAAATGATGACATGATATAGAGAAATATAAGTAAAATTTCTACATCTGCATCTAAAATACCATGTTTGTAAAACATTATGCTGAGTGAAAATACTATGTATGTGATAGGTATGATATAGTAGAACTCATGTCTATTAAATATTAATTCATGAAATATTATTTATCTTCTAATGACATTCTGGAGCACTTTTATGTACCATATTGGTTACAATTACAACTATTCAGAATTTTCGACAAAGTTAAATATGTTATATTT
This sequence comes from Mus caroli, assembly GCF_978045245.1. Taxonomy (NCBI): domain Eukaryota; kingdom Metazoa; phylum Chordata; class Mammalia; order Rodentia; family Muridae; genus Mus; species Mus caroli. The sequence continues at coordinate 64,477,343 of NW_028227259.1, read as the reverse complement.
TGTGTTTATATTATGTATATTCATTTACAATGAATAAATGAATTTATAATTAATGCTAAAGGGATGTAAACAAGGTTTAGAAAAGATTTTGACAGTGGGCTTGATCATGAAGGTGGTTTATGAATCCCCAAACTTTCTGACTAAAGCACCTTACCTAGGCTAATCTGGTACCCTATAAATTGGACTTGGTAACACTTCCTGTTAAATACCCTGGGAGAAGCAACTTAATGGAAAAAAAAAGATTCATTCACAGTTGCAGATCAAGAAAATTTCCTCATCCTTTCATCAGGAACAATATAAAAGTGATGGAAAATTCTTAGAGGTAGAAACTGAAAGCCAACTGACCACATTGTATCCAGACAGGAAATACTGCGGGAGGTCCTTAGGTACTTGAGCTCACAGATAATCACCAGGGATATTAAACACTCAGTGTTGTCTCTTCAAAGGGAGAGAGAATCTGTTTTCCACCCAGAAGGTTGGGAACAGAGGTACTTAATAGCCAGGTGACCTTTGCAGTTTATGCATGGCCAGGCCAAACTTATCTAAACCTATTTATCTCTGTCAATCTATAACACTATCCTCTCCTAACCCATTGTGAATGTTGTTTTCCTTGAGCCTATTTCCTTACTGAATCTATAGAACCTACTTTATAGAAGACAAAACAAAACAAAAACCCAAACAAATAAACTCATGAATGAGCAAACAACTAAAATCTACCTAGTACTGGAATCTTGAAGAAAGAACATTGGCTAGTGAGTCATGTTCAATCAGATTCCCTTCGTGCCTACCTGACTCTCGTGAACTGGGTGAAGAATTGTGGGGGGATAACCAGGAGTGGGGCAGTGAGTGGAATGTAAAACGAATAAACATAAAATTAATAAATAAAAAAATAGAAAACCACAACAAAACGAATTCCTCTCCCCAGATATGCATAGGCTTGTATCAACTTGCCAAAATCAAACAGAACATTGAATCATTGTCAAGTTGACACAAAACACATCAGTTACTAATACACAACCTTTTTTTCTCACCACAAGATTTCATACTAACATCAATATAACAATACAAAATATTTTTAATGTAAAAGTCCCATAATCTTCAAAAGTTCAAACTCCTTAAAATATCATAAGTCCCTTTAAAAGTTCAGATTTCCTTTAAAATATTCAAAGTATCTGTAAAATTCTGAAGTGTCTCTAAATTCTGATATCTCCTAACTGTGGGCTTCTTTCAAATAAAGTAAGACAAGTCAAATGCTCTCAAGAGGGAAGAATCAAGGTATAGTCACAAGCAAAGCAAAGCAAAAACAAAATCAAAATCAAATACTTCTAAGATAATTTCTTGACATCTGAGACTAACTCAAGATATTCTAGGCCACAAGAAGATATTGGCCATGACATTTCTTCAGTTTTATAATTCGTAGCATGGATTGTCTCCTATGCTCAGGCAGTCTCAACTCCACAGTTCCTTGCTGAACTTGACAGTCATCCAATGATACTAGCATCTCCAAACTATTGGGACCTCAGCTGTAACTGTGTTGCATTTTAACAACATCTTCTTCTGGGTTTCCTTCATGGATTCTAACCAATTGCCTGATTCTAAGTCTCAACTTCTCTCCATGGCCCCTTGAATCCTGGGCCTTCTACTACTGTAACTAGGGTTATACCTATCAAGCCTCAGTTGCAGTTGGTGACTCATCCTTTCAAATAAAGTACAAACTAGGTGACTTTTACATAATACCACATTTGGCTTCCAGCATAACATGAGAATCTCTGGACCACAGTTCTGTGTGCTGACTATGAGAAAACACTACAAGATTTCCAATAATGCTCATCACCTCTTAATCACTGTTAACTTCTTACCTGTAGGTTGCCTTCACTGTTTTTTTTTTCCCATCAAAGTAAAGATTTAACATCAGAGTTTGTTTGTTTGTTTGTTGTAATTTATTTTTTGCCCTCCATATTCAATTCCCTGCCCCCCATCTACCCTCCAACTACTCCATATCTCACTGTGAGTGCTCTATAGCCTCAGTAATAGTGTCAGGCCTTGGGACCTCCCCTTGAGCTAGATCCCACTTTGGGCCTGCCTCTGGAACTTCTTCTCCTCAGGCTACTCTCCATTTACATCCCTGTAATTCTTTCAGACAGCCACAGGGGCATGTGTTCCACTATGTTCATAGCAGCCTTATTTGTGATAGCCAGAAGCTGGAAACAGCCCAGATTTCCCAGGACAGAAGAATGGATACAGAAAATGTTGTTCATTTACATAATGGAATACTATTCAACTATTAAGAACTAGGTCATCCTGAGTTTTGCAGGCAAATGGATGGAACTAGAAAATATCATCCCAAGTGAGGTAACTCAGACATTCATGGTACATACTCATTAATAAGTGGATATTAGCCTCCTCCTCACCCCAAACAATAACAACAAAAAACAACAACAAAAAACCCATACAGAATACCCAAAATACAGTCCACAGAACTCAATAAGCTCAACAAGATGAAGTGCTCAAGTGAGGATTCCTAAGTCCCACTTGGGAGAGAAGAAAGCAATCACAAGTGTGGAGAGAGGGAGGGACCTGGGAGGGAAAGTGGACAGTGTGGGGAGAGTGAAACCTAATTTGGTATTGGATGAGGGAAAAGGACTGAAGCTCTGAGGGCCAGTAGAAAGAATGTAAATAACCTCAGGAAATAGGAGGTTGGGTGAGCCCCCATGATGCACCAGAGACCTGGGATATGAGAGACTCTCAGGACTCAAAGGGAGGAACCTTAGATAAAATGCTGGACAGTAGAGAGAGGGAACTTATAGAGCCCACCTCCAACAGAAAGAGAGGACATCGAGTGAGGAATGGTGTTGCCATGCCACAGTCACAACTTTATAGTTTCTTAATTCGAAATATCACAGAAATTGGACAATTTGAAACTCTACTTCACTCTGAAATTTCAAAAGACATTCCTTTATTTTCTGCATTTCTTTCAACATTCTTATGTTCCAAGTACACACTGCATGTTCCACTGAGCTCTGAAATTCCAAAGGATTTTCCAGCACAAAGTTAAAATATATCCACAGCCTTTCCCCAAATACATGTTCAGGCATGTCTTAGAAAAAAACAAAACAAAACAAAACAACAACAACAACAACAACAAAAACACACTCCTGGTGCCAATTTCTGTCTTAGGGTTTTGAATAGTGTGATAAAGCACTAAATGACTAAAATTAACTTGCAGATGAATGCATTGTTTTTTTGTTTTTGTTTTTGTTTTCATTTTACAGCTTGTAGTATATAATCCAGGGAAACTAGGACAAGAAATCTAGGCAGGAGACTAGAGACAGGAAATGATCCAGAAGCCATGGAAGAGTATTGCTTACTTGCTTGACCATTCACAGTTTGTGTAGTATTCATGTCAGCTGTAGGATTCCTGCTCTGCTTGCTCCTTCAGGTTGGACAGACATCTCTACACTCCAAGCTGAAAGGATGAAGGAGAATCCCGAATGGGTTGGGTCTGCAGGATTTCAATATAGCTAGGAGTAAGTGCCAAGGAGGGACAGCAATGAGAAAGGTTTCTCTGAGGATTTTAATTAAATAACTCTTTTAGAGGATCTTAGCTAGTATGCATACCATCATGCCTGGTGGTCTTGCATGCATATGCTTTATTCGGAGTGAACCAGGGGTATATACCAAACTTGGAGATTGGAAAGGAGTTCTAATTGTGGTGAAGTTTCACTGGCTGAAGATTAAAAGTACTGAGAATGCCTAATTTGTATGGAGAGGCATTCTAGGAATCTCACATATTTGCTGGGCAGGTTCTTATCCAGAAAGAGGAAGTTGAACTTGTAGGTTTTCCAAAGAGGACTTTACCTTTCTTGTGTAGGGGGTGTAGGAAGCTGGGATGCAGAGACAAGGTCAGAAACGTGGAAGCCCTACTGGTAAAGGGAAGCTTCCATTTTTGTTCAGATGAGTTATATGGTCATGATAGACTGTGTCCTGAATTAACAGGCTTTCTCCACTGGTTTGCTTATTTTGTTTCACCTGCCCAAGGGTGGCAACACCAGCAGAGGTTGTGAGCCTTGCAAATATCAATCATTAATCAAGGAAGTACTTTACAGACTTGCTTACCAACCAAACTTTTAGAGGCATTCTCACCAATTATGATTTCTTATTCCATAATATACAAACAAAATACTGGTAAGACAAATTAAGAAAAAAGTCCAAACAAAGGGATATAAAACAAAATGTCTACCAAAGTACTATGGAGTTAATGTTATATTGGCCATCTACTGTTGTGCATACTGTCTACCCTGAAGTGTGGTTAATAAACCCAGTCAGACTTCATTGGGGAAAAATAATGTTTCCTTTGGAAGTGGATGCCATTGAAGATATATTTTTGGTTATAGAGAGGAGTCCGTGTCTGTACACTTCTTTCAGTACTGGGAACTTACCATGCTGTAACTTCTGCATTTTGTTTTTGTGTTTTTAGTGTGCGTGTGTGTGTGTGTGTGTGTGTGTGTGTGTGTGCATGTGTTTCTGGTGTTTTATCTTTGCTATTAGATTTTTAAATTACAATTTGTGTGTGTAGAGTTGGGTGGATGGAAAAGATCTGGAAAGAATTGGGAAATGAAAACTTTGATCAGAATATATTCTTTATAAATGAATAAATAAAACAACAAAAACAAAAGTTTACCTCTTCTAAGATATGTCTAGATTCGTGTCAAGTTGACAAAAATCCAAACAGCATATTTTGTGATATGTAAGTTTTCTTCTTTCTCTTGAGAGAATACCTTGTGCCATGAAGCATAGAAATACTGCTGTGTAACAGTTCTGACATGACCTACTCCCAAATGTAGGGGATCTCGCTGTTTTTTGTCTTATTATTGTTGTTTAACTTTTTGTTTGGCATATTTTAAAAATCTTATTTATTATATGTATGTATGTATGTATGTACATATCTATGTATGTATATATTTAGTGGAGGAGACATAAAATTATCCAGATGAAGCAAGTGCTGGGCATAGCACAATTAGCAAAGGTCATTCTCACCTACCATGTTCAGGTCACAGGTCTAACTCAGGTCATTAGCTCTGGCAGCAAGCACCTTTGCTGAGTCACCTCGCTGACATTGGAGAATTTTAAATTCCACCTTTTTTTTAGACAAGGAAAATGATTTTTACCACAAATCTTGACTATCTTCTTGGAAAGGGCTAGAGAAAATTTTACTCTGGCAGATGGTAGTGCTCGAGAAGAGGCACATAAGTGACAGCATGACAACCACAGAAGCTGCCAGATTTGCTGAATAAATTCGTTCCTGTTATTTAAAAGTTATCAGAGTTTGTCATTTTTAAGTCTGCCATTTATTGGCATCAGCATGACCCCCTTACTAGGGTTTAAATTAAATAGCATATGTAGGTGTTCAAAGCACACTTATTTCTAGAAGTCAATGAGTAGTAAAAAAATTGTAAATGCAAACTTCCAAGTTTTTATTCCTTTATTTAACAATAACTATTTAAAATTGACTCATTGTAGGGCAAGAATGTAATGTGTGCAATTATAAAATATTAAAGTCATGTTTAAAACAATAGCATTTGTTCCTGATGATAAAAGTCATAATCACTCACTTTGACAGCACAATGATGGGTTCTTTTTATAGATTACTCAGATGATCTGGGAAGTCAGTAACTGCAGTTAAATGACTTACAATTATACGCCATTTATAAATCATAGAAGTGCTGTGAATTTTTGCCATCTTAAATATGTAGATGTAATTCATATTTTAGAAATATAAATGTCAGCTTCAAATCTAAGTTTAAGAGGTATTCTATCTTTTCATTTTTGTTATCCCACCATTAAGTGATTAGTCAGCAAGTACAATTGTGTAGGTGTGTATGTACACAGGTGTGTAGATGTGTGCCTATTTGTGTTTGTGTGCCTTATTCATAATTTGTTTTGCACAGTCCCAATCTTTTCAGGGTGAAACATGCATCTTCCACGTTAACGATGTAGGTCCAGCCCAGAAGTACAGTTAATGAACACAAATTGCTATCCTGAATGTGTGCTTGCATAAAATCTCTATCAATAGTAGATCATTTATTTCTTGTAGTTCTCTGAATATTCTGCCTCTGTCGAACAAATGGTAAATTTGACATTAGACAATTTTTTATTAAGAAGATGTGTCTTCCTGGAAGCCATTGCTTATGCTTCTGTTCTTTTTAGTCATCACTCTACAGGAATAACAGAACAATGAAGTACTTAAAATGATTTCTATATATTTCTGGATAAAAGGACTTACCTCGATTAATTTCTGTGGTAGATTTGGTTTGACACTTGTATTATGTCAATTGGGTTCCCAAAATAGCAAGAGATTCCACACATAGGATGCTGTGGGTCCCTGCCACCAGTTGGCTTTGATTGGTCAATAAAGTTGTCAGAGGTCGATGCTTGTGCAGGGAGACAAATGCAGGAATTTGGCATTCACTAGCAAAGGGACTGACAGGGAAAAGAAGAATCACCATGCCATTCAGGGAAAGGAATAAGATCCAGGCTTGAGAGTTGCAGAAGAGAGAGCATACCAATCATGTATGAGTTGGGGAAGAGCTGCCCCGTCCTCATTCCCATTGGGTCTACATATGAAAGGTGGAATATAGATTTTAGTGAGTAATAACTCAAGAGTATTGGAGGGGAGGCATTAGCAAAGTGGAAGTTTGGGAGTGGTCCCCAGGCATTGAGTTGTTTAAGGCATATTAAAATAGAAGGCTGTGTGTATGCCTGTGTGAGTGCATGCGTGGGTGTGTGTACATGGGTACCTGTGTGTGCATGCATGTCTTTCTCTTTCTTTCTTTCTTTCTTTCTTTCTTTCTTTCTTTCTTTCTTTCTTTCTTTCTTTCTTTCTTTCTTTCTGTCTGTCTTTCTTCCTTCTTTTCTTTCTTCCTTCCTTCCTTCCTTTCTTTCTTTCTTTCTTTCTTTCTTTCTTTCTTTCTTTCTTTCTTTCTTTCTTTCTTTCTTTCTTTCTTCTTTTCTTTCTTCCTTCCTTTCTTTCTTTCTTTCTTTCTTTCTTTCTTTCTTTCTTTCTTTCTTTCTTTCTTTCTTTCTTTCTGTCTTTCTGTCTTTCTGTCTTTCTGTCTTTCTTCCTTCTTTTCTTTCTTTCTTTCTTCCTTTCTTTCTTTCTTTCTTTCTTTCATCTTTTTTTTTGTTTGGATATTTTATTTATTTACATTTCAAATGTTATCCCTTTTCCTGCCCCCACCCCAAACCCCTTTCCCCTCCCCCTCCCCCTGCTTCTATGAGAATACTCTCCCACTCACCCACTCCTGCCTCCCCACCCTCACATTGCCCTAAACTGGGACATCAAACCTTCACAGGACCAGGGAATCTTCTCCCATTGATGCCCAACAAGGCCATCCTCTGCTACATATGTGGCTGGAGCTATGGGACCCTCCATGTGTACTCTTTGGTGGTTTAGTCTCTACAGGCTCTGGGAAGTCTGGTTGGTTGATATTGTTGTTGAAAACTCCTTCATCTCCTTTAGTCTTTTCTTTAACTCCTCCATTGGGGAACCCATGCTCAGTCAAAATGTTGGCTGTGAGCCATTTGCCTCGATGTTTGTCATGCTCTTGAAGAGCGTGGGAACTAAGAACACTGGAGCAGGTAGTGAGGAAAAAGCACCGCCACCCCCACAGTGATTTGAGTAGCTTTAATCACCCACAGCAACAAAATTCTATTTCAATACATTGTTCTTGGTTTATCTGTGCTTATAAAATATGAGTACATGTTAACCCATTGTGCTAAAATATTCTGTGAAAGGTGTAATGAAAGGGGTACTTCACTCAACATCTTATGTAGTTGATTTTTTACAATTAAATGTTTAAGGATAATTTTATACTCCATATTGTAATATGGTGATATATAATAGTTGTCACTGTCATTTAGTATTATTTGACTGTTATAGTCATTATAGAAAAATGATACATATTTTAACTAAATCAAAACTGCTTTTGGCTAGGACAGATTTTTTATGATAAGATTTTAAGACTCCTTTGCTCTAAGTGTTCCTTCTTCTCTACTGAGATATTCTTGAATAGTGTTCATCAATAGGTTCTTGCCATCTACTTATGATGGGTAACCAGGAGCAGTTTCAAAACCATGCCTTGTTTGGATGATTCTGGGACTAATTACTCATAGTTTCCTGTGTCACACACTGAAATTTTCACTGAGATCTCTTGGGGAGAAGAACTTTTCCCCCTTGCAGATACCTCTGTTCAAACATGGTTTCTTTTCTTTTTGAATCATGTGTATATAGCTTACATACTGGTTAGATTTCTTAAGGCTTATAATGATGTACTTAGCTTTACTTAATCTACAGTTCACTCTTCATTTTTCTTCAGCTTTTATGCCCTTCTCACTTAAACTCTTGGCCTTTCATAAGCTCCCTCACTGCACTTTTAAGAATCTTAAGTGTATGCAATGGTGTCAGCGTTTGGAAGCTGATTATGGGATTGATTCCTGAATATGGCAGTCTCTAGTTGGTCCATCCTTTCCTCACAGCTCCAAACTTTGTCTCTGTTACCCCTTCCATGGGTGTTTTGTTCCCAATTCTAAGAAGGGGCAAAGTGTCCACACTTTGGTCTTCGTTCTTCTTCAGTTTCATGTGTTTCGCAAATTGTATCTTATATCTTGGGTATTATAAATTTCTGGGCTAATATCCACTTATCAGTGAGTACATATTGTGTGAGTTCCTTTGTGATTGTGTTACCTTACTCAGGATGATGCCCTCCAGGTCCATCAATTTGCCTAGGAATTTCATAAATTCATTCTTTTTTAATAGCTGAGTAGTACTCCATTGTGTAAATGTACCATATTTTCTGTATCCATTCCTCTGTTGAGGGACATCTGGGTTTTTTCCAGCTTCTGGCTATTACAAATAAGACTGGCCCCCAATGGAGGAGCTAGAGAAAATACCCAAGGAGCTAAAGGGATCTGCAACCCTATAGGTGGAACAACATTATGAACTAACCAGTACCCCAGAACTCTTGACTCTAGCTGCATATATATCAAAAGATGGCCTAGTCGGCCATCACTGGAAAGAGAGGCCCATCGGATTTGCAAACTTTATATGCCCCAGTACAGGGGAACGCCAGGGCCAAAAAGTGGGAGTGGGTGGGTAGGGGAGTGGGGGGGAAGGGTATGGGGGACTTTTGTGATAGCATTGGAAATGTAAATGAGGAAAATACCCAATAAAAATATTAAAAAAATAATCCAATTTAGCTACAGAAGAAAAAAAAAGAATCTTAAGTGTTCTTTTTTAAAAATTTTTTATTAGATTTTTAAAATTTACACTTCAAATGCTATCCCGAAAGTTCCCTATCATGCTCCTCTACCCACCCACTCACACTTCTTGGCCCTGGCATTTCCCTGTACCAGGGCATATAAAAATTGCAAGATCAAGGGGCCTCTCTTCCCAATGATGGCTGACTAGGCCATCTTCTGATACATATGCAGTTAGAGGCATGAGCTCTGGGGGTACTGGTTAGTTCATATTTTTGTTCCACTTATAGGGCTGCAAACCCTTCAGCTCCTTGGGTACTTTCTCTAGCTTCTCCTTTGGGAGCACTGTGTTCCATCCAATAGTTGACTGTGAGCACCAACTTCTGTGTTTGCCAGGTACTGGCATAGCTTCACAAGAGACAGATATATCAGGGTTCTGTGAGCAAAATCTTTCTGGCATATGCAATAGTGTCTGGGTTTGGTGGCTGATTATGGGATGGATACCCAGGTGCGGTAGTCTCTGGATAGTCTATCCTTTCATCTTAGCTCAAAACTTTGTCTCTGTAACTCCTTCCATGGGTATTTTGTTCCCTATTCTAAGGAGGAATGAAGTATCCACACTTGGTTCTTCCTTCTTCTTGAGTTTCATGTGTTTTGCAAATTGTGTTCTCTTAAGTTTTTGATTTGGGTTGCAATATTACAGGTTTCTATGTAGCTTCTTCATGCATATTTCATTTCAATTAATGTTTCCTTGTCCACTCATTTCTCTTCTGCATCACTACACAAATTTTTTGAACTTTCCCCACTATATTTTAATATCACCTATGATTTGTTTCCACCAACATAATCACATCCACCCCTAAAGACTCCTTTTGTTTACTGACTACCACATGTACTCTGTGATAATAGTTCACAAATTAAAAACAAAAAAGAAGCTAATACCGAGATAAAGGAGAGAGATTGAAACATTTGTCTTTTTTTTTTTTTTTCGAGGCAGGGTTTCTCTGCATAGCCTTGGCTGTCCTGGAACTCACTCTGTAGACCAGGCTGGCCTCGAACTCAGAAATCCGCCTGCCTCTGCCTCCTGAGTGCTGGGATTAAAGGCGTGCACCACCACGCTGAAACATTTGTCTTTCTAGTGACTGCACTAATTATATTTTTTCTTGTTCCATTCACATTCCTGTAAATTTCAAGATATATTTTTTCTTTAAAGTATTATAATGTTTCATTACATATATGCACCCACAGTTTCTGTATCTATTCATAAGTTGATGAACATTGAGATTTATTTCATTTCGAATTAATCGTGAACATAGCCACAATAACCGCAGGTGTACTATTATCTGTAGTAATGCTTAAATATTAAACATTTTTAGTGAAAAACACTGGTCATCACTCTTCTTTTCTCACTGTTTGTGTGAGTTTTAAACAAATCAGTTTTGACCAGGTGCCTATGACAACTTGCTAAATAAATATCATTGCAAGACTGATCCTCCTCAACAGTGATGATTGCATGCTTGGTACAATATTTATGCATGTCATTAATACTAAAATAGTTAACATCTTAATAATTGTCCATCTTTTTCCTTACCAGACCTAATCATTGGGGGAGATGGTGGCTGAATCAGCCTGAGTGATTCTAATGTCATATATATATATTATATATATATATATATATATATATATATATATATATATATATATACATATATATATATATATATATATATATATATATAATAAAAAATACTGGGACAGTTTTATATGTTCTAGAAATTCAGATAGCTTTTATTTCCAGAAACCACAGAGAATGCTTTACTTTATTTATTTACGAGGAGTAGGATTCAAAATGAATGAAATTATATACAAAATCTAGAATTCCAAAAGAGAGCTACAATACAACTCTTGATTCTGCAGATATTCAATATGAATTATAAAAGAGAGAGTTCTGTAAAATATACTCAGTCTAGTTAGTTACAATCTCTACTTTCAGCACACAGAGTATTTCTTTCATAATTTTTTGTATTGATACATGTGCTTAAAATATTCTTAAAATAGTGTCATATTTCCCCATATTACTTAGGTTGAACAAGCTAATATATATGCATAAAATACACATATCCATATACACATGCATACATACATATGCATAAATATACATTTTCATTGTACACAATGATAAGAGAACTAGAAAGGTTCTGCTTTAATTTTATCTTCATAGACATTTAGTTTACACAATAGTTCTTGGCTGAATTTCTCACAAAAATGCTTCAAAATATTATATAGTTTCTGTGTTTTTGCTGTGGTCAAAATTTCATATACTTAAATTGTGAAAGATTGTAAAACAAGCCTTTTCAAATAAATAAATATTTAATTTTCTTTTGTCTATACTAAGATGCTGCTTTAGCATTTTTAAGTCACTGTATATGTGTGTGTAATCCTCTGCTTATAGTTTAATAAGTTCCATTACTATTTCATGAGGCATCATTAACTTTAATGGTAATTTTCATACATATATAAAGCTACTGCCCACTTGATGTGCAGGGAATTTTTACTTCACATTTAGAACAAATATCTGCAAACACAAGGCTTCAGTTATATTTTTTTTCTGTATTTTAATTGAGCTGGGATGTCTAGGCAAGAAGACAATAATTAGGCTGCCAAACGTGAAATCAGCTATTCTAATCCAGAACTCTACATATTTGTTAAGCTTTGAGAACTGTCATTTACACACAGAGAGAGAGAGAGAGAGAGAGAGAGAGAGAGAGAGAGAGAGAGAGAGAGAGAGAGAGGGAGAGAGAGAGGGGAGGGAGGGAGGGAGAGAGGGAGGGAGGGAGGGAGGGAGGGAGAGAGAGAGAGAGAGAGAGAGAGAGAGAGAGAGAGAGAGAGAGAGAGAGAGAGAGAGAGAGAGAGAGAGAGAGAGATCCTGGGGGTGGGCAGCTCCTAGGCATAGAAATGGGCAGATAATGGGCTTACTTCAAATAAGATATTCTTTATCTTATATTGAAACTCCTCTAAATTTTCACAAAACTTAGTGACTGCCTTTTACCCAATAGTGTTGCTTCCAATGCTGACTTTTCTTTACCTGTTCTTATTTAGAACTAACATGTCCTTTAGGGGAAACAAATTCCCCTTTAGGGAATAATTTGTTGTTTTTTTGTTTTTTTTTTCCTTCTTGATAAAGTAGGTTTAATGGTCACACAACAAGAACTACAAAGAATAATAACCTAATGCTTTAACAGTGAATTAAAAACAGATGAAACAGTTACAAGGTGTTGATGCATTAAATCTGTAAGCAGATACAACTTATATGACAAGATAAATGGAATATTAAAAAAAAAAACAGTACCTTTAAAAGTTGGAGTGATTCATTACAACAAGGTAACAGTTAACTTATTAACTTGCATGAATGGATCCCGAAAGAATCTTGTCTATTTATCTGGAAAGTAAATAGGCTTTTAGTTTTAAAATATCTTTGCTCTTGGATACCTTGTGGACTTTAGAAAAATGAGTAGGAGCTGGAGAGATGGCTCAGCAACAATATGAACCAACCAGTACCTCCAACCCCCCAGAGCTTAAACCACCAACCAAAGAAAACACATGGAGGGACCCATGGCTCCAGCTGCATATGTAGCTGAGGATGGCCTTGTTGAACATCAATTGGAGGAGAGGACCTTAGTCCTGAGAAGGCTTGATGCCCCAGTATAGGGGAATGCCAGGACAGGGAAATTGGAGTGGGTGGGTTGGTGAGCAGGGGGAGGGGAGATGGGATAGTGGATTTTCAGAGGGGAAACCAGGAAAGAGGATAAATAAAGCAATCCTCTGGACTTGGTGGCAAACACCTTTAATCCCAGCACTTGGGAGGCAGAGGGAGGTGGATTTTGAGTTCAAGGCCAGCCTGGTCTACAGAGTGAGTTCCAGGACAACCAGGGCTACACAGAGAAACCCTGTCTCAGGAAAAAAAAAAAAAAAAAAAAAAAAAAAACTCAAAAGGAAGCAAAGCAAAGCAAAGCAAAGCAAAAAAAAAAAAAAAAAAAAAAAAAGAAGAAAAGAAAATATAAAATAATTGCTTACTGTATTACTCATCTTACCTTTCCTTTTCTGCTTAAAGTTACAATGTATCCCTTTGTCTACCCTAGATGTCTCTATTGAAAAAGTGGAAAAAATTGAATACTTCTAATAAAACAACCTGGTAGACTATGATTTTTACATACTATGATACTTTAAATTTTTAATCCTTGAAAAGCAAATATGTTTTTTTTTTATTTGTACAAAAAGAGGCAGTCTTACAGAAGAGTGGTAGTTCAGTTAAGAAGGTCTCTTCTAAAAAAGTAATTCTAGGGTTTTCTAGCACATGCACACCCAGGAGAAGTGCTGACTCTTCCTGCAAATTTGCCACATATTATCAGTTTATCTCACTTGTTTCAGACATTCTGGAGCCCCCAGTTCCCAAGCTCTACTAACATTTTTTTTTTTAGATGCTAGTTTCACATTTCTGATATGCAGCCTGTGTATTGTTCTCTCTCCAGTGTTTAACCTGTTGATCTCTCCATTTATGGGAATATTTTCCCATAAATGCCACCCCACAGACATACATCTACCCAAAGTGTTTTCTATATCAGAGCACCACTCAGCTGTAACTGTCTTCATAAAGAATGTATTATAACCTTAAGGGTTTTTGTTTGTTTGTTTCAGTTTGGTGTTTTGTTTTGTTTTGTTTTGTTTTGTTTTGTTTTGTTTTGTTTTGTTTTGTTTTGTTTTGGTTTGGTTTGGTTTGGTTTGGTTTGGTTTGGTTTGGTGAGGTGTGGTGTGGTGTGGTTTGCTTTGGTTTGCTTTGGTTTGCTTTGGTTTGCTTTGGTTTGCTTTGGTTTGCTTTGGTTTGTATTTTTAGCTCTTTTTTTTTAATGATCACTGCTTTATAGTCATTGTCATAAGAATGTAACTTCCACAAAGAAAATGCTTTCTTTTATACATTTATCTCTAATGATTAGTTCAACCAACATGTTAGTGAGTAGTCACTGAAAGGCCTGGAGAGAAGGGGAAATTATGTAAGTATAGTACACATGTATGGAAGTTTAAATAAAAAGCCAAGTCTAATTTCTCAATAAGAAAGTGAAACAGACCCATAGGTTGCTTCTAACTACTTCCAAGATTAAAACTGATTCAATGATGGGGCTTCTGAATGATAAAAACATAATAAAACTAAAAAAAAAATATTCCTTACTATAGCTATATGTGCACTGTGGTTATTAACTCTACCAGTTTCAGAGAACTTAATGCCTCTAAATAAAAGAAAGAAAGCAAATAATACTGAAATTAAGTAGTTCCCTCTAATCAGTCCAATTCAGGATACTACTCATTTTGAGCACAAGGTCATACTACACTAAGAGAAGAACATGTATCCTCTCAATAAAAGAAACAAGGAAAATATGTCCTGTAACTGGCCTCCTATCCCTGATATTCTCTTCTTTTCTCCCAAAGTTTGCATTTATTTTCTTGTAAACTCTAATAAAAGTTTAAAAGTATGATTTTTTTTTGTCTTTTCATCTTTGTCTTTTCTCATACAATTATCCCTGGACACAAAATATTTCATCTTGTATGGCTACATCACCCCCCTCTCCATTTCTCAACCCATTTTTACATTCTATTATCAACAAGATAAAGAGCCTACAAATGACATTCTGTAGCCAAATTACAATATCTAAGAATAATGTATTTGGAATATTACATAAATAAATGGACAAAATCCTTACCATTTGGAAAGGAATTTATAATTATGTTTGTTTAATTTTGAAATACTTATTAGTCATTTGTTTTCATCTCTTAGTAAACTCACAACAAATAGTGTAATAGTTTTACTTACGCCTGAGTCACAAATAGTCCCAGACAATTATAATTACAGTAGTATGGTTGTTTGCATATGCCTGTTCCAGTGATTGACACTATTTGGAGGTGTTACCTTGTTGTGGTAGGTGTGCAGTAGGTGTGCCACTGTGTGTGTGGGCTTTAAAAGCCTCATCCTAGAAGACTGGAAGCCAGTTTTCTTTTAGCAACCTTCAGATGACAATGTAATATTCCCAGCTCCTCCTGCACCATGCTGCCATGCTCTCACCTTAATGATAATGTATTGAATCTCTGAACTTGTAAGCCACTCCTAATTAAATGCTGTCCTTATATGAGTTGTCTTGGTTATGGTGTCTGTTCACAGTGGTAAAACCCTAACTAAGACAGATGTTGGTGCCAGTGTCTGGAGTATAACTGTGATAGGCCTGACCATGTTTTTATTTGGAAGAATGTGGGTTTTGGGAATTTGGATTTAGAAAGTCATGGAACGCTTTAACTGAGGTTTAATGGGTCATCCTAGTAAGAATATGGAAAACAGCAGTGCTGAGGGTAAATTGAACTATGTAGGCCTGCTGGACAAGATATTTTAATGGTGAACATGTTAGTAATTGGCCTACAGACTAGTTTTGTGATATTTTGATAAAGAACAAGTCTGCTTTTTTTGGCACAGTTTGAAGAGTCTGCCTGAGGCTAAGGTGATGAGGTATAGATTAATTGCTTCGATAAAAAGAAGTCTCAAAACATCCTGGTATAAGTTCTGTTCTGTGGTTACTTTAGTAAAAGTTCACTCTTATGAACAGTGTTTTAATGAAAAGCAAGGTGAGAAAGGAAAAAAATATAAAATGTATGGTATTAAAAAGGCACCAGGAAACAAAATGGAGAAATCCTGTGTTTAAGAAGATAAACAGATTAAGAGAACAGTGATTTTAGGACAAGATCCCATTCAGCTAAGTTTAGGTCTAAACATGGTGATACACATCTTTAATCCCAAGAGACAGAGGCATGCAAGTCTCTGAGTTCAAGGCCAATCTGGTACTGAGCAAGTTCCAAGTAGAGAAAAGTTTAAGTCCAGGGGTGGAGGTACATACATTTGATCTCAGCATTCAGGAGACAGAGTCACACAAGTCTCTGAGTTCAAGGTCAGTATACAGAACAAGTTCCAGGACAGCAAAGCTTAGGCTTGGAGTTGGAAAACAGAAAGGTAGTAATAATATAGTAGAACAAGGGGCCATGTTCCAGCTCCAGCAAAGAACAGAACTCAGCAGCTTCTGCCATGTGACTCTAGCTATTGAGTCAAAAATAGAAGGGACTCCTGGGACACTTGATACAGGTTAGCTGGAGCTAAGAAATTAGCAGTGATTAAGAGGAGACCAGCATCACTGAGCTCAAATCTTGTGGGGAGTGTTTTCTGAGAGCACAAAGAAGCTGTGTTCCAGAGACAGCCACAGTTGTATGGTGTGCTGGAGCTCTACTTGGGAATATGTAAGAGTCACCCAGGTGATACTAGTTTTGAAGATATGAAGGTGTCAAGGAGAGCAGCTGAGGCTTGGCTCTGTGAGAGGCCAGGAAAGGCCATTGGGGAAGGTGCATCCTCAGTTGAAGTTGGTGACCCAGGAACGAAGGGGCCATGTGAAGAACTTGAGGTGAAGCCTATGGGAGGCTATAGAAAAGTATAGTTGCAGTAGAAGACTCAAGGGTATTAGAGATGCAAGTACCATGGGATGATTGTAATGACATAAGGACCATAGCAACATTGAAGTGGAGTCAACAAGAGCCCAGAGTGCTACACAGGGATGGCAGAGCTGTAGAAATGACACAAGCCCTTTGGTGGAACCCAGAAGATTGTGTGTGGATTCCAGACATGGAACAAGAGGCTATGAAGTTGAAGTTGACTTGTAGACCCCAAGATGTTAGAGATGTCCCAATCATGGGATACTTGCTGAGGAAAGGTGCTATCAGGGAGTGGAACCAGGCCAAGAGAAAGAAGTTTGTTGCAGTCAACTAAGATAAAAAAGAAGTTGGAGATCTGACAACTGCTTTGATATCAGACATGGAGGTGCAGCGTTTGGAGTTTGCTCAGGTAGTTTCCTGTCTTGCTTTGGGGATTACAGTAAATGATTGGATGAATTAAATGCAGAGACTTTGAATTTAAATTTTGAACATTGTTGAGACTGCTATAGACTATGGGGACTATTGAAGTTGCATTACATGTATTTTGCATCATGTTATTTTTAGGTATGGCCCCCATAGACTCATATGTCTGAACAAACCTATGGGGGCCAGAAAAGGGAACATGGTGCTTTGCATATTTGGTATGGCCTTGTTGTAGTAGGTATGGAGTAGGTGTGCCACTGTGGTTGTGGGCTTTAAAACCCTCATCCTAAAAGCCTGGAAGCCAGTTTTCTTTTAACAACCTTCCGATGACAATGTAATATTCCCAGCTCCTCCTGTTCAGTGTTATCATGCTCTCACCTTGATCATAATGGACTGAACCTCTGAACCTGTAAGCCAGCTCCAATTAAATATTGTCCTTATAAGAGGGGCCTTGGTCATGGTGTCTACTCACTGCAGTAAACCCTAACTAAGACAATTAGCCATGTGTTTTATGTAATTCCTTGACATTTTTTCTCTAATATATTTTTAAATTCAAATTGCCCTTTTTATCTAGTTGGCTAAAATTAGTTTATCTAATTTCATCTGAAATTTAATACATGAACAAATTAGTGCTTTTAAACATAACATAATCATTTTGTTTATTCAGTGTTTCAGATAAAAGGATGGATTTTCTACTTAAACCCCTTCATCTACATTTGATTTTTATTGACAGTAATATTCTTTCTGCCTCAGAAGTCTCACTTTCAGTTTGGCTCTAGGCAAGTTTAGAACATAGAGAGCAGACATATGTTGTCTGACTAACCATCTGAATCCCAGGGAATACAGCATTAAACTTGACTAGAAATCCATGTCTCACTATTAATATAAGTTTTATACTTGATCTATTGCCTTTTAAAAGCCCCCCCAAATGTTTATTATAATGAGGACTGTGTGACTCAAATATTTTTTATGACTAAGAAGAATAGCTTAGTGATTTTTAGGATTGCTTTTAAAGGATAAATTTACATTTCATAATTTAGTAGATTATAATTGTCAAATGTATCTTAAATGTATCAAATGAAAATCATAACCACAAAATGATCACATATAGTCTAAAAGAACCATTACTCAGAGAAGAGAGTTAGTGGATTGCCAGTGAGTTGGCTATTATATGCAACAATGCATACTTGTAGATTAGCAGTTATGTTTTTGAAACTAGTCCACCAATGCTGTTACCTTGAACATTTTGCATGGGTTCCAGATACCATATAAAATGATCATATGTTATATCTTGGGTATCCTAAGTTTCTGGGCTAATATCCACTTATCAGTGAATACATATTGTGTGAGTTCCTTTGTGATTGGGTTACCTCACTCAGGATGATGCCCTCCAGGCCCATCCATTTGCCTAGGAATTATAAGATACAATTTGCTAAATGCATGAAACTCAAGAAGAATGAAGACCAAAGTGTGGACACTTTGCCCCTTCTTAGAATTGGGAACAAAATACCCATGGAAGGAGTTTCAGAGACAAAGTTTGGAGCTGTGACAAAAGGATGGACCATCTAGACTGCCATATTCAGGGATCCATCCCATAATCAGCTTCCAAATGCTGACACCATAGCATATACTAGCAAGATTTTGCTGAAAAGACCCAGATATAGCTGTCTCTTGTGAGACTATGCCGGGGCCTAGCAAACACAGAAGTGGATGCTCACAGTCAGCTATTGGATGGATCACAGGGCCCTCAATGGAGGAGCTAGAGAAAGTACCCAAGGAGCTAAAGAGATCTGCAACCATGTAGGTGCAACAACATTATGAACTAACCAGTACCCCGGAGCTCTTGACTATAGCTGCATACGTATCAAAAGATGGCCTAGTCTGCCATCACTGGAAAGAGAGGCCCATTGGAATTGCAGACTTTATATGCCCCAGTACAGGGGAATACTGGGGCCAAAAAGTGGGAGTGGGTGGGTAGAGGAGTGAGTGGGAGGGTATGGGGGACTTTTGGGAGAGCATTGGAAATGTAAATGAGGAAAATACCTAATAAAAAATATTAAAAAGAAAAGAATATCAGGCACTAAAAGCAAACGGAGAGTGTATATCCCTTTACACACTTGCTGGATAGTACTTGCTGTTATACCTGACCTTGCAGTAGAGTTTGCAGCTTCTGACATTCCCTTTCGGGGGCTGGAGAGAGGGATGTGGCATGTTTGCTAACACTTTTGACAACCTGACTTTGATCCCTGGGATATGCAGAGTGAAAGATGAGAACTCTGTTCTCACAAGTTGTCCTCTGACCTCCACACACATGCTGTGGCACACTCTGTCACACACACACACACACACACACACACACACACACACACACACACACACACACACACACACTCTCTCTGTCTCTCTCTGTCTCTCTGTCTCTCTCTCTTTGTCTCTCTCTCTCTTTCTCTCTCACACACACACACACACAAATGATCAGATGTGTTCATGGGTGTGGGTTTTGAGGTTTCAGAAACTCAAGTCAGCCCCAGTGGGTCCCTCTCTTTTCCTGCTGCCTACTGATCCAGATGCAGAACTCTCATCTCCTTCTCCAGGACCATATCTGCCTACATACCATAATGTTTTCTCACATGAAGATAATGGACTGACTCTAAACTGTAAACCATCTCCAATTAAATATTTCTCTTTTATGATATCTGCTATGGTAATCATGTTTATAAATAGTAATAGGACTTTAGTAAGACATGTATCTTCTTTTTCTAAGTTAGCTTTTTATTGCTGTGGTAAGAAGCTAGGATCAAGGTAGCACAGAGAAGAAAAAGCATATTGGGGCTTACAGTTTCAGATGGCAGGGGGTGGGAGGGTCCTCCACCATCATGATTGGGAGTATGGAAGCAGGCAGGCAAGCCTGAACTGAAACAGTAACATAGAGTTTAATTACTTATCTGGAGAGAGAGAGAGAGAGAGAGAGAGAGAGAGAGAGAGAGAGAGAGAGAGAGAGAGAGAGAGAGAGAGAGCTGAGAATGAGGTAGACTTTTAAAACTTTAAATACTATCCTCAGTGATACACCTCTTCTGATCAGACTATGTCTCCTAATCCTACCTACACCATTCCATCACTCTCACTCGAACCTCCAAATCAATATTGTTTTAAGACAGAGTCTCTCACTCACCCAGAAGGTTGCCACTGGTCAATGAGCTCCCAGAAACCATATGTCTATATTCTGAAATATTGGTGTTATGAAAAATTTGTTAGAATTTGTATGTGAGGTCTGGAGAACAAACTTACTTCTTCATGGTTGCTGAAATAGCATTTTCATCCATTAAGCCACCTCTTCATTCTGTTATTTTTATTTTTCAGTAATATCTTTCTAATTTATGTGTGTGTGTGTGTGTGTGTGTGTGTGTGGTGTATGTGTGTATGTTTCTCTTTCTATTGAAGTTACAAAACACCATAATCAAGAGAATTTATACAATAAAGTGATTGTTGCAGATTATGGCTTCATAGAGTTAGAATCCATGATCACAGACCAAAGACATAATGGCACGAAGTGCTGAGAGCTGTAGTTCTACCTGTGTGGGTGAGAGAGCACACTGGGGATGGCATGAGTCACTTGAAACCTCAAGCATGATACTAGTGACACACCTCTTCAAACAGAACATTATCTCTTAATCACAAGGAGCTAAAGGGATCTGCAACTCTATAAGTGGAACAAAAGTATGAACTAACCAGTGCTCCCGGAGCTCGTGTGTCTAGCTGCATATGTATCAGAAGATGGCCTAGTTGGCCATCATTTGGAAGAGAGGCCCCTTGGTCTTGCAAACTTTATATGCCTCAGTACGGGGGAATGCCAGGGCCAAGAAGTGAGAGTGGGAGGGTAGGGGAGTGGGTGGGGAGGGTCTGGGGGACTTTTGGGATAGCACTTGAAATGTAAATGAAGAAAATACCTAATTAAAAAAATATTCCTCCCGACTGGGAACCAAATATTCAAACATATGAGCTTATGGGACCATTTTCATTCAAACACCACATTCTTTTTCCTGGTTTCCAAAGACTTGTGGCCATATGTGGCCTAATGAAAAATGTGTTCATACCTGGTGCTGAAGGAATTGAGTAGGGTGTCACATCTTCTGAAACTTGAGTTATGAATGGTGGTGAACTTCCACATATGTGCTAAGATGTAATCCAAGTCTTTTACAAAGGTAGCAAATTTTATTAATCACTTGGTCATCTCCAGTCACCATTTGTTATCATAATCTAAATGTAACATTTACTCTGTCCTCATTGCTCATTTCTTTGCTATGGTTGATGCTTATTTGCATAAGTTTATTTTCAACAGCAAATAAAATAGACAAAGGTTACTGTTTTTTTTTTCATAACACATATACATAGTAATTTATTATAAGACCATTTTGTAGATGGGATTCGAGGCCATTTGATTGAATATAGCTTAAATGATAATTATACAAAGACTATGGCCTGAGATATTTATAATAATGAACTCTAGAATTTAAGAAGACATCAAACTGAAACATTTGATAAATATTCTCTATTTGCATGTGATTGTTAAACCAGTAGAGGCAAAGCTGGACACTGAAGTCTTTTGATACTGAGAAGACCAAATCAATAGTGATGTGATTTGATAAGACAGAAACAATACACATAAATTTACAAAGGAACATGCGCTACTGGAGACACACCAGGGGAAGGCAACATTTTACTGTGATTGATTGAAGAGTAACTGTAACCAGTAACTCCATGGGTATTTTTCTCTTTTGGAATCACTCAACAGTGACTACATAAGTACACTGAGTTCCAATAAAGCTTTATTTATAAACATTGGCATTTGATTTACATGTGATTTCAGTATATCTGTTAAATAAAAGTTACAAGAGAGCATTTTCAGGTTAGGCACTCTCACAGAGCCTCAACAGGCCAGGAAGAAAACAAAATGGAGTTAGTCAGGCTTGAACTTCCACACACAGAGCTAAAGCAAAGCTGTTTATCTGACCTTCAGATAAAGCAGGATTAGAGAGATAACAGGCAAATTTCTCTATGGGCCACTTCAATTGGCATAATAGTGAGGTTCCTTTGGCCTTAACCATTACATAACAACAACTATTTGTTTTTCAGTGGTTCTGTTTCCCTAACTCTGTCTTACAGAGAAATAACTCTGAAGGGATCAGTTTTCTTCTTTTTACTCTGTTGATCCAGCTATTCTTTGTCTAAACAAACACTCTTGCCTGATCCTTTATGGATTTTTTATCTCTAATTATAAGCCAAAATAAAACTTATTAAAACATTAAACTATATTGCTGTATTCGGTCATTTGGTAAATGTCATACCACATTCTATTCTTTGTATTTTTCATGTTCTTACCAACCATTTACAAATGTTGCAGCAGAGGTTGTTATTTCAGAATAAGCTATGGGCAAACTTGGCCTCCTGGTCCTTGTTTTCTGAGTGCTGATTTATGGATATGGTCACAGAATAATAGAGTACAGAGAGAATACTATCTTGGAGGCAGACACAGAACATTCTTATGCTTTGCTTTCTTTCCTGGTCCACTGAATCATTGTCCCCAGACATTACCCTTCGAGGACCTATTGCAAGTAAATTTTCAGTTCTTATTGCTAATAAAACAGAGTCTCTCTCTCTCTATCTCTCTCTCTCTCTCTCTCTCTCTCTCCTCTCTCTCTGTTCTTCCCCTTTGGAAATGACCACATGCCTTGTTTGCAACAATGGAATGAAGCAAATATTACAAGGAAATACAAGGAAAATAATTTTTTTGAAAGTCTTAATCCTGCCTATTAAAATTAGTAGATATTTTTCTTCCCTGATCCTCTTTCAAGCATCTACATTAGAAATCTTGCAATTGTAAGTTCCTTTTCTGTGCTTGAAATTCATTTCGACCTCATCTAAAGTTCGCTACCCCTGACTCCCCTCCCACCACACACACCTCCAGTGATCTATGACTGATTTAAAAAACTAGTAAGACCTCCAATTATCTGAAAACCATCTCCTTGAAATCTAATTATCAAGAAACGTAGCTCCTCTTTCTCTCTCTGTAAAAAGGTAAGAGCCTAACTTTTATGGATACTGCTCTCCAAAACCATTTCTTGTCATAGAGCTCTGAGGAGTTTATTTTTTCTTTAGAAGAAACCAATTAGTTCACACAGATGGTCGTCTAAGATACAAAGTGAAATTAGGTTGAAATGTGGCAAGAACTGCTGCCAAGTCCTCTTATTTGAGGATTTGTTGTTTATTCTCCTAACATGTATTTTATGGGTTTTACTTACTTGGCCATATATGGAAACATGATTTGTTTGTTTTTATTATACTTTGCAGATTGTCTATCATGGGCATAATGTTCTTCTGGTTTCACACTTATTTCATGATGAAATTAGATTCCTTTTCTTCTATTACTGTAGACATGTTTTCTGGGTTTAGAAGACAGTTTGTTTCAAACAGAATTTTGCCCAAATTCTTAAGAAGTATATAGTATGTTCATGATTGCTTAGTTCCCCAAGTATCTGGCTCTCAACATCCTCCCTGCTGTCCTTTTGATCTCCATGAAAAGTATTTAGATGAGAAACATCAATGCAGTATTGAGTATATGCAGATTTTATTACAAAGAAAAGTAATGCTTACTGTCAAAGTGATAGGAAATACTGATCTATATTTTTATAGGAGTTTTATACTATTTTCTAAAATCTCTCTAGGATACATAGGGTTTTTTTTTTCCCCCCATGGGCTTGGTCCTTCTCTAGTGATTGCAAGACCAAATTGAAATCCTGTAACAACAAAAAGTACATTAGTATTTCCAGGATTTCTCTTAGAATTCTCTAGGCTCCCTTTACAGTGCAGTCTTCATTGCACACACAGAACGTGGTGTGGAAGACAAGTAGAGGTTAATACAGGATAAACTGGGGGTCTCTCAAAAGGAATAGCCAGAGATCATCATACCAAGTTACATTTTGAGCAGTATTTATGATATTTATAAAGTGTTTGGAAGGAGTAGCTTTTTTTTTTTTTGAAAATCCTTCCTTCCTTCCTTCCTTCCTTCCTTCCTTCCTTCCTTCCTTCCTTCCTTCCTCTCTCTCTCTCTCTCTTTCTTTCTTTCTTTCTTTCTTTCTTTCTTTCTTTCTTTCTTTCTTTCTTTCTTTCTTTCTTTCTTTCTCTCTCTCTCTTTTTTCCTTTCCTTTCCTTTCCTTTCCTTTCCTTTCCTTTCCTTTCCTTTCCTTTCCTTTCCTTTCCTTTTCCTTTTCCTTTTCCTTTTCCTTTTCCTTTTCCTTCCTTCCTTCCTTCCTTCCTTCCTTCCTTCCTTCCTTCCTTCCTTCCTTCCTTCCTTCCTCCCTCTCTCTCTCTCTCTCTCTCTTTCTTTCTTTCCTTCTCTCTTTCTTTCTTTCGTCTTCTTCTTTTTTTTTTTTTTTTAATATAGCCATGGGGACTTGTACTCAAGTCATTTGTAGCTCTGCTTATTGTTAAGGGGTTCACTTAAATCCAACTGAAATCCAACATAACTCAAACATCAGGTCAATGCACATGACAAGATTCATTGTATTCAAGCTGATGATCAGTCAGAACAGACATGAGAGCTGAACTACATTGTTGAAGAAATGTTGTGCTGCATATTTAATTAAAGGATGAAACCATGAAGCAAGTGGAGCTGGGGGAGCTGAAGCATTGTCTAATCATAATTTTTCAAGATGTGCATATATACACATATAATATGTATACATATTTTGTGGGCTTATTATTTATTAAGTACACTGTAACAAAAATGTTGACAATAATCATAAATGTTATAGACTAAAGCCAACTCTGCCAAACATATACTAGGCACAGTTTATACCCTTGAGCAATAAAGAGTACTTTCAAGGAATGTGGCTGTAACTGTGGTGGAGTATTTGCCTAGCATATACCAGGTTTTGGGTTCAATCTCCAGCATCACATAAATAATTAAGTAAGTAAATAAATAAATTAAAATTAAGACCTTAAGAAGAGTGACTTTAGTACAGGTAGCATCAATTACAAAAAAGAAAATGACAAATCAAACCTCAAGATTCAACCATGCCTGTGTACCATGACACAAACGTGTAATTTCAGCACTCTGGATGTTGAGGGAAAAGGATAGAGTTTGTAGCCCGCCTAAACTATACAGTGAGATTCTACCTCAACAAAAGAATGCAACAAACAACAGCTGCAAACAAATAGAAAACTGTCAGGTCACTGGCCTTACATTAAAAGTCCTGATAGGAGACCTTTCTTCAGTATCGCAGTTAAGGGTTTCAAAGCATTCCTTACTCTTCCTTCTCAGCTCTGAGTCTGTTTGTTTTAGAGGTCTCAGATGTTCTTCTGCTAAGCTGCTAGTGTATGCTCTCTCTAGTTTCAGAGCTATGAGCTTTCCTTTTAGCACTGCTTTCATTGTATCCCATAAGTTTGGGACATGCACATGTTTCACAAAGACAAAATAAAGTTGAATCAAAATCAATCTTGAAAAGGAACCAAATCTGTCCAGCTTCTCCTGAAAACTTGACTAGATTAACTACTTTCAAGGTTCCCTGTAAGACTGAGTAAGTTTTGATACAATAAACCTCATACACCACAGGTGTCTTCCCCTGACTTGAGTCTCAGCCCTGGTCACAAGAAAAAAAAAATTCTACATTCTCAAGAAGTGTTTGTTTAAGTTATTCTATGGCATTTTGTAATGGAAGCCATAACAGAAGAATCAAGATTACCATTTCTTATCTCTTCCTTACCATTTAAACTTTAGTAAAAATTCTTAAAAATTTGTCTGAGACTTTATAGACGTATGATGTAAATAATAAACATTTATTCATGAGTGTTATGAAAGGCTTACAATCTTTGTACAAGAGGGGTCTATTTGTGTCAAATGTCATGTCTGTGCTATATAAGTCTGAGTTGCTCCCTAGTGATAGGCGCAACACTTAGGAATAGGAAACAAATCGTACCTTTTGTCATATAGCTTGTACTTTTAGGGAAAGGTATATACTAGATGAATTACACAGTCACATATAAGGATTAAGGTAGCAAACCAAGTTTGATCAGTTTGTATTTCACTATAATTTCTCTGTAGCAACTTTTAAATAGAAATGTTTGAATTATGAGCACTGCAGGTGAATTTTCCTTGGTGGTCACAGTATTGGGTTGAAGATGGCAAATGCATGGGACTAAAGCAGGTAATTGAACATGCTCATGTTTGTTTTTATTTACTTTTGCCTAGGCACAGCTTGGTGCAAAGGACTAAGCCATTTTCCCTACAGATGTAACTGTAGATAGATATAAAATTTAAACTTTGCTTTCTTCTTAGAAAATATAAAAAACCCAGTATGGCAGTTACAAAAGTAAAAAGTATGACAGTTTTCATTATGTTACTTATTTTATTGTATCTTTGAGAAAATATATAACTTTAGGTGATAACAAATTATCGATTTTTTTCTTTAAATATCTAAAGGCAGTATACATTTATCTCCACATTTCTAAATTGTTTTACTGGTTTGATCAGAGTTGCAATAGTGATAATTGGGCCATCTCCACACTTAATGATCTCTCATCAAAAGCCAAGCACAGAAAGAGGAGAGAAGCACATTTGTGATTTAAAATCAAACGTTTAAGATATCTAAGCCTTATTAAAAAGAGAATCTGGAATGGAAACAATTAAAATTACACTGGGAAAATAACTTTGTAAAGAGTGTTAGATCTTTTTACAGAAGATGGCTGGTTTAAACTACATTATATTTTGTGTTTACTCCACCACTGAGAATTCAGAGACTGCAATTCTTATCATATTGCAAATCTGATGAGCCTGAAAATGTTACATCCTGGCTACATACCATGAAATCTAAAGTTTGCAATAGTAAAGGGTAAATTCATATTTTTGCATACTTAAAACATTGCAGGAATTTTGTGGAGAAATATAATCTTGGGACATTTTGTTAATTAATATTGTGCCCACTTATTTATCTCATAATCCCTTATTTTTGTTTTCTGAGTAGATTATTATATTTTGCTTTCTTCACACTCTGAATATATGGATCAAGATTTAAAATATATAAAAGTAATTAAAAAACAATATTTCAGCAAAGAAATATTGAGGACCAAACCTAAAAAAAATCTGTGGATAGTGAAGACATTCAATATAGCTATGTTTATGCAGACAAAGAATACATTATCATTCAACAGGAACTTAGAATATGTGCTTGCTAACAAATATTAACTCTTCATGAAGGCATATAAGGTAATTAAAAGTATTATAAAAGTCTGGCATCTTATTTTCCTACTTATTTATTTATCTATTCACTTTACATTTGATGATTCCCCTTCCCAGTTCCCCCCACCCCTCCCCTTCACCTCTGAGATGTGGGAGGAGCTTTTTTGATACCTACCCATCCTGGTACCTGAAGTCACTGCATCTCTAGGCAAATCTTCTCCCACTGAGGCCAGACAAGGCAGACCAATTATGAGAAGAGGAGCCACTGGCAGGCGTCAGAGTCACAATAAGCACCTCCTCTAGTTGTTGGGGGAACCACATGAAGACCAAACTGCACACCTGCTACCTGTGTGTCAGGAGCTTACTTCCAGCCCTTGTGTGATCTTAGTTTCTGGGAACCCCAAATGCCCAGGTTAGATGACTCTGGTGGTTTTTTTGTAGCGTCCCTATTCCCTCCTGGTTGCTCAATCCTTTCTCCAACTCTTTCAAAAGACTCCCTGAGCTCCATCTAATATTTGGCTATAGGTTTCTGATATTTGTTTTTGATTTTGTTTCTAATATTTGTTTCAACCAGCTGCTGAGTGGAGCCTCTCAGAATAGTTATGCTAGTCTCCCATCTATGAATCCAAACTGACAGATACAAATGTAGCCTGAGGCTTCAAGATAGTTGAAGAAGGAAGGCATGGCTGCAATCTATCCCTATTGATCCTCTGAGAACAGTTTGGCCTACTCACCATCCCAATTGGCAGGGGCTGCTACTAAATTCATTTATGTCTGTCTCATACAGGGCACCTATGTATCCAAAGCATCTTTGACATTTTGTGTCTGTCTCTTTTTGTCAGCTTTTAAAATACTGGATTTAAGACCCTCATAAAACACTTAACTACTGTTATTTTGAAATACAGGAACACCTTGATAGATTGATGAACATCTGTATGACAAGGTAGCAAAAACTACCCTCTACCCACTTTTTAGAAAACAGTGTACTTTTCTATGGTGTTGAAGTTGCATCATGGAGAATGAATTGTAGGCTTACAAGGAACCAAATTGTATCTTTGGATCAATGAAGACTTCAATAAATAGCCTAGCAGAGCTGAAATGAAGATCATGATCAAACAGATCCAGGCTCAACAGGCAAATTTCTTGCTATGCACGCATGAAGAGTTGAGTTTAGAGCCTCCAAAACCATGTAAAAGTTGGGTCTGTATATAGATCAGGATGTGTAATTGTAGTGATGAATGGGTAGAGCACTAAGACAGGCAGATGTAGGGAAAAGACAAGCTATTGATTACCAAACTATCCTGAATAATGAGGTCCAATTCACAGAGCTTATAAAAATCATAATATGGAGAACCATACATAAAGACACCTGATATCAACTTCTGACAACCCTAAGAGTAGATATGTACACAACATATATACACAACATTAGTACATAATATACACATACCACAGTCACAAACAGGAATGCCACGTGTTCCAGTCTCATCTTCATATTTTTAAGCTTGATGCTCATGTCAAAGAAAATGGTAGATTTATAGTTACCCTGGACTATATTTTCTGATCATCTCTTCAGAGTGTCATATTGGTAGTGTCTTTTTCTGCTTTCACCAATATTCTCTGATGCTTTCATTGGACTATTAACATGGGAAAGCATATTTTTTAGGACTTTTGAAACTAGGCTTTTAACCCAAGATACTGGCAGCAAACACAGTAGTTCAGTTTATTCTTTTGTTTTGCTTTGTTCTTTGAGACAAGACATCTCATAGGCCAGACCGACTCTATATGGCTATATATGACTTTGAAATGATAATTTTCATCACCTCTACAGATCTGGGCTTATACCTTTAATTTTTTACCACCATGTTTGTTAATTTTGTGCTGAATATGGGACCTATGACCTTGTGCAGGCTATGTCAAAACTCTGCCAACTGCATTAATATATAACTACAGTATATATATATATTTCAGCTACCAGTAGAAAACTATTTGAGTACAAGTATTAGAGAAATAACACCATCATCATAATATTCTGAAAACACACTACAATGCAAATGATTAACTTCATGAGGTTAAGAGCTACCCTCTAAGATATGATTTCAGTGTGATAACATTTTGCTTATATAGTTTTTACAAAGTTAAAAGAGTCACTATCACATTTAGATGTATATTGCCCCAAATTTACTAGTATATACCCACCTTACATTAATTACTGATATGTACAATTATTTTATAAATATTTTTACACAAATTACACTAATGTAAAAGAGAGTTCCATATTTTGAATATTGTCTTGTTTGGTATAAAAACACAGGCACAATGACATTCAGTGTTTTGAATGGTCCTTATTAGGTTACATATTTTATGAAAGCAGAACTGCTCTCATATTTTCTATATGGGTATTTGTGGATTAGATATCTATTATACCAGTAAATTAAGTAATAAATATTGACCTCCATAGTGATCATGATGCCTACTAAAAATGTTCTTGGTATTACCAGAGGGTTGGCCTTTTCCCAAGGATGTGAGAAATCTTTCTGGAATTAAATTGTCATTTTCAAAGAGCATAATACTCACCCATGAAAAACAATGACTGCATGAAATTCTTAGGCAAATGGACAGAATTAGAAAATATCATCCTAAGTGAAGTAACCCAATCACAAAAGAACACATATGGCATGTACTCACTGATAAGTGGATATTGGTCCAAAACCTCAAAATACACAAAATACAATTCACAGACCACCTGAAGTTCAAGAAGAAGGAAGACCAAAGTATGGATGCTTCGGCACTTCTTATAAGGGGGAACAAAATACTCACGGGATCAAATATGGAAACAGTGTGGAGTAGAGACTGAAGGAAAGCCCATCCTGAGATTGCCTCCCACCTAGGGGGTCAATCCCCTATACAGTCACCAAATTAAGACACTATTGTGGATGCTAAGAAGTGCTTGCTGACAGGAACCTGATATGGCTGTCTCCTGAGCGGCTCTACCAGAGCCTGACATATACAGAGGTGGATGCTTGCAGGCAACCATTGGACTGAGCACAGGATCCCTAATGGAGGAGTTAAAGACTGAACTAGCTGAAGGGGTTTGCAACCCCATAGGAAGAACAACATCAACCAACCAGAGGTCCCAGAGCTCCCAGGGACTATACCACCAACCAAGGAGTGCACATGGAGGGAACCATGGCTCCAGCTGCCTGTGTAGAAGAGAATGGCCTTATTGGGCATCAGTAGGAGAATAGGTCCTTGATCCTGTTAGTTAAGGTTCAATGACCCAGTGTAGGGGAAGGTGGGAAGTAGGTGAGTGTGTGCAGGAGGAGATGGGAAGGGATAGAGGGTTTTGTGAGGAGGTGAAGCAGGAAAAGGGATAACTTTTGAAATGTAAATAAAGAAAATATCCAATACAAATGAAAAAAGTATAGATATAAATAAATAACGATAAAAATTAAAAGCTGTAAAAGAAAATAGTTATTTTCAGAATTCCATTTTCTTTGGACTATTCTAAATTTCCTATATAGACTCTTCCCCACCCCACAATTCTGGACATAAACTAAGTCACAGGCTCTTTCTGGGTTTCATGTAGAACCTTGTACTAGAGAACTAACCCTGTAACCTGGGTTTTCAGCCCTCAGACTTCATCCAGCACTAAAGCATGACTCTGCTGGTTTTCCATCTGCTGACTTGATTCATTCTGTTTATCACCAGAGTTGTTACTATCCATGGTTACATGTGACACTTCTTTATAATCTATTTCTGTAACTATACTATGCATAATATATTATTTGTGGGGTTTTTTTTTGGAGAATCTAAAACAATCTTGCAAAATTTTTCAGGTTGGAAATGAAAAACGTTCACTGTCTATGTATATAAAAACAAAGAAACAAATTGCCGTTATAAATATAAACAAAGAAAAACTATATGAAATAAAGTGAATTAAAATTTTAAAATGTTTGCTTTATAAATTGAACATTCCTGTCATTGACAAAAACACAATTCTATAAGTATATATTTAATAAAAATATAATATAATATAATATAATATAATAAGCAGGTGATGTTAAGAACATTATCTCATAATATTTTATAATTGTAGAACATGTAAAGAATTAGCTCATGTGTTGATTTATTAGAACAAAGGAAGTTTGATTTTAATGTATTAGATCATTTTCATGATTTTATGATATCAATAATTAAGATGAATTAAAATATATCTGTTTTATGTACACTATGAGAAAAATACTATTACCACCATAAATTAAAATAAAGTAAAATTTAAAATGTAGCTTATATACATAACTTTATTATAAATATTTTGAGAAATCCAAATCTGTAATTGAGCTTTTGAAGAAATGAAAAGTTATACATCACTGAACATTTATTGAGGTATTTATCTTTACTAACTGTTCCTAAAGTTAGTGCAGTCCTGTTTAGCTGATGCTTTTATGCATGTCTTTCTTTATTAGAATTTTAATTTAATTGGGCAAAACACAGTATATATTTCTGGTTGCTTATAATGAAGAATATTTTCGTTATTTAAACAACTAACAAATATACTATCCTATACAAGAAAATATTTTAAGAACTTTAACTATTTTAAAGATTTCACCAGAATATCTTAACTACATAATTTATTTAGTGCAAATATTTCTGCTTAAGTAACTAATGATTCCTTCAATGTTATTTCTACAGTGTCTCTGGGTTATTATTCCTTTCCATATTGCAAAACTTTAAAATGAATATACCTGTCAGCTTTCCCCTTAAAACTGTCTTTGACATGTTCATCTTTCATCCAGCCTCCGTGCTCCAGTAGGCCACTGGCTGTGATATCCTATACTGGCAATTTCCAGATTTTGCTAAGGAGGAAAAAACATGGCTCTGCCTCCTTGTAAACTTTATATACACTTGATATGGCCTCTGTATTAGTTTGTGCCTTCTTAACTGTGACTTATAGCTACTGTCTCTCTTGTTTTTCCTTAGGAAAGTGCAGACTATAAACAAGGCATGTTATTTTTTATTTGATTTTCTGTAAAGCTCTCTTCTTCCCTTGTAATGTTTGATATACTTCTCTCCACTCTGCTGCGTTGTCTTTGATTTGTTTTCATCTCGTTCGTCTTCAAAGTTTCTGTTCCAACCATCATCATTTTCACTTTGGGAGTCTTTTTTTTTTTTCTCCTGTGGAGCTCAGTGCTTTCTCAGACACTGAAGTTTCTTCTGTGTTTACTGTGGCCCTGTTCTCAATAACCTGATAGACCTGACTCTATGGTCCCATCAAACAGCAGCCATGGTAAGCATGCTTGTAAAATGTTTCCTTTTCTCTTGAGCTGCAATCCTTTGACATGTTTTGTTGATAAGGATAAGGATGCATCTATGTTATAGTAGTCCTTCTCGGCAGCATAAGGGGCAGTGCAAGGTGATTCTTCTCAAATGTCTCCTCTTGCATTTTTCTTGAAGGAAATCCAATCCTCTAGCTCGGACATTTCCATTATCTTTATCCAACATCTGCAATTTCAGTATCATGGCCACAGAGGGTCATTAGTTCACTGTCACCATATTTAATCATAGTCCTTATCCTTAAGGCAGACTTGTTTGGAAAGCTGTGGGGAACTTTCTGTTCTATTGTAGATTGAACCTAGGTGTTCACACAGTAGGCAAACTATTGTGAGACAATCATGCTCAGCTCTGTCTTTATTTTTTATTTTGCAAAATCTTTCACTTCTTTTCCCAGCCTGGTTTACAGAGCAGTATCAAGGTCAAGATGGAGAGATCCTGATAGTTTTGCCTATTTTTTCTAATAGCTGGAATTACAGATCTGCTCTAAGGGACCAGAGGATTTTTTCATGCTGTGAGATTTCTTGAGTCTATTTTCTACCAGAATCAGTCTCCCCCTCAATGATTAGGAACCTCAAATAGCAGAAAAACATGGATGGTCTCTGATGGAAGCAATAGATGACAAGTTTGAATAGCCACTCTCTTTTCAAACTTATTTTTGATTCAAAGATTGGGATATATTTTAATAATTTTCTTAAATAATTGATGACATTATTTGTCGTTCAACCTAATTTATTTCTTTAAAAAGGTATATGATGGATTTCCATATATTAAACCATCCCTGCATCCCTGAAAAGAACCCAGATGCCCCTCAACAGAGGAATGGATACAAAAAATGTGGTACATTTACACAATGGAGTACTACTCAGCTAATAAAAAGAATGAATTTATGAAATTCGTAGGCAAATGGTTGGACCTGGAGAGTGTCATCCTGAGTGAGGTAACACAATCACAAAAGAATTCAAATGATATGTACTCACTGATAAGTGGATATTAGCCCAGAAACTTAGTATAGCGAGATATAAGATATAATTTGCAAAACACATGAAACTGAAGAAGAACGAAGACCAAAGTGTGGACACTTTGCCCCTTCTTAGAATTGGAAACAATCACCCATGGAAGGATTACAGAGACAAAGTTTGGAGCTGAGCCAAAAGGATGGACCATCTAGAGACTGCCATATCCAGGGATCCATCCCATAATTAGCCTCCAAACAATGACAGCATTGCATACACTAGCAAGCTTTTGCTGCAAGGACCCTGATATAGCTGTCTCTTGTGAGACTAGGCCGGGCCTAGCAAACACATAAGTGCATGCTCACAGTCAGCTATTGGATGGATCACAGGGCCCCCAATGGAGGAGCTAGAGAAAGTACCCAAGTAGCTAAAGGGATCTGCAACCCTGTAGGTGTAACATTATGAACTAACCAGTACCCCGGAGCTCTTGACTCTAGCTGCATATGTATCAAATGATGGCCTAGTCGGCCATCACTGGAAAGAGAGGCCCATTGGACTTGCAAACTTTATATGCCCCAGTACAGGGGAATGCCAGGGCCAAAAAAATGGGAATGGGTGGGTAGGGAAGTGGGGGGGAGGAGGTTTGGGGGACTTTTGGGATAGCATTGGAAATGTAATTGAGGAAAATATGTAATAAAAATATTTTAAAAAGGTATATGAATTTTAACATAAATTATTGATATTTTCCAAAAACTTAGAACATTCAACCCTAGATATAGAATATGATGCAAGTATATACTTTCAGCTATGTGTGCAATAAATCTGAGCTTAAGTGTGAAAACTAATTATTTCTTACCAGCCACAAAATTAAAATATAATCAGTCTGTCAGCTGTTGTCTTAGTCAGGGTTTCTATTCCTGCACAAACATCATGACCAAGAAGCAAGTTGGGGAGGAAAGGGTTTATTCAGCTTACACTTCCATACTGCTGTTCATCACCAAAGGAAGTCAGGACTGGAACTCAAGCAGGTCAGAAAGCAGGAGCTGATGCAGAGGCCATGGAGGGATGTTCTTTACTGGCTTGCCTCCCCTGGCTTGCTCAGCCTACTCTCTTATAGAACCCAAGACTACCAGCCCAGGGATGGTCCCACCCACAAGGGGCCTTTCCCCCTTGATCACTAATTGAGAAAATGCCTTACAGTTGGATCTCATGGAGGCATTTCCTCAACTGAAGCTCCTTTCTCTGTGATTAACTCCAGCTGTGTCAAGTTGACACAAAAATAGCCAGTACAATTGACCCCTTGTCAACTTGACACACAAGCACATCACTAGTAAGCCTCAACCCTTACATTCTTATTCATCCCCAAGATCTAAATAACTTTAAAAGTCCCACAGTCTTTACATATTCTTAAATTTTCAATCTCTTTAAAATATCCATCTCTTTTAAAATCCAAAGTCTTTTTACAATTAAAAGTCTCTTAACTGTGGGCTCCACTAAAACAGTTTCTTCCTTCAAGAGGGAAAATATCAGGGCACAGTCACAATCAAAGCAAAAATCAATCTCCAACCGTCCAATGTCTAGGATCCAACTCACGATCTTCTGGGCTCCTCCAAGGGCTTGGGTCACTTCTCCAGCCATGCCCTTTGTAGCACACACGTCGTCCTCTGGGCTCCAGATGCCTGTACTCCACTGCTGCTGCTGCTCTTGGTGGTCATCTCGTGGTACTGGCATCTCCAAAACACTGCGTGACCCCTTCAGTCCTGGGCCTTCAATTACAACTGGGGCTGCACCTTCACCAATGGCCTTCCATGGCCTCTCACAGTGCCAAGCCTGAGCTGCTGTGTGACCCCTTCATGCCTTCAAAACCAGTACCACCTGGGTGACCCTTACACATTACCAAGTCCCACTGCAGAAGGAGTACAACCTTGCCTATCTCTGGAACACAGCCTCTTTGTGCTTTCAGAAAACACTTCCCAGAAGATGTCACCTCAACGATGCTGGTCTCTTCTTAATCACCGCTAATTTCTTAGCTCCAGCTAACCAGCATCAATAGTCCCAGTAATGCAAAGTTTTTGCTTTAGTACTTCTGGTATCTTGTTAATCACAGCTGATTCTTCAGCCCCAGCTAACCAGAACTACAAAATCTTCACAATAAAAACAGCAATGGCCCTGAAGAGAGTCTTTAATTTTCCCTCTGAAATTTCACAAACCAGGCCTCCATCTTCTGCACTGTTCTCAGCATTATCTTCCAAGCTCCTACACAACATCTGACAGAGCTCTTAACAACGAATGGATCTTCAAGCCCAAAGTTCCAAAGTCCTTCCACAGTCCTCCCCAAAACATGGTCAGGTTGTCACAGGAATACCCCACTCT
Source organism: Mus caroli (assembly GCF_978045245.1). NCBI lineage: Eukaryota > Metazoa > Chordata > Mammalia > Rodentia > Muridae > Mus > Mus caroli. Next base: position 64,441,253 of record NW_028227259.1, on the reverse strand, counting down.
GCTGGTACCAATTTGTCTTAGTCAGGGTTTCTATTCCTGCACAAACATCATGACCAAGAAGCAAGTTGGGGAGGAAAGGGTTTATTCAGCTTACACTTCCATACTGCTGTTCATCACCAAAGGAAGTCAGGACTGGAACTCAAGCAGGTCAGAAAGCAGGAGCTGATGCAGAGGCCATGGAGGGATGTTCTTTACTGGCTTGCCTCCCCTGGCTTGCTCAGCCTACTCTCTTATAGAACCCAAGACTACCAGCCCAGGGATGGTCCCACCCACAAGGGGCCTTTCCCCCTTGATCACTAATTGAGAAAATGCCTTACAGTTGGATCTCATGGAGGCATTTCCTCAACTGAAGCTCCTTTCTCTGTGATTAACTCCAGCTGTGTCAAGTTGACACAAAAATAGCCAGTACAGCTGTTCAAATTCAGGAACTCAAATTTCAAACCTTTTTGATACTGTGGCTCAAACTCAGGTTGAGTCATAATAAGGTTTTGATATTTCTATTTTGTGTTTGGTCAATAAAATACATATAAAGCATCATTTGTAGTAGAATATGCCCTCCTTTCAATAATATCAATATAAGCTAGAGAGATAAAACATGATGAATATAACTTCTACTTTTTACTCATTAACTGATTCTCTAGAGTTTCAAAATTCCTAAAAGATGTATGGATTAAGTTATTAGTCTGATCAGTATAATACACAATCCTTCAGGGACCTGCTGAATATTTGCCTACATTGCCCCTAAGGAAACAGAATATTTTGGCACAATGAGGTTGGGGTACAATCTTTCAGTTACCATCTCCCAGAGTGTGGAGAGATAGACCCAAGACCCTGGTGTGTAGAGATGCTCTCAAACCACAGCTGAAGGCCTTGACTAGAGAGTTCAGTGATCATAACTGGGGCCCAATTTAACAGGCTTGTTCTCCATTGTGCCTATTGTGTGGTATGAGTCAGGTCTTAAATCAATTTGTATTGTAAAAAAATAAAAATAAAAATAGCTATTTAGGTCTTGGACCATGGTAGGAAATCGCTGCCTAGTATTGCCTTGCTTTCTCAAAATAACCCCGTTCAGTGTTTGGCTCCACATCACAGATTTGCAATGCCTTATCTTGGTACCAAAGAACCCCTAAAGGATCTATTTGGAAATGGCTGTAGAGTAGTTGTTTTGATATGGGTCAGAGCACTATTATATGACATTTTACTAAACGCCTGTTCCCTTTGTGACCTTTGATTCAGATGGGAATCTGTTAAGTGTGAGTGATCACTATGTATTCTTTGGCGTGAGTTAAATTTCTCATAATTCTTACAACTGTTTTATTTAAGTTGGTGAGATGTGCAGCAAGGTTTTTTTGCTTCCACTGAATCAATGTTTTCACCTATGTGTATTCTTGCTCCCAAAGGATGGTAAAAGCCACAACTAAGGGTTGCTGTTTATGACATCACTCCCCTGTGCTAAGGTTTCTAATGCCAATCATTCAAATAGATTCTTTATAAAACAACTAAAGGACAGCTTAAAGGTTCTTCATGGCTCTGAATGTCACCACAGTCTTACTTTCTCACAAGCAATAAAATAAAACAACAGCCAGCAATCAACCTTGCTCAGAGAACCATTACATTTAAGGATAGATTTTGCTTACTGTCTACTGTGTCATCTGTCTGTAGGTCTAAAATTTTAGTTTTACTGATGAACAACTCCTGTAACAGAAGGTATATAATTTGAAATTGTGTTGATAAATACACAGCTATCATTACCATGAACACAATTTTCTAAATTACAAATATCTCCTTAAAGTGTTTTTTTTTTTTTTTTGGTTTGTTTGTTTGTTTGAAATTTATCACCCTGTCATCCTGTCCCAAGCTAACAACATGCATAACCTTAAAGTCACAGTTCTTTTACACTTTCAGATATTTTAGGAAAACACTGTATATTTGGTGGTATAGTTCTTAGTATATGCAGAATGACTCTGATGATTATATGTATTCTATACTATTTACAAATACTCTGAATCTTTATAGAATATAAGTTCTATGCTATCAAAATTTTGGTGTATAGTTCATTATTGTCAGATACTATTCAGCTAACATCTAGACATTTTTCTGTTATATTTTTAAATAATTTTGATTGCTTTGGAATATATTTTATGTTTCTAATAGTATGTGAAACCAATGTAGTACACTTGACTTTTTAAAAATCATAAACTAAAGATTAATAAGTATTTCAAAGATATTTTGTGCTTACATTTTTATATTAATTATATCCTCTACCTCCTGGAACATGTCTAATTATCTTATAAAGTGCTGGTATGCCTGGTACAGACTCCCTAATCCATATCATTTTTTAGAATCAATTACAGTTTATTCGTTCATTGGTTTCTTTAATATGTATTGAACAGTTTTAATTATTCATATGCCAGCTTGTTTTTATATGGAACATCAGACATTATATGTTATGCATAGTGAATGTAAGTGATTTAGAATGTTGATGTCTGTTGATCCAATGTATAATTGCATTACTGAAGAATTCCTGATAATTTCAGAAGATTTCTTTTAAAAGTTATTCCAGGTTAGATGTGTAGATATTACTAAGGTATCATACTCTTGAAAGTATAACTGATACTGTCTACATTCTGACATCCTTCTGTGCCTAAAATGTCTCTGAAACTGTATATTCCTTCTCCATGTCTTCTACTTTGCAGTGTTTTTTTCAGTCAATATTGATTTTCCTCCATGATCTGTTTTTACATTCAGTGGAAGAGTTGGTTGGGATGATTTCTATTGCCAGAGTCTTTTATGCATGGCTTGTTTCTCTCTGGTGCTTTAGGGTATAAGCTCCAGACTGTTGGGTGAATGTGAACTCTGGATAGATGTTGTCACTTTAAAGTAAACTCAAGAGGGTTTATTCTTTTGTTTGGTTTGGTTTAATGGAGTCTAACTAATTAGTGCACCCAGCCACAAATAGTGACATTTATTGTAGTCTTCAGTAATCTTAAAAATATTTCATTGCACAGAAACATTTATGAACAATGGAAACAGAATAAAGATTACAAAATATATTTACATAAAGTAGTTGCAGAACAGAAACAGTGGCATATAATCAGCCACACCACCCAGTCCAAGTCAAAGCATGGAAAAGCTAGAAATTTTTTCTTTCTTGAACGTATTGAACATAAACATTCTTTTTTGTCACCAAACATGAGGTATTGTTAACAGCAATACTATTTTTTGAATTATTGTTCAAGATTCAGGAATATGAGATTTGTTAAGTAAATTAACTTGATGACAATCCAAAGCTACTGCCATTTGAACAGTCATACTTTGTTCCCATTCTGAGATTTCTTATCAGTATTTTAACCCTCCCTTCCTTTCCCCTTCACTTTGGTGTGTGCTTTCGCTTTTCAATGGACACAGATTGCCAATAGCACTGTTTAGTCTATTTTACCCATATCAAAGAAGATTTTGAGAACTAATGTTGACCATATGACCCTAAATGATCTTCCTGTAGGAGTTACATTGCTCTGTGGATACATCCTGAGATCCTGATTTCTAGTCCCCCCCCCTTTTTTTTAAACTATGTTTTTATTGGATATTTTCTTTATTTACATTTCAAATGTTATCCCTTTTCCTGGTCCGCCCACCCCCAGAAACCACTAGCCCATCCCCATTCTCCCTGCTTCTATGAGGATGTTCCCCTACCCACCCTGCCCTACCTACCCACCCTGGCATTCCCCTACTCTGAGGCACAGAGCCTTCACAGGACCAAGAGCATCTTCTCCCATTGATGCCCAACAAGGCCATCCTCTGCTCAAATGCAGCTGAAGCCATGGGTCCCTCCATGTGTACTTCTTGTGTCTTAGTAAGTGTTTCTATTCCTGCACAAACATCATGACCAAGAAGCAAGTTGGGGAGGAAAGGGTTTATTCTGCTTACACTTCCACATTGCTGTTCATCACTGAAGGAAGTCAGGACTGGAACTCAGGCAGGTCAGGAAGCAGGAGCTGATGCAGAGTCCACGGAGGGATGTTCCTTACTGGCTTGATTCCCTTGGCTTGCTCAGCCTGCTCTCTTATAGAACCAAGATTACCAGCCCAGAGATGGTCCCACCCACAAGGGGACTTTCCTCCTTGATCACTAATTGAGAAAATGCCTTACAGCTGGATCTCATGGAGGCATTTCCTCAACTGAAGCTCCTTTCTCTGTGATAACTCCAGCTGTGTCAAGTTGACACAAAACTAGCCAGTACACCTTGGTTGGTGGTTTGTCTCTGGGAACTCTGGGGTGTCTCGTTGCTTGATACTGTTGCTCTTCCTATGGGTTTGCAAACCCTTTTTCAGATCCTTCAGTCCTTTCTCTAACTCCTCCACTGCAGACCCTGTGCTCAGTTCAATTTATTTACATTTCAAATATTATCCCCTTTCCGTTTCCCCTCTGTAAACCCCCTATCCCATCCCCTCTTACCCTGCTTCTACAAGGGTGCTACCCACTGTGCTTCACTGCTTCAGCATTCCTCTACACTGGGGCATCAATCCTTCACAGGATCAAGGGCCTCCCCTCCCATTGATGGCAGATAAGGCCCTTTCAGCTTGTAACTCTTCCATTGGGGTCCCTGTGCTCACTCAGATGGTTGTCTGAGAGCATCTGTATCTGCATTGGTCAAGATCCAGCAGAGCCTCTCAGGAGACAGCTGTATCAGGCTCCTGTCAGCAAGCACTTCTTGGCATCCACAATAGTGTCTGTGTTTGTTGTCTGCATGTGAGATGGTTTTCCACATGGGACAAACTCTGGATGGCCTTTTGTTCAATATCTGCTCCACTCTTTGTCCCTGTTTTCCCTTTACACAGGAGAAGTTCTGGGTTAAAATTTTGATGATGGGTGGGTTGCCCCATCCCTCATCTGGAGGTCTATTCCTTACCTCTGGATATGGTCTCTACAGGTTCTCTCTCTCCTTTGTGGAATAGTTCAGCTAATGTCATCCTTATGGGGTCCTTGATTTTTTTGACTTCTGGGACTTTCTGGTTGCTACCTCCAGTTCCCCATCCCTATTGCTATGCACCTCAATTCACTTTCCCAACCCTCTATACATCTCCTCCATCTCCTCCCATACCAGATTCTTTTCCTCTTTTCCCCCTCCCCATCTTCTCTTTCTCCCTCTTACCCTCTACTTCTCTTAATTATTTTGTTCCCCTTTCTAAGTATGATTGGAACATCAAATCTTTGGTCTTTGTCCTTTTGAGTGTCTTGTAGTCTGTGAGTTGAATTGTGGGTATTCCACACTCTTTGCCTAATAGCCACTTATCAGTGAGTACATACCATGTGTGGTCTTTTATGACTGAGGATACCTCACTCGGGAGGATATTTTCTACATGCATCCATTTGCTTGCAAATTTCATGAAGGCATTGATTTTAATAGCTGAGTAGTACTCCATTGTGTAACTGTACCACATTTTCCATATTCATTCCTCTGTTGAGGGGCATCTAGTCCTTTTCTTTATTAACAACTTCGGCTACTCTACTGATTTTACCAGGGAACACATGTTTAAGATGCTCCTCTGTAGGATAGATACTTATCTGTATCTATTTATGGGACACACAATGCAGAACTTTATAATAGCACTACTGTTACTATTTCTCCAACATCTTTCCACTGCAGTGGGAGCTAAAAGAAGAAACCAATCAGAGAATTACTGTGGCAAAAACAACAACAAAAATTTGATACAAGAGAGGCAAATGACACAGAATTAGAACTGTGCTTTCTTTCCATGTGTATTTAAAGCTATGCTGGTTTTCAGAAGCTGGCTCCTTCAGTTGTGTCAGCCAGAGTTGTATGCCGGAAACTCAGTAAAGGTAATTAGGCAGTTTCACTAAGGTATCATGAGAGCCCATCATATAGCTCAAGTCATGAACAATCTATGAACTAGAAGATTTAAAGTTGAAGAAAATCATGGATTTCCTAAGCACCGGAAACAAACAAATTTGCCCATGCTTCCTTTTTTGTCTATCTTGCCATACAGTGAATTGAGTGATGCTTAACCACAGATCTTTATTCCATGTTGTGAGATAAAAATATCTTCCCAAATTACTTGCAGAAACATTTTACCAGGTACCTGAACATTTGCTTTTCCAGTTCAAGGTGACAAATAGAACTACTAGGGAAGGAAATCACTTACTTCTCTGGAGAGAGTTACATGATTACACAGATTTACTATCTTCTTTATGCTTGAATTGTTGTGTCGTTTTTCCCCTAAGGAACTGATTTCATCATCTCATACACACAACACCCCCCCACACACACACACACACAAATATATACAAGGATATGTTTTAAAGATATAATTCATATATTGGATATATAAATATATATATATATATATATATATATACATATATATATGTATACATACACATTCACACACAATTTAGAAAATTTTTTTTCACTGTGATTGAAGGTATGAGAGCAATGACTTTATAAATTCAGAAAAATCCAGAAGTAGCATGAGTAAAAATAAAAAGAATACCAGTGTGCTTTTAAAACAATAGTTGGTTTTCTTTTCAACCAAAATGTCCTAATTCAGCATTTGAGAAAAGCACTGTTAGCTGTGTGACACTGTTTAAAGTCAAGAAAACTTGATCTCTCTTATAGGAATCACTCAGTTATGACCCAAGGGGAACCTTTGCACATTTAGTTATGCCTGTAATACTTTTCAGCAATTTAAGTATTTTTCATCAATAAAAACAATGTGTTTTTCTTTAAATTAGTTAGCTTATACCCAAACCACATTTTAAAACAGCGTAATATTAATTTTGAATAAAACCCCTATTCTATGAAAGCTTGAATATGGTTGGCCCAGGGAATGGCACTATTAGGTGTTGCCTTGTTGGAGGAAGTGTGTCTTTGTAGGCATGGACTTTAAGATTCTCTTCCTAGCTGCCTGGAAGCTGGACTTTCCTAGCAGCCATCAGATGAAGATGTAGAATTCTCAGCTCTTTCAGCCTGGATACAGACATGCTCTTGTGTTGATTATCTTCCACTGAACATCTGAACCTGTATGCCAGCTACAATTAAATGTTGTTCCTATAAGAGTTGCCAGTCATGGTGTTTTTTCAAAGTAATAAAACCGTAAGACTGTACAAAATTCGATCTTGTGAGTATACTGTAATATCACTTAATTTCATAGCATGTATTAACTTGAAGACTGTTCATGCAGATATGAACATGTGAAGAAGTTATAGTTGCAATATAAAGCTCTCATTTACTGTGAACTTCCAGTGCTTTTGAAGTTCTAATATTTCTATCACTTATTTCCTTTCCCTCAAAAGTAAGAATGACTACAATATAATGAAACATTTTATTAGAAAAGGGAGGAAAAAATTAACCTATTTTGAAAACATGCTTATTTATGAATAAAATGAATAAAATTTATGAATAATATCAGTATGAATATTAATTAAGTATCTGCTTCTCTAGGTCACTGTAATTCATTTCTTTGAAACTTTTCACAAGCACACACACACACACACACACACACACACACACACACACAGAAGAAAGGCACATTAGGCCTACTGATACACAAACATGTATATCTTTGTATCCTGGTACTAAGAGAACCTTCTCTAAGGCTGGACCATTAAAATTGAAACCTACCCCAGATCACTTTATGATTAATAAATGTCAACAATAATCTCACTGCACTGTTTCACAGTTTCGTTTAATCTGCAAAGCAGCAATAACCATAGCAACAACACCAGAGCTATGTTATGAAGAATGAGTGTATTAGGGTTTGAAATAGAACCCTGTATACCAGGAGCACTCGAAATGTAAGATAGTAAATCTAGGTTTTCTACATCCACATTTCAACTTGGTGTTTCTGATTCTGCCTAAGGGGAAGAGGAAAGAAATGAAAGTTTGTACATTAATCAGAGTCATAAGACGTTGCCATTGACATTATATTATATGTTCTGCAGTATGCTGTGAAGGTTTATTTATTAGAGGATTTATTTTGACAGATAAAGAAAGAAATTATTAGTAGTTAAATAGGATGTTAAAAATTTATAGATTGATTATGAATCAACCTTAGCTATTCTCACTGTATTAGAATTCAGACTCATACTCTCTCTAGACCCTGATATTCTCTGGACAGAGAATCCCTGAACAAAAGTACCAATTCTGGCAGGGGAAGGTATAGGGAACTTTCAGGATAGCATTTGAAATGTAAATGAGGAAAATATCTAATAAAATAACTGTTTTAAAAAATACTAATGCCACCTCTTTGAGTTGTTTCCTCTTCTGATTTACCTCATGGACAACACTTTGCTATCAAGCACAAAACAACTTCAACAGTAATACCTATCTGAGAACTAAAATGAGAATTTTACTGTTATCTAGAAATAGTATAGAAGACTATCATGTGAAAGTCTGCAGAGAAAGGTTTTAAGGTAAGGAAGAGTTAAAAGAATGGATGAAGGTTAGGTCCCAGGCAAATAATATTATAAATATATACTACCCGGTAAGAGAAACACCATGCTTAAAGATACAACTTTGAGGAGCTGAGAAAAACTGACAGAATGTGCTAAGCAAAGCAAATGACTGACTGCAAGGCAATGATGGTAATTTGGCTGAGCAAATTAATACAGAATTCTTTAGAAGGCATTAAAATAGAAATGTTGGTGATAACTAGACTGTAAGTGTGAAGCTCAGGAGCAAAACCATGTTTATACATTGGATGCCATTTTGGCCAATGACTGTAAGGGAAGGGACATGCAAAAGGAATAATGCAGGAAGAAATGAACAAAATGCTGGCACATGTGTGGGCACTCAAAATATCAAAAAATATATTGAAAACGGCCTCTCATATGAAAGAACAACATGATCTCCAAGGAAGACACATTGCAGTACCATAGAAGCCAGAACAACTAAAAAGAATGTTTTCAAGTGGTAGGAGAGAATCACTTGATGAGAGACTGTTCAATGGTCAGTTATGTGAAATATAGGGATTACTTTGCAGCAGGAGTAGTAACAGCTAGTGGAAAAGTGAACAATAGGAGGTGGGATGGATCTGAGCTTGAGAGAGCCTGGATTTAAAAGACTGTAGGGGCTGGTTAGAAAAACTTTCGATAAACACTTTAGTAAGGGGATGATAACCTAGTTTAGGAGCAATTAAGAGAGAACATTTACATGTTTGTATACAGCAGTAAAAATTGCATACCAATTGTTTTATTTAATGAAAATATAAGAAACAAGTTAAACTAGTGATTTAAGAAATAATAAATAAGTTTCTATACAATTCCTTACTGGAACACATGAAACTGTCAAAGAATAAATTAATGAAAGAAAAATGTAAAGGTAAATAAAGAAGTTAGCTTCAAAAGCTTCAGATATGTTTTAAAATGTGTTATGAATTTTAAAATGAGGAAAAAGAAAAATATAAATACAGTTGCTATAAGCACATCCGGGATGTTTCCCAAAATTACAACAGCTTATTTTTGGATACAAACTAGGTCTCATATAATATAACAGAGTCTTAACATTCTAAACCTGGAGCGAACATCAAACAGCACAAGTTAAAAGCTCAGATCCCTAAGACTGCTCCCACTGTGGATGGCAATCTCAAATCCAGGTCACCTGTACATGTGTTTCCCTAACCAATACGGAAGCTCATTAAATCTAGTTACTCAGGACACTTCAGAGAGCTGAAGATACAGCCTTCTCTTTACCTCTCTGGCAGAAAGGGCTAAAAGTACTAGCTCTGTCCCTGTTGCCTCTGGTATATTAGTTGTTTGTCTCAATGTAGTGACAAGTCTCAGCCAAAAACAACTTAAGAATGAAAGGCTTATTTATTTATTTAACATTTGTTATTTTTATTTTTTTCTGTTCTGGGTATTTTTCTTTTCAATTACTTTTTTTTCCAGTCCAGTTGTTGCTCCATTCCTGGCCTGCCCTTCCACATTCCTCCCATTCCTTTTTCCCATGTCTCCAAGAAGATGCCCTCCACCCCACCAGGCTTCCCCATTCCCTTAGGCCTCAAGTGTCTTGAGGGTTAGGTGCAATTTCTCTCACTGAGGCAAGACCAGGTGATTCTCTGCTGTATATGTGTCTGGGGCCACAGACCAGCTCATGTATGCTGCCTGGTTGGTGGCTCATTGTCTGAGAGATCTCAGAGGTGCATGTTAATTGAGACTGTTTGTCTTCCTATTCAGTCACCCTCCTCTTCAGCTTCTTACAGCTTTTCCCTAATTCACACACAGGGGTCCTTGCCTTCTTTCCATTGGTTGGGTGTTTAAGAATCTGTATCTGTCTCAGTCAGCTGCTTGTTGGGCTACTCAGAGAACAGCTATGCTAGGGTCCTTTCTATAAGCACACCATAGCATCAGTCATAGTGTCAGACTCTGGATCCTCCCCTTGAGATAGATCCCAAGTTTGGCTGGTCACTGGACTAACTTTCCCTCAGTTTCTTCTCTATTTTTATCTCTGCTGTTATTTTGTACAGGAACAATTCTGGTTCAGAGTTTTTGACTGTGGGATGGGAACCCCATCCCTCAACTTGATGTCCTGTCCCTCTACTGGTGGTGCTCTCTACAAGTTTCTTCTCTCCTCCATAAAGCATTTTATCTAAGGTCCCTCCCTTTGAGTCCTGATAGTCTCTTACCTCCCAGGTCTCTAGTATGTTCTAGAGGGCTCCCTGTCTTTCTCCTTCTAAGGTTGTATATTTCCTTTTATTCTGCTGGCCTTCAGGGCTTCTCTCCTGCCCCCTCCCATACCTGATCATGTTCCCCCTTTCCCTTCGTCTCCTCTCTCCTTAACAGGTCCCTCCCTCACTCTGCCTTCTGTGATTTCTTTATTATTCCTCCCAGGTGGGATTGAGGCATCCTTATTTGGGCTCTTCTCCTTCTTAACCTTGAGTTCTGTGGCTAGTATCCTGGATATTCTGTATATTTTTGGCTAATATCCACTTATTAGTGGGTACATACCATGCATGTCCTTTTGGGTCTGAGTTACCTCATTCAGGATATTTTCTAGTTCCTTCCACTTGCCTGCAAAACTCATGATGTCCTTGTTCTTAATAGCTGAATAGTATTCCATTGTGTAAATGAACCATGTTTTCTGAATCCATTCTTCCTTTAGGGGACATCTGGGTTGTTTCCAGCTTCTGGATACCACAGATAAGACTTCAGTGAACATAATGGAACAAGTGCTCCTGTGGTAGGGTGGGCCATCTTTTGGGTATATGCCCAAGTATGTTAGGCACTCTAGGTTGCTTGTGTTTTGGACCTACTTTTGAGGAGTTTCGTTGTTATCTTCTTACTCCCTTGTGGAATGTGTGTGTTTATCCTTTTACATTGCATATTTAAAGTATTTAACTGGGTTTTAATATTGTAGGATCTTTGTAATCTTTATTTGTCTAGAAATATAGGTATCAATAATAGAAACTTGACGTTACAATATAACCTCTACAGAAGATTTAAAAAGTGTTTATTGGTGCTGAAATTTCTTGAAACATTTGTGAGTTAAGTGTTCAGAATGTATTATTCACTGTTATTATTCTAAAGACATAGTGCTTTCTAAGACTTACCAGGGTTTCTTTAATGAAATCACCCTTTTAATGTTTATTCATAAGGTCTTAATTAATTGTCAAGTGCAATCCATCAAAACAAATTGGGATACATCTACAGAATATTGTGCAGGATATGACCTTCACATAAAATATACCTAACTGAATCAATATTTAACAATAAACTACTTAAATTTAATGCATTTCTCAAAATTTTAGCAAAAATATAATTTGAAGAATGGAGTAATATATATATATATATATATATATATATATATATATATGTCTAATAATGTACTACCACTACTAACATTTCAGATATCTTTAAAAATAAAGAAAAAGGATTTTTTTGGGGGGGCATTGCTTATTTCTTACATAACTAGATATTATTTACCAGACATTTTAGTCAGGGTAAAATAAACAAATTTGGATTTCTATGTGGCAACTATGTATATTTCAGAGTTCCAATATAACCATCTCTTCAGAAAATAAAGAGTCATCCAAGAAGTGCTTGGCATTATTGCTGAGATCATGAAATTGATGTGAGATCAAAAATGTACAGTTGGCCATTTGCATTAATAATAAATTAATATTACTATGAAGTACACCAAATACCTATTAACCTAAAAGTAGATCAGGTAGCACTTTGAAAGTCCAAAATTTGCTCCATAAAATATTTTATGTTGTGTTGATTTCAGACCAATTCAAGCTTCTGTAATTTGGAAATGTGAAGTCTAGTAGACTGTTTTAATTTATTATAAGATATAAATATTTGACCTTCTTTTGTTGTCTAATTGCTCTATCTAGAACTTCAAGTACTATATTGAATAGATAGGGAGAGAATGGGCAGTCTTGTCTAGTATGTGATTTTAGTGGGATACAAATTGGAAAGGAAAAAGTCAAAATATCACCATTTGCAGACGATATTATAGTATCCTTAAAGGAACCCAAAAGTCCACAAGAGACCACCTAAACCTCATAAACAACTTCAGCAAAGTGGCTGGATATAAAATTAACTCAAACAAATCAGTGGCCTTCTATTCAAAGGATAAACAGGCTGAGAAAGAAATTAGGGAAATGACAACCTTCACTATAGTCATAAATAATATAAAATACCTTGTTGGGACTCTAACCAAGCAAGTAAAAGATCTGTATGACAAGATCTTCAAGTCTCTGAAGAAAGAAATCAAATATCTCAGAAGATGGAAATATCACCAATGCTCATGGATTGACAAGATTAATATAGAAAAATGGACATCTTGCCGGGAATAGTCTACAGAGTCAATGCAATCCCTATAAAAATTCCAACTCAATTCTTCATAGAGTTAGAAAGAGCAATTTGCAAATTTATTTGGAATAACAAAACAAAAAACAAAACAAAAAAGACAAAAAACAAAAAACACAGGATAGCAGAATTATTCTCAACAATAAAAGAACTTCTAGGGGAATCACCATCCCTGATCTCAAGCTGTATTACAGAGCAATAGTGATTAAAAACTGTATGGTATTAGGAAAGAGATGGGCAGGAAGATCAATGGAATAGAATCTTGTATCCCTAGACACTGAGAGACCAGTCAGCTCAGGAGAGGGCACAGGCCTCAGAAGCAAAAGGGCTTCTTGGACAGGTACCCTTCAGGACTTCATCCTCAGCCAGGAGGCAGAGTCTAGACCCAGACATCTGGGCACCTTCCCCACCAGAGGAGAGTCAGACTCCAGGGAAGGCTCTGACCCCAGGACTCAGATGAGATCTCCATCTCATATCCCAGGTCTCTCAGAGAACAGTCAGCACCTTCCCTGACAGAGGAGAACTTGCCTACAGAGAGTGCTCTAACCACTGGGAATCAGGAGAGTGAGGGGAAAAGGTCAAGTAACATATAAAGGCAGACCTATTAGGATTACACCAGACTTCTCACCAGAGACTATGAAAGCCAGAAGATCCTGGACAGATGTTTTTTGTTTGTTTCTTTGTTTTGTTTTGTTTTGTTTTGTTTTAATTTTTAATATTTTTTATTACATATTTTCCTCAATTACATTTCCAATGCTATCCCAAAAGTCCCCCATAGCGCCCCCCACTTCCCAACCCACCCATTCCCATTCTTTTGGCCCTGGCATTCCCCTATATTGGGGCATATAAAGTTTGCAAGTCCAATGGGCCTCTCTTTCCATTGATGGCCGACTAGGCCATCTTTCAATACATATGCAGCTAGAGACAAGGGCTCAGGGTTACTGGTTAGTTCATCATGTTATTCCAACTATAGGGTTGCAGATCCCTTTAGCTCCTTGGGTACTTTCTCTAGCTTCGCCATTGTGAGTCCTGTGATACATCCAATAGCTGACTGTGAGCATCCACTCCTGTGTTTGCTAGGCCCCTGCATAGTCTCACAAGAGACAGCTATATTTGGGTCCTTTCAGCAAAATCTTGCTAGTGTATGCAATGGTGTCTGCGTATAGAAGCTGTTTATGGGATGGATCCCTGGATACGGCAGTCTCTAGATGGTCCATCCTTTCATCACAGCTCCAAACTTTGTCTCTGTAACTCCTTCCATGGGTGTTTTGTTCCCAATTCTAAGAAGGGGCACAGTGTCCACATTTTGGTCTCCATTCTTCTTGAGTTTCATGTGTTTAGCAAATTATATCTTATATCTTGGGTATCCTAAGTTTTGGGCTAATATCCACTTATCAGTGAATACATATTGTGTGAGTTCCTTTGTGAGTGTGTTACCTCACTCAAGATGATGCCCTCCAGGTCCATCCATTTGGCTAGGAATTTCATAAATTCATTCTTTTTAATAGCTGAGTAGTACTCCATTGTGTAAATGTACCATAATTTCTGTATCCATTCCTCTGTTGAGGGACATCTGGGTTCTTTCCAGCTTCTGGCTATTATAAATAGGGCTGCTATGAACATAGTGGAGCATGTGTCCTTCTTACCGGTTGGGACATCTTCTGGATATATGCCCAGGAGAGGTATTGCTGGATCCTCCGGTAGTACTATGTCCAATTTTCTGAGGAACCGCCAGACTGATTTGCAGAGTAGTTGTACAAGCTTGCAATCCCACCAACAATGGAGGAGTGTTCCTCTTTCTCCACATCCTTGCCAGCATCTCCTGTCACCTGAATTTTTGATCTTAGCCATTCTGACTGGTGTGAGGTGGAATCTCAGGGTTGTTTTGATTTGCATTTCCCTGATGATTAAGGATGTTGAACATTTTTTCAGGTGCTTCTCTGCCATTCGGTATTCCTCAGGTGAGAATTCTTTGTTCAGTTCTGAGTCCCATTTTTTAATGGGGTTATTTGACTTTCTGGAGTCCACCTTCTTGAGTTCTTTATATATATTGGATATTAGTCCCTTATCTGATTTAGGATAGGTAAAGCTCCTTTCCCAATCTGTTGGTGGTTTTTTTGTCTTATTGATGGTGTATTTGGCTTGCAGAAGCTTTGCAGTTTCATGAGGTCCCACTTGTCAATTCTTTTTTTTTTTTTTTGGTTTTTCGAGACAGGGTTTCTCTGTGTAGCCCTGGCTGTCCTGGCACTCACTTTGTAGACCAGGCTGGCCTCGAACTCAGAAATCCGCCTGCCTCTGCCTCCCGAGTGCTGGGATTAAAGGCGTGCGCCACCACGCCTGGCTTTTACCTTTTTTTTTTTTTTTTTGGTGTCAATTCTTGATCTTACAGCACAAGCCATTGCTGTTCTATTCAAGAATTTTTCCCCTGTGCCCATATCTTCAAGGCTTTTCCCCACTTTCTCCTCTATAAGTTTCAGTGTCTCTGGTTTTATGTGAAGTTTCTTGATCCACTTAGACTTGACCTTAGTACAAGGAGATAGGAATGGATCAATTCGGATTCTTCTATATGTTAACAACCAGTTGTGCCAGCACCATTTGTTGAAAATGCTGTCTTTCTTCCACTGGATGTTTTCAGCTCCCTTGTCGAAGATCAAGTGACCGTAGGTGTGTGGGTTCATTTCTGGGTCTTCAATTCTATTCCATTGGTCTATTTGTCTGTCACTATACCAGTACCACTCAGTTTTTTATCACAATTGCTCTGTAGTAAAGCTTTAGGTCCAGCATGGTGATTCCACCAGAGGTTCTTTTATCCTTTAGAATAGTTTTTGCTATCCTGGGTTTTTTGTTATTCCAGATGAATTTGCAGATTGCACTTTCTAATTCGTTGAAGAATTGAGTTGGAATTTTGATGGGGATTGCATTGAATCTGTAGATTGCTTTTGGCAAGATAGCCATTTTTACAATGTTGATCCTGCCAATCCTTGAGCATGGGAGATCTTTCCATCTTCTGAGATCTTCTATAATTTCTTTCTTCAGAGACTTGAAGTTTTTATTATACAGATCTTTCACTTCCTTTGTTAGAGTCACGCCAAGATATTTTATATTATTTGTGACTATTGAGAAGGGTGTTGTTTCCCTAATTTCTTTCTCGGCCTGTTTATTCTTTGTGTAGAGAAAGGCCATTGATTTGTTTGAGTTAATTTTATATCCAGCTACTTTACTGAAGCTGTTTATCAGGTTTAGGAGTTCTCTGGTGGAATTTTTAGGGTCACTTATATATACTATCATATCATCTGCAAAAATTGATATTTTGACTTCATCTTTTCCAATTTGTATCCCTTTGATCTCCTTTTGTTGTCGAATTGCTCTGGCTAGGACTTCAAGTACAATGTTGAATAGGTATGGAGAAAGTGGACAGCCTTGTCTAGTCCCTGATTTTAGAGGGATTGCTTCAAGCTTCTCACCATTTACTTTGATGTTGGCTACTGGTTTGCTGTATTTATTTTGACAGGTGATTTTATTTTTGCCTTTATATATTCTTTTCTCATGTATTACATCCTGACTGGTTTCCCTTCCCTGCATGGCTACCAGTAACTCTGCTTCTCCTCCTCCTCATTTTCCTTTCAGAAAAGTGGAGGTGTTTTCAAGAATCTCAAATGAAGATGGCATAACTAGATGCTCTAAAAATAGGCACATACCCTAATATCAAGTTTGGAGGAGGCAACTCAAAAAAGAGGAAAAGTGTACCAAGGGCAGGCAATAGAGTCAGGACAATCCTCACTCCAGTAAACTGTAAAACCATAACACATATGCAGGAACTTAGCTCAAACACTATAACTCGCAGATTGTCATTTCAGTCTTTGTGAACCCCTATGAGCCCTACTTGGTTGATTTCTGTGGAGTTTGTATTTGTGATGTCCTTGACCCCTCTAGCTCCTACAATTCTCTCTCCGCTCTGCCACAGGTTCCCTGAGCTCTGTCTTATGTTTGGCTGTGGATATTTGTGTTGTCTCTCATCAGTTACTGCAAGAAGACTTTCAGATGATATTGGACTATGCTCCAGTTCTTGAGTATATTAGAATATCATTAGGAATCATTTCTTTTCTTTTTTATTTTCTTTTTTTTTTTTTCTTGGCCATCATGGTTGGTACTAACCTGGGTCCCTGGGCTTTCCTCTCTCGGGTTCCTAGCCTTCCAGGCAGTGTCATGCATGGGGCTGCTCTTGGAACCATGGGCCTCAATTTGGAACATTCATTATTTGGCCACCCTCCCCCTTCCATGTACTATGCCATAGTTATTCCAGTGCAACTTTTAGGTAGAACAAATTATAGGTAGAAGTTTTTGTGGTTGGATGGATGTCCCAGTTCTACCACTGGAAGCCTTGCCTGGTTACAGAAGATATTTGTGTCAGGCTCCATTGCCCTATTACTAGGAATTTTTGCAAGGGTCGCTTTCATAGATTCCAGGAGGTTTATATTTCTCTAGGTTTCCACATCACCCCTGAAATGCCCTCCATTTTCAGTTGTCTCTCTCAGTATTCTCTCTCTCTTCCTCCCTCACACTGTGCTTAAATCCTTGTGAAATGTATTCTTTCTTCAGTTTGTTCCAAGCCTCTCTGCTTGAGTC
The DNA here is from genome assembly GCF_978045245.1 of Mus caroli. Classification (NCBI taxonomy): domain Eukaryota; kingdom Metazoa; phylum Chordata; class Mammalia; order Rodentia; family Muridae; genus Mus; species Mus caroli. The sequence goes on along the minus strand of NW_028227259.1, from coordinate 64,423,796 downwards.
CTCATTGTTACTTAGGCTCTCTAGGTCTGTAGACTATAGTATGATTATTCTTTACTTAATAGCAAATACTTACTTATAAGTGAGTACATACCATATTTGCTTTTCTGGGTCTGTGTCATCTCACTAAGGATGATATTTTTTTATAGTTCTATCAATTTGCCTGCAAATTTCAGGATATATTTTCAAAAAGCTGAGTAAGTTATTTTACAAATGATGTTAAGTGTGACAAACTCAGGCGACCATGGTGGTGCACACCTTTAATCCCAGCACTCAGGAGGCAGAGGCAGGCAGATTTCTGAGTTCGAGGTCAGCCTGGTCTACAAAATGAGTTCTAGGACAGCCAGGGCTATACAGAGAAACCCTGTCTTAAAACAATCAATCAAACAAACAAACAAACAATGCCATGGATGAAAATTATGGTAAAATCCACAACTGACAACATGCAGCAAAGACTTTGGAATGAATGTTTAGCCCTTAATGGTATGAGTATACCACATCCCTCATTGAAGACTCATTTATCTATTAGAAAAACATATCTTTTGTTTTATAATTTATTGCAACATTGGGTTTGTCTTGTATCATTTAAATTTAAATAGTTACAAAATATAAAGTACATTAGTAAAAAACAAACAAACAAACAAACCAGTAAGTAGGTAGAATGACTTTTATTGAACAGGAAAATCCCAGAAACATGTGTGTTTCTCTTCGAATCTACATGTATGAAAATTCCTTCTGTTTTGATGTGGTATGGTTTTATTCCTTTTATTACTAGGAGTATAGTAAAGACTACTTGCATCTGAGAAATAAGCTTTTTTTTTTTTGTAGGAAAATAGGTGTATGAAAAAAAAAAGAAAACACTGCATGCTTCCATGTCATAGTCCATTATATATCTGTTAATATTTCACATTGGCTGCCCTAAGCCTTCTCTAATTGGCTTTAAGCTACTCCCAGGGGGAGGGAGGGCAGGGTGCTTTAATTTGTATTTCAAGGCATGGAATTGGAGTGAGTCCAATAGCTGACTGCCAGGTCCTTACCGTGAAAATGTATGCATTTTCACGGTAAGTGAGATGATAAATTGCCTACAGAGAGATTCTTCAGTAAACAATGATGAGATTGAGGTTTACTTACTATAAGTGAATGTTTGGATGAAAGCTTTAAAGAGTGGTAAAAAGCAGATATCACAAACCTTAATTTCTCAATAAGCAGCCTTCCTCTATATTTTAGAATCAACATCTTTTAGACTCTAACATTTCAATTTATGCTGCAAAAACATTCTTGTAAGTCTGATGCTGTGAAGTTTTGGGTTATCCAAATTATTCAAAAGCTTGAATATTCACATTGATTCTAACAAACTATTGAGCAGAATCATCTATTTGTGTATCAATTGATCCATCCATGTATCTATCCATATATCTATCTGTTTACCTATCAATTGACCTGTCTCAAAAGATGTTACAATATCTATTACACAATGTTTTATTGAAAATTACATTGATTAATTATAAAAATTTTCATATTTTATTTATGATTGTAGAAGCTATTTTAAATTTGTTTCCTATAAATTATTATCTAATTCTACCAAGTTCCCAAATATATATATATATATATATATATATATATATATATATATATATATATATATATCAGAATGAGCCAAGAGTTCCTTATTTCCAAACAGAGTGATCAATTAATAGTTTCAATTCATGAAAGTTTTTTGGGGGGAGGGGTGGGAAGAGGAGTTTCAATACAGGTTTTCTCTGTGTACCCTGGCTGTCCTGGAACTCACTCTGTAGACCAGGCTTCCTCTGCCTCTGAAGTGCTGGGATTAAGGCAAGTGCCACCCACTGCCTGGCCATGAAAGTTTTTAAAAATGTATTTGGCAACCATATCTTCCTGAAACACTTATTAGGTGGACATCCTATATCACAATGTAAATAATTTGTTTCTGAAGTCATCAAAACAGTTTTCTTTCTTTTTTAATGGTTTCTTACTTTTACACCAAACTGTAGGTCCTCCTTCAATGGATGGCAGTAAGCAATTAGCTTGTTTTCATGGTCTCAGGTTGTTCAAAGGAAAAACTGCTAAATATCCTTGTAGGATTTCTTAGGCTTGGAAATAGCTTGGCCAGAGTAGAATAGATTCCCTTTGTGCCACTCTTTGAATACGATATTCGTACTTTAGCCCATTGGTTCTCGATCTTTTTAATGCTGAGACATCTTAAAGATCTTCCTCATGTTTTAGTGACCACCAACCATCATAATATTATTTCTATTACTACTTTATATCTCTCATTTTTCTACTGTTAGGAATTAAAAGGTAAATATTTTTTGTAGAAAGGGATTTGATAAGAGAGTCACAATCCATAGGTTGAGAACTGCTTTAGCCACAATATTATGTTTATTCTAGCTATATAATCAAACTCAGCCAAATCTCAGAGTCTTTATGATGCCTTGAAAATTTGGAAGTTGAAGGCATCTCCATCAACCCCATGTAGTGATCATGATGTTTGTGAGTAGAGAAGTTGTTTGCTAATTTGTCTGAGTGTTCTGTCTCACAGAATCAGGCAATGGGGTAAATTTTACCAGATGAATTTGTATTGATTGTGCAGTCTAGTTAGCCTTGTTCACTCCTATAGTTTCTATGTGAGTTTATACTTCTCTAGACAATTTCTAATTATGTGATCTGTATATTATCATGGTGTTGGCATCCACAATACAGTCTGGTTTGGGTGGTTGTTTATGGGATGGGACCCCAGGTAGGGCAGTCTCTGCATGGTCATTTCTTCAATCTCAAATTCTCTTATAAAATTTCAGAGCTTCTGTAAGGCAAAGGACACTGTCAATAAGACAAAAAGGCTACCAACAGATTGGGAAAAGATATTTACCAATCCTAAATCCAATAGAGGGCTATATCGAATATATACAAAGAACTCAAGAAGTTAGAATCTAGAAAACCAAATAACCCTATTAAAAATGGGGCACAGAGCTAAACAAAGAATTCTCAACTGAGGAATATTGAAGGGGGTGAGAAGCACTTGAAAAATGTTCAAGATCCTTAATCATCAGGAAAATGCAAATCAAAACAACCCTGAGATTCCCCCTCACACCTGTCAAAATGGCTAAGATAAAAAATTCAGGTGACAGCATATCATGGAGAGGATGTGGAGAAAGAGAAACACTCCTCCATTGCTGGTAGGATTGTAGGCTGGTATAACCACTCTGGAAATCAGTTTGGCTGTTCCTCAGAAAATTGGACATAGTACTACTAGAAGATCCAGCAATACCTCTCCTGGGCATATACCCAGAAGATGTTCCAACTTGTAATACGGACACATGATCTAATATGTTCACAGCAGTCTCATTTATAATAGCCAGAACCTGGAAAGAACCCAGATGTCTCCCAACAGAGGAAGGGATACAGAAAATGTGGTACGTTTACACAATGGAGTACTACTCAGCTATTAAAAAACAATGAATTTATAAAATTCTTAGGCAAATGAATCTGGAGCATACCATCCAATAACAAAAGAACACACATGATATGCACTCACTGATAAGTGAATATTAGCCTAGAAGCTCAGAATGCTCAAGATACAATTTGCAAGACACATGAAACTCAAGAAGAAGGATGACAAAAGTATGGATACCTCGATCCTTCTTAGAAGAGGAAACAAAATACCCATGGAAGGAGTTACAGAGACAAATTTCAGAGCAGAGACTGAAGGAATGACCATCCAGAGACTGCCCCACCTGGGGATCCATCCCACAAACAACCACCAAACCCAGACAATATTGCAGATGCCAACAAGAGCTTGCTGACAGGAATGTGATAAAGCTGTTTCCTGGAAGGCTCTGCCAGTGCCAGACAAATACAGAGGTGGATGCTCACAGCCATATATTGGAAAGAGCACAGGGACCCCTGTGAAGGAGCTAGAGAAAGTACCCAAGGAGCTGAAGAGGTTTGCAGTCCCATAGGAGGAACAAAAATATGAACTAAGTAGTGCCACAGTGCTTCCTGGGACTAAACCACCAATCAAAGAAAACACATGGTGGAACTCATGGCACTAGATGCATATGTAGCAGAGGATGGCCTAGTAGGTCATTAATGGGAGGAGAGGCCCTTGTTCCTGTGCAGGTTCTATGCCCCAGTATAGGGGAATGCAAGAGCCAGGAAGAGAGAGTGGGTGTGTTGGTGAGCAGTGGAAGAGGGGAGGGGATATGGGATTTTCAGAGGGGAAATTCAGAAAGGGAATAATATTTGAAATGTAAATAAAAAAATATCTAATTAAAAAATCTTGAAGGTCAAATTAAGATATTTACACCAAAAGAAGATAAATTGCACAATGTATTATTGCATAAATAGAGTGTTGGCACTCAAAGACAAAAGAGTACAGATGATCCTTTCCAATATCTGTTTCCATGTTGTACTATCTCATAAAGACATATGAAATTATTGGTCATGACATTTGGTCTTGTCTCAGATTGAAAAACAATAGTGTGATAGTGGGATCTCTCATATGACTAATTTTAAATTTTTCATAGAAGACATTTCATTTCTGAATTAAAGAAGACTTCTATATTCCAATTTGACTAATAAAGGTTTGCCCATTCTTGAGTAGGTATGGTTAACTTCTCAAATTATAGTAACCTGGATGCCTAAGGAAACAGAAGCACCAATACAGATGGAGGATGAGAGCGAGATGTCACTGAAGCACAGAAAGGGAGAACTAGAAAGAGAAGTCAAGCCAAAGACACAGTCTTTATAGAGCATTTTGCTAGCATCCTCTTCATTCATTTACTCTAGCTGTGTTCAGGAGATTTAAAAACTGTTATCTTGCCTCTAAATTTCTAAGCAATTATACCATTAACTTTACTTTCTGTTTCAAAGAGAAAGGCAGAGAGAGAGAGAGGGAGGGAGGGAGGGAGAGAGAGAGAGAGAGAGAGAGAGAGAGAGAGAGAGAGAGAGAGAGAGAGAGAGAGAGAGAGAGAGAGAGTAAAGAAGGTGGAATTCAGGCAGTAACTTCAATATCAGTTATGGCCTATATTTCTCCTGTAATAATGCATACCATTTAAAGGATTTGCTAATTATAGGACATTCAGATATAAACTAATAACATGTAAGAGCAAAGAACACTTAGATGAAGAAGTAAAAGAAAGCATTAAAGAGCTATAGTACTAAAGTAAAGAAAACATTGCAGCTTCTCATAAGATGGTTAGATATTTAAGATGAACACAGAGAATATTGATTATAAGGCATTTGATGCAGATGGAATTAGCATAGAGTATTTTAAATAACCATTTGTACAGGTCATACTGGATAAAGTACATTGACCTACAAAACAGCTCTCTAATGGTATAAGGTTTTGGTACATGCTATTTCTGGAGAATATAGCTCATTTAATGTTCTGATTATTTTGGGACTACACAATAAATGCAATATAAAAGCAAGTGTTATCTGAAGAATGCAAACTGCTACTTTGTAAGGGACATATCAGTAGCTAGAAATAAACTAAATGTACTTTTCTCATCTTATTATTTGATATTTTAAAACTCACTTCAAATTATTTGAATTTTCATTCTTTCTATCCAACGTAATAAAAACCTTACAGGTTCATCCCTGATCACAATACTCTGGATTAATTTTGATCTCTGGCCTCATTACTGAACATTCTCACATATCTAATCACATTAACTACTCGTTTAGCCTGTAAATTTGTCCTAGGAGATTTTGAATGGTAACATAAATTGAAATTCATAGTTACTCTTTGTGGTAATTTGTGTCTGCTACAAATTTTAGATATATGTATTATTTAATTTAGTTTTTGTAATTATGTGTAACATCATTTTCTTCTGATAAGTCTCTTTTGGTCCATTAAAATCGTAGAGTTTAATTATTTCTCTACATAACAAATACCTTTAACTTCTGGTGTGTTAAAAACCATCAGTAAATTGAATGTTATTATAACTAAGCTATGGATCATAAAATTTTATATAAGTTACAGAAATAAGGATATATTTGTATGACTAAACTTTAAAAATTCATGAAAACTAAATAAAAGTAAGCTTTTATCTATTTTCTGGATCCCATTTCAGGGTTACCAATTGCATCTTGATACACTTATGTTATTTTGTAACACTTTTCCCACCTCTAGATTTTATTTTGTGTGCCAATTTGGTATTCATGTCTTCACTTCTTTCCATCTAAGTGTGAATGCCTGTGTATGTATGCATGTGTGTGCATGTATATGTGTTTGTGTGTGTTTGTGTATATATATATATATATATATATATATATATATATATATATTTAGAATTCAGTATAGTCAAGTGGAAAGTAATATTAAGAAGACAATGATTTAGTTAATATGTTCATACAGGATAGATCTCAAAACTCCTGGGGATACTTAGAACCACAGATAGTACCAAGCACCACATGTGGAAAGAAGTTTCTAGAATAATTTAAAACTAACAAAACTAACACAGCTAGTAGTCAGGTTTTATAACTGGAATTGCAAATTTTTAGTCTGAGACCAGCATAATTCTGTGACTTGAAAGCCACCTTGGTCTACATAGGAAGCTATAAGCCAGCCTGGATTGAGGAAACAAACAAACAAACAAAATCAAACAAACAAACAAACAAATAAATCAAAACAAAATAATTTGAATGTGATTACCAGGTATTGAGATGGCTGATCTGATAACAATACTGATAAGATCCATGTATCAGTGAGTACAAACCATGCATATCCTTTTGGGTATGGGTTACCTAACTCAGGATGATATTTTCTAGTTCCATCCATTTTTCTGCAAAATTCATGATGTCCTCCTTTTTAAAAGCTGAATAGTATTCCATTCTATAAATGAATCAATTTTTCTGTTGTTTCCAGTTTCTGGCTTTTACAAATAACGTTGCTATGAATATATTGAAGCACATATCCTTTTGGTATTGTGGAGCATCTTTTGGTAATATGATCAGGAGCAATATAACTAGGTCTTTAGGTAGAAGTATTTTCAATTTTTCTGAGGAACAGCCAGATTGACTTACAGAGTGGTTATACAAGTTTGCAATCCCACCAGCAAAAGAGTAGTCTTCCCCCTTCTCTACATCCTTGCCAGCATGTGCTGCACTTGAGGTTTTGATATACTCTGCAGACTGGAAGAGGTTATAAAAGAAATAAGGCTCAAGTGAGGATCCTTCAATCCCACTTAGAAGGGGGAACAAAATCATCATGATGGGCAGAGGAAGGAATGAACCTCAGTGGGAGAGGAAGGGGAAGGGGAAAGTGGGGGGAGATCATATATGGGGGGAGACAGTAGAGAAGCCCAGAGAGCCAGGAGAATGAATAGAAATATGTAGTTTCTGCGGGTGTGGGGTGTGGGTGTGGGACCATCTAGAAAGTCCCAGATGCCTGGGTTGTGAGAGGCATCCAGGACTCAATATGGGTAACCTCAGCCAAAATGCCAGACACTGGGAGATGGAACCTGAAGATGGTATGGATTCCAAGTTAGGGTGATCATTGATAGTCACTTCAGTCTCTACTCCATTTTTGTACCTGCATTTCTTTTCGATAGGAACAATTTTGGGTCAAAAATTATGAAAGTAAGCCAGTGTCCCACCCTCCACTATGGCCTATGTAACTTTCATAATTTTTGACCCGAAATTCATACCGTGGCGCAGCAAACCTTGAAACTACTGCTGATGGTATGTTTTGCTTGCAGACAGGAGCCTAGCATGACTGTTTTCTGGAAGGGTCCACCAGCAGGTGATTGAGACATGCAGATATTTACAGCTGATCATTGAACTAAGATCAGGGACTCCTATAGAAATGTTATGAGAAGGATTGAAGGAACTGAAGGAGATGGAAACCCTATAGGAAGACCAACAATATCAACTAACTTGGACCTCAGGGAGATCTCAGAAACTAAGCCAACAACCAAAGAGCATACATGGACTGGTCTGAGGGCCCAGGTACATATATAGCAGAGCAATGACTGGTTTGTCTGGCTCTAGTGTGAGAGGATGAGTCAAATCTTGTACAGACTTGATGCTCCCAGAGAACTGGGATGCTGGGGATGGGAAGAGCACACTCTCTGAGGTGAAGGGGATGGGGGATGAGGTGAAAACTCTAAAAATAATAATTGGCTAATAAAGAAAATCCAGACACAGAGGTGAAAGCTCTGATTAGATAGTTGGGATCGTGTGAGATGATATCATGACATTCACAACTTGCATTTCTAGAATCCATTTAGTATTTTTGGATTGCAATTGATTCAGTAATTTAAAACAAGGAAGTGAACCTGCACATGCAGGAAAATGACTGTAACAGAAGTTTCATTATCAATGTAGAAGAGATCAAATTATTTAATGTGCAAATTATTTGAGTAATGTTTTCACTCCTATCTTACAAATAATACCATCTTCCTGACCACATACTTTGCAAAATACTAATTATGACTAGATCTATAAGGCACATTTGTTTTATTCTTAAATATCCAAAACATTTTTTTTAATTTCAGAGAAAGGAAAAACAGTATTTGAGAGAGTTGCATAATTTAAAATTATATTTGGCTTTTAGAGAAGCATCACACAGATATTTACAGACTATTTTTGTGGCATTTAGTACATGTATGCATTTCTTTTAATTAATTTAAATATGTTTTAATTAAAATGCAATCGCATCACTCTTCAAGTTCCTCTTCTTCCATTTCATCCCTTCTTACTGTCTCAATGCAAATATACATATGGCTAAGTCTGCTTTTTGTTGTTTGTATGCATGTTTTCAGGGTTGTTCACTTCATGTAGGGTAGGTGGTTACAGATTCATCCCTGAGAGAGGCAAATTCCCCTTTTCTCAGCAGTCATTATTTGACTATAATTTATTGTCTAAGGTTAAGACCTCTTGATGTTTTCCTGCTTCTTTGTTAATATTGTCAGTGCTCAAGTCTTGCTTATACAGTCATTTTTAGGAGGGGTAGCAGACTTTTTGATGTTAGATCTCTCACAAGCTTTCCTACTCTGTTTCCTTAATATCCTCCAAGACATAGATGTAGGATCTGTACTGTGATTGTCCTCACTGAGGCTACCAGGACTGCTATCAATTAATCTCTGCATGGATTCTAGTTAGTATTTTCTGTGGTTGTCTCCATTTTCTGCAAAGAGAAGCTTCTTTGATGAGAGAAGCTTTCAACATTTATCTATGTGTATATAGAGATTATTCAGACTATAGTTAAGAATTACATATGTGTAGCAAGTTGGCAGTAATAGATTTTATTCTCCGACCTATGACATCACTAGCCACTGGTTTCTCCTACCAGGCATTTTCCCTTCTTGTTTACTGGTCCTTAATTGAAATTATAGAGGTGTTATCATCACTTTATTTGTGCCACTTCCTGCATTTTTTAGTATAGCCTCCTATTACTGCTCATTGTTTTGGTTCACATGTGTTTCAATTGAGGAGTACTAACACTTGCTTCCTTCCTGACTTAGTGCTGTTTTATTGCTTTGAAGAGACATGAAGATCAATGCAATTTTTAAGAAATGTATTTAATCATGGGCTTGCTTACAGTTTAAAAAAGCTAGTCCATGTCCATCAAGGAGGAAAGCATAGTGGCAGGCAGCAGGCAGGCAGGCATTGGGCTGGAGCAACAGCTGGAAGCTCACATTCTTATTTGCTGGTAGCAGGCAAAAAGTGAGATAGATGGAAATAGATTGAACTTTTGAAATCTCAAAGCCCATCACCAATAACACATGATAAGGTCAATTCTTTCAAATCCTTTCAAAATTGTGTTTTACAACTAGGGGCCAAGCATTTAAACATATGAACCTATGAAAGCCATTCTCCTTCAAACTACCCACTTCCTTTGGCAGCTTGCAATTTGGAATCTAGATTGCACACGGGAAATATTCCTTTTAGAGAGACCATCCAAGTGCTGGGTTATTAGTATAAAATATCCTGAAAATCAGGACTTACTTTTAATCTCTAGGTTGCAATAGAAAATTTCTACTAATCTTGTTTAAATCTTGGTTATTTGTAGTAAAAGCAGCAATCCCTATTTGTAATAAAAATTTAAGGAATATATATATATATATATATATATATATATATATTCCTTCCTAGAGTCTTGTTTTAAAATGAGTTCAAATTTTTGAATATGCCATTTTTTCTAATTAAATCTAACCACATGCAACCTCTGAAACCTAGATAAATAACAAGATATAATCCGTAAATATTAATATACATTGATATTTAGCCTCACTAAATTGGCACTGTGCTTCTTGATAATTTAACACCAAATGTCAAATTTGAAAGGAGAAAAAACAGTGTGTCCTTGTACTTACAGACATTATGTGTACTTGGGAAGTGATGTAAATGTGTAAACAGGAATACATTTTTTTAACTAAGACATCATAACTATCTATCATATTCAATTAATATGGTGCAAAATAGACATTTGTTTTGTCTCTTTTCATTCTGGGATTGCATTTCTGAACATGAAGTGTTTAGATAACATAATCACTCTACAGATCTGCAGGCAGACATGCATGGGAAATCAAGCTGCTCGGGCTTTTATAAGCTCACCCATTACTCCATTACTTTAATATTTATGCCTATAAGGACTGAATATGTCTTTTAGGATTGAAAAGCTTTGATTTTTTTCATATCACCAAAGCGTTTTTTTCTGAGACCAACTATTACATGTAAGGTAGTTTAAAAGATTTCTACCCTAACCCCATTTCTTTTGACATCACTAACTTCAAAAGGACAGAATAAATATCTATTGGGAAAAAAACAGTGAAGCTAATGTAGTGTTTGAGTTCATCTTGCCCTTTTAATCTTGTCTACATCATTAATTTGAAAACATTTATCAGTGCCCTTCCTTTATGCTTTAAACTTGGATATATATTTTTTTTCTTACTGACCTGGCTTGTAACTCAAGGAAATTATTTTGAATTAATTATTCCTACAGAACTTAGTGATCTGTACATCTGCCAACTTGCATGTTGCGGAAGTAATATTAGCAAAATAAAGGTTCCTTTCTGAAGAACAGGTCATGTAAGATACTTCAACTCCTGAACTAGCAAGTAAAACTACAGCAAAGTGCCATTTTCTTAATGTCCTTGAGTGAACTAGAATTAAACCATCTCAACTATTTTACAGAGAAAGCTCTGTTCGCAAGAAATTAGGTCAAGCTATTAAACTCACCTCTGTTTGATATAAAATAAGTGCTTATTGCAGAACTAACAAAGACATTCTATGTCCTATTAGGTTGCCTTCAAAGCATGTCCTAGATAACCTTAAGGTAATTTAGAGAAAAAACTAACTTTAGTAATTCTTTTCTGTTACAGGTCTAAGCGCATTACAATAAATCGAGAAATGCAGCCTTGCCAAAAAAAAAAAAAAAAAAAATCTTGCTGAATTATGCTTCTTTTCAATGGGTCACCTGAGCTTTAATTTCCCTACAATTCACATATCATAAGGAATAATCAGTGTAATTAAAGGAAAAATTAAATGTAGGTCAATTAATATCGCACAGTTACACGTACATGGAAAGCTTCATTACTGTGTGAGATGAACTCAATCCTTTCCTGTTTTTCTTCTGTTTTCATGTTTCCTGGCTGTATCTAACTTATGAAACTCGATGTCCCTCTTTCATTTCCACACAAAATTAGCAGGAATAAATTTAATAACTCTTTTATTTTAATTTTTAAAAATTACTGTATAAAATACGAAGGATCCTGTTTTATCAAAGGAGCAATTTTGATGTATCATCGTTTTTATTTCCAGTCAAATAAATTAGCACCGTCTGTGTTTGCTCGTCATGGTGAGTTTTAGCTTTTCTTTTCATAAGCTCTAGGTGAAGATCCCTGGAATGCACTGGAAGCTCCCCATGCACTTTCACAGCAAGGCAGAAAGGGGAGACTGGAAGATACCTAAAATTACCTGAGACTATTAGTTGATATTGTTCTATGAAAACCAAAATGCTTAAGGGCAGAGTTGGCAAGATTAACTTGAACAGCATCAATATTTTCCTTCTGATTTATATATATAGTTATTGCTTTAGTTCAGATAAGCTGCTTTCAGCTCCTTCACTCAGGGAATTGTCATAAAATGTAATAGAATATACCAGTTTAGAACATTCTACTTTAACATAAAGATCACTTTTAGGCTATTAAAAACACAGGAGATACAAGAAGAATAGCTTTTTTTTTAACTTTTTTTTTTAACTTCTTGAAGTAAAAGTTAAAATATCACTGCTAAAGCAGTGTCCCCTAACTAAATAAATGTCTTGAGACTAGAATAGCTAGTCTCATTCCTGAGGTTTTATTTTTCTTTGTTAGGAACATTAAACAAAAAATCTAGCTAAGTTTACTTTGTGACATATAATGTCTCAGAGGGAAGTTTATACTCAGTTTAGTTATCAGTCTTGTTCTAATTTGTCTTAACTAGATTTGATTTTTTTTCATTTTTATTGATTGTCTTATTTACTTCCATTTCAAATGTTATCCTGCTTCCCAGTTTTACCTCCACAGGACCCATATCCACTCCTTCCTCCCCTGCCTCTTTGAGGATGTCCCCACCTGTCCACCCACTCCTGCCTCCACCCTAGCAAAATACATGTTCCGAATACTATTGTTAAATTTACTGACAGATATTATAACTGTTACTATATGTGTTCATCAATACACACATGTTTGTGTGCACGTGTACACACACACACACACACACACACACACACACACTTTTCATTCCCTTGGTCGTAGAACAAGGTGTATAAGAGCTGGGTAGTCTAACATATTTACCTTTATCTTTTGGAGAATCCTCCACAATCATTTCACAGTGGTTTTACAACAATCATTTCTCAATACTAATATCAACATATACATGTAGCTTTCACCACTCATTAAGTATCCTTTTATGTGTGCAGCAGATGGAGACTTATAGAAATCCACAACTGATCAATCTGAAGCTGTCAACCCTAAACATGCATAAATGCAACATAAATGAGCTCATCAAATATAGATGTATAATTATAAATGCATATACACATTAAAAGGGCATACATTTTATGAAAGTTTGTGTGCGATGGAACCTAGTAATGGCAAATGGAAGAGGTTGAAGGAGGGGTAAAAATGATGTGAATACAATACACATGCCAGAAATTTTCAGAAATATTAATTTAAAAGTAGTTAAAATTTATTATTTTCATATACTAAAATTACAAGAACTAAAATTTAACTGTGAGTGTTTAGGTGGCTGATATACAAATTTCATTTATTGGATTCTCATGTATTGCATATGAATATGGAAATGTCACACAAAGTCTATGTAAATAATGTATATAAAAATAAAATGTGTTTTAAAATATATAAACACTCTGCTTATAAATTTTAAATTTATACAAACCTTTTTGAAATTTAAATAAAAACTGCTAAAAGTGAAGATGAAAATTATGGAAATACAATACATACATGAAAAGAAAGTTTGAAATTGAAATGAGATAAATTACTCAATAAAAATTTTATTTTCATATTTTGAAAACTCTAACCTTTAGAGTCTTAAAAATAGTGAAATACTAAGTATATTATATATACAGTCAAGACAAATTACTATAAGAAGCACACTCATGAGAATAATTATAATGACAGTTCAACTGTGAAATATGTTAGTTGTGATTTAACAGAGAACTATATATTCCACAATTTGGGTTGAAACAATCCTTTGACCATCTTGCAGTGCATCTCAGGCCTGAGTTTATGAACCACCCTGGATGACCAGAACATATTTTGACAGGACCATATCATTGTGCATATCTCTTGTCCTCTAACCTAAATCTCATATCAGTATCCCTGTGAGACAATATGGGATTGATAGATTTTTTTTTTTTATTTGTTCTTCAACATGTGGCCGCTTGAAATAAATTTTCTATTTCCAGAAAAATAAACTTTGTGGTCGATTTGATGAGAATTCAAAGCAAAATCTACTACTTGCCTAACAAAATTACTGAATATAAATCCTATGAAGAGTTAAGTTGTGATCATGTTAAAGTACCCATTTATATGGAAGCTAATTTAGAATGGATGGCTAAAACAGAATTCTCACCGCAGTTTTGGATAAATTCACTTTATTTGCTGGAAAAGAACAACAATAAAACTTGTTTGATAACTGTTCAGTAATAAGTAAGGAAAAACTAATAATTATATTATAATGGTCTCCCATTTACAAATGGACTTCATTTATCTTTAGAAAACAATTATACTAAGCTTATGAATACTTAGTGCTTCTGAGAAGAATGCTGTGACCTCAGCTAGCAATTACTTGTCTTTCTATGCTCCATAAAATTGAAGAGATTTACAGAGCAAGTGGAAATACTAACTTTTATAATGACAGGCCATATGGCACTCTGTTTACTATATTTATGCTTAGCAGAGAGTTTAAAATTATACATCTTGCTTTTTTTTCCGTAAAATGAGGTTGCCACTTCTATGATGCTTGCAAATTAGCAAAACTAGAAAAACAAAGCAAAAAATTTCTATATTAATTTCAAAAATAGAATCTATCACAATTGCCATTTTCCCTCAGGTGTTTTGGCTTACAGAATAAGTCTTTATATGTTTTAAAACATGAAATACTGATATTTTAGGGTTATAAAAACAAGTTTGATGTTGAAATTCATAAGACAGTGAGTTTGGCTTAAGAATTATTTCATTCTTATTATAAATGTGTTGTTGAAAAATACAAGAAGCATTGGCACAACTGCTAAGCAATTGGTATCATGGTTGGAATTTTTAAAGGAGTCTTTCAGAGGTCACTCTTGGTCTTGGGATCCTGCATCCTAAGTTGCTCACTGGATAGTGGACATGTCAGAACTGTGACATTTATACCAAAACCTGCAGGAATGGAAGGAGTTTTCCCAGTACATAGGTCATGTTTTTGTAGATGGCAGACATGGAGAACTAGAGCATCCAAGGTTTTGTTATTATTTAAGGGAAAGCCAAAATTCCCACTTCATCATATGTTACATTTGTAGAAAACCAAGTTTTATTTCCCAATGGGTTAATCTAAATGACTGTAATAGTTTTCATAGGAGCATGTGTTAGCCAAATTTTAATCTTCTAGATACTATAGAAAGGCCTAATAATATACTCGAAATATAAAGGGATACAAATCAGTCTATACTATATAGGTTACTAATTATGTGATTATACAAGATTTTTTTTAAAAAGTCTATATTAATTTTTGATTTTTGATCTAAGTATTCTGATTTTTCTAAAAATATGTTTGTGTTCTGTTTTTACTTTAGTGATTGATGATATCAATCTAATTGCATAACAATGATCAATAGTATGGATAACATGCTGGAGGTAAATTTTTCTAATTCTTCTCTGCCATATTCAATTTAGTTACTGTCTTAACTCTCAGAACATATTAGTGCCCTCTCCTTTCTACTATTAGAAACTGTGCCTTGTGTTTCAGAAGTCAACTCTTAGAAAAGTAATAGAATTACATTTTAAGGAAAATACTTGGAGAAAGTAATGGAATTGAAGGGCATTTTAGGGGTGAGGAGGAAACCTAGCAGAATGGAAACTCCATAGAATCAATGACAGTACCCCTATCAATAACTTGTATTAATAGGGGGTATGGGGCCTAAAATGGCAATCTTCTACAGCAAGGCAAAGCATCAAGTGGAGGGCATTGGGAGATCAACCCAGCCCCAAACCCTTCACTCTACAGTTTGTCCTGTCTACAGAGTATACTG
Source organism: Mus caroli (assembly GCF_978045245.1). Classification (NCBI taxonomy): domain Eukaryota; kingdom Metazoa; phylum Chordata; class Mammalia; order Rodentia; family Muridae; genus Mus; species Mus caroli. Next base: position 64,408,039 of record NW_028227259.1, on the reverse strand, counting down.
GGCCCAGATCCTGGGAACTATTGTCATCAAAGATACCAGAGTGACTTCATTCAGAAACTGATGGGAGCAGATGCAGCCTACCAGAGCCAAACACTAGGAGCTCTGTGGTTTGTGAGAAAAAGGGAGAGGAAGGATCAGAGAAACAAGAAGGGTCAGGGACTCACCCCTAGAGCAGAGCCCACAGATTCAATTGGCTGGGACTCATGGGAACCTGCAGGGATCAAGGAGACTGTAGGGGTCTCAATTAAGTCCTCTGCCTATATGCTATGGCTGAGTTGCTCAGTGGTGTTGTGAAAATCCTAACAGTGGGAATGGGGATTTGCCTGACTCTTTTGCCTACTTGTGGAATCCTCTTCCTACCAGGTTGCCTTTCCAACCTTGATGCAATGGTATGTTCTGGATCTTATTGTAGCTTGTTATGCTGTGTTAGATTATCTTCGCATTATCTTAAATGCACATAATAAAATGGTTTTGTGATACTAAGTTTAATATATCCAACACACGTACTCAAAAGTTTCGAGCTGAGAAGGAAGAAAGGACTATCCAGAGACTGCCCCACCAGAGGATCCATTCCATAATCAGCCACCAAACGCAGACACTATTGCATATGCCAGCAAGATTTTGCTGACAGGACCCTGATATAGCTGTCTTTTGTGAGGTTATGCCAGTGCCTGGCAAATACAGAAGTGGATGCTCACAGTCATCTATTGAATGGAACACAGGGCCCCAAAGGAGGAGCTAGAGAAAGTATCCAAGGAGCTGAAGGGGTCTGCAACCCTATAGGAGAAACAACAATATGAACTAACCAGTACCCCCAAAGCTCATGGCTCTAGCTGCACATGTAGCAAGGATGGCCTAGTTGGCAATTGTAGGGAGCCGCCCTCACATTTGCCATTACAAGATGGCACTGATGGCATTGGCACCCGTGTAATCAAACCATCTGTGCATGCGCCAGGGTAGTTTCCCACCCCATGTGCTCTGCCTTCCCCTTCCCCGTGACGACAACTCTGGCCAATGGGCTGCAGCCAATCAGGGAGCGACACGTCCGAGGCGGAGGACAGTCCTCCATAAAAGGGACGGGTTTCCCCCATTTGGGGGATCTCTCTATCTCTCTCTCTCTCTCTCTGGCGCTCTCTTCTCCACTGGCTCCTGAAGGGGTAAGCAATAAAGCTTGTGCCGCAGAAGATTCCGGTTGCCCTGAGCGTGTTCTTACCAGGGGGGAACAAAAGTGCGGGCAATAGGCAATCATTGGGAGGAGAGACCTTTGATCTTGCAAAGACTATATGCCCCAGTACAGGGGAATGCCAGGGCCAGGAAGCAGGGGATGGGTGGGTTGGGAAGCAGGGAGGGGGGTATATTGGATTTCAGAATAGCTTTTGAAATGTAAATGATGAAAATATCAAATAAAAATTTGTTTAAAAAAAGAAAAAAAAGGAAGACAATTAAAAAGCCAAGAACACTGAATTATGACATTCAGAAATGATAAATCTGATATATAATGTTTGATTCCATCTAATATTGAATACTAGATCTCAAGTACCATTTTGTAATGGTGAGATATGGAAACCTAAAGCTCATAGAAATTACACACTGAATTTAGAGCTAAAGAATGCAAGTTTAAAATAAAAAAGCAAAGTTCTAGTTATTTATAGTAAGACATCAAGGACCATAAATATAGAAACTTTCTACTACTGTTTTTATTTTTCATAATTCAGGAAGATTAGCTTTTGCAAGCTATAACAATGCACTATCATTTTGTAATGCGAATAGAAATGATTAAATCAAAAAATGTAAATGTAATCAGTTTTAAAGCCATCTGAAGACTCATCATCTAGGACATAAATTATAGGCTTTCCATGCCGCTGAAAATTTAATAGCCTTTATTTCTAGAATGCATATGATGTTGAAAGTGAAATGTTTTATGTGCCTTAATGAGAATTCAAATAAGAATATTTCTAAAGGAAAAGTATTGGTTCATAGTAGGTAACTGTGATAAATACCTGCTTCTACAGCTATCCAAATTACTAGACAAATCAATTCTCTGGTCAAATATAACTTTTTTTCCGTGGACCTCATGTTTCTTTCTAAACAAAATATGAATTATGCTTGCCAGTGTATAAATGGATTGATTTCTTCATATACATGTCATCATTCAGATTTAAAAGGAAACTTCAATTACAGTGTCAGGATTATTGGACTCAACCAATTACAAAGATCATTTCTAAACTTACAAAACTCCCTCTGAGGGAAGAGCAGATTCTTAATTGATCTTGTATGTGCATGAATAATTTCTGACCTCGGTGTTATCAAAAAAAGTATAATCTGACATTCATTATACCCCTGTCCATCAGGAATCATGACTATGGTAAGTTTAGCAGATGAAGCTTACATATTCTTAAACTCAGTTAATGAAGACAGTATTTCTCCCTTTCTGTTATATCTGGCTATATAAGCAAAACTTGTGACAAAAATGTAATTAATATATTCTCATTACTAGACTTCTGACTAATTTATGAAAAATATGTTGTACATGTTGCTTTACTGTAATACTCTTTTAACATTTTATAAATATAAAGTTTCAAGTTCAGCCCTTTGTGAAAACACGAATTGGTTATCTAAAAGGAAAACACACACACACACACACACATACACACACACACAAAGCACACAAAGCACACAAAGCACAGCAGAGAATATATGATCAAGTGGAGGAAGGGAATGGTGGCATAAATGAGGAAGGACTGGACCAAAATAAGAAGGAAAACTCAACCAAGTAACCATCCAATTCTGTAGTTCCATGTTTAGTATTTATGGCTTCAGGTTCAAGGGGATTACTAGATGCTTGGATACCCCAGATCAGCTGCTTGCCTATATCTTTCTTGAGCTGTACATTTCCCACTCACTGTGTCAACCTCTCCCTGACAGATATGTCACATCTCTGGCATCTCCAATATCTTTGGATCCCTCCATATCTCAGGGTTCATTATTGCAGCTTCTTTCAATAGCCTCTCAGACCCTTTTCATATGAATACCTACCCTGCAACACATTGCCTGTCCTCAGGAACTCTCTGAAAAATTATGGATCAAAAATTGAAAATCTTTCATTTTTCATGAGTCCATCCTGCCAAATATGGCCACAGATTTAGATACACCATAGACAACACAGATCACAATATAAGGAGCATTTATGTGCTTTCTAGAAGGAAAATTTTCCTTGGTATTTTTTTCAATATGAAGATTGTTATTTTTCATTGACTTTGGCTTACGGTTTTGAATAATGAGCAAGTCTGTTGTTTCCTTTTGCATTTGAAGTTTTCCCACTGCAAGCAGTAAGGAAGAGCATGTTTTACTTCACTAGGTAGAAACAAGCCTGCGTTAAGGCTTACATGGTGGTTTCCCACCCCAACCTAAGGTGGTGGCTTTCCAGACTCCAGCAGGACTGAAATGTCCTCCCTTTGCTCGTCTCCTGTCACCACAGATAAGCAAGAACATCTGGAGCCATTCTCAGCACACCTGTGGTCTCTTAGGTGGTCTGTGTACTGTGTGCCAGCTTCTTTCTGAAGTGCTGGATGTTCCCTGTGATGCCTCATCTTTATGTTACAGTTAAAACAAATGCTAGGGTTAAAACAAATGTGAAAGGTGGGTAGATGATGTGGTGGGTTTTGGCTCCTGGTGCCAAGCCTGGCAGTCTAGGTATGATCCCCAGATGGTAGATAGAAAGACCCAACAGATGGAAGAAGAGAACCTACCTCCAGATGTTATCTCATGTGCATGTTGTAACATGTGCCCCTCCCACACACAATACAATTTTGTGCTTTACCTGAGTGAGATCTTGCCTAGAGGGTACCTAATTTATAATTCCAGTGCAGAGTAAAAGGCTGAAAATTCTGCTTATAGCATCCAAACATTCTTTAAGTTTAAATTTCCCAAATCTTCCACATTCCTCCAAGAGAACAACATTGTTAGGTTTTTCATAGTAAGAACTCCATTCCTGGTACTGATTTCTGAGCTAATTTGTCTATGGGGAAATTCTTTAATCCAACAAATTATGTGATGTTATCCTCTACAGGGAGATATAACCCCTCTCCCAGATTCTTCCAGATGACATAGGCTAACAAAGAATAAAATTTAGTATTAATCCTGAGTTATCTTCTATGGTAAGTAGAGGAAGAATGGTTGTGTCCCCAGTTGCTGTGACTCTTTAGGGAGGTTTAGAGGTGCGGTCTTATTGGATGAATAATGTCACTTTGAAGTTTCAAAACTTTGCTTTACGGTTTCAAAAGCTTCAAGTACCATTCCTACTGAACTCTATTTGATTCTTGCTTGCAGTTCATGATGAGCACCCTCAAGCTCTTGCTTCTACCACCATCCTGAAACTAGCCCTCTAACCCTATAAGCCCAGATAAACTTTTTTTTATTGTCCTTGGACATGACATTTTACCTCAACAAAAGGAAAGTTACTAAGATGCTACCCTACAAGGTTGGATCAGGGACATCTCAGTGGTCATCAAAATAAAACACTATTGTCATTGCTATTGAATACCCTCTGAAACTTAATGTTAATATTAGATTCCTGAGGTTACAACATGCATCAGAGGTATGGAGAAAATGTGCTGATGTACCTGAAAGCTTCCAACTTCCTGGAAGCTTGACTAGCTTTCAATGTGATGCTAAACAATATGCAGGATGCTTGGAGAGAAAAGTAAGAGGTTCCCCAAACTCTGAATATTTCAAGCTATAATAACAATTAGATTGGCAGGATATTATATTAGTGGGATCATAGCATAAGCATTATAGATGTATCCAACTTTTTTCTGGTTGGCCTTATGGAAGAAAACAATTACCTTTATTTGCAATATGTACATTGTATAGAGAAACCTTCAGAAAATATTTTTTATCTTTGTAGTAGTTGGAGATTAATATACAGACTTACAGCATGCTAGATTTTAAAGCATAGGTGATCATAACTAGCTATAATTTGGTGTTCTGTATCAAACTCCCCCAAGATTCAAGTATCCTCATAAAAGAGGAAGAGTAAATACTATAAAATCTGAAGTGTGAGAATACTGCTATATAGTATATAGGTGCTTGTAAACATGAAGTCACACAAAAATCACACAAGATCAAATGAGGTAATATCGTGGCATGGATGTAGGAAATTGTCACAGAGCCTACCCTCAACTGTACAGCTGTGAGCATTGATCAATAGTGGGGAGGGAGAGCAAGATATCTTTAGGTATATGGTCCCTGTAAGATTGCTTGTGTTCCAGTAGATCTTAAATTTATGTCTATACTGGAATTACTAATTTTAGTCAGTAGGTTAGAAAAGAATATTGATGATAGGTAAGCAGAGATGTCAGAAAATAAGTCTGGGAGAAGTTTGAGGGCAGGATATATGGAGACATTTTACTACATACATTTGTAAAATTCTAAATGAATAAATAAAACAAATTTTAAAATGTTGAAGACTTGAGGACAGTGGAGGATCAATTTCATCAATAAGTAGGGATAAGGACTAGGAGTCTTAAGCAGATATACTAATAAACATTAAATTCAGGGATCTACATACAAGAGATGCGCTGGAGTAAAATGAGGCAGAACACATGTAAAGGTTAATCCCAACTGTCCATTAGATGAGATCTAGAATTACTTAGGAGATAGACCTCTGGACATATGTATGGGGTATTTTCTTGATTATGTAAATAGAATGCTTAACCAATGATGGTAAGTAACATCATTTCATGGGCTAGCATCATCAATTTCATAATATGAAAATGAGCTGAGCACAAATATGTAATGTTCTGTTTTGTAATTATGTATTCAATGTACCCACATGTTTCAAGCTTCTGTTCTCAGAACTTTTTCACAATGGTTTGCTATACCATTGCCTTAAAAGTCAAAATTAACCCCTTCTCCTCTAAATGGCTTTTCTCAAGGCATTTTAACACAGCATATCAAAAAGTAACTAAGAGTGGTTGGTCTCTGATTTTCTGCTCATTTACTGGCTTTGTTCATTATGTTTAGTGGTCTGAAGGTAGAACTTTGTTCTTCCTATACTTTCCAATGTCCAAAACTAGTTCAGTGCCCAAAACATTGTTTCAACATGCAAAGAGTAACACATACAGTATAAAACTGCATGCCTTTAATCCCAGCACTCGGGAGGCAGAGGCAGACAGATTTCTGAGTTCGAGGCCAGCCTGGTGTACAAAGTTAGTGCCAGGACAGCCAGGGCTATACAGAGAAACCCTGTCTCGAAAAACCAAAAACCAAAAACCAAAAACCAAAAACCAAAAACCAAAAACCAAAAACCAAAAACCAAAAACCAAAAACCAAAAACCAAAAAAAAAAAAAAAAAACCAAACTGTACTTTACTAAGCCTGAAATTCAGAATAGTTAACACTTCCACTTCTAACAACTTAGCGGGGCATAAAAATTCTTTTTTTTAACTAGGTATTTTCTTCACTTACATTTCCAATGCTATCCCAAAAGTCCCCCATGCTCCCCCACTCCCTTACCCACCCACTCCCACTTCTTGGCCCTGGCATTCCCCTGTACTGAGGCATATAAAGTTTGCAAGACCAATGGGCCTCTCTTTCCACTGATGGCCAACTAGGCCATCTTCTGATACATATGCAGCTAGAGACACGAGCTCCGGGGGGTACTGGGTAGTTCATATTGTAGTTCCACCTATAGGGTTGCAGATCCCTTTAGCTCCTTGGGTACTTTCTCTAGCTGAGGAGCCCTGTGATCCATCTAATAGCTGACTGTGAGCATCCACTTCTGTGTTTGCTAGGTCCAAGAATAGCCTCACAAGAGACAGTATAAAACTATACTTTACTAAGCCTGAAATTCAGAATAGTTAACACTTCTAACATCTTATAGGGGCATAAAAATCATAAAATTCTTAAAATATCTAGTGATTCTATTTTGTTACTCAGTCCATCTATTTGCCCATGGAACTTCAATATTTTACCCCTTGCTTATGGTTATTCTGTGCTGTATTATTATTTTAGCCCATGATGTACACATTATATTCCTAGCAAAATCTCACCTAGTACTCAAGTATCTTCATGCCTTTTTGTATTTTCATCATGTGTCCATTCTTGCCTATGCTCTGCCATTGCCCAGCTTGTATCAAGTTGAAGTGTTTTGTTGTTGTTGTTGTTGTTGTTGTTGTTGTTATTGTTGTTATCTCCAAGAATGGAGCTGGCAGTAAATAATAAGTAAAACTGGGAAGGGTTTCATCATATTAAAGTTAACAGTCTTAACTGATATAAGAAAGGATTTCACTGAAACAGGTTTGAGCTTAGCATCAGTGATATACTAGATCTCCAGGGGAGCCTTGAGAACTCTTAAAAGTTTTGCAGTTATAAATCTCATAGGGCATATCAGAGAGCTGTCACTTTCAGATATGTCTGATGGTTGGGAGTATCTGAAAGAGCAGATCACCATCTAGCAGCTCTTGTAGGCGACAACAGTCCCATTGGTCTCTGGGATCTGATGAAGTTACTGTTCTCAGAAGTGCTGTGTTGGATCTAGACTCTAGGAAAGAATTACTTTCTACAGCTCGTTATTGTTTGATGAGTCTTTGAGGCAGAAGCAAGAATGAATCCCTCTGGCTATAGGTACGGTTGAGTTTTGGAGGCTTGCTGTAGCAAGCTCCCAACCCAGGGCAGAATTCCCATACATCTATCCCTGCGGAGGACTGAAGACAAATTTCCCATTTATTTTGTCTGTGGACAGCAATAGCAGCCCTAAATCTGCAACTCCACCATGCAAAATTTATGGACTTAAGTTTGTTCTGTGGTTGGCTAAATGTGGCTATCTGAAAATACAGGACCATTTAGGGAAATGCTGCCAAACCAGGAGGGCCTGAGTTAAGAGTCACTAGCTACCTAGAGTTGTTAGAAGTCCATTCTGTCCTGTTTTTACTGGACCTTGTGACCACTGGTTCCCTCTGTGCTGCCTCATTCGGCCTTGAATTTTCTTCTGCCCCGGTTGTTTGTTTCACTTACATTATTTTGCGCGCTACTTTTGATACTGCCTGCCTAAAACCTAATAGAACGTTCCATATGAGGCTCCCACATAACTCCAAAACAAAGAGCCAGTATGTTCATCATCCTTACAAAAGATTTGTCAGACAACTACATTGTTTATTTGATATCTAAAATAAAATAAAGTTTTGTATTAACTTAGTCTAATAAAACTATTTGTTTTGAAAAATATTGTATCATCCGGAGTTTATTGGATGATATAACCCTACTCAATTATACTTCAGGCATAATAAATTCTTTAACATTTATGATATATGTCTAATGATTCAATAATCACACTTACTGCAATTCTTGTCATTCACATAGTCTTGTTTACATATTTTCTTATTGAATTCATTTATCCTATCTTTCCTGTACATTTTTTGCACTACTTACTTTCATGGAAACCCTGAGACACATCTCTGATGGGCTGGTTTCATCAAATACCTTGACTCGGGTTTCTTTGAGAAGAAAAGAAGCATCTTGGTGACAATTGCTTGCCTCCTGCCCTTGGTATACTCCAGAATCTCTGGGAGTTCTTCCTTTCCATCAGAGAAGTAGCTTTTCAGTCCATATACCTCGACTCTTCCAAGGCATTGTTCAACATTTTATTATAGCCTTTTAGTGTTATGTTGTTACTCTTTTAATTAATTTTCAGATTTCATGCATGTTTGATTTTTGCCTTGCCTATAAACAAGAGAGAAAACAAATGAAAGCTTAGAAAATACAATGTATTCTTTCAAGTCTTCTCTGCAAACAGCTAAATTTCCAGAAAGAACAAGCTATACCCATTTTTTTTTTGTCTTTCATTTTCCAGATTCTAACTTAATTGTGTCATTTACCTCAAGACATTTATGGTTCAATTTCTATTGCCTGCTGTCATTATTTAATCTCCTTAAAAAAGTGTAAATGTGTATACTATTATTACATTGACTCCAAGTTGTAATTTTGCTTTTAGGTTAACAACAGAGAGTATCCTTTGAAGGCACCACAGGACACATTTCACAGGTAACACTTTGTTCTTTTGACTATACATACAATACTCATGAATACTTCAAACTTAAACAACTTCTGTATGAATTAAGAGAACACTAGGACATGGCAATATCTATTGATTCTTTTCTTAAGTGTAAATAAGTTTCAAGCAGTAAAAGTCATAATCAAATTCAAATTGTCTAATTTCAAGTATGTCTTATATAATAATGTCTGGTGTACTTTAGCTATTATTCATAATCTAATTTTTGTCTTAAGTGGATTTGAAAGAAACAACAAAAAGTATTAATTTTCAGAAAGATAGAAATTATCATCATGGTTTAGTTAATATTTAATCATGTACTAAGACTGACCACCACATAATTATTACCATGAGTAACATGTGTGAAAGGATTCATGTTTTTGTTTCATATTCTTTTCATGCAGCCTTATTTATAGTAGAAAACCAAAGTGTAAGACATACAGAGAGGAGCTCACATCATTTTCCTGTTCAGTGAACACTATTGCACAGTACCTGTAACCTATACTTACTAGGTGACCTTACAAGTTTAATGAAAATAATAAATCCTATTTTTGTGTTCTTTTGTGTGTGTGTGTTTGTTCTAGCATCTTCATCACATTTATACACAGATACACTTTTAATCTGCCCCATTAATTATTAGGTGGTATATAAGTAATTTTTGAAAAAAGTTAATATTTCTATTTTCATATTTTTCCATTAGGATATAAGTCCCTAGCCAGGCATGCTTTTAATCTCAGTAGCCAGGAGGCAGAGACAGGCAGAGCTCTGTGAGTTGGAGGCCAGGTTCATCTAAACAGTATGTTCTAGGATAGCCTGACTGCTATACAGACTCTAAGAAACCACAGATGACAGCCCACACTACTATAACCAAGAAAATTTCAATAACCATAGATGGATATACCATGATATTCCATGACAATAAAACCCAATTTAAACAATATCTACTTATCCAGTTCTTTAGAGAATACAAGAAGGAAAACATAGGGCGGGTAACTACATGCTTCCCCCAGAAGAACACACACTCACACACACACACACACACACACACACACACACACACACACACACACACACAAACACACACACACAAACACACACACACACACACACACACACACACACACACACACACACAGTACTACCACCAACATCAATATAACAGGAACCAAGAATCAGTCATTGGTTTTTAATATTTCTCAATAGCAATGGACTCAATCCATCATTAAAAAGACAGAGGCTAACAGACTGGATAAGTAAACAAGATCCATTATTTTGTAGCATATAAGAAACACATAGATAGATACTATTTCAGAGCAAAGGGCTGGAAAAAGGTTTTTCAAGCAAACCAGAGAACAAGCTGGAGGAACCATTCTAGTATCTAATACAATAGACTTTCTACCAAAAGTAAACAGTCACTTCATACTTTCACCAAAGGAAAGGTCCACCAAGAGGACTTTTTTATGTCCCAAACGAAAGGGTGTCCAAAATCATAAAAGAAATATTTACAAGGGTCACACATCAATCCCCACACAATGATAGTGAGGTAATTCAACATCCCATTCTCAACAATTGGACAAGCCAATGAAGAGAAAATAAACAGAGGAACAATGAAACTAATAGATGTTATGAATCAAATGGACCCAACACATATCTACAGAAACTTTTACCCTCCCCTCAAAAAAGGAATATACCTTGTTGTCAGCATCTCATGGAGCCTTCTCTAAAACTGACCATACAAACAAGCACTAAACAAGCTTCAACAGATACCACAAGATTGAAATAACCCCTTGCATCTTGCCTGATCATCATGGATTAACTGGACTTCAACAACAGAAAGAACAGAAGGCACACATACTCATGGAAACCAAACAACTGTAAACTCAATGATCACGTGGTCAGAGAAGAAATAAAGAAATAAATTAAAGACTTTCCAGAATTCAATGAAAAAAAAAAAAAAGAAAAAAGAAAAGGCATAGCATACCCAAATTTATTGGACACAATGAAAGCAGTGCTAGGAGGAAAGTTTATAGCACTAAGTGCCTTCATAAAGAAGTTAAAGAGATTTCATATTAGCAGCATAGCAATGCACTTGAAAACCCTAGAACAAAAAGCAGCAAACACACCCAGGAGGAATAGATAGAAGTAAATAGTCAAATTCAGGGCTGAAATCTGTCAAATGGAAACAAAGAAAACATTACAAAGGATCAACAAATTCTTTGAAAAATCAAAAGGTAGGCAAACTCTTATCCAAATTAACTAAATGGCAGAGAGACCCTATCCAAAGTCAAACATGAAAAGGGAGACATAACAAGAGAAAATGAGGAAAGTCCAATAATACATTGGGTCTTACTTCAAATCCTGGACTCTACAAAACTGGAAAACCTAAATAAAATGAATGATTTTCTAGCAGATACCTTTTAACAAAATTAAATCAAACTCAAGTAAACTATCTAAACAGACCCATAACTCCTAAGGAAAAAGAATCAGTCATTAAAACCTTCCAATAAAATAAACAAACAAACAAATAAATAAAATGCCCAGGGCCACATGATTTTAGCTCAGAATTCTTCCAGACTTCCAACAAAGAGCTAATTCTAATACTTCTTACAATATTCCACTAATTAGAAACAAAAGAAAAAGAGCCAAATTCATTCCATAAGTCCACAGTAACCCTGATACCTAAACCACACGAAGGCTCAACAAAGAGAATTTTAAACCAATTCGTCTTATGAACATCAAGAGCAAAAATATTTTTAAAAAGCAAAGAAAACCAAGAACTCATCAGAAACATTATTTAAAATTATCAAGTAGACATAATCCCAGAGATGAAAGGATGGTACATTATATGAAAAATCTATCATCATAATCCACTATGTAAAAAAGCTGAAAGAAAAAAATTCATATGATCATCTTAGATTCTGAAAAGGGTGTTGTCCAAATCCAATACTTATTCATAGAAAGCACATACCTAAATATAATAAAAGCAATATACAGTAAGCTAACACTCAACATCAACTTAAATGGAGAGAAACTCAAAGCAATCTCAGTAAAATCAGGGACAAGACAAGGCTGCCCACTATCTCCCTCTCTATTCAATAGAGTACTTGAATCCTAGTTAGACAAATAAGACAACAAAAGGAGATCAAGGTAATACCATTTGGAAATAAGAAGTCAAGGTATGATTATTTACAGAAAGTATGATTATATACATATATATATAAGCAATCCCCAAAGTTCTGAAAGAAAACTCGGGCAGCTGATAAACCACTTTGACAAAGTGGCTGAATACAGATTTAACTAAAAAAATTAGCAGCCCTCCTTTATACAAATTATAAACAGTGAGAGAAAGAAATCAGGGAACTAACACCCTTCACAATATCCACAAATAACATAAAATATCTAGGTGGAACTAACCAAACAAATAAAATATTTGTATAAGAATAAGTTCAAGTTCATGAAAAAATATGTTGAAGAAGATATCAGAAGATGGAAAGCTCATGTAACAGTAGGAATAAGATAGTGAAAATCCCCATGTTATGTAAAGCGATCTACAGATTTAATGTAATCTCCACAAAAATTCTAACACAAAGTTTTATGGACCTTGAAAAAAACAATTCTCAACTTTATGTGGAAAACAAAAAAAAACCCAGGATAGCCAAAGCAACCCTGTACAATAAAAGAACTTCTGATGGAATCATCATCCCTGATCTCAAGCTGTATTACATAGCAATAGTGATAAAAATTGCATGGTATTGGTATAGACAGTTTGACCAATGGAACAAAGTTGAAGACCAGAAATGAACCCACATACTGGTGACCACTTGAATTTTGATGAAAAAGCGGAAAAGAGAAAGCATCTTCAACAAATAGTATGGGTCTAACTGAATGTCTGCATGTTAAAGAGTGCAAATAGATCTATATATAATTGGCCTGCATATAACTTAACTCCAAGTGGATCGAAGACCTCAACATAAAATCTGATACTTGAAACCTAATAGAAGTGTAACTTGGAAATGGCCTTGAACAAGTTTGTATAGGAGGTAATCTTCTAAACAGAACACCAGTGGCTCAATCTCTAAGACCAACAATTTGTCAATGGGATCTAATGAAACTCTAAAGCTTCTTTTAGGCAAAGAACACAATAGCGATAGGGCAAAATGGCAAGCTACAGATTGAGTATAGTATTTGCATGCATATCTCAGCAGTAACAAGAAAAGTAATATGCCTGATGCTGGAACCCTAGCCAACTACCCAAAACTAGCCAACTACCCAGGGCTGCCATGATTAGGGAAGAGTACCAAAGAACACCACATTATTAAACCCGAATAATTCCTAATTACACTATAAATAACTTTTCTTGTCCCACAGTTGAGCATCATACTGAGTCTTCATCAAGGAAACTTCTTGATTGAAGTTTTGTTGTATTCATCAAGGATACAACAAAAACCAAACAGAAAACCACAACCAATAAAAAAAAGTAAAGTTGTGGAACCCAGTCCTAACAGAGTCATTGGCAAAACAGCTTCAGCAGGTAATTGCATATAGTAAAATAGGGGTCTAAAACATTGTAAGGGCCATAGGACAAGGGAACTTACTGAGTGTTTGTATTTCCTAGTAATGTCAGAAGCTACACACTTAGTACAACACCAACATGACAGAAAATATAAGCTGAAGAAGATTAACAATAAACATGCAAAAGTAGTCAGGGAAAGACTACAAGTCCTTAACTCAAAATGAGACTACAGGCAATTAAGGAACACTGAAAGTAGGAAAAAAAATCTGCAGTGAAAAGTATCCAAATTGGTTATCTAATACTAAATGGTTAGCCCAGAAAGCATATACATGCAAGTAACTTTATACAGACTGATCTAGTTATATTTAGAAATATATGCATATATAAATATATATTTTATAAATATGCAATACATTTGTTTCTATCCATGTATAATAATTATACTATACTATAATTATAATTGTACTATAAATCTCAAAAACAAATAAAAAAAAAAAGGCAAACAGGGCCACAACAACAGAAATAGGAAAAGATATGATGTTGGTTGTACTGTAGTAGAACAGAGGACCATTAACCAGGAAATAAAGCATCCTCTTGATAATTGAGAACAATTAAACATTTTGAAAATTGAAAAATATTAAAATAATGGAGTTTCTAAAAATAGAAATGTTAATGGGCTCAAAAGAAATAACAATGTGTATCAATGAATATTTTAAAAATTTCTAGACTTTAACGATACTTTATTTTTTTTTAATTTTTTAAAATCAGGTAATTTCTTCATTTACATTTCAAATGCTATGCCCTAAGTCCCCCATACTCTCCCCCCACTCGCCTACCCACCCACTCTCACTATTTATTAATTAATTATTGTATTTATTTACTTCCCAAATGTTGCCCTTCTCCAAGTCCCTCCTCACAGAATCCTTCTCCCAATCCTCCCTCCCCTTTGCTTCTGAGAGAGTGCCCCCTCCCTGGAATCCCCTCTCTCTGGGGCACCAAGTATCTACTGGATTAGATTTATTCTTTCCCACTGAGGCTGGACAAGGCAGTCCTTTGCTACATACATACATGTCAGGGGCCTCAGATCAGCCTGTGTATGCTCACTGGTTGATAACATAGTCTCTGTGACCAGAGATGTCCAGGTTAGTTGACACTGTTGGTCTTACTATGGGGTTGCTATCCCCTTTGACTCCTTCAATCTGTCCCCTAACTCTTCCATAGGGGACCTGACCTCAGTCCAATGGTTGGCTGTGAGTGACTGCACCTCTCTCTCTCTCTCTCTCTCTCTCTCTCTCTCTCTCTCTCTATTTTTCGAGACAGGGTTTCTCTGTGTAGCTCTGGCTGTCCTGGAACTCACTCTGTAGACCAGGCTGGCCTAGAACTCAGAAATGTGTCTGCATCTCTTTCAGTCAGTTGATGGTACAGTTTCTTATATTACACCCATGCTTGATTTCTGTCTGCAAGCACAACATAGCATCGGTAATATTTTCAGAGTTGGGTGCACATCCATGGGATGGATCCCAATTTGGCATGGTCACTTGCCCTTCCCTTGAGTCTCTGCTCCATTTTTGTCTTTACAGTTTTTTAGGCAGGAACAACATTGGGTTAAAAATTTTGGAGTTGTGTTGGCTTCCCCATGCCTAGACTGGGGGCCCTGTCTAACTACTAGAGTTTGTCTCTTCAGATTCCATATCTCCACTGTTGGGCATTTTAGCTAAGATCAGCCACAGTGAGTCCTGGGATCTTCCTCCATCCCAGGTCTCCAGTAATTTCTAGAGGTCCCACCCCCCAAGCATGAGCAGCAATATATTTTCAAGCATTGAGTGACAGATATCTCTGAGTTTTAATTAAAACAATATTCATTCTATATTAATAATATAACAAGTACATAGATGATCAAAGTTCTTCTATCATAATAAATAGATTATATGAAGTTAATAGGGATCTTGAAAGCAACCCATGCTTCTTTGTTGTACAAACTTTTGTGGATTCATTACCTTAGTAATTGAATTTAGAAATTGAAATGGTGGAGGAAATAATAACAAAAATAAATTCCTGCATTCCCCTATCTTTCCTATTTCCTTTCTAGAATATAATCAGCAGCTAGCACTGAAAATAATTTAACTAAATTATTTCCTATTAAAAGATAGCAACATGAATATTGCAAAAGGGAGGGGGGAAAGCCCACCTCAATTTTAACTTGTCCTATGTAAAACAATTCTATTTTTGCAATAGATAAAATTGAATAAAAACAGTTTTTAAAAGAAAGAAAATAAAAGTGAATAATACTAGGAAATTATGCAGTTCCATTCCCATATCTCCAATAAGGAAACTAGGCTGGTTTTTGGTTTTATAATGCAGCATTAAATTAATAGTAGGTTTATTTGCCTTTGCAAAAGGAAAATAAATGAGCTATACAGTTTTTATATTGTTAGTGAAAAATAAGCCCAGTTTAATGTGAGCATTTGGGGCCTTCCACTGTGAATCAGTGATAAGTATGAATATCATTAATTTGAATTATGAACTGGTTTTACATAAATTAGAATTATACCTACATTCTAAAACTTATCATTTTAATCAGACAACATTCTTACTCTTTAATATGTTCTGAATTGTGGGATTAGTCATTTTTCATTATTGTTACTATACCTACCTACATATTTTGCATGAAATATTCTTTAAATACTTATTGGTCTAAAGATGACATTGTGTGTTACATTTTATGTACATTTCTGACCTGTATTGGGAGCTCAGCAAACTTCAGTGGGGAGGTGACAGAAGACCCTTTTGTAGGAGAACTTGAGATTTCTACATTTACTATTTTTAGCTTCCATTCTTGCTACTCAATGAGGTTATATATTTGTACCCCACAATCAAGATGCTTATAATCAGTCTCTTCAAATGTTAAACATAAGAATAAATAATCACAGTTTAAATAACCCAGTGAGAAAAAAAATTAGAAAAACTTCTTGGAATTCAAAGACCCACAACATTTTTTATTAGGTATTTTTCTCATTTACATTTCCAATGCTATCCCAAAAGTCCCCCATACCCTCCCCCCACCCCTCTACCCACCCACTCCCACTTTTTGCCCTGGCGTTCCCCTGTACTGGGACATATAAAGTTTGCAAGTCCAATGGGCCTCTCTTTCCAGTGATGGCCGACTAGGCCATCTTTTAATACATATGCAGCTAGAGTCAAGAGCTCTGAGCTAAAATGTTAAGTAAGTTAACTTGTGAGTAGAAGCAGTTAAACTGTACCTTGGCATTCAGAAAAACAAATAAAGAAACAGACCCTCTACTGACTGGAGGCCATCAGTGAAGATGTTGATTCAATGACTTTTGAGATGGGGAGGAAGAGTGGGATGATAAACTGTTGGAAGCAGACCAGGGGGAAGATAATGACTGGACTGGTAAAAAACAATTAGAAATAAGAAAGAAAGCAAGAAAGCAAGAAAGCAAGAAAACAAAAAAGCAAGAGGGAGGGAGGGAGGGAGGGAGGGAGGGAGGGAGGAAGGGAGGGAGGAGAGAAGGAAGGAAGGAAGGAAGAAAGGAAGGAAGGAAGGAAGGAAGGAAGGAAGGAAGGAAGGAAGGAAGGAAGGAAGGAAGGAAGGAAAGAGGGGAGATTCCTGAAAAAAGAATATATATATATATATATATATTATAAAACATGCATATATATATATATATATATATATATTTAAGATCCTCCCACTCACTCTGTCCCAGTAAATCTATATTCTGTCTTTTTGTGCAAGTTCAAGGTCTCTCTCTCTCTCTCTCTCTCTCTCTCTCTCTCTCTCTCTCTCTCTCTCGGTTTTTTGAGACAGAGTTTCTCTGTATAACCCTGGCTGTCCTGGAACTCACTTTGTAGACCAGGCTGGCCCTGAACTCAGAAATCTGCCTGCCTCTGCCTCTTGAGTTCTGGGATTAAAGGTGTCTGCCACCACTGCCTGGCTAAGGTCTCATTTTCTTATTCCACTATTGCTATATTAACTGGAGGTTTATTTTTAACCTTAATTCTTCCATTATACCTTGGCTACTTCAACTTGTTATTGAATGTCTAATAAAGAAAATTAAAGACAAGATTGTTTAAAAGGAAGGCATTTTAAGGAAACACTTTTTTTTTAAATGTACTTAGATCTACTAGATGTGAGAAAGTTACAGTATTCAGTGATTTTTTTTTATTTATTCCCTGACAAATCATGAATGCCTAAAGATTTTAGAAGATATTCTAGGAAGTATTGTCTTTTAGTTGTGAAGTTCTTAATATAGTCATAAATGTATTCTGATACTCATTATATTTCAGTTATTATATGTTAGTGTCATTTTGAAATAGATTTAGTGGTCTACAGAGTACATTAAAAAAACAGAAAAATGATGAGTTAACAAACCATAGAGTCCATACAGTGATGCCTTCCCCCGCATCTTGAAGATGCTCTGGATTGATCCAGGAATGGCTCATTGAAGGAGAATGATGTTGTATTGCTTGTTTTACATTTGTTCATACCACACATATTTGATGTGTTTTGTATGTTTTTATGTTCTAAAAATATACCATGTCTCAATAGAAGCATTTTTCTGTTTAGGGTATATTAACCATATAACTAGTTCATTTATTATAAAACATGCTTTACAGTTTGTAAGTAAAAGAAGTGTAGAGTAGTTACTCACTCAGAGCTGAAAAAAATTCCTCTTGGAGAGATTTAAGAAGCTCAGAAATTATATGAATCACAAGGCACTTCCCTCAGATTTACAAGCAGAAAACCATTGATAAGATAAGAAATTATTTGGGCTATGAGTTTTCCTCTTAGGACTACCTTCATAGCAGCCTTAATTATAATAGCCAGAAGCTGGAAAGAACCCAGATGTCCCTCAACAGAAGAATGGATACAAAAATGTGGTACATTTACACAATGGACTACTACTCAGCTATTAAAAACAATGGATTTATGAAATTCTTGGACAAATGGATGTATTTGGAGGATATCATCCTTAGTAAGGTAACCCAATCACAAAAGAAGTCATTAGATATGCACTCACTGATAAGTGGACATTAGCCCAAAAACATAGAACACCCAAGATACAATTTGCAAAAAAAAAAAAAAAAAAAATATCAAGAAGAGGGAAGACCAGTGGGTGGATACTTCATTCCTCCTTAGAATAAGGAACAAAATACCCATGAAAGGAGTTACAGAGACAAAGTTTGGACCCTCCAGAGACTACTCCACCCTGGCATCCATCCCATAATCAGCCACCAAACCCAGACACTATTGCATATGCCAGAAAAATTTTGCTGAAGGGACCCTGTTACAGCTGTCTCGGATGAGGCTATGCCAGTGCCTGGCAAACTCACAAGTGGATGCTCACAGTCATCTATAAGATGGAACACAGTGCCCTCAATGAAGGAGCTAGAGAAAACACCCAAGGAGCTGAAGGGGTCTGCAATCCTATAGGTGGAACAACAATATGAACTAACCAGTACCCCCAGAGCTCATGCCTCTAGCTGCATATTTAGCAGAAGATGGCCTAGACATCCATCACTGGGAAGAGAGACCCTTGGTATTGCAAACTTTATATGCCCCAGTACAGGGGAATGCTAGGGCCAAGAACAGGGAGTGGGTGGGTAGGGCAGCAGGGCTGAGGGAGGGTATAGGGAACTTTCCAGATAGCATTTGAAATGTATATAAAGAAAATACCTAATAAAAATAAATAAATTGAGAGAGAGAGAAAGAGAGAGAGAGAGAGAGAGAGAGAGAGAGAGAGAGAGAGAGAGAGAGAGAGAGAGAGAGAGAGAGAGATGGATTATTTGGTAGATTTCCTTGAAAGTTGGGCAGAGATCCAGGGGTGCAGTTCTCTATTATAGATGGGCTTCCTGGTGAAGCAGTTTTCTGAGTTGATTATACTCCTTTGAAGGACATCAGTAAATCAATTGGTTCACCAAATTACTTTTAGGTTCTAACAATTCTTTCAGTTATCTCAGAGAGTGCACGTGTAGAACACACACACACACACACACACACACACAATCCAGTATATAGTATTATATATAACTTTATCTATAAAGAAATACATGTGTGCACAGGGAAGAAATATATTTTACTTGGATTTTTCTTATGTCAGTGTTTAACACAAGTGTTTTCTGTGTGTTTATTTAAGGCAAATGAGGTTCTAAGCTTTTCAAAATGTATTTCCTTATACATGATTTTTGAGATGGTTGCTGTTTGTATAAATGAACTCATGGAATGACTTGAAGTTAAAGGAACATTACACAGGAAATTATCTAAAGTTGTGAGGCTTATATTGAGGTGAGTTGAGTTGGAATTATTTTCATTTTATTTTTAACATGGAAGGTGAAGTTACATAATAAATGATGAATTTCAAGTCACAGAATAACTCACAGGGACATCTTATCTAAGTGTTTATACTTGTGTTTCATTTTTATTTACATTTTGCTTTGTTTATCATTTGATAGAAATTAGTAAATATTAATTAGTAAGCAGTTCAATTCAGCCAATCTGTGCTCTATATATTCTGTTGTTATAGTAAATGTCATGAGATAATCATGAAGTTGTGTACTATTAACTAATCAGATTAAAGTCAAACCTTAAGGAAGAGCTTGCCTATTGGGTAAGTGGTTTGAATGTGTATTATCTAATTTTATACCCATGATGCCTCCCTTGTTTCCAAGTCTTTATTTTTGTTTAATTATTGAGTATTATTCTTGTTACTGAGTATCATGGAAATACATTCAGCTATACAAACTTTAGTCCCTCCAACAAACTCTCTTCCCAAGGTGAACTGCTCTTCTATTTACCTCAAAAAAAAAATACTAGCACTCCCAGGAATACACAGTGAACATGGTCTAACAAGATACAGTAAGACTGTGTATACATCCTCATATCTCACCTGAGCTTTGCAACCCAGTAGGAGGAAAAGAATCCCAAGTATAAGCAAAAGAGTGAGAGGCACCACCAACTCCTTTTATTGGGCAATCCCAAACACCAAGACAGCACACAATAAGGTAAATGCAAAGGTACCTAGCAAAGACATGTGAGGTCCTTGTTTGTTGCTTCAGTTTCTTTGAGCTCTGCTGAATTGATTCTGTGACCTATGTTCTGTGTCCTCTGATCCTCTCTGGCTCCTACAATCCTTCCTCTCTGTCTTCTGCATGTTTCCCCTGCAGCCTTTGGTTGTGGTCTCTGTATCTGCCCCCATTGGTTGCTAGATGATGCTCCTATTTTGAGGTTCCATCTTACACCTGTTAGAATGGCTGAAATTAAAGACACATGTTATAGCTAATGCTGGCAAGGGTGTGGATGGTGCGATGTGAACACTCCCCCTCTGGTAGTGGGATTGAAAACTTCTACAGCCATTTTGGAAAGCAATATGGCAGTTCATCAGAAAATTAGGGCTCAATCTACCTCAAGACTCAGCTATAATACTTTTGGATATACATCCAGAGAATTTCCCATCCTACCACAAAGTCACTTGCTCAACCGTGTTCATTGCAGCTTTATTCATAATAGTCAGACACTGGAAACAACCTAGATGTCCCTGAACCTGATAATAATTTTTTTAAAAAAACTAGTAAGTTTACACAATGGGGTGTTTATCAGATGTTAAAAACAATAGTATCATGAAAGTTTCAGGCAAATGGTTGAAACTAGAAACAATCATCCTGAGTAAGTTAACACAGATTGAGAAAGACAAATATGGTCTGTATTCATTTATAAGAGGACATTGCTTGTTAAGTAAAGGTAAGTGAGGTTATAATCCACAGATTCAGAGAAGCTAAGTAACAAGGGGACTCAAAGGGGGACACATTGCTCTTCTTAAGAAGGGGCAGTATAATAGGTTTTTCATGTAGTCTTGGGTCATGTGGGGATGGGAACTAGAGGGATCAGGCAGGGGTTGAGTGGGATGGAGAGAGATAGCATTGAGGGAGATGGGCTAGGTCATCAACCCAGCCACAAAATGATAGGCCAAACCTCTGCCTCCAACACATGCTCAGTCAATAATGATGCAGAAATTGTGGTAGTGTCCAACCCAGGAAAACTTTTCAAAATTACTTGAAAAATAAAAGCACTATTAATCAAGCATAGTATGAATACTTTAAAATGCACATCTAGCATTTTAAATTACATATACTTTATCTTGAGATTTTTGTATCCAAGTATTATCTTTTCTTTATTTCTTTCTAAAAAGATTTTTGATAGGTCCTTTTTATTGTAATTGAAAATATGTTCCCCTCTCTCTGTTCGTCAGAGACACCCCATCTCTTCTACCCCAAATCCATTCCCTCTTACCTTCAGAAAAGAGTATGCCTCCCAGAGATGACTGCAAAAGTATACACAAAAAGATACAATAGGATAATGCAAAAACCATCATATTGAGGCTGGACAAAGCAACACACTAGGAGGAAAAGATTCTCAAGAGCAGGCAAAAGAGTCAGAGGAATACCCAGTCTGAGTGTTAGGAGTCCCAGAGAAACATTAAACTAACAACTATGACATATGTGCAGAGGACCTGGTGTCGACCCATGCAGAACTCTTCTAGGTTGACTGTTTTGTACTTACATATTTGAAGAAATATATGTATTTTTTGCTCAGCAAAAGATATTGATTTAAGGCTCTATCTGTTATATGGACCCCTTAAAGTTTTGAGTAACTTAGAAAAGAAAGTGAATGGTTCTGAACACTTTAAAAAATTTGCAACTCAGAAATATGAAATATATAGTTGATGCTACTAAAGAGAATAATATAGTAATTGTACAAATAAGAAGATAGCTTAGAATTTCAGATTCATTCTCCATTCCATGTGTTCTGCCAAACAAGTCTGTGTCATCACTGAGCCATCTCATTCCTTCATTCAAACCTAATTGAGCGTCCACTGGTCAGTCTTAGTCTCATGAAGAATCGTCTTTTATGGAATACTTCAAATAAGGTTGTAATTTAGTGAACAAGGGAACACGTTGATGTGAACTTTTATATTGACTCAAGAAGTAACTCACTTGTAATGGGATTATGGTCTGTATGTGTGAATTTGATGGTTTTATAAGATACTGATGCTAAGGAAAATAATAGACTTCTCAGATGTGCACATAAAGTAGGACTATATAACACATATATTATCATTTGTAGGAATGAATCAGGTACTTCTTGTTTCCAGCCTGTTAAAAAATATTACTAACTGTCATCAATAGTCTCTGAGTCATTCTAGTGATTTACAAGTTTCCCCTTATTTTTGCATCATCTTCCATAAGCTATCTCGGTTGATCATATAAGATTGACCAACATATTTTCTTCATAAAACAATCCTGCTTTATCTTCCACATAGACAATAGAACAGCTTGCTTAGTGACAAAAAGTTACTGATTAAAAAGTCACTGAAGTGCCAGGCGGTGGTGGCGCAAGCCTTTAATCACAGCTCTTGGGTGGCAGAGGCAGGCAGATTTCTGAGTTCGAGGCCAGCCTGGTCTACAGAGTGAGTTCCAGGACAGCAAGGATGACACAGAGAAACCCTGTCTCAAAAAACCTAAATAAATAAATAAATAAATAAATAAATAAATAAATAAATAAAATAAAAGTCACTGAAGTAGATCACATTAGCACAGTTCTGTGGCATATTGTATGTTCTTTTGAATTTGTTTGGTACTGTATAATGAAAACAACAATGCCTTCATGGTTATTTATATTCTACAAAGTAAAAGCAAATAAATTATATTATTTTAGTGAGAATTATTAGTTATTATAATAAATATAATAGGTAAATATTGACGTAATAACATACATTTTTATAGAAACTTTTTATTTGTACATTATATTTGCATACTATATATATATATAGTATTTATATATATATAAATTTAGTATATATATTATTTATATATATATATAAAGCTTCTTTTATGTGATACATATGAAACTTCCATAGGATGTTCTTTTTAAATTATAATAAAAGTTCTCAGAGAATATTTCAGCTATACAATGCAATAATTAATGGGACTGCCACTGACCTTTTAATTAGAAATTGGAATACTCGTTGCCCTAGAGTAAATCTGACACCTTATTCACTATACGAAACTTAGCTTCCTGTTATAATTACTTTAAGATTATATTAACATTTCAGGTTAGCCAGGTGATTGCATTATACCTGTGAACAAAACTAAAATACATGTAGAGTACTGATATAATTTCAAAAAAATCCACACTCTTTTAAATCCTTTTCATTGAGCACCTAAGAGGCAAAGAGACAGCCACTTGGAAAGAAGTATCAAAACATGTGTATTGAGATAAAAAGAGAGACTTTCTAAGTGCTAATTTCTGACACATAATTAGCAGCCATCCTGTTTACTCTGTGTGAGTCCAACCTACAAAAGTTTGAAACTCTTTAACTCAAGATCATTAAATAGCAGTTCAATGCTTTGGAGAAGTATTATAGAGAAAAATGAGAGGAAAATACTGTGGACTGGAAAATGTAATGCTAACGAGATTTTTAGGTAAGTGTAAAGAAGAAAGAAGGGGGCAATTATTGAGTTCCAATTATTTAAGATGAAATTGGGGAAAAATGCTGTTCTATCTCATTTGGTTCTTCCAATAAAAGTAAAAAGATAGTCAAGGGGTAATTTAATACCTTCTACTTAAATCTCATTATTCCATTCATACGTGCAAGTTTCATAACTAATTGTGATGTTTAAGATGAGGAAGTTTAAATCATTTACATGATAAACAAATTCATTCTAATAGCTCAGACCAAGTTATCTTTTTTAAGCATTCAGTATGAATTTTCAAGTTTAAAAATGTAGGTCAGTCTTCAAAAGGTACACATAGTATGCACGTTTCTTCTTTATAAACAGGAGCACATGCACTTTCATTCTACACAGACTTCTTAGGTGTGTGTGTGTGTGTGTGTGTGTGTGTTGTGAACAGGGGACAGCACTTAATTCCTTGGGGTAATTTCAGTAATTTTCTTAATCTATCAACACAGAAAACTTCATTATGAGCCAAATGAGACAAGGGTTCACAGCAGCTGGTCGTAGTTGATGGTATATAATCTGTTAAGATAAAATACTGTTAATCAGTAATGATGTGGTTTACATATGCATGATTAATACTCAGTTTGTTTAAAAAAACAAATCTGTGTTTGACAAGTAAATTTGAAACCAAAGTCTAAACACCTGTGAAAGTTTGTTTAAGAACCATCTGAACCCTGTCTTTAACAGCTCCAGCTAACAGAAGACACAAAGTTGTTAAAATCCAGACTGGAGATCATTGCTTCCAAGGTTTTAGTGACTATATTCAGTTTATTGGTGAAATATAAAAACAGTAGTGTCCAAGGAAAGTAAAACTTGGAGGTACAACTCTTGTTAATCCATCATTATATACACCATTAATAATTTGAAAGATAAAGAATTTTGAGTTGTTAGAAATATACCTCAGAGCATACAAAAAATCACTTATATGCTATGTGTTCCTCACAGAAAATAAATTACAAAAGCTTTATATTCATAAATGCTTTCAGATTTTTCTGTTAGAAAAACTTAGAAAATTCAGGGGGGGAAAGTCTAGCATAGCGTTTCTTAAAATGTAGTATGTTTAGTATGTTTTCCAGAAACACATACTAAAACAAAACAAAAAGAGAAAAAAAAATTACTCATTTTGACCTAAGTCAATGTTTTGCCTTTTGTGAGGTGTAGCTTTGTTCTAGCTGGCTGCTGCCTTGCATCCCCCTCTCTCTCTTTTTTTTAATTTGTACATCAATTTTCTTTCTCTCCCACCCCCCCTTGGATATTTTCTTTACCTACATTTCAAATGTTATCTCATTTCCTGGAAATCCTCTATCCTGTCCTTGCTCCCCCTGCTTCTTTGAGAGTGTTCTTCTACCTCCCTACCCACTCCCACCTCCCCACCCTTGATTCCCCTACACTAGGGGATCCAGTCTTCATAGGACCAAGGACCTCACCTCTCATTGATGCCTGACAAGGCCATCCTCTGCTACATATGCAGCTGGAGCCATGTGTACTCCTTGGTTGATGGTTTAGTCCCTGGGAACTCTAGGGGGTCTGGTTGGTTAATATTGTTGTTCTTCCTATGGGGTTGCAAACCTCTTAAATTGACTACATTCCTACAAATGGTGACCATTCTCCCCATAGTTCCATATAACATATTCGTTTTTGTTAGCATAAGACAACAGTTATATTTATACAGATTTCATAACAGAGGAAAACAACTTTCTTTTCTTAGTCTGTTATATAATGAAGTAAATATTAGTGTAAGATTTGACAGTTTTGAAGAGACTGCAAACTGACTGCTTTGCAAAGAATGAAGGTAGATCTCAAATGATCTAAACTTTCAGTAGGCATAATATGAGATGACCTTGATATAACTTTCAAGTCAAGACCCCTCACTTTCATCATTCTTAGGATTTCTTATATTTTCTTGCAAAAAAGAAACAGGTTTAGACCTGTCAAGTCACCTGCAACTGTAATATATATTTAACTGTAATACCGACCTGATGATGCCTGACATCACAATGTCAATGGTAAAACTTTATGCAGAAGTCTAATGATCAAAAAAGCAGAAGATTAGCGGCTTTAAAATTGACTTAGATCACACTTTTAGAATTAGACAGTGTAGGTAGTAGAAAAAAATCCAGATAATCATTTCAAAACTCAATCTGGACTCTCTGGAGAGATGGTCAGCCTTATTTCTTGAATTTGTGAAGTCTTAGCCTCTCTCACATACATACCTAGCACTATTCCCTCATTCTCTTGTTGTCTGAGCTCCATATTATTTAATTAATATATATTAGAATATCCCAAAGAGATAATATATTACAAAATTAGAAAAAGCAAGGCTTCTTAAAAAGTTTCCATTGAAGTGACTTTCATTTATACCAGAATTTCAGATATGACCCTAACAATATGAATAGTACTCACTAATATTATAGTAATATTAGTCATTAATAATGCAAAAATATTGTTAAATTAATTAAATATTCAATTTCATAATTTGAAAAGAAAGAACAAAATGAGCTTGTATCGCAGTGAAAGAAATATATAAGCTCAATATATTTAAGTGATATAAATTTCCATTTCTTCTTTTCCTCAATTCTTTTTTCTTTATCATTTTTTATTGCTTATCTTATTTATTTACATTTCAAATGTTATCTCACTTCCCAGTTTCCTCTCCACAAGCCCCCTATCCCCTCCTCTTTCCACCTGCCTCTATGAGGGTGCTCCCTGACCTGCCTACCCACACCTGCCTCACCTCCCTAGTGTTCCCTTATCCTCAGTCTCAAGCCTCCACAGGACCAAGGGGCTCCCCTCACAGTGATGCCAGATAAGTCAATCCTCTGCTACATATCCAGCTGGAGTCACGGGTACCCGTGTAGTCTTTGGTTGGTAGTTTAGTCCTTGGGAGCTCTGGGGTATCTGATTGGTAAATATTGTTGTTCTTTCTATGAGGTTGCAAAACCCTTCAACTCCTACAGTCCTTGCCCTAAATTTTCCATCTGTGCTAAGTCCAATATTTGACTGTGTACATCTACATCTATATTGGCCTGGCTCTGGCAAAGCCTCTCAGGGGAAAGTTATACCTGGCTCCTGTTAGTAAGTACGTCTTGGCATCAGCAATCGCATCTGGGTTTGGTGGCAGTAGATGGGATAGATCCCTAGTTCGGGCAGTCTCTGGATGGCCTTTCCTTCAGTTTCTGCTCTCCTCTTTGTCCCTGAACTTCCTTTTGATAGGAGGAATTCTGGATTAATATTTTTGAGATACGTGGGTGGCCCCATCCCTCAACTGGGGGTGATGCGTATCTACTGGATATGGTCTCTATAAAATTTCTTTCCCCTTTGTTGGTATTTTGGCTAAAGTCCTCCATTTTGGGTCCACCTAAACCACACAAAGACCCAGCAAAGAAAGGGGACTTCAGACCAGTTTCCCTTATGAATATTGAAGCAAAATTATTCAATAAAATTCTTGCAAACTGAATCCAAGAACACATCAGAATAATCATTTACCATGATCAAGTTGGCTTCATCCCAGGGATTCAGGGATGGTTCAATATATGGAAATTCATCAATATAATCCAGTATATAAACAAACTCAAAGAAAAAAAAAAAACACATGATCATCTCATTAGATGCTGTAAAAGTCTTTGACAAAATACAACACCCATTCATATTAAAAAGTATTGGAGAGAATAGGAATTCAAAGTCCATACCTAAATATAAAATATTTTATTTATATATAATATAAATAAAAGCAATATACAATAAGCTAATACCCAACATCAAGCTAAATGGAGAGAAACTTGAAACAATCTCACTAAAATCAGGGACAAGACAAGGTTGCCCACTGTCTCTCTATTTATTGAATATAGTACTTGAAATTCTAGCCAGAGCAATTGGGCAACAAGAGGAAGTCAAAAGGATAAAAATTGGAAAGGTAGAAGTCAAGATATCACTATTAGCAGATAATATGATAGTATATAGAAGTGACCAAAAAAATTCTAGAGAGATCTCCTACAGCTAATAAAAAGCCTCAGCAAAGTGGCTGGATACAAAATTAACTCAAACAAATCAGTTGCTTTTCTCTACTCAAAGGATGAATGTGCTGAGAAAGAAATTAGGGAAACCATACCCTTTCAATAGTCATAAATTTCCATTTCTTTTGCCTAAAATGATGACAGGAATTCATTACATTGCTGTATTTCAATTTCCTGATATCATTCTTCAAGTACTCAATAAACATGAAAGTTACTTGAATCGGTTTGTATTCTAATGTACTAAAAATAATATAATTGTATTTTCTTTCTTATTTAACTCACAACTACTTGAAAAATAGCTCATTCACATATTTCTAAAATGTGTGCAAATATATCCAAAAACACCTATTTGTGAAACATCCAACACAATGTTAGTCTGAATAATAGTTTCCATTGATATATTTAGACTGACTTTTCAACCTTCTTCCTTAATCTTCTGTATCCCACAAGGCCAAACTTTAGACTGTGGCTAATATCATTCACACCAATAATCTCTAACAAGTAAATAGGAAAATAGAAAACATAGGCAGGACATCCAAAATACTGTAAAATAATAGTTCCCTCTCAGCTTTGAAACTAGTATTCTTTCTGAACACACAAATTTACACAACAATATTCTTAAGTTCTTGCTAAACTATAGCTGTACTCAGTTTTCATCTTAGCTGATTCAAAGGTGTGGGAAGTAATTCCATTCTCAAACGTACAAGAACAAATTTTATAAAGTCCTGAGGGTTTCTTATCATTACTTCTTTAGAACAGGCTTTTTTTTTTTAAATGAAATTATTTATACCCTTGTCAAGCATAGATTACATAAATGTGTTATATCAGAATGAAATGTATACTTTATACTCTAGCAAAGATGACTAGACATTTGCCAGAATCTGGACAATAATGATTCAATAAAATTAAACTAATTTACTTCTAGAAACATCACATCTAACAATTACGTTTCAATGTGCCATTATATCCTTGTATAAATATATTTTAGATAAAATTAACACAACCAAAATTCCCTTCAGATACCTAGTTAAATAGAATAAATCAAGTCTCTCTACATTTTAAGTGCAATAACTCAGGTTGATTCCTTCAAATATCAGAAATTTAAACATAAGGTACAGTCAAATTCATCCATGCTACACTATCCTACAACTCCATAACAAATAATATAAAATATCTTGGTTTGACTTTAACCAAGCAATCATTAGCATGTGCAAAACATGGCACTCACAATGGACTTCCCCATCCATAGCTGAGGTAAGGACAGATTCTCAGCATCTATAAGATATATGGGGTCAGTTAAACAGCTGGAATAATAGACAGTTTATTCTCAGACCTCTGGCATAATTCAAATGCTATATTTAGAGTTGGGAATTTTCCAAAAGCCTGGAGGCTTCACATTTTTTGAATTTGTAGAAAAACCTGCTTTCTTTCTTACAAAGATAAAAAGACTGGAACTAGACCATTAATAAATCAGAAACAAATGTGTTATAAAATTTAACTGAGGACATTAAAATATATCACTTGTGTTTCAGTTATATTTAACAACTGATGAATACCACAGATAAATAGCTTACATAATTTTCTTCACTTGTGTATTTACCGGTAAGCCCACCACCTACTAGTGGATAACTACAAAGCCATGGACATGCTGTTGGCCCTGGTTAATTTCAGTGACTGATGAAATAGAACAAAAGGAAATTAATATAGAAAGGGGATTTGTAGGAGTTGTGAGGTGGCAGGTAGGTTTGGGAATTGAGTGAAGTTTGGTGGAGATAAGAGTAATGTAATATATATGAATATGAAAATAACTTATCAATAAAACATATAATTTTGAAAATAATACTTATCATAGTGAACTTTCTGGTTCTTATCTATTAAATGCAAACACATACAAATCCAGATCAGATTTGTAGACTCAGTTCCAACCAGGTTACACAATAAATTTCAACATTTGTAAAGTAACACTATTCCATTCAGAAAAGCTGTTCTCTAACCAGAAGAATTAAGTTACTGTGTCTGTTTTCAGTTATTTATTTATTTATTTACATTTGTCAATATGGATGTGTGCCTTCATGTGTGTGCAGTAGCTTGAAGAGATCAGAAGGCAGTGTAGCATTCCTTAGATCTGGAGTTATTGGTGGTTTATGAACCAGACTATGTTGGTGCTCAAATCAAACGTGGGTGTTCTGAAAGAACAGAAAGTATTCCTAACTGCTTACTAAGAAAGCAATCTCCCTTGCTTTCTTATGAGTGGTACCATTGATCATAGTGTATTTCCTTTATTATTCTTTTAATGCCTTACAGATTTAATGGATAAATGACATTTGAAGAATAAATGTCAACTATGAAACCAAAAGTTTCAAAAATGTTAACTTACAAACATATCCCAATATAGAAAATAAAAGCAGAACAAAACAAGAATTATCCTGTTTTTCTTGTATCAACAATTAGATTTTACATAAGATATATCAACGGTTAGTTTGGTGAGAGCTGTCAAATATTTTTGGAGTTTTGTATTTTAGAAAATAAAGTTAAGCAAGCCATAAAATTCTAGAGAAAGCATATACTATTCAGTGAGAAATCATACAACTTCATACACTCTGGTGGTGTGTTCTCTGCTCCTGTCTGGTAGTTGGATATAATTAGATCATCTATATGTGTGTTGGAGCTGCCCTTGGTGACAATTTTCTCTTTTCATATATTAAATTTTCAGCTTTCACAAGGGTCTCACTCTGCCCTCTTTTTCTTCCTCATACCTATTTCAATATATAATGAATTTCTCTTAAAACATAAAAAAAAAACATCCAGTGGAAGAAAGACAGCATTTTCAACAAATGGTGCTGGCACAACTGGTTGTTATCATGTAGAAGAATGAGATTCAATACATTCCTATCTCCTTGTACTAAGGTCAAGTCTAAGCGGATCAAGGAACTTCACATAAAACCAGAGACACTGAAACTTATAGAGGAGAAAGTGGGGAAAAGCCTTGAAGATATGGGCACAGGAGAAAAATTCTTAAATAGAACAGCAATGGCTTGTGCTGTAAGATCGAGAATTGACAAGTGAGACCTCATGAAACTGCAAAGCTTCTGCAAAGCAAAAGACACCATCAATAAGACAAAAAAAAACCACCAACAGATTGGGAAAGGATCTTTACCTATCCTAAATCAGATAAGGGACTAATATCCAATATATATAAAGAACTCAAGAAGGTGGACTCCAGAAAATCAAATAACCCCATTAAAAAATGGGGCTCAGAACTGAACAAAGAATTCTCACCTGAGGAATACCGAAAGGCAGAGAAGCACCTGAAAAAATGTTCAACATCCTTAATCATCAGGGAAATGCAAATCAAAACTACCCTGAGATTCCACCTCACACCAGTCAGAATGGCTAAGATCAAAAATTCAGGTGACAGCAGATGCTGGCGAGGATGTGGAGAAAGAGGAACACTCCTCCATTGTTGGTGGGATTGCAAGCTTGTACAACCACTCTGGAAATCAGTCTGGCGGTTCCTCAGAAAATTGGACATAGTACTACCGGAGGATCCAGCAATACCTCTCCTGGGCATATATCCAGAAGATGTCCCAACTGGTAAGAAGGACACATGCTCCACTATGTTCATAGCAGCCTTATTTATAATAGCCAGAAGCTGGAAAGAACCAAGATGCCCCTCAACAGAGGAATGGATACAGAAATTATGGTACATTTACACAATGGAGTACTACTCAGCTATTAAAAAGAATGAATTTATGAAATTCCTAGCCAAATGGATGGACCTGGAGGGCATCATCTTGAGTGAGATAACACAATCACAAAGGAACTCACACAATATGTATTCACTGATAAGTGGATATTACCCCAAAACTTAGGATACCCAAGATATAAGATACATTTTGCTAAACGCATGAATCTCAGGAAGAATGAAGACCAAAGTGTGGACACTATGCCCCTTCTTAGAATTGGGAACAAAACACCCATGGAAGGAGTTACAGAGACAAAGTTTGGAGCTGTGACGAAAGGATGGACCATCTAGAGACTGCCATATCCAGGGATCCATCACATAATCAGCTTCCAAACGCTGACACCATTGCATACACTAACAAGATTTTGCTGAAAGGACCCAGATATAGCTGTCTCTTGTGAGACTATGCCGGGGCCTAGCAAACACAGAAGTGGATGCTCACAGTCAGCTATTGGATGGATCACAGGGCTCCCAATGGAGAGGCTGGAGAAAGTACCCAAGGAGCTAAAGGGATCTGCAACCCTATAGTTGGAACAACATGATGAACTAACCAGTACCCCGGAGCTCTTGTCTCTAGCTGCATATGTATCGAAAGATGGCCTAGTCAGCCATCACTGGAAAGAGATGCCCATTGGACTTGCAAACTTTGTATGCCCCAGTACAGGGGAATGCCAGGGCCAAAAGAATGGGAATGGGTGGGTAGGGAATTGGGAGGGGGTATGGGGGACTTTTGGGATAGAATTGGAAATGTAATTGAGGAAAATACGTAATAAAAAATATTAAAAATTTAAAAAATAACATATAAAATATTTTTAAAATCTACATATTTTAATATCACACTTAAAGCCTCAAATGAGAAAGACTTGATGATTTCTTTTTTAAATTATACTTATTTATAAACTCCTGTGTGTGTGTGTGTTTGTGTGTGTGTGTGTGTGTGTTTACTATTGCATGCTTGTGCATGCATGTAAACAGGTTAGAAGACAACTTTTGGGCTTAATTCTCTGCTTCCACTGTCTGGGTCCCAGTGATTACACTCAGATTGCCAAGGTTTGGTGACATGTCTTTTTACCCACTGTGCTGTCTTTATGGCCTAAGATGGTGGCAATTTTTAAAGATTAGTAACAGTTATTCCATATACTAATGTCTAATAAATACATAAAATGCCAACAATAAATTTCAGTTTCTACATACTCAAAATTATATGACATAAGGCATGAGTCCCCAAGGTTACAACAAACAAACAACTGAAAACAAAATAAAACTTGTGGAGCAAGAGGACCTTGCAGGAACAAGCTACTTTAGGAAACTCTGACCTGACTTACCAAATTGGCTGAAATCTGTGCTGTGAACTCCAAAGTTGCAGCTAATGTCAGTCATCACTCTACCACAGTAGGCTCTCTGATGACAGGTGTGTCTTGGACCGATGATTGGCCCTGTAAATAACTCTTTACTTGTACCTTGGTCATTATTTCTAGTATATTCATTGGTCCTCATTTTGACTTGGAGGGACTGTTACTTTATTTTAGTGGTTCTCAACCTTCCTGATGTTATAACCCTTAGATCCAGTTCCTCATGTTGTAATGACCACCACTGATGAAATGAACCATAAGATTGACCTCAGGGAACCTTGTAGGGGAGCTGGCAGAAGGACTGGAGGAGCAGAGGGGGGTTGCAACCCCATTGGAAGAACAACATAGATTGGCTTGACCACCCATTTCTCCCAGAGTCTAGACCACCATCCAACTAAGGAGTATACCTGGAGGGATCCATGACTCCAGATATATATGTAACAGAGGATGGCTTTACCTGACAGCAATGGGAGGGGAGGTCCTTGGTCCTGTGGAGGTACAGCATGTGGGGATACTAGAGTGGTGGGTTGGGAGAGTGTGGGTAGTTAGGGGAACACTCTTATACATGCAAGGGGATGGGGGAGGGGGGATTGATATGGAGGATTGGTGGAAGGGTAACCAGGGAGTGGGATGTCATTTGAGATAAAAAAGAATGAAATGATTAATATAAATTTTTTTCATTGCTATTTCATAACTGTAATTTTTATGATTATGAATCATAGTATAATACCTGATATGTGTAGATATGATATGCATCCCCTTTGAAAGAGTTGTTTGGCTCCCAAATGAGTTGAAACCCGCAGGGTGAGAACTCTGTTAGTTTGTCATCATGTCTCTGAATAGTCTTAGAAGATGCTTGTTTGCGACTCTCCACAACACTGAAAAGATAACATGAAATAATAGTCCTTAAAGAAAGAAAGTTGAATTTAGTGATGTGACATAGATAGCACCTAAGCAGACAATTATTGTTTGGATTATCTCTTAATAGGAAATAAGAATTTCCTGTTAAATGTTTGTTAATTTTGTAGTGATCAACAGATTTTTCATCTTCATTTTTCAGATTATGACATAGAATGTCCATTTCACAGCATACATGAGGAGACTGGCATGAGAATTGATTCTGGCTTATCTAAGGAATATACTACAATTACTTAATTGGGAAATAGGAGGACATGCTGCTGAGCCAAATGGACTAGGACTCAGTTTCCCCCTTTATATAGACAGGGTTTGTCTATGACTTCAAATGTAAGCACACCGTCCTTGTGCAGACAGTGGAAGTTTGATTGAAGCCAGTAGACATAAATATGCAAACAGCAAACAAATGAACTAACATCATCAGTAACAACAAAACTTTTTCATCTTTTTATGAATCTAATTTGAGCATATTGTCACTCTTGAGAACACACATTTCTTTTTTTTTTCATTTTTTATTGGTTATTTTATTTATTTACATTCCAAATGTTATCCACCTTCCCATTCTCCCCTCCACAAGCCCCCTATTCTCTCTTCCCTCTCCCTGCCTCTAGTAGGGTGCCCCCTACCTGCCCACCCACTCCTGCATCAGTGCCCTAGTGTTTATATACTCTTGAATATGTTTGTTTTTTAACTTTTTTTCATACTGAAGACATACCTGCGTGTACTAGCTAGTTTTGTGTCAACTTGACACAGGCTGGAGTTATCACAGAGAAAGGAGCTTCAGATGGGGTAATGCCTCCACGAGATCCAGCTGTAAGGCATTTTCTCAATTAATGATCAAGTGGGGAGGTCCTCTTGGGGGTGGTGCCATTTCTGGGCTGGTAGTCTTGGTTCTATAAGAGAGCAGGCTTAATAAGCCAGGGGAAGCAATCCAGTAAAGAACATCCCTCCATGGCCTCTGCATCAGCTCCTTTCTCCCTGACCTGCTTGAGTTTCAGTCCTGACCTCTTTCAGTGATGAACAGCAATGTGGAAATGTAAGCTAAATAAGCCCTTTCCTCTCCAACTGCTTCTTGGTCATGATGTTTTGTCCAGGAATAGAAACCCTGACTAAGACACTGTATATGCATGAAAATATGCATCGTTACACACTGCATAAAAATAATTATTTTCCATAATCTCATACTGAAACATTTACTTAATATCAAGGACAAGAAGGGTCAATGACACCAAAATAACACAGCTCACAAAATAAACAGACTGCAACTCAAGTGGGCTCAAAGCAATCAGAGTACCTGTATGTATTTGACCGAGTTCTTGTGCATATATGTTATGGTTGTATAGCCAGGTGTTCTGGGGGATTCCTAACTGGGAACGAGGGCTATCTCTATATTTTGGCCTACTTTTGGGATTCTTCTCCTATTAGATTTCCTTGTCTAGTCTTGATGTAAGAATATGTACTTGGTCTTATTGTACCTTGTTATGCTGTATTTTATGTCTCTGGAAGGCCTGCTCTTCTCTGAGGTGAGGTGAAGGGAGATAGATTCAGTGTAAACAAGAGGTAGGGGAAGAGAGACTTGGGGGAGAGGAGGGAGAGGATATTGAAGTTACAGTGTAATATATGAGGAAAGAATATAAAAGGAAAAATAATTAAATACCATAACAGTAAAATATAAAGGGTAATATGAATACAGAAGATAAATTTGTTATTACTCAAAGTCTAATGGTACATTATTACTTTAAAGATTAATCAGATAGGGACAATACAATAATCATAGGCAGATTTCTATGTAAACACAATAGCCTGACAAAGACAACAATGAAATTTCACCTAATAATTTGTTCAAATTGGCTCTGTTGGATAATGAATGAGTGATGTCATGGTTCAACTATACTACAGGTCAGTTCATTAAACATTTAATAAGAAAGATAATACAGCTTTCTTAATAAGTACTGCAAAAGAAAAGTCTTTAAAAAGGAACGTTTTTGTAGCAATCAGAAAAATAACTCTTAGCATTGGTTGTAAGTTGTTATTAACAATACCAAACAGGAAAGTGAAGTGTTATTTATTCTTCATAAATATAGCACTTTTGAACTTCCTTTTATCATTGGATAACAAGTACAATAATTATAAATCAATTAAAAACTGACAATCAGATAACTAATGACCTTTAAGAATCAAGCTTTAAAATTATGTTGCCTCCTGTATTTATTAACAAAGGTTAATGATTATGTAAAAATGGGATAAAAAATCAATTTTTAATCTCTTCTGTTAATGTAAACTTGTGTTTCATTTTGCAATTTCCTATCATAAATTGTCAAAATTAAAGTGCACCTCTATATCATTTGCAACAGATTTTATAATACTTGTTTACTGCATGAGTAACATTAGCAAAATATATTCCTAGAAATCATTAACAATTGCTCTTCTCATAGATGCCCAATTAATGAACAAATAATTGTATTTTGATTACAGTAACTAGTAGTGTCAGAGTTTACTGATGCATTTCAGAAAAAATGGAGATCTGAGAATCATAGACAGAACTGGTGAAGAACAGATGGGAAAACAGCCCTTAGCAAGGACTAGCTCAGTGGAACCTCAGATACCTTCTCTTTGTTTCGTTTATTCAGTTGGGGACCCCTGAAGTCTTAATAATTATATGATAAAGACAACAAAGTATGTGTCATTTCCTAATAATAATCATAACAATAATAATAGTAATAATAATAATAATTGTTGTCTTAATGCAGATCAATTTGGATCACATAATATTTATTGTTAATATATTGAATGGAGAAAAATTGCCTTTAAGATCTGGAACACAACAAAGATGACCACTTTCAATAACAATATATTAAAATATTCATTGAAGTTGTAATAAGAAAAATCAGGGAGGAGAAAAAGGAAAAGGAAGCAGAGTTAGTAAGTTTTCTTTATTCAAAAGGCACCCCCTTATATTTAGAGAGCACTACAACTCTACACCAAAGCATTTAGTTTTGACAAAGGAACTTACTGAGTTTACAAGATTTAAAAAAATCAGTAATATTTTTCTTTTCATTCTTTTATTAATCATTACATTTGTTTATATTTCAAATGATATCCCAATTCTTGGTTATCGCTTCAGCAAACCCCATCCTACATTCCCTCTCCCCCATCCACTCTGCCTGTATGAAGGTGTTCGCCTACCCACCCACCCTCTCCCACCCCACTGCTCTAGCATCTCCCTACAACCTCCTTGGGGTCAAGGACCTCTCCTTCCATTGCTGTCAGGCAAGGCCATCCTCTGCTATATATGTATCTGAAGCCATGGATCCCCTCAAGCACACTCCTTGGTTGGTGGTCTAGACTCTGGGAGAACTCAGTGGTCAGGGCAACCTATGTTGTTCTTCCAATGGGGTTGCAATACCCCTCTGCTCCTCCAGTCCTTACACCATTTCCCTCACCAGGATTCCTGAGCTCAGTCTGATGGGTGGCTCCAAGCATCCACATCTACATTGTTCAGTTGCTGGCCAGACTTCCCAAGGAACTGCCACACCAGGTTCCAGTCAGCAAGCACCTCTTGATCAAGGCCAACACTATTGGGTTTGGTATTTGTAGACACAAATTAAGTAATATTTCTATAGCGTCATAGTGAACTACATTAAAAAAGAAGAGCAAAGGAAAACAACTAATTCTCTTTAGGACAGCTACAACGAATGTTGGATAAAATGAAAGGCAGTTTATGATCTGGGATGATGACCTACTTGTGCTTGTTTGATAGCCATTTCCTACTTGACTGTTGCATATGATCAGATTCTAAAAAAAGTACAATTCTCCCCATATTCTCTTTCTTATACGAATGGTCCCGTATAAGTGGGCAATTGTCAGGCAATTCCTAAATCCTGTATCTACTTACCTCCATTCACCTTATCTCATATGTTGTTTGCTTTCTTTCATCATACCTCAGGTTCATTACGGTCAACGCCTTGACCATAAAGAACAAGTGTCCAAAACCCTTCATATCTCTAGGCACAAATTCCATGTTGAGAGCATCAGTAAAAGCATCATCCTGAACAAGCATCAGTGAAAACTTTCTTAACATTTTTGTCCAAGTGAAAGTGTTACTGAGTGAATTTTAAAATAAGCCTCTATTTCAGGAACTCTAAATGTGTGTCTATCATTCATTTTTAGCAAGAATTCCATTAATTCAGCTCAGGCACTTTTCACCAATTGAATGTTCATCACCCTTCCTATTTACACTGGTTTCTATTCCTCCACCATGCTGAGGTGGTATTTAACCACCTAGCATGTCTTAAGAAGAATTACACTAACTCTGTTGTTCACAAAACCCTTTATCACATAGTAACCAAGATCAAGCTATTTTTTATACCGGAGTCTTTTCTCCTATTGCTGAAGGCCCTGGATAAAATAATTTGCCATTTTAATAAATGTTTAGCTCAGTTTTTCTCTTAAGAAATGTATCTACTAATTAATTTTTGTACTGAGTTTCACTGAAGAAGCTTTTAAATGTCATAATATTCAAAACAATTAGGCATCTGTGGAAGAAAGTGTATTTAAGACAGCTGAATGTTTTAAAGTGTATAGTGCCCTATAAATGATTCAGTGATAGTAAAAGAAATAATTTGATTGAAAATTTGTGTCTAAGAAAACGAGAAAAGTTTTGGATTTAAGTAACAATCTTTTACTTTGATTCTTGGAGCAAAGAGGAATGAATATTCAATAATAACCTAAGGAAGTCATCAATAAAAATAATATTGAATTAGAGATGATCTTCTTTATAATTACAGCATCTGGAAGACACAAGGCCTTCAAATAATTATTTGGAACTACCAAAAATAAATATTTGAATAATATACTCTAAGAAGAATGAGATTACTTCCCAATTATTTTTCCTAGTGACTAATGTAAGTTTTCATTTCCATATGCTTTATCAAGCTGCAGGAATTAAATTCTCCCACTTTCCTCCCCTTCATCTGTTCAGCAATAAACTCACAATGATCAGAAAAATATTCTTCTTCATAATTTCACTAACATCTATGCACTGTATTAAATTTGATTTATATAAAATTAAAATATAAATGATGTGTGTGACCAAGCTCATGCAAGAGACAGTTACTCAGAGTAATTAATATTGATATGTTACATTTACTTTTGCAACAAGCATACTTCCTATCAACTCAGCTATAGATGAATAGATAAGATATTGTGTGGTATCAGGAATTCTTTTTTAAATATGACAAGGCTCAGACATAGTAGTTAGTACTTATTAAGATGCTATTTCATTGATTGAAATATTTTCTTCTTTGTTATAGGAAATTTTTGAACATTTGTTCATTAATCATCCAAAATTATTTTAACTAAACTGAACATGTTATTCACACTAATGGATATATGATTAGTACTTAACTTCTATGAATAGTTCAGTCACAACACTCAATAGAACAAGCAATAAGAGATTTTTTTTCCTTGCCTCTGCACTTTAACTGTTTGCACAGAGAACCATACCTTTAGTTCTGCCCAGCAGTGAAGTGGTAACATAAGAAGATTCACATTGATCTTTTAGCTGAAAAGTCATGCTTCATACTTAATGAATGCTTAATGGGGATAGATAGATAGATAGATAGATAGATAGATAGATAGATAGATAGATAGATAGATAGCTGGAGAATTGACTAGACATTGCAATGGAAATGGAAGAAATGTCTGCATTTGAGATTATGTCTTGGAAATAATGTACTTACTGAGAAACTAAATCCTGGGAGTCAGAGAACCAGAAACATCAATAATAATTTTCAATATCTTAAGATTTGTACATTTGACAATTACTGCATGGGAAATATAGAGGAAAAAATACTTCCAGAGGAAAAAATGTTATATTTTATAACCATCAACTGAAAATAATTGTCCCTGTCTAAAAGAACAGTAGGGACAAAAATGAAGAAGAGACCGAGGGAAAGGAGGTCCAGTGACAGGCCCAAATTGGGATCCAGAGGAGGCTCCAAGGCCTGACCTTCCTACTGGTGCTCTGGTGTGTTTGCAGACAGGAGCCTAGCATGATTGCCCTCATAGAGGCCCATCATGCAGCTGAAAGAGCCAGATGCAGATATTTGCACCCAAACAAATGACAGAAGCTGAAGACCCCTGGAGGTTGAATTAGGAAAAAGCTAGAAGAAGCTGAGGAGGAGGGGGGCCCCATAAAGAAGACCTGCAGTCTCAACTAACCTGGACCCGCAAGATCTCTCAGACACTGAGCCACCAACCAGGCAGCATGCACTACCTGATATGAGGCCCCCATACATATACAGAAGAGGACTGCCAGGTGTGGTGTCAGTGAGAGAAGATGCACCTAACATTTGAGAGACATGAGACCCGAGGGAGTGTGGAGGTCTCATGGGGTGAGGGGGTCAGTGGGGACATCCTCTTGGAGACTGGGGAGGAGGAATGGGATGTGGAATTGTAAGAGGACAGATAGGGAGGGTGATAAAGACTGGACTGTAAAAAAGATTTAATAATAATTTATAAAAGATGTTGATGTTAGTTATTGAAGAGTACACAGTTTATATTGCTCATATATACCTAAGAATAATTATACAGCTTTCAATAGATACATGTAAATAGGCTCATGTTGAGAATGAAAAGTGAGTGTGAGTGAAAATAAATTGCCTAGAGGGAAGGGGATTTCAAATTAAGTCCTAAATAAATTTAGCATTTAAATGCCAGGGCAAAGAAGCTTCTTCAGCAAGAGGACCTGCAAAGGAGAAGCCACTAATGACCTAGAAAACCAGGGAAGTGTGGTGTTGCATAAAGGAATAGAGACTGTACCTCCAGAAAGAGCAGTCTTCTAGTATGATAGCTCTAGAATCATAAGAGAACCCATGACAAAGAAGGAAACAGGCTGCAAATCTAGGTCCCTGTTAGAACACTTGCCTGGCTCACAGGTGGCTCTAGATTCGATCTGTGACACCGAGAAATACACGGGAAAACAGCACAATAACTGCAGTATAAAGATCAAGGCACAGAGACTAGAGATAGGCATCAGCTTTCCTTGTATTGAGTTTATCTATGACTAGAAAGTAGTGTTACAGAAATTATAGAAGCACAAAAATTTCTGAAGTTCTCTATGAAAGAGACAAACTACTCTTTC
Source organism: Mus caroli (assembly GCF_978045245.1). Lineage (NCBI taxonomy): Eukaryota > Metazoa > Chordata > Mammalia > Rodentia > Muridae > Mus > Mus caroli. The sequence continues at coordinate 64,366,773 of NW_028227259.1, read as the reverse complement.
TTTTTAAAAAGAAAAATAGTGACTAATAAAATCCCTTTAAAATATATAAAAATGAAGTACACCAAGATTAACTATTCTCAAAGTCGGTACAACTTAATCGATTTATGTAAAGTTAGAACCAGCATTAGAAATGGAAACTGTGAAGTTATACATTATATGTTATAACTTCCATACTATATATATATTTTATTCACATATGAACCTTGAAAGGAAATTCATAAAACCGGCTTGGAAATCTATACAGCATAGACTTTTAAAAATAATATGAAGTTCAGAATAGATTAAGTAAACTTTGGAAAGCCAAGATGAACATAGTGGATAATGTGCCCCTGTGGCATGGTGGAACATCTTTTGGGGATATACCTGAGAGTGATACTGCTGGATCTTCAGGTAAATCTCTTTCCAATTTTCTGAAGAACCTCCAGATTGATTTCCAGAATGGTTGTACTAATTTGCAATCCCACCAGCAATGGAAGAGTGTTCCTTTATCTCCACATCCTTTCTAACATGTGTTGTCACCTGAGGTTTTGATCTTAGACAATTTGATCGGCGTGAGGTGGAATCTCAGGGTCAATTTGATTTGCATTTCTCAGATCACTAAAGACAACACTTATTAAGGTGCTTCTTAGCCATTCGAGATGCCTCAGTTATGAATTCTTGGTTTAGTTCTATACCCCATTTTTTATTCTTTTCTTATTAGATATTTTCTTTATTTACATTTCAAATGCTATCCTGAAAGTCCCCTATACCCTCTCTCTATCCTTCTCCCCTACCCTCCCACTCCCAGTTCTTGGCCCTGGCGTTCCCCTGTACTGGGGCATATAAAGTTTGCAATACCAAGTGTCCTCTCTTCCCAATGATGGCCAAATGGCCATCTTCTGCTACATATGCAGCTAGAGACCCGAGCTATGGGGGTACTGGTTAGTTCATATTGTTGTTCCACCTATAGGGTTGCAGACCCCTTCAGCTCCTTGGGTGCATTCTCTAGCTTCTCCATTGGGGGCCCTGTGTTCCATCCTATAGATGACTGTGAGCATCCACTTCTGTATTTGCCAGGCACTGGCATAGCCTCATACAAGATAGCTATATCAGCGTCCCTTCAGTAAAATCTTGCTTTCATATGCAATAGTGTCTGTCTGGGTTTAGTGGCTGATTATGGAATGGATTCCCGGGCGGGGTAATCTCCTTGGTGGTTAGCTTCTTGATTTCTTTATATGTTTTGGATATTAGCCCTCTATCAGACGTTGGGTTAGTGAAGATTTTTTTCCCAATCTGTAGGTTTCTGATTAGTCTTATTGGATATGGCAGCTTTGTTTGTGATAGTCAGAAGCTGGAAACAATCCAGATGTTCCATTTCTGGATTTCTGTATCCAGAATGGATACAGAAAATGTGGTTCTTTGCACAATGAAATACTACTCAGCTATTAAGACCGAGGTCATCCTGAGTTTTGCAGGCAAATGGATGGACCTAGAAGATGCCATCCTGAGTGAGATAACTCAGACCCTAAAGGACATGTATATACTCACTAAAAAGTGGATATTAGCCCTCCCCCCCAAATAGTATCGAATACCCATGATACAGCCCACAGAACTCAGAAAGGTCAGCAAGCTGAAGTGTCCAAGAGAGAATGCCTCAGTCCCACTTTGGAGGGAGAAGAAAGCATTCTCAGGAGGGACAGAGGGACTGGAGAGGGAAAAATACTGAGGGGTAGGAGTGGAAAGGGGAACCTGATGGATGTGGTATTGGGTGAGGGAAAAGAACTGAAATTCCTGAGGGCCAGCAGAATGAATGGAAACAGGCAACCTCGGGAGGTAGGAAGTTGGGAAGACCCTCCAGAATGTACCAGAGACCTGGGAAGTGAGAGACTCGAGGGAAGGACCTTGGATGAGATGCCCTGCCTTGAGAAGAGGGAGCTTGTAGAACCCACCTCCAGTAGAGGGACAGGGCATTGGGTGAGGGATGGGATTGCCATTGCACAGTCAAAACTCTGACCCATGGTTGTTTCTGTCTGAAGGGAACTGTGGGATTAGAGGTGGGGAGGAGCCTGAGGATGGAAGGATTAGGCACAGGGTGGGATGCAGATCAAAGGGAGGCCCTAAGACCTGACTATATTTTGGAGGCTATGGAGTACTCACAAAAAGGGACCTAGCATGGCTGCCCTCCAAAGTACCCAGCAAGCAGCTGAAAGAGGCAGAGGCAGATATTTGCACCCAAATCAATGGATAGAAGCTGCTGACCCCTGTGGTTGAATTGGGGGTGGGCTGGAAGAGACTGAGGAGGAGGGCGACCCTGTGGGAGGGCCAGCAGTTTCAGTTAATATTGACTCCTGAAATCTCTCAGCTACAGGAACACCAACCAGGAAGCATACAGCAGCTGTTGTGGTTCCCCCAACACATATACAGTGGAGGACTACCGGGTATGGGTTTAGTCAAGAGGGGATACAGCTAGCTCTTCGGAGACTGAAGGCCCCAAGGAGTTTGGAGGTGAGTGGGATGGGGGTGGGGACATCCTCATGGGGGATGGGGGTACAGGCAGGAGGTATGGGATGTGGTATGGGGGTGGACAGGGAGAGGAATGGAATCTGGAGTTTAAAATGGATTGATAGAAGGAAAAGAAAAAAGAAAAAGCAAAAAGATCAAGATGGTATGAAACATGACAAGCAAGTAAAATCTTAAGAAAGGAAATAGTTGTGTTATTTAAAAGATTGATTCAACTAGGAATAGTTGTACATGGTTTTATCCCAGCACTTAAAAAGCAGCGGCAGACAAGATTTCTATGAGGCAAGGCCAGCCTTATCTACATATGAGGTTCCAAGTCTTCAATGCTACACAGTGAGACCTTAGCTCAAATAAATCAATGAATTAATTTAAGATTTAATTAATTATTTTAAAAATTCAAATCTGTGGTCTATAAACTACAAAACATAATTTTGTTGTTATTCATGTTTCTATATTTTGATTAAAAGAGACTTCTAGTTTTGTAAATCGTAAAACATACTTTACAATTTATATATTATTTTTATTATGTAATCTCATTTCTCTTTTTAGGAGAAAATTAATTATGCAAACCAAGCAGTATTATTTCCATATTACCAAAGAGTTCAATGAAATAAATTAAGTGATATAGCTTCAAAGTTCCCTTTAGAATGACAAAAAGAGTACATAAATTATCTGGTGAGTTTTGATATTTGGAATGCTTCCAGTCACTGTTTTAATATGTACATGCATTGTTTGCTTATAATTTTAATGACAATAATGAGCACTAATAGTTAGATGTACATTTCTACAATATTTACAACCCATCCCCCCAAAAAAAATACAAAATAAAATTTTGAGTTGTAGAAGCGACAATTTTGTAATAAAGAACTTGTCACCATCCTGAGTTTGGAGTTAAAGTTCACATTGCAGAATGTATCTGTAGTGCTAGTCCTATGGAGTTGGAGATAAAGGGGCCCCTGGAGCTCTCTGGCCAGAATGCTCTGTAACCATTGTAAATTTGAGGATCAGTAAAAGAATTTGTAACACAGAATATTGTAGAAACAATAGAGAAATACAGCAGACATCAATTACTGTCTTCCACATAACCCCCCACATATACATAGATACACATCCATGTACATATATATGTTTATCTGTTTAAAATTTAAATTCATATTTTTCTATTTTATTTGTATTTATAATTAAGAATTAAATACTTATGATATATACTTATATATACTAGTCTACCACTAAAAAACACAACAGATTATTCCAAGTTATCATACATGAAATGTGAATCTTATCAATTGTCATATATATGTAATATAATCTATATCACTGATACTGAAGACCACAGCCAATATAATCTTATTTGTAGTTCATAATTAAGTTACAAAAAGTAGATAGATCAATATATAGGTCTATCAGTAAGTAGTCAATATGGTACTAAATTGTTAAGGACCGTTATATGCTCTTTAGTAGCTGAGTATTCAGCACAGTATACAAATATCATAAAATGAGAATAGAACAACAAAATATAATATTTAACACATCATTATAATATATAAAATGTCACAAGAAAATCTAGGCTGTGAAAATTCCATCAAATGGTTTCAAATTTACAGAAATACATTTGCCTTACAGCAAGTTTCAGGCTGCTAACTTTCTGTACCCCTATTTCCCCAGAGTCACTCCTTTGATTAATTTATTATCTCTGTCTATAAATGGCTTCCTGGTCTGTAACTTCAGTTCATACTATTTTTCTGCAGTCTAGGCTCTTGTTTCTATGTAAACATGTTTCTGATTGAAAAATTTTCAACTATTATAACCACCATGTTTAACAATATACAATATTTACATTGGGACAGTCTGTATTGTATTTCTTGTATATTGTGAAGGAACTAAAATTCTTGAAGTTATACAGGATTAAAGACTTAGTGTTCCATTAATTCTTCTATCTTGTTGTTTTGCTATCAAGTTGTGTTATATGTCCTTTTAAAGACTCAGATTTAAGTATTTTAATAATTTTTTTGAAATTCTATATTTCTTATGGTCAAATTTCCATAATTGTACTCTAGCTTTGTCTGCTTTGTCAACTTGCCTCTACACGCTGTTTTCTGGTAAAATATTCTTTTTGAAAATATCTCTCTACTCTTTAATACCAGATGTACTGGTTGGGTTTTTGGCATCTTGATACAAGTAGTCATGAATGAATAAGGAACCTCAAGGGAGGAGTTGCTTTTATCACATTGACCTCTAGCATCCATGTTTAACCACTGGTGCTGGAAGTCCAACGACACTGTGGGTGATACCACCCCTAGGAAGGTGGTATGGTTGTGTAAAAAAGTAAGAAGAGAATGCGATGGAAAGCAAGGCAGTAATTAACACTCCCTGCTTCAGTTCCTGCCTTTTATGTTCCTGACTAATATTTCTATCTTAAGCTCTGCCTTTGGCTTCTCTACATGATGACTGCAATATGTTGAATGAGTAAATCCTTAAATCTATTTCTACTGCTTGTTAGGTTGATTATCATTATTATTATTATTACTTAATAATTTTTCATAGTCCAGTTGCCATCCCTCTCCTAGTCTGCCCTCTGACTGCTCTCTCCATACTACTCCCTGATCCCATCTCCAAAAGGATGTCTCCACCCACAACCGGCACCCTACCAGATCTACCACCCTTGAGGCCTCTAGTCTCTCAAGGGATGAGTGTGTCTTCTCTGACAGAGTTCAGTTCAGGCAGTTCTTGTTCTATATGTTCTGGAGAGTGGGTAATATCAGCTAGTGAATGCTGTTTGGTTGGTGGCTCTGGGTCTGAGAGATCTCAGTGGTTTGGTTTTAATTAAAAAAAAAATCATTTATTTTTAAATGCTTGTCAGTGTGGGTTCTCTTTATGTGCCTATATTCATGGATATTCATTCATGTGTGCATTGCTCCTGGTGTTCATGAGGAACTGGGATCCTTGGTACTAGGGCAACAGATGGTTTAGAAACACAATATGGATGTTGAGACCAAACCTGAGTCCTCTGAAATATCATTGGTTATCCTGACCTGCTGAGGTACCTTCTATGTCTCCCCACTTGTTTTTGTTTAATATTTTCTTCATAGCAAAAGAGACCAACTAGGACAGCATTTCCTTTAAGATATATTCAGATATTTCAATATGATATTTTTAGGTTATGAGGTACTCAAGTGGAAAATCCTTTTACCAATTCATTCCAGGTAACCTCCTTCCTTCCTCCCTTCCCTTCCCTTCCCTTTTCCCTTCCCTTTTCCCTTCCCTTTTCCCTTCCCTTTTCCCTTCCCTTTTCCTTTCCCTTTTCCCTTCCCTTTCCTTTTCCCTTCCGTTCCCTTTTCCCTTCCCTTCCCTTTTCCCTTCCCTTCCCTTTTCCCTTCCCTTCCCTTTTCCCTTCCCTTCCCTTCCCTTCCCTTCCCTTCCCTTCCCTTTCCTTCCCTTCCCTTCCCTTCCCTTCCCTTCCCTTCCCTTCCCTTCCCTTCCCTTTCCCTTTCCCTTTCCCTTTCCCTTTCCCTTCCCTTCCCTTCCCCCTTTCCCTTCCCTTCCCTTCCCTTTTCCCTTCCCCTTTTTTCCCTTCTATTTTCCCTTCCCTGTTTTCCCTTCCCTTTCCCTTCCCTTTCCCTTCCCTTCCCTTCTCTTCCCTTCCCTTCCCTTCCCTTCCCTTCCCTTTTCTTTCTTTCTTTCTTTCTTTCTTTCTTTCTTTCTTTCTTTCTTTCTTTCTTTCTTTCTTTCTTTCTTTCTCTCTCTCTCTCTCTTTCTTTCTTTCTCTCTCTCTCTCTCTCTCTCTCTCTCTCTTTCTCTCTCTCTCTTTCTTCCTTTCTTTCTTCTTTCTTTCTTTCTTTCTTTCTTTCTTTCTTTCTTTCTTTCTTTCTTTCTTTCTAACTAGATGTTTTTGCTCCTTTCACCTTTCATTATCTAAATTGATTTTAATAAAATTAGCAAATTGCTTTTTCTCTTATATCAATAAACAAATTGTCTAGTCTATTTGTTAAGCACAATGATAAACAACATACATCAGCCTAACCCTTCAATGTATTTATGTATCAGGCAATAAAAAAAGTAAACCTTCCATTTGATAACCAGTACACTTTCTATCCAAAGGGAATAATTTAGTTAAAGAAGATAAAATTCACTAGAAAATTAGAAAATGCTCCCCAAAAGAGATGTAGAATAAAACTAATAGAAAGGAAAGAAGGAAAGAGGAGGAGGAGAAAAAAGAGAATGACGAGGAAGAGAAGGAGAAGACAAAAACAAATTTGAAAGCAATAACAAAACAAACCATGATAAAATGTTCTTGAGTATGAAGGACACATGTGCTAATTTGAATTCTCTTTGTTGTACCTATGGTCTTGCATTTTTCATCCATGCTTGTTAATTTCAGTCAAGGAAAGAAAAAGAAAGTCAATAAAAGTGATGTAATTGTTGTCTTTTTAAAGTGAGGGCAGCAGTGAATTACAACAATATCTGAATTTAAATGAGATCACAGGCATATGGTTGAGCCCTGCTCAGGCAAGAGCAGATGAAATACTAAAAAAAAAAAAAAAAAAAAAAAAAAAAAAAAAAAAAAAAAAAAAGTGAAGATCAATTTATATATCTTTGAGAAACTCAGCAGCTCACTCCAGATAATGAAGTGCATTATCAAGAATGAGATGGTTTAGACCGCTGTGGACTAGTTGTGTGCTAACACAATGTCATCCCGAATGAGTCTGGGACTGTAAACAAGCTTATTGATTTGTTTGGATTATGTCCTAATGCTTATCTAGAGAAAACAAGAGAAATCATCACCATGTGCATTTTTCCATACTAGGGCTGTTTGTGTCTAATTTTTTTTTTTTCCAGACAGGGTTTCTCTGTGTAGCTCTGGCTGTCCTGGAACTCACTTTGTAGACCAGGCTGGCCTTGAACTCAGAAATCCGCCTGCCTCTGCATCCTGAATGCTGGGATTAAAGGCATGCACCACCACACCTGGCTTGTTAGTGTCTAATTTTAAATTTAAATATGTTAAAGTAAAATATTCATGTGGCTCTAACAACAAATTATTGGGTTAGAATGTAAGGATTAATATCTGTTTGTACAACTTACAAGTAAAACACTGTGGAGATACTAGGAAGTGATTTTAATCTAAAAAACTTCAGTGTTTTCCACCTTGCTGGAGCCAGTCTCACTGAATCCTGATAAACCCACGTGATCATTTTTTCTTACATCTTTTCTATTTATACTTATGTACTAGAAAAATCAAATAGAAATAGCACAAAAGCACACAGTGCATAATTGAAAGTAAGTACTTTAAACAGAAAATATTTCGATGCTCAGATTTTGAAAATGGACATTTTTAGAAATTAACATTTTAATAGGAAACCTGGCTGAGAAAATGATTGAATCATGAGTATTAATTATTAAGACAGGTCGCCCACAGTCTGAGACTTCAGCTAAGGTAAAACATCTCTTATTTTACTGTTCACATGCTATTTTGTCCTGCAACTTTCCCTTTGATCATAAATATCACTGTCACAAAATGAAGAGTATTGTCTGTGGTTTAGAAATAAAGAGCAAGACATACAGACAATTAAACAAGTTTATAGTGAACTACAGCCATGCTGTTGTCAAAGGAAAGCAGAGCTTAGGATTTTAGTTCTTTTGTAGCTCAAACCACCTGATGTGGTATCTTCTGTGTGAAAGCTCTGCCACATCAGACACGGCTTTGAGAAAAGCCTCAGCTATTTATAGGAAATATATTTATGTTTTTGAAACCAAGCAAAATAAGAGATGATTAAGACATCTAAAGATCTAAATGGAATTAGCACACCTGGAAAAGCTAGGAAGACAAGCCAAGTAAGTACTAGAAGTAAAGGTTTTGGACCTACAAATTCCATATTTCTTATATTCTATTCTCCCGGGTGATGGTAAAAGAAGGCAACGTTCTTTGGAATCTCTGAATATCAGGAATAGAATTTAGAGCCACACAGAAGATGTTACAGATGGTTTCCATACTTCTTATATACTGCTATGTTGTTATCGCAATTAATTATCCCAGAAGAGACAACTTAAGGGAGGTAGGCTTTATTCTAGTATATAGTTCCAAAAGAACAGATATTACAGAACTAAGTCTTGAAAGCACTTGTATGTGACAACCAGTCATAATATAATTTGTTTAGTATTTTGTTTATTCCTCAGTAAATTATGGATTTGTTATGTTTAATAAAGTTGTTTCTCTTTTTAGGAAAATTACTCAAAAGAAAAGAGGGCCTTTCATTTTTTGAATATCTAATAATTTATTCATCTTTACTATGTTATTGAGATCTTGACTAGCCAGGAATGCAACACAGATTTAAGAACTAATACTGAGACCCCAAATCATCTGAATAACATTCTGAGTCATGGGTTTCACTACTGGAACATAGAAGACATTGGGAGGAAAAGAAGTAAGGAAGAAAAGAAGAAAAGAAAGAAACAGAACACACATGTGGCCTAAGTTTAACCATAAACGATATTCAAATAGCATTAAATGGATGACTGGCTTAAGATGGTGGAGCTCATGGCAAGATTCATCTTTGAAATTCTACTTTTAATTTGTTAACATTAAAATAATTTATATTTTACACATTTTTGTGGATTTAACTATATCTGAGAATATTAGATTTTTAGAGATCTTATACTATGTCTTTTTTTTAATTAGATATTTTCTATATTTACATTTCAAATGTTAAACCCTTTCCTAGTTTCCCCACCAAAAACCACCTAACCCCTCCCCCCTCCCCCTGCTCACCATCTAACCCATTCCTGCTTCTTGTTCTTGGAATTCCCCTACACTAGGGCATGAAGCCCTCACAGGACCAAGGGTCTCTCCTCCCACTGATGACCAACAAGGTTATCCTCTGCTACATATATGGCTGGAGCCATGAGTCCCCCTTACATGTGTTCTCTTTGGTTGGTGGTTTATTCCCTGGGAGCTCTGGGGGTACTAGTTGGTTCATATTGTTGTTCCTCCTATTGTACTCCAAACCCCTTCACCTTCTGGGGTTCTTCTCCTAGCTCTTTCATTGGTGACCCTATGATCAGTCCAATGGTTGGCTGAGAAAATCTGGCTCTGTATTTGTCTGGAACTGGCAAAGCATTTCAGGAGACAGCTATATCAGGCTCCTGTCAGCAAGCAATTGTTGGCATCCACAATAGTATCTGTGTTTGGTGACTGTATGTGAGATGGATCCCCAGGTGGGGCAGTCTCTGGATGGCCTTTCCTTCAGTCTCTGCTCTACACTTTTCCTTTGTATCTCCTCCCATGGGTATTTTGTTTTTCCTTCTAAGAAGGACCAAAGTATCCACACTTTGGTCAAGTGATCAAGAGGAAGGTCTTCCTTCTTCTTGAGCTTCATATGGTCTGTGAATTTTATCTTGGGTATTCCAAGCTTCTTGGTTAATATCCAATTTTCTAGTCTCCAAACCTGAAGTTTAAAATCTATCCAACTGAGGTGAAGATGTCTCTAAATTGAGACATTATTGCTCAGTCAGAGGTAGTAAGGCTCATAAAACTGAGGAAGATGAGAACATTTCAAGGTTCCTGAAACTGGTCCATGTTTATACAGTAGTAAATCAGCTGAAGGAGAAGTTCGTCTTTGGAAGGGTTGTCCATAAATTAGGGTTAGTACTTCTGAGAAACATGTTGATTTGCAAATAATCATCCACACTGGGATAAGATATGTTTAATATTCAGTTCATTTGAGTCACACAAGCTTCTATAGTCAAACCTTCATTCATATTACCATGTTACCAATATCATTGGTTCACCAAACTAGATGTGAGAAGAACTATTTCTTTGATGTATTTTAGGGGTGAATAGACATTTGTGGATAACTCCCCAAGAAAACTCATTTGACACCAATATTAAATAGACATAGACCAATCGAATCAAAGTTGAATTGGAAAAAACGATGATGAATGATAAGACATTCAATTTGTACTGATCCATCTAAGCACCCACCCACAGGAAAATTCCAAAATGACTACATAGCTTCATATGTTTTCAGATGATGTAACTTTTTGCTGTAGTGGAAAATTTACCAATGAAGTGATGGAGGATAACACATGAAATCAAGGCTTAACCATATAAACATGGAACATCCTTTGGAGGAATCTTAGATTGATCTCTTCTCTACATGTTGTATCGAACAGTGCATTTCACCATTTCACCAACTACTTTGTTGATGAAAGATTTTTATCACGTTAGTTATGCTCCTCGAGGAGCTAATAGGAAACAGAATATTTTACAGCTCTTAAGAGTATCATCTATGTGATGATATGGTAGTTTTCTCTATCAATATGTACATGGCCATTGATGGTAAGATTTGTGACTGATGCTCAGTTGTCTGCTTACAAATGACTTGCCTACAAAATGAGGAATTACAGTGAGAAAATATTCACATCCTCTTAGTTGGCCTCTGATTTGAGCAGCAATTTGGGAATAAAAAGAAAGAATGTTGTGATTGAGGTGTGATGGATTGACTATGCTTGGCCAAGGGACTGGCATTATTAGGAAGTCTGTCCTTGTTAGAGGAGTTGTGTCACTGTGAGGGTGGTCTTTGAGACCATAGTTTCAACTCAGATACTACAAGGTCCCAATTCAGTATGTGTATAGAATTGGGGACACAGAGAAACGAGATTAGACAGAGTGAGGTCCTAGTACAATAAATAATAATGAATAGTATTATATACACATTAATGTGTTCAAATCCTGAAGAACAATAGTCTTGAATATATAACATTATCAAAAACAATGCCCATATAAAACATTTTTGTTATTTTGTTATGAACAGGCCCATACATGTGGGAATCCAAGGAAGTTTTTCTTCTATTTAAAAGACTCAGGATAGCTAAAAACAATCCTAAAACACAAAGAGCGCAGGAAAAGCTGGAAGAAGCTGAGAAGGAGGGTGATCCTGTAAGATGACCAGTAGTCTCAACTAACCTGGACCCCCAAGATCTCTCAAACATTGGACCACCAACCATGTAGTATACATCAGCTGATATGAGGCCCCCAACACATATACAGCTGAGGATTGCCTGGTCTGGGTTCAGTCAAAGAAGATGCACCTAATCCTCAAGAGACTGGAGGCCCCAGGGAGTTTAGAGGTCAGGTGGGTTGAGGGTTGGGGGCATCCACGTGGAGACAGGAGATTGGAGAGGAAGTATGGGATGTGGAACAGTTGGTGGGTGGACCAGGTGGGGGGGGGTAAAATTTGGAGTGTAAATAAATAAATAAATAAATATTAAATAAAACAATAAAGAACTACTGGAGGATATATGTTATCTACCTGGATCTTTTTGTTGTCCTCCTAACACTGGAAGTTGGGGCTCTCTCCAACTCTTTTTGCCTGCTGTTGAGACTCTTTTCTTCCTACTGGGTTGCCTTTTCTCCAGCACTAATATCGACAGAGGTACCTAGTCATAGTGGAACTTCATACGCCATATTTGGTTGATATTAATAGGAGGTCTCCCCTTTTATGAAGTGATCAGAAGATGATTGACTGGAGAGAAAGAGGAATTAGAAGGAGAGGAGGGAGGGAAATCTGTTGTTAGAATGTAATATATCACAGAAGAATTAACAAAAATAATAAGAGAACTGCTGCATTCCTAACTTCAACTCAAACTAAAGAGCTAGCTATAATAATAAAACCATGCTGTATAGGCATAAAAATACACACATTAATTGAAAGGAATTGAAGACCCAGACATAAATCTATGCTTTTATGAATACGTGATTTTGGAAAAAGAAGCCAGAGGTACACACGGGAGAAAAACAAAACAAAACAAAACAAAACAAAACAAAACAAAACAAAAACATCTGCAACAAATGGTGCTAGTGAAACTGGATGTCTGAGTGTAGAAGAATGCAAATAGACCCATACATACCATCATGTACAAAACTAACCTCTAAATGGATCAAAGACCTCAACAAATACCAGGTACACTTATCCTGAAGAAGTGAAAGTGGGGAATAAACTTGAACCAATTGGCACAGGAAAAGAATTTCTGAACAGAAAAGCAGTAGTTCAAGCACTATGATCAACAACTAATAATGGGAACTCATAATATTGAAAGTCTTACTTTAAGCAAATAACACTGTCTTTTGTACAAAGAGACAACCTAGAGAAGGGGAATAGATTTTAATGAACTCAGCATCAAGAGAAGGCTATTATCCAATATATATATTATATAAAATAATAAATGATAAAATTAAAGAGTTGTATATGACTTTTACATATGAGAAAAATCAAATAGCTTATTAGGGATTGATTTTAATGACCTACCTATTGCTGACTACTTAGAGTCACTTACTCTGAACACATGAATCAATGAATGAGTCTGAGTCTCTTTATTTACCACTACTTAGTGTAATTAAAAAGTTTCTCCAACAAAGGTTGGGGGTAACACAAATATATACATAAAATATAAATATTTAGAAGGCAATTTTATATGTGATTATATAGCCAAAGAACATTACTAGGTTCTGGTTTTAGGTCCTATTATTTCCATAGCCATGAATTTGGAATATATTTATGGAACCAGATATAAATTCCTCTGCATCAGAAAGCTTCAGATTCAATGAAAACAATGGTTGGGTATGACTGTAAATAGTGGGAAGAGCTGAACTGACAGGTTAGTATTGTAGCATTCAGTGTCCAGCATGTGGTAAGATCATTGATTACTTTTATATAATAGATTTATTTTTAAATTAACTATTTTTTAATTACATCCTAAATACAATTTATTTTTAAATTAATTAATTTTTACTTACATCCTAAATATTGGCCCCATCCTGCCCCCACATAATTCTTCACCCCTCTCCCCTTCACCTGCACCTCTAAAAGGATGTGTTCCTCACAACCTGCTCTCTGAGCTTCCTCCTTCTCTAGGGCATCTTGTCTTTATTGGATTAAGAAGAGGTCTGGGAAGCCTATTGAAAATTTTGGCGAAGGACTGAAGGAACTGAAGGGGATGGCAACCCCACTGATGGCTTTTATAATTTAGCATCCTTAAAGAACATCTTCTAGTCCTATGAAAGCCAGTATGGAGAGACATTCACAACAGGAAATAAAACCAGACACATTATAAAATACTTTGTATCACACAACTGGATATAATATTAAATTGCATAATAAAATGTTGCATAAGTACTATTTGCCACTTAATTTTATTTATTATTTAGGGAAAAATGCCTAATCTTTAATAAAAATCATAGAAAAAAATAAAAGTTGTATTTATGCTATTTTATAAATCCTTGCTATCTTAAAATACTATTACAACAAAATGCACACGTGGTACACATAAAAATATAAACAGGAATGTTATTTTAAAAACAAAAAATATAAACATCTAAAACATAGATCAAGAAAATAAAATAATTAAAATTATTAATTTAAAATTTTAAAGTACACCCAAATAAGTCATATTTTAAGACTAAGGTTCCATTAAAATATCATTTTGTTGTATAGAAAAGGTGAAGGACTCTATTAGGCCAGAGCATGGCAAACATATTTCTGACAAACCATGCTTTTCTCCCATTCTCCTTCCTTTTGTTAACCTTGTTAGATTGCATTCCTAAAGCTAGCCACCAAGGTCTATTCTTTATTTGGCTACTTCCTCATCCTGGAGCTGACCATGAAAGTCTAGCTGTCAAAAAAAAAAAAAAAAAAAGAAGAAAGGAAGGAAAGGAAGAAAAGGAAGGAAACGAAGGAAGGAAGAAAGAAAAGGAAAGGAAAGGAAAGGAAGGAAGGGAGGGAAGGAGGGAGGGAGGAGGAGGGAGGGAAGGAAGAAGGGAGGGAGGGAGGGAGGGAGGGAGGGAGGGAGGGAGGGAGGGAGGGAGGGAGGGAGGGAGAGAACAAAAAGAAAAATTGAAGTAAGGTTAGAATGAGCCAAAATATGTGAATGAAAATCAGGTCGTGTGTGCAAGTGTTTGATTTTGGTTATAAAACTCTAAGGAATATAATGTCATGAAACTGCAAGTGTTAAATTTCCAGTCATGCTTCTGTGACATAAAGAGGGACTGGATGAAGACCAGGAACAGTTTTGAAAATATACAAAGTTACTTTCACCTTCACAAAAACAGTATTAATAGTGTCATGGTCACAGATATGGCAGTTGTAATAATGAAATGAAAAGAACTTGACAAACATTTGTGAAGTTTTGTGATTAAGGGCAAGAAGATTATGCATCTAGTGAATATTAAAAACCCAGAGCTCAGCTGAGATGTCGGACTCCAATTTGATTTCTTGAGGAATTATAAATAAATATTATTTAAAATTTAATGTTAAAAATCTTGAAGGCTATTTCTATTTAGTATGAGATAGGAACTTCACATGTGTTATTTATTTGACTTAAACAAAAGAAGTGTGGCACGTCCTTCAACTGCTCAGTTCGTAGTTTGTGAAAATGAAATGCAGATACATTGAGTTAATCATCCAGTGTCAGGGAACAGTAAGTTGTTCGTAGAAGAAATCAGAGGAAAGTTTCTGACTTGGAGTTCACTTTACTATGTGAACTTTCAGTGTGTGCCATAAACATTGCAGAAATATTTTCCCAGCATTCAACTTTAAAGATTTGGTTTCTTTGCCCTCTGTGAACATAGTTAAATCATAGAGTCTGAAAAGTAATTGCACCTAATAAATAATTTCTGGAAATTTGAGCACTGCAGGATCAGGATCTAGTTGATTTGTTCATCTTGTTATGAAAGAAGAGTCAGTCTGATCCATACCAAGAAAAATGAATAATATTACTTCGATTAAAATAACTAATATCTAAATATCATTTATTAATCCTACTTATATATATTATATCTACAAAGTTGTTTTATTATATACCTTATTAATCCTCTAAACACCTGAAAATGTATATCCTAAATCAAACCATTTCTCATTTATTTATATTTATAAATATACTTTTCCATGTATACATATGCAATATATGTTGCCTACTTTGACTGTATTAGTATTTATATAGGGTATTATTTAATGAATATTTTTAGTGTTTTCTCTGAGTCAACAGTTCTATTAATTTTTGAAAAGAAAAGGCACTTTCTAGCCAAACCAGCCATTTTAATAACCTTGATTGCACGAATCTAAGGGCGTTTAAATGAAGACCTAATCCTTATAAAATCTCTGCATCATTAGCTTTACATTTTATGAGAAAATCCTCTCTCAGAATTGAATGAAAGCACATAATAGTCTCTTCTTACAGCATCAGGAAAAGCCTATCTCTCTCCAGAATTCTAAGTATGCATTCCCCCTTTAACTGTTTTGTTTTCTTTTCTTACTTTTACAGTAGGATAACTGCCAGCTCTACAATAAAATTTTAGAATAAATGTAATGTGAACTGGAGAACTCTTTGAAATCTCATGATAAAATATGCAGGGAAAACTAATTGTGTTACATATGCAAGCACAATGCAATTATTGACAAGAGTATTTTACTTTATGTCTTTGTATGTACATTTCTTTGGCTGATTGGGAAATATAAACTTAATAATTTGTAGTGCAGATACTCGTATTAAAATAGTATATAGGGGCTATCCTACATTTTAATTCTAATTTAGGATGTTAAGATATCTATGGAAAAAGTGATTAATGTCAATTTTGACTTTGTATTAAGCAGATATTATTGCTTTGCTGATTTCTTCAGTTTCATGGATTAAAAACAAACTTGTGAACTGTCTTAGTCAGGGTTTCTAATCCTGAACAAACATCATGACCAAGAAGCAAGTTGGGGAGGAGAGGGTTTATTCAGCTTACACTTCCATACTGCTGTTCTCACCAAGGAAGTCAGAACTAGAACTCAAGCAGGTCAGAAAGCAGGAGCTGATGCAGAGGCCATGGAGGGATGTTCTTTACTGGCTTGCTTCCCCTGGCTTGCTCAGCCTGCTCTCTTATGGAACCAAGACTACCAGGCCAGAGATGGTCCCACCCATAAGGTTACCTCCTGCCTTGATCACTAATTGAGAAAATGCCTTACAGCTGCATCTCATGGAGGCATTTCCCCAACTGTAGCTCCAGCCTGTGTCAAGTTGACACAAAACTGACCAGTACATGAACTATAATTTTTTATGGCATGGTTGCTCTAGCCAATATCCTAAAATACAAATCAACTTCTAATTTTCTATTTCAAAATAGGACAAAATTATTCTTGCACTATCACTCACTCTAAATCTTTTAGCACATAAAATATGATAATAATTTCAAAACCAGTACCAAAAATGTCTGTTCTATTTTTTTTTCTTTTCCATTGTAAAAAAAATATCTTCTTGAAAACATGAGTATTAAATAATTGGAACAGAATGAATTAATTTTGAACAAGCAGACTGAGCTGAATTGAATATTCAGTATTGATTACAACTGACAAGTCTGCATGTAACTACATAAAAGACATAGCTTTGTAGCAATTCTGGGTAAGATAAATAACTTATATATCCTGAAATTGATAATATATATTCAGTTCAATAATTTGTAATAATATAGATGCAATTTTATGTGACAAATTCTGAAAGATGTATTCATGAATTTTCCAAAAAATATAAAAATATTGTGTTTATTAATGTGCTTCTAATTGAAACTAATTGCTTAAAGTAATAAATTATAAATATAAATATGTCATACTTTAAATTTTTGTATTATTATTTGATCTAGTTTTTCTTTATTTCTATTTCTTCCCACTCTTTTGTCCATGGGGGCAGATTATATATGAAATTAGTAAAGTATAACTGGCTTTCATAGAGTAATTTACTTATTGCAAAATTGACTTAACATATAATAAACATTCAATCTTTGAATTGATCCTAAAATGGTACTTACCATACTGGTAAAATTTGGGATATATTTAATATTTAACCATGATAATATAAGGGGTATTTTGGAAATCTTTAGTTTCCTGATATTATCTTCATGTATTAAAAAAAAAATTATGACATAATGTTTCTAGACCATAGTAAGACTAAAATCCTTTGGATTGAGCCAATTCAAAGTGATTCCATGTTCAACAGTGTATAGTTATTACCAGAATTACAAATGTAAATTGAGCATATGTATATTCTATAAAACAATTAAAAGGTAATAAACACAAAAGGGAGTTCATTTTAGATTTCTCTAATCCAAAAACAAGAAATCCAAAAGCTATACAATCTGTAATTTTTGAGCAAATGACTGATGTCCTATGATGGGTTACAAAAAAATTGCAGGGATGCTGCTTACATTGGATGATGAAACTTCAATGTTACATGTGCAAAGAATTCATCAGGAAAATATAGTTTTGTTTTGTTTTCTTTTCTTTTCTAGAATGGCTGACCTGAACAAAACGAAGTGGAATTGGTAGATGTCTGTTACATAAAAATACTTAAGCATAATCCTGAGTTCAAATTGTGATTTAGAGGAAAGGCAAATCAATCACAAACTATTAGAGCAGAGTGGCAACCTACCATAAAAGAAACATTTTGGTTTCTATGTACATACCAGTTTTCCAACTTAGCAAGTGGTCGTATATTGAAAAGGGTTATGAGGCTGTCATGCCATTTAGCCTAAAAATTACTGACTGTTTAGGAAAAAAAAAGGCTATGAGCCTCTCAATGGGGTGCAAATTATTCAAATTATGAATATATTTTTTCAGCACAAAGCAGAATCAGTTTTTTAGTTAATTATGAGTCATATAAGACATTCACCAAGTTCAACTCTAAAGCTTCATTGATCAGCAAAATGGGAAGAAGTATTTACAAAGTTGATATTGAGTAGATGACTTTTCTGCTTGTTAGGTTCAAGCTTGTGTAATAATCATTAAATAGGTGGTTGAATGTAGTTATTATGGTTTTACAGAGAACCTAATCCATAGTTAAATACATTTGCCAATACATCTCATACAAGTAGAAGTTAAAGATTAGACTTAGTATGGTGACTTGCCTCCAAGATGGCCTTGATCATCAATGATCTCTGTGTGTTGATATGCATTTAGGCCACCATATACTTAGTACAATGCTTGTCATATTATAGAAATTCCATCCATTTTATTAATTTCTCTGATTAAAAAATCATAAATGAAGTTACTTCTAATTTAAACTTATAAAACACATCAAGTCAGCTGTGCACCTTCAACTGTTCTTCCTCCCCTAGACTATTTCTTCTAAATGAAACTGTGGGGTTATATGTATCAATAAAATTAACAAAAACTCAAACAAATCAGTAGCCTTCCTCTACTCAAAGGACAGTCTGAGAATGAAATCAAAGAAACAACACCTTTAACAATAGTTACAAATAATATATAATAACTTGGTGTGACTCTAACCAAGCAAGTGAAAGATTTTTATGATAAGAACTTCAAGTCTTTGAAAAAAGAAATTGAGGAAGATCTCAGAAGATGGAAAGATCATGGATTGGCAGGATTAATAGAATAAAAATGGCCATCTTGGTGAAAGCAATTTACTGATTCAATGAAATACCCATCAAAATTCCAAATCAAGTTTTCATAGAGTTAGAAAGAAAAATTCTCAAATTCATTTGGAATAACGAAAAAAAAAAAAAACCAAAAAACAAAAACAGGATAGAGAAAATTATTCCCAACAATAAAAGAGCTCCTTGGGGAATTACAGAGCTGAATTACAGAGCAATAGTGATAAAAAAACAAACAAACAAATAAACAACAACAAAAACAAATCAAATCAAACCAACCGAACAAACAAAAAACAAAACAAAACAAAATAAAACAACCTGCATGGTGTTGGTACAGAGACAGGCAGCAAGACCAGTGGAATAGAACTGAAGACCCAGAAATTACCCCACATACTTATGGCCACTTGATATTTGACAAAGGAGCCAAAACCATCCAGTGGAAAAAAAGACAGCATTTTCAACAAGTGCTGGTTCAACTGGCAGACAGCATGTAGAAGAATGCAAATCAATCCATTTTTATCTCCTTGTACAAAGCTCAAGTCCAAGTGGATCTAGGACCTCCACATAAAACCAGATATACTGAAATTAATAGAAGAGAAAGTGGGGAAGAGCCTTGAACACATGGTCACAGGGGAAAATTTCCTGAACCGAATACCAGTGGCTTATGCTCTAAGATCAACAATAAACAATTGGGACCTCATAAAATTGAAAAGGATTATTCTTTCTTAAGGAGCTCTGTCCAACTCCTTAAAGATTAGGTCTTATATTATAATTGACTAACCTGACACCATTTTATGATTAAAAGGCATATGGATGCATACTATCACTAGTCTTATTTTTAAAAATTTCTTTCCCACCAAAAAAACAAGCAAAACATTTTTCCTGATTTTGTTCAAAGTCTTAAAATTTTGTTTCCCAAGATATAAGTTACAATTTGCAAAACACATGAAACTCATGAAGAATGAAGACACTTTGCCCCTTCTTAAAATTGGGAACAAAACACCCATGGAAGGAGTTACAGAGACAAAGTTTGGAGCTATGACGAAAGGATGGACCATCTAGAGACTGCCATATCCAGGGATCCATCCCATAATCAGCCTCCAAACGTTGAAACCATTGCATACACTAGCAAGATTTTGCTGAAAGGACCCTGATATAGCTGTCTCTTGTGAGACTAGGCCGGGGCCTAGCAAACACATAAGTGGATGCTCACAGTCAGCTATTGGATGGATCACAGGGACCCCAATGGAGGAGCTAGAGAAAGTACCCAAGGAGCTAAAGTGATCAGCTACCCTATAGGTGGAACAACATTATGAACTAACCAGTACCCCGGAGCTCTTGACTCTACCTGCATATGTATCAAAAGATGGCTTAGTCAGCCATCACTGGAAAGAGAGGCCCATTGGACTTGCAAACTTTATATGCCCCAGTACAGGGGAACGCCAGGGCCAAAAAGTGGAAGTGGGTGGGTAGGGGAGTGGGGGGGGGGGAGGTTATGGGGGACTTTTGGGATAGCATTGGAAATGTAAATGAGGAAAATACCTAATTAAAAAAATTGTTTCATTAAAACTTTATAGCTTGCTATCAATTTGTAGAAAATTCAAAGGCTATAGAAAACACCAAATTTTACAGAACTCTTGCACAAAATCCCTGTCTTCAGAGTGCTGCTTGTATATCATGAATAGAATATACAGGAGGAATGAAGCAGAAATCTCTATAATAAAAGACATTTAAGCTACAATTGAAAATGACAAAATTAAACAATTACAATATGTACACACATTGAATATGAAATCTACACATGGGTTTGGAGAGATGGACTAACAGATAAGTGCACTGGCTGTTCTTCCTGGGGACCTGGATTCAATTCCCTACACCTACACGACAGTTCACAACTGTCTGAAACTCTAGTTATACTGTCATGCAGACATACAAACAGCCAAAATACCAACAAACATAAAAAATAAAATTAGGAAAAGAAAACGACATGTATTGGAAATACATCATACCTTTAAAATGTCCAAACAATTTCCCCATAAGGGAAAAATGAAGACTCATGAGTTATGGCCAAAGAAAGGAATGGGTGAAAGTTTTAGTCCACACCTAAGCAATGTTAACAAGAATGCCACAGCTCACACTTTACTAAGCTATTTGTCTTTTTGGCTAAGTGTGTTTATTGTCTGTTCTATACTTAAATTTTACAGCAAAAGTTTTAAAAGGTGATTCATAAAAATGTCATGTTACTTATAAGTTGAGTAAGACAGAGTATTAAAGTTGATGAAGTGGAAATTATTTCCTTTTGACATTTTATATTATTTTATCAAACTTTAATTTTTGAAATGACCTTTTATTAATAAAATATTACTTCTGTGTTTATACAGTATATTGAAGATACAATAAGCTCATATGTTAAGATTCACATATTTCTAAAATTATAAACTGGCATAAAACATATTAAAAGATAATAATTTACAAATATGACCCTTTCAAGTATCATGGAATTAAGTTGTTCACAAAATACATTGCATATATGTGTAGATAGATAGATAGATAGATAGATAGATAGATAGATAGATAGATAGATAGATAGATAGATAGATAGATAGATTTTTTGAGACAGGGTTTCTCTGTATAGCCCTGGCTGACCTGGAACTCACTTTGTAGACCAGGCTCTCCTCGAACTCAGAAATTCACCTGCCTCTGTCTCCCGAGTGCTGGGAATGTATATTTTAATTTAATTGGTACTATTACTTGTTAATTTTAATGTAACCATTTAAGTAAGAAAATGTTTAAATTTTGTAGAGTTGATATCAATTCAGATATTAAATGCAAAATAATATTATGTTGTTATTATAAAATAGCTATAGGGAGAACAATTCTTTGAAAATCTCTGAATTTAACAATATAAATATTTTTGTAAGAAAAAAAAATGTTTTTCTGTGAGAAGAAACTTGCAGAAAATTGATGCCCATAATCTTTAAAGATATTCTTTAATGATATTTACAATGACAAAATGCAGGATGTGGCAAAATATAAATATAAAAGTAGTACAGTTGAGTAAGTTAAAAATAATAGCAGATGGAATGAAGGAGGTGATAGGAACACTAAGTTTAACTGTGTCAATACCCCAGAACAAAATGACCAGAATTAAAGTTGTATAGAATTAGAGGCTGGAAAGATAGCTCAGCAGGTAAGATCTGGTCTTGCTTTTGAGGAAGGCTTGAGTCTTTTTTCCACACCAACACTGGGAAGCTCACAGCTCCAGGGCTTCTGAAGCTTCTGGGTACCATGTTTCCCTTCTCTCATATATATACACTGCAGCTCAGACACACAGCAATTAAAAATAAATCCGTAAAAACATACAATAATCTCTCTCTCTCTCTCTCTCTCTCTCTCTCTCTCTCTCTCTCTCTCTCTCTCTCTCTCTCTTCAGGAACTTCCTGAGCCATTTAATTTCCTGTTTTTCTTAGTTTTCTTTTTATTTTTGTTTTTAAACTTTTTCTATTAGATATTTTCTTCATTTACATTTCAAATGCTATCCCGAAAATCCCGTATAGCCTCCCCATGTCCTGCTCCACAACCCACCCACTCCTGCTTCCTGACCCTGGCATTCTCCTATACTGGAGCATATGATCTTCACAAGACCAAGGGCCTCTCCTCCCATTGATGGCTGCCTAGGCCATCCTTTGCTACATATGCAACTAGAGACAGAGTTCTGGGGGATACTGGTTAGTTCATATTGTTGATCCTCCTATAGGTTTGTTGACCCCTTTAGCTCCTTGGGTATTTTCTGTAGCTCCTTCTTTAGGGGCCCTGTGCAAAACACACGGAACTCAAGAAGAAGGAAGACCGAAG
This sequence comes from Mus caroli, assembly GCF_978045245.1. Classification (NCBI taxonomy): domain Eukaryota; kingdom Metazoa; phylum Chordata; class Mammalia; order Rodentia; family Muridae; genus Mus; species Mus caroli. The sequence goes on along the minus strand of NW_028227259.1, from coordinate 64,344,005 downwards.
GGTGGTTATTTTGTTCCTTCCTAGAATGGGGAGCAAAATACCCATCGAAGGAGATACAGAGACAAAGTTAAGAGCTCAGACAGAAGAAAGGACCATCCAGAGATTGCCCCACCTGGGGATCTATCTCATATACAACCACCAAACCCAGAAATTACTGCATATGCCAGCAAGATTTTGCTCACAGGATCCTGATATAGCTATCTCTTGTGAGGCTATGCCAGTGCCTGGCAAAGACAGAAGTGGATGCTCTTCATTGTCTCTTATTGAATGTTTTAACTCTGAAGAGATCTGAGTGTAACTGACAATCTGACAATGTTCTTATTGTTCATGAGACCCTGTGACCCCTGCCCAGATCTCTATAACAAGAGAAACAAAAGGGAAGAGTATAATATTCTTGTCAGCATATAATTAATTTGTGTTTACTTCATTACATGTACTCAGCATATGCTGAAAGTCACCAGTATTCATTAGAGATGGCATTGGTATTGATCAATACTCTAATGACCAAGAACACATTTCTCAAGAAAACATGAAACATGATATTCTTGTTTCTGAATTGACTGCGTTGACAGCCTTTAGGGCTTCAAGGCCTGGAGGTAGCATATTTTGCTGATCTCCTTATTCATTCAATTAATAATGTCACAGAATTACTTTCATTATTATGTCATTATTCAAGTGAATAGAGCACACCATGTGAGAATCTGTAGGAGAAAAAAAAAAAAAAGGAAAGAAGCATGTGTCTCTTGGAATTAAGACAAGGAGGACTCTTGGTATCTGATGATTTCATGTTGATTCCAGCACTCACTCTGTTCTGTAGGAAACACAGCTCATACAGAAAAGAAGTACATTAAATAAACAGCAGGATCAGAATCACGACAACATCACCCTTCAGAACATCAAACACCCTGGGTACATTGTAGGCATACAAAGCCCTAATGACCCATCACTGGGCATTTAAACAGTTCCAAAAATAGAGGTCAGAGGAGAGGCAAGTAAAGGACAAGGCAGAGAGGTAAGCACACCACGACAATGGACATAGTTGCATACATGGGAGAGCATATGTCAACCAGGCATAAGAGTCTGATACGATAAGATGACTACTCTGACAATATCTTAGCATCCCATAGGACCAAAGCAGAAGTCGCTCAGGGAAATTGAGAGGCAGCCTGAGTTTGTGGCAAAGCTTAACTTCACATGACAATTCCGTTTAAGTAGAAGGCAGTAATTCCTCATGAAGATCAAACAGGAAGGAACTTACTTGTGATGATCTCTGTTAATTTGGAGAGTTCAGTTCTCTCCTCAGATTCATTTTCTAGTTTCTTGCTTCAAAGAATATCTATTTCTTCATAAGCCTGTTTAAAGCATTAATGTCCTTAAACCTGCTCATAATAGAATATGTAGATGGCCTGTGAAGCAATCTACCGCATTCAAGCTCAATACTCATATTATTTTTCTCAAGACTCTTGAACCCTTTATAGTGCTAATTATGCCTATTAATGTGTCATTTACTTTGAAATGATATGTATATTTCCTTTTAAAATAGAAATCCTCACTTTAGCTTTGTAGTGCTCGATTTCAGTAAGCTTTTTTTTTTTTTTTGAACTAATGACTCTGATTTTTCTGAGAAATAATAGATTTACTTCTACAATGAATGGTAATACTAATGTTTAATGCAGATAACTGGTTGATATCAAATTGCTTCTAATTAGATATTTTGTCCATCATGGGATTAACATGAGAGCTTTGGGGACAAAGCACATAAAGCAGACAGATTTTCCAAGTATTAATGCATTTGTACAGGTGGTAGTTCCCATTTCTCAGTAGCTTTGTGCCTTTGCCAATTGCTAAAGGCTAACTTCCAGTTTAAGCATGGGTTTTGACAGTACATATCTTTCAAGCAGATTTGGGGGGGCGGCGTATGGGGAAAATGGCATGCATCATAAAATTGAGAGCACACAACTTTCAAATAGCATCCTGTTGCTTTGTGATTTCCCTCATAAGTAGAGGTGCACGCGTGCACGTGTGCTCATTCATATCTGCTGGTGTTCATGTGAGACAATGGGTGTCTAAAGGTCAGAGGCCAGTTTTGCATCTTCCCAGTGCAGGCACTTTACAGTTTTTGCTGCATAGTCCACAAGTGAGCATCTAGGAAAGTCAGACACAAGTTCTGGAGACACAGATGTACACCAGAGCATATGGCTTTTTCATGTGGGTTCTAGTACTAGCACTCATATCGTCGAGCTTGGTTATCTGAGGAGAAGGAACCTGAGTTGATAAAATATTTCCATTAGATTAGCCTGAAGTGAAGCATGGGGGATGGTTGCTGCAGAAGGGCTCAATCTATTGTCAGTTGTGACACTCCTGCCAGGTGGTCCTGAATCACATGAGATAGTAGTCAAAGCAAGTCATATAGAGCAAGACAGGAAGCAGTGATCCCCACTCTGTGTATCAGTTCCAGCCCCGAGTCACTGCTGGGAATTCCTAACTTCACAAGGAAACAGAAACCCTGAGACTCAGAGAAAGTGATATATTTTTTTTCCTGCTGAGCCATCTCACTGGCAGTCTCATGCAGTTATATTTTTAGTACTTGGAGGTAAGCAAACAGGTTTCATGGTTCCTTATCAAAGGCTGTAGTAACACAGGGTTGAATCAGATTTCCAACATTTAACCATCATATTTTATCCAATTTTCCATGTGTTTTTCCTCTTACCTCAAGTTAAAAGTTTATTCTACTGTCACTCAACTTCTACTATGTACATAGTATCCCTGTTGTTTGCTTTTTTTTTTTTTGTTTGATTTTTTGTTGTCATTTATGTTGTTAACATTGTTAGGTACTAACCTGTTTCTGTATAAATCTCTATTTCAGCTTATCTTCTTTCATAAAATTAAGTTATCCTTGCCTTTATCAACCTTAAGATTTTCAGAGATTATAGTCAAATTAACTATAGTTAATTTCTTTTTAAGGAAAAAAAAAAGGTACTGCTTTTACATCTGAAAAGCCTCAGGTTTTAGTGATGAGATATCGCACAGTGAGAGAAAGTTTGTAGACAGGATGCTTCGACGAGAGAAGGAGGATGAAGTTAGGGAAATCAATTATGACTTCTATAATTGTAAATATAATATTTAATTATTTAATCTGGATTTCACCCATGATTGTTTCCATGCTTTCTTCTGTTTCCCACAAGGCTTCACATTATTTTTAAATTACTAATATACATCACTTGTACAGCTAATTGGATTTTATAATGTATCTTCTACTCCCCTTTTACCTCTATTTTTCTCTTTCTGTCCTGTATGCATACATTTCTACAAACATTTCCCCGTCTACATTCATGTCTTTGAAGTAATTAAATTGCACATGTCAGGGGGGATCTGCTAGTTGTCTTCATTGAACTGGCTTATTTTGTTAAAATAAACTTCTGTTTTATCTACTTTCTTTTTCTATTATATATATTTTTATTAGATATTTTCTTCATTTACATTTCAAATGCTATACACTTTCCTAGTTTTCTCTTGAAAAATTCCCTATCCCCTCCCCAATCCCCCTGCTCCCCAACCCACCCACTCCTGCTTCCTGGCCCTGGCATTCCCCTATACTGGGTAATAGAATCTTTGCAAGACCAAGTGCCTTTCCTGTTAATGGCCAACTAGTCCATCCTCTGTTACATATGCAGTTAGAGACATGAGTCCCATCATGTGTTTTCTTTGATTAGTGGTTTAGTCCCAGGGAGCTCTGGGGGTACTTGTTAGTTCATATTGTTGCTCCTCCTATAGGGCTGAAGGCCCCTGCAGTTCCTTGGGTACTTGTGTACTTTCTTGTAACCAGCACATTTGTTGCTTGATAGATAGACAATACTTCATTGCATTGTTATTCTGTGTGTTACTTTCATTTGGTGGCATATCCTTAAATACATAAATGGGTAAAGAAATTTCTTCAGGTAGTCATTCAAATAAAAAAAAGTAATGGCACTTTCTTAGGGTTACTGTTGTTGTGAAGAAACAATATCACCAGGAAACAAGATGATGAGGAAATAGTTTATTTAAATTACACTTACTATAATAGTACACCACTGAATGAAGTTAGAACAGGAATTCAAGCAGGGCTGTAATTTGGAAACAGGAGCTGATGCAAAGGCAAGAGAGGTATACTCTTTACTGCCTTGGCATTCATGGTTGCTCAGGCTACTTTCTTATATAACCTAGGATCAACAACTAGCTCAGGGATAGTTCCACCCCCAATAGACTGGGCTATTACTATCAGTCATTAGTTTTAAAAAATGCCCATAGCTGGATATTAGGGAGCCATTTTCTTGATTGAGGTTCCCTTCAAATGACCACAGCGTATGTCAAGTTAAAACAAGCACACTTTAAATTTCATTTATAAAAAAAAAGTGGAACAGGGAAGCTACAATCTGTAGACAGAATAAAATATTACAGATCAGAGCTGAGCTAGAGAGTTGGCTCAAGTGGTTAAGAACACTGACTGCTCTTTCAGAGTTCCTCAGTTCAATTCCCAGTTACCACATGGTGGCTCACAACCATCTGTAATGGGATCTGATATCCTCTTCTGGTGTGTCTGAAGACAGCAACAGTGTACTCATATACATAAAATAAATAAATAATTCTTTAAAATATATATAAAAGCAAAAAATGGTAGAAAGTGCAACAAAAGTACAATACAAAGTATATATGTCATTCATTAGATTAAAGAAAGTATATAAACAGGATTGGTAAGACATGAGTTAAACCAGCCAAGCATAAAATAATTGAATAAACTTAGATATGGAAATAGAAACATTGCAACAGACTTTATGAAAATCAGGAGGATCTTCAGGGAACACTTCTCTATAAACTTAAATTTTAAATATTAATTAGCATAGAAAAAAAGAAATGGATAAATATATACTTACAAGTGTTCTACCAAAATTAGATTGTGATTGATGGAATAATACAATAAAATATGACAAACATATTAATATATATTTAAATGGTTCTGGCATACAAAAGCAATTTTTATTTGCCAGCTGTAATTTTTGTTTCAGAGGCATACTGATGAATAAGCTCACCCTTTCTAGCTCTTTCTGAACACTGGTTGGCTCATTCAACTCAGCTGTTCAAGTTCAAAATTCCTCTACAAATGGACTGATTCAATCTGACTTCTTTCTGCTTTTCACTAAGTTAGTCTGGTTGGACTAAAACTAATGCTGAAAATCTGTTCTATTCTTCTACCTCCTTATTCTCTAGCTTGTTCTGTCTACAGCTGTATAGCTTGTTCATTCTGACACCTGTCTCTGTAAAACTGTCACTATAAAACACTGCCTTTGAACTCTACAACATGAACTGCTGGAGCTTCACTCCACTGCACTGTCTGTCATCACACTGACTCAACTGAGTAGAATGGAGATCTACATGCCCCTGTTGCTGGAGTTCTGGGAATAAAGGTCTGTACTACCATATCTGGACTCAAGCTTTTCTTTACCTGAAATTTGCTCTATACCAAGCTAGCCTTGAACTCAGAGAAATGCTTACCTCGCTCTCCTGGGACGTAAGGCATTTCTTTATTGCAGCCACAACACAGAGACCTAGAAGTTCTTGAGTGCAATGCCTTGTAAGATCAGCTATGTGGCTGGATTAAAATTTCCCTACAATGAAGGGAAGTGATTGTAGATAATATTCTCTTTCAATTATTGCATATGTTTTATTCATTTAAAAGCCTTTCCTTATCACTAAAAATAGACATTAAATGAAAGTATACATAAACAAAAACCAAATATACAATAGGCTTGCAGTGATTCTCCTCTCTGCTTGAAATTACTATATTAAAGAATCAAAGATATTTAAGACTACAAGATAATGCAAAATCATGCAAAATCAATATGGAAACACACACACACACACACATATGTAATTTTCCTCAAAATTTCCACATCAGCACATAATTTGTATGCACAGATTCTATAGGAATTGTCAAGCATTTGCTTGTGACAAATAGTACTGGTTTGACTGAATCTGCCTGTCAGATCACTTTTTAATTAAAAACCTACTAAGATGTTATGTTAAATACCAAATGGCTGCCACTACCATGGTTGTATAAGATGAAATAAGGTGGAATAAGTATAATGTATTGAATCAAGCTGGTTTAGTGGTTGAACAATAGGTTATTATGGAGAGGGAACAAATTTGGTTTCTTGCACCCACTCAGTGGTTCCAATGATTTTAGTTCCAAGACCTTGGATGTTTTCTTCTGGATTTGAGATTCACAGCACACATGTGGTGTACAGATAGTCATGCTTGTAAATTATTCAATATATAAAATGAAATAAACATTAATTAAGAATAATACACTGGTGATATAAATGCTAGTTCTCAGAGAAGAAGTTTTCAGGCCACTTCTGCACAACACCACTAGCACAGTGTGATAACCCTAAGTGTACAGTAGTGGCAGGAACTACTTTTGTGATAACCAACAGTCCTCTACATTGGCTTAAGGTACACTAATTATAAAGAAAACTATGCTTGGTATTTCATTAGCCTATTACCAGACCTAGTGAAGTCACTGCTATTGGAGAAAAATACACAATGACTACTTACTAAAGAGAATAATACCTAGTTACTAACAACATTATAAAAATTTCTTCCTTTATCCACAGATGAGTGTAGTTCTAACTTCCATTATGGGAACTTTGCATGGTTGAAGAAAAATAACAGGAACTTACAATCAAACAAAATGCAGTTTTGGATTCCCATACCAACTGAGATCTACAGAACACCCCTGTGTTGGACTTTTAGGGACCATTGAGGACAAAGAACTTGGGGAGATTTTAAGAGTCAGGGGATCATGTGAGATTATGTTTTGTAGTAATATCAGAAATTATACCCATAAAAATCTCATCAACATGAACACATAAACATGTACTGAAAAAGTACTACAATAGACATGGTTAAGGAGATAGGGGATTCTCATGAATCTTCTACCCAGGACAAAGAACTATAGAAAAATAAAGAATGATGAAAGTGGAAGAAATACTTACTCAGGGAGAAAATTGCCAATTTGTTATCCAATATAAAAACATACATGTAAAAACATTTTACAGATAAGGTATATTGTATTTATGGATTTAGAAGAGTGTGTCTGTGTGTCTCTGTGTGTACATGCATGTAAAAACAAACAATGAAAAGTCAAGGAATTTGAAAGAAAAAAAAAGGAAAATTATGGGAGAATTTTGAGAAATCAAAAAGCATCCAGAAATGATTTACTTATGTCATAATTGAAAATATTAAAAATTTTAAACAATATACTGTATCAACAACACATGAACTTATTGATATGTAAACACATAAGTAAAAGTACAAGTCATTTATTTTGGAATAAGCTTGATTTACTTTAGAAAAAAGGGGAAGTTAGGATTTTTCCAATATGAAGGAAAGGTCAACACAACCTTCAGAAATGAAATTAGGAAAGTACTTTTGAATTTGAGTGCAACATTGCTGCAATTGCAAACAAAATGATGACAAATTATGTCTCTTCATTCTAAGTGCTGCAATTAGGAGATTCTCAGAACAGTCTTAGAAATGATAGATTCAATGTTCTGCTACATCGAAGATAATATAAAGGCAATAAGCTGGCAAAGCTTTTCCACACTGAATTTCCTTTCCTCTTTCAGCAATGACTGCCAATAAGAGTGGAAATCCCTAAGGACAGTTTGGAAGCATTGTGTTACCTTAAATATGTTCTTGAATTTTGAAGAAGTTATGAGAATGGAAATGTGCGTGGATTATGTCAGACAATGACACGATTTGCTACCTTATTGGATCATCCATCAAGGCTTACATTTTTATGTCAGTTGGGGTTTGTTATTGGCAAGAACAGCCTGGTAAAAAACAAAATGAGACAAAAGATAAAGAATTCACATCTTTGGTGGATGAGGCTTTTATAGAATCTGAGAACAAGATTGCCAAATCACTATCAAGAACAGTAGTAGAGTATCATAGAATATCAGGATACTAATCATAAAAACAATATTAGTCATGTAACAGAGCTTGTCAAGAGACTTTTAGCCTTAATTAGTATTATTATTTCTTTTTGATCGTGTATGGGCATTTTGTCTGCATGTATGGCAGTACACCATGGATTTGCAATGGTACCCCGAGAGGCCTGGAGATGTTATTTGATCACTTAGAATATAGTTATGAATATATATATATATATATATATATATATATATATATATTTATATAGTATGCTATATAGGTTTCAGGAATTTAACTTTGTTATTCTTGATGAGCAACCAGTGTTTTTAATCTTTAAGTCATTACTTCACATACACACACACACACACACACACACACACACACACACAAACATATGTATGAACTTTTAAAGTTAGAACTACAAAACATAGATATATAGCTTACATCCTATAAATTACCCTTTGACTATAAATTTACCATTATTTTCAAGATTTATTTATTTTTGTTGTTCTTTAATTTAATTTTATTTGTAATTCACTTTTTTCACTCCATATTTCATTTCCTGCCCCTCACTATCCACCTGACCTCTCCACTTACCACATCTCCTCCCCACCCCACCCTGTCTCCACATGAATGCCCCCACCCCCACCCCACCTGACCTCTAAACTCACTGGGGCCTCCAGTCACTTGAGGGTTAGGTGCATCATCTCTGAATGACCACAGACCTGAAGTGCTCTATGTATGTGTTGGGGGCCTCATAGCAGCTGGCGTATGCTATCTGTTTGGTGGTCCAGTATTTAAAAGAGTACTAAGATATGCAAGATAGTTTTTATTAATGTTCAAAATACTGAATTTGGATAAAGAATATTCCTTCTACCAATGTTGGGATAATGTAAATTTGTACCTATTTAGTGTGCTGGAGGGTGAACATGGATTTTTTTTAGATAACATGAACGAGCGTGCTTTCAAATGAATCAAAAGCATCTAGTCAAACATTTAACTCAATCTATTTTTTCCTTTAATGTATAAAATGATATAATCTTAATCCAGTACCATTTGATTACTATGGTATTCTAAAGAAGATTAAAAGGCTTGTGCTCTCAATCAGGCATGGTGGCCCAGATCTATAATCCTAGCCCTTGGGAGGTAAAGACAGATCAGGAGTTCAAGGGTATTCATAGATCTTGGATCCTTAAACATCCTTAGCAAGTTTTAGCCCTGCCTAGGCTTTAAAAAACTGTCTCAAACAAGCAAACAAGCAAAAATCACCCTCGTAAAATCAATTAAACTGAGTTTCTTAATGTGGCATTAAGGTAAGACTTTAAAATAGTAGAATTTGTCCAATTATTAGGAAAATTTATCTCATAAAATTTTCAAATGTTTTGTTAAGCAAAGAATCATTCCTGGGCATCATTGCCAACAATGTCCTCTTATCCTACTGTTATTAATACTTTTTGTAGTTCTCACAACACTTCTTGTAAAGTTCGCATAATATTTTGTGCAAGCTTTTGTCAGTAACTCCCTAGTAGAAGACCATGACTTGTATGTAGTTCAGTATATAGTTAAAAACATGTGAAGTAATTTATCAAGAATATTGAAAACATTGTAATGTATGGTTTACACAAACATCTAAATTTAGAAGAAATTTAAGTAATGGAATTATAAACTGTATGTTGTATTTATCTGAATTTATATAATAAAAAGGAGTGTTAAATATGTGCATAAAAGATTCTGTTTTATAAGCACAGTTTATGTTTGTTGCCTATATTAATTCTGCATTATTATAGTAATTTTACATGGAAGATGCTGGAATTATTTATGCTAGAAAAATGAGAATAATAACACAACTATAAATGAATTCATCAAAATTCTCATAAGTTTGCATCATTATGCCTTTACTCCATCCAACTAGTCACAAAAGTCCAGCTCCACTGAAAAATACAACTCAGTGTTTCAAAGGCCTATACGAAGGAGAGAAGATGGTCGCTGTATTCTAAGCCAAAGATTTAGAGACAACTGTGTCAGCAGATATATCTAAGCATGATCATATCCTCATGGCATCTTTGCACAAAATCATTCCACTTTAAGCAATTTCTTGAAGACCATACAGTAAACAATAGGAGGGTATTACGAGATAGTAATTGAGTTGCTAATGAGGACAAGCAGAAGATGACATTTGTGTCAGAAATGATGCCTACCTCCTTGTGATGACAAAAGAAATTTAAAGCTCAGTGGTGTGTGTGTGGAGGGGGCATTTGCCGGTGTAGGGGGGGTGCATGCCATCTTTTGAAATAACATGGCTTTTTAAGTAATAGAGACAAATAAAGTTCATATATATATATATATATATATATATATATATATGTAAATGAGAGATACAATACATATGGTAGATACAGTTTAAATGTATACACTATTACATAAATTAGGGATATTCTTTTCTTTTCAATAATGGTTATATATGCTCTGCTGAATGAGAATTGAAGGTCACAGCATAGATAATTTAAACTGTTTTCTTAAAAGGAGAAATAGTGTAGACAAAGTTTCAGAGCAACAACAGCAGTGTAAATTGCCTCCAGAGAAGCAAAGTGTTTCTCAAGCAGCTTGTCCTTTTGGATTTGAACACACTGAGTTGTGCAACGAACTGAAATGTCAGCACTTCATCTACCCACAGGAAAGGCATGATAAATCTGCATTATGCTTTGAGGAAAGAGCATTACCAAGCCTCGGTTTTAGCTTTTAAACCAGCTATTTCTGGTAACAGGTCAGATTTGCCCAGGAGCTCTTCTGCCACACGTGCATAGATTCACACTTTATGCTGAATGGATTCTATTCTTTAATGTTCCTCCAACACTTATTACAACTTTAACTTTCAACATTTAACCAAGTAAATTAGTATTAGATTAGTACTCATTTGTTTTGCAAATATTCCAGATTAGAATTCATGATTAACTCAGAATAGAGTCAGAATCTACAATGTATCCAGGATCTTTTTTTTTTTTTTTTTTTTTTCCTTAAGCCTAATTGAGCTTGGCACTGAATCTGCAGTGTGCTATAGGTTATCTAATTGTTTAGAAAGATATATAGATTCCTACAGGGCCGGTATGTTTTCTTTATTTATTTATTTATTTTGATTCGAAGAACAAGTCAAGTTATGGATTTTGCGTCGCATTTTTTTTTCTGCTTTGTCAGCTGAATCTTCTTAAGAATTTTAAAACACAGTGTAGAGGGCAGATCCAAGGGTATTAGCTTCTTTCATTGAGAACTGACTCTGATAAATTTTTGACATAATATAATTCACCTATCAAGGAGAATCATTCCTATTCAAATCATACTGGCTTTTGACTATTAATAGAAAGCAGAGTTGAAGAACATTAAGAGGAAAATGTACTCCATCGAAGTGACTGGGAAATTCAAGTAAGACTTTACTACTTAACTTTCCATCACTATACTGACAAAACAGAGGAAATGAACTTATCAAAAGGAAAAGTCAGCTGATTTCTTTGGACTCATAGGTTTGGAGGTGCCTGTTTCTGGCTAATTGCATCCACTGCTCTGGGTATGTGGTAAATAACAGCTCATGCTTAGAATGTGTGGCAGTATGTGAGCAAATGATCCTCACAGACCTAGTAATTTTAGCACTTGGTTTCCAGTTGATGGCATGGTTTGGAGAGGTTTAGATGACACAGCATTGATGGAGAAAATGTATTTTATATTTTTATTGCATATATTGGATATTTTATATTTTTATGTTGCATATTTTATACAACAGGAGTGCATTTTGAGACTAAAAGCTTCACACCATAGCTAGTTCTCTCTAATGCTTTGTGTTTGAGATCTTTTCTTCCTGCTCTAGGGAGGATACCTGCCTTTTGCTCCATGCTTCCTGTCCATGGTATATTGATATTCCTCTGGAGTTGTACGCTCCAATAAACTCTTCCTTCTATACACTTATTTAATGATGACATTTTACTGCTGCAATCAAAAGTAACTAACACACTGAGTGAAAACTAAGGCAGGGATTATCCTTTCTTTTGCTTCGTTGCCACCGACTGCCTCATGACCTCTGTTTGTTCTGCAAGCCAAGTACCTGACACCAGCATGATGATATACTGGGTGTTATGTTAAACATCCATCAGCAAATGCATTCTACTAACTACATACATACTAACTGGGTTTACAGTTGGCAATAGTAAAACCAAACAGTTTTAACTTTGAACTCTAGACCAACAAAATGCAGTGCATTAAGGGAAACAAACTTAAAAATTTAGAAGTATTACATCATCACAATCAAAAAAGTGTTATGTACACCATAATTCAGAAGTCAAAAATGATTTTAGAGTTATATGCAAACATGGCACAATTTAACTCATCTTGATGGAGATGAATGTCTTTCACCCTTAGCATGGCTCCAAAATTCATACAGCTCCCTTACCACAATGAATGAAACTATGAGGTAATAGTATAATGGGTATAGGAAGGGATTGAATGAAAAGCATCCCATGGTATTTATTTATTTACTTACTTACTTACTTACTTACTTACTGTGCCTCAGATAGGGTGCTCCCTCAGCCACTTATCCCCCTCTATTTGCCCCTTGTGGCCAGCAATTCCTTCCTGTTGGAATATCAAGTTTCTACAGGATTAAGCCCATCCTCTCCCACTGAGACCAGACAAGGCAGTCCTTTGCTACATATGTTTCTGGGGCCAGAGACCTGACTGACTATATATGCTCTTTTGTTGGTGCTCTAGTCTCTGGGGTTAATTGATACTGATGCTCTTACTAGGGGATTGCCATCCCCTTCCAATCCTTTCCCTAACTCTTCCAAAGGGGTCCTAACCTCAGTTCAACATTTGGCTGTAAGTATCTATGTTGGGAACAAAATAAAGGGGGGGGGGAGAGAAGTGGGATAGGAAAAGGATGCTCACGCCCCACCAGAGTTTCCCTATTCTCTGGTCAGTCAGGCGTGGGAGGGCTGCTACCTACCCTATCTACTCATCCCAGGGTGGGCATTCCTCTATCCAACTCTTCAGGGGGGGGTGGCCAAGGGGCATCCCTGCATGGGAACCCCCCCCCAAGCTACTTTGCTAAAGCCACCATGGTTGTGGGAGAAAGGGAATAGGGGAAGAGGTTCCCATCATTTACCAGAGTGCACAGCAGAACTTGAAGGAGCAGAGACTATAATTTAAGAGCTTTTTTATAGAAATGCAGGGGAAAGAGAGAAGGTAAAGAGAGAGAGAGAGAGAGAGAGAGAGAGAGAGAGAGAGAGAGAGAGAGAGAGAGAGAGAGAGAAGAAGAAGAAGGAGAAGAAGAAGAAGAAGAAGAAGAAGAAGAAGAAGAAGAAGAAGAAGAAGAAGAAGAAGAAGAAGAAGACAAAGAGAAAGGGAATAGGAGAGAGAAGTGAAAGGTAGAGGAAAAAAGGAGTAAGAGATTGAGATGGGGGCTGAGCACTCCTTTTTATGGTCTTCATTGTTGCTAGGTAACTGCGGAGGAGTTTAGCCAGAAGGTCAGAAGCTTGGACCATTGCTTTGTTTTTTGTTTTTTGAGACAGGGTTTCTCTGTATAGCCCTGGCTGTCCTGGAACTTACTTTGTAGACCAGGCTGGCCTCGAACTCAGAAATCTGCCTGTCTCTGCCTCCAGAGTGCTGGGATTAAAGGAGTGCGCCACCATGCCCGGCACTTGGGCCATTGTTTATGTGACTACTGACCATGTTTCTCTTGTTGCGGCTGTGGGAGGTGGTATCTTAGACAGGGACTGGAGTTCCAGGAGCATGAGGGAACACCTACCATGTAATGTAGGTGAATTATGACCATCGGGGTTCACACCTCAGCTCAACTGGAGGCCAGCCTGCAATTCCCCACATATTTACATCTGTCTCAGTAAGCTGCTAGTAGAGCCTCTCAGAGGACAGCCATGCTAGGCTCCTGTCTTCAATCACAACATGGTTATCAGTAATCAGGGTTTGGTGCCCGTGCATGGGATAAATCCCAAGTTGAGCGGGTTTCTTCAGTCTTTGTTCCATTTTTGTTGCTTCATTTATTTTAGACAGCAACAATTCTGGGTCAGAAATTTTGTAGATAGGTTGGCATCCCCATCCCTCCTCTGAGGATTCTGTTATCTACTGGACATGATCTTTTCAGGTTCCATCTTCCCACTGTTGGGCATTTTGGCTAAGTCATCTCATATGGAATCCTGCAAGCCTCTCACATTCCAGGTTTCTGAGCTAAATAATGGAGTATTTTATACATAAAGAAAATACAACCCAACAAATGGTATTCCAGCTTTTCCACTCTTTATGTTTCCTTTTCTGCAATGTACCATGAGACTTGGATGTTTGATATAGATGTCTGACTCCCCTGCCTATGACTCAACATATGCCTCTATGCCACAGCTACTGTGCTTTACTTAGTTTTAACTTTCAAGTTTCTCCTGGAAATGGTCCTTTTGGAGCTTTGAAACTTCTAATTTGAGACTTAATGGATGCTATTTCTAAACAAGGTATGTATTATAAGTTAAGTCATCTATACATGCAACAAATGTTAAATATCTAGAATATACAAAGAGCCCAAAACACAAAAGAAAGGAAATATCTGAGTTATGAAATGGAGTATAAAACTGAGGAGAGAAGAAAGTTCTCAAAAGAAGAACAACCTCAGTTATATTCATAACAACTGTATTCATAATAGCCAGAAACTGGAAACAGCCTCCATGTCCCCCAACGTAAGAATGGGGAAAGAATATATGGTACACTTACACAATGGAGTGTATTACTCAACTGTCTTTTAAAAGATGACATCATGAAATTCATAGGCAAGTGAATAAAAATCAGAAAATATTGTCCTGAATAAGATAACCCAGAACCATAATAACAAACATAGAATGTATTCACATATAAGTGAATATTAGCTCTAAACTCATGCTATAATCTGCAAACCCAGAGAGGATAAGTAGCAGGGATAGCTCAAGTGGGCATTCATGGATTTCCCTGAGAAGCAGATATATAATAGCTCACAGGTAGACTTGGATCTGGTGGGAATGCAGACAAAGGTTGGGAGGGAGACATGGAGAGAGAAAGTACTGGGAGAGAATTGGAATTGGAAGAATTTGGGGGCCAGAGCAAAAGTTTACTACAATGGAAATTCTCTGGGTTTTTGAGGGTGAGCCTAGTGAAGACACCTAGTAATGGAGTGTATGGAGCATGAACCAGCCATCTTCTGAGAAGAGTCAAGAATTCAGTGGAGAAAAATAGGACGCCAACCTAGCCACAAAACTTTAGACCTACAATTTGTCTTGCCTACAAGATGTGTTGGGGTAAAGGTGGCACAGAACTTGCAGGGAACAACCCATGCCTGATCCTGCCTTCAGGGCCAGGAACCACAGGCTACATAGTCCAGAGGCTTAGAATAGAACCCAAATATGACTGAAACAAAAGTCAGAGAGATAATTTCTAATGATAGCCTGCCAAATTCATAGATCAGAGCTGTCTTAGTCAGGGTTTCCATTCCTGCACAAACATCATGACCAAGAAGCAAGTTGGGAAGGAGAGGGTTTATTCAGCTTACAATTCCATACTGCTGTTTATCACCAAGGAAGTCAGGACTGGAACTCAAACAGGTCAGGAAGCAGGAGCTGATGCAGAGGCCATGGAGGGATGTTCTTTACTTACTTGCTTGCTTCCCCTGGCTTTCTCAGCCTGCTCTCTTATGGAACCAAGACTACCAGCCCAGAAATGGTCCCACCCACAAGGGGCCTTTCCCCCTTGATCACTAATTGAGAAAATGCCTTACAGTTGTATCTCATGGAGGCATTTCCTCAACTGAAGCTCCTTTCTCTGAGATACCTCCAGATGTGTCAAGTTGACACAAAATTAGCCAGTACAAGAGCCTAGCATAGTTGTTATTCAAGTGGCTTCATGTAGAAACTGATAGGTGCAAATGAAGAAACAAACATCCAGGGTCAAATATTAGGTAGAGCTTGGGGAATACTGCAGAGATGGAAAGGGAGGTTCTTACAAGCCAGCAGGGTCATGGACACCACAAGAACATAGAATTAACTAACCCAGGCTCACAGTTCTCACAGAGACTGAAGGGATAACCACAGTTCCTGCTTGCATCTGATCTCTGCATCAATGTTATGGTTATGTACCTTAATATTCTTGTGGGACTCCTAACTGAGGAAGTCTCTGACTCTTTTGATCTCTTTGGGACCAATTGCTTCTAACTAGGGTGTCTTATCCAGCCTTGATATCAGGACATTTGCCTAGTCTTATTTTATTTTTTGCCATGCTTGACTGATATCCCTGGGGCATCTGCTGTTTATAAAAGGAAATTGGAGGAATGATCTGTGGGAGGCTGGAGGTATGGGCTAGAAAGAAATGAAGAGTAAATAAATAAATAAATAAATAAACTAATAAATATACCATCGGTGTTCAATATTCTGTGCTACTACTACAATCCAAATTAAAACTACTTTAAGATATATCAGTCCAGTCCCAATGGTCATCACCAGAAATACAAATGACAACAAATGATTGGCTGCAGTGAATGGAGAAATCCTCTTGCACTGCTGGTGGAAATGTAATGTCCACATTAGGAAAAAAAAATCATAAGAATACATATATCATACAACTCAGCCCTGCCATCTCCCATCATACACCAAGGGATTTTAAATCTTACTACAGATATATTTGTACACACTCTCTCTTCACAATATCAAAGAAATGAAATCAACCAAGATGACAATAAGCTGAGAAAGGCAAAATGGAAATGTGGCACATAGATACAGTGAACTCTAACTCACCAGGACAATAAAATTAAACTTGCGAGTAAATGGAAAGAGCTGTAAGCAATTATGCAGAGTAAAATCCTCTTGGCTCTAAAACAGTCTTGCCACTGCGAAAATCAGAGAACCCAGGAATTTATCGTGGGATTACGTTTTCTAGAAATGTTACCAGTTATATTGATGAAGTCTCACCAAAAAGACTTTCTAAAGTTGGTCTGACCAAGACATACACAATTCTGCTCTCACAAAGAAGGGAAAAGCCCAGGATTTCAATCCACCAGAGAAATTACAGAGATCTAAGAAATACTGAGAAGGGGAGGAACACTCTTCATCAGGGAACACTACATCAATTGTTTATTCAATAACAAATGGTCAACTCTAAACACATTTACATATGGGTAAAATCAACTGGACTAATAAGGTTGTACGTGTGTGTGTGTGTGTGTGTGTGTGTGTGTGTGTGTTAAATCTAGGAATATATATTAGGGAAAAAAGAGAGACAAGAGAGAACATGGGAGTGTTTGGAGGGAGGAACAGGAAAAAGGAAATGATGCTATTATATTAATTTCAAAAATAGTTATCTAAAAATTCCAGTATATGGATAATGGACTAACAAATCCCCATCATTATCTGTGCCAGCAATTTGCACCTGATAGGTGCTGAGAAAGGGAGAGTAACTTTATTTGGGGGTTAGCTACTGGCAGGTTATGCTTGTCCACTGGTTCACTCCACACCTATGTTTATATGAGCAGCACTGATTGGATTCAGTGGATAGAAATAAATAATTCATTAAATAGTTTTTGAAGTTGGTAGAGTGATGTACTAGATCCTGGGAATGAAGTAAAGGATGGATATGATCCATATATATCATATGCATGTTTTGAAAAATTTGAAGCATAACTTAAAAATATTATTGAAAAACTTTTAGAATTAAAATAGTGTGGGTCCCCATTCCACCCTTTGCTGATCAGGGCCCCTGGGGAGGCAAACCACGTGAAGCTTGATTGCTCTTATCCCAAGCCACTGCTCTCTGGTGCTGGCTTTCAGGGAAGCACAGAGACACTGCTCCAGTGGTAGAAAAAAGCAGTCCAGGAAGTGTGTGTATGGGGCAGGGGGAGTTGGAGTTCTCTGACTTCCAGGCCTCCAGTTGCCTCTGGAAAAGCACACAAGTGGGGAACAAGTGTTGGGGGTTCACTGGCTAGCACTGAGTCCAGACCCGGACTCTCCCAGACTCCTGGACACGCAGGAGCTGTTGAGTAGCTAGGAGTTGAAAGCAGAGTCTGGGGGTCCATGGTCTGAGCACAGCAACTAGGCAGGGGCTGGGGGATAGGAACTCTGGCTTTGCTTATTGGTGAAGGTAACAGCTGTTGTCTAGACGTGCAGACAGGCCTTCTATTGGAGACTTAAGCTGCTTCTCTGTAGGTGAAGGCCTTCTCCATGCTCCCCATTGCCGTTCTTGATGAGACAATCCTTAGTTTTAAACAGTTTATTGGTTGTTCATCATGGCAATGGATGCATACCAACTTCTCAGAGTGGACAAGAGATTAAATACATTTTGCAAGGAGTGGGAAGGAACACTTATTGATGAAACCCTCAGGGTCTCTAGATACCTCATTAGCATGGAGAACTCTTGGTCTACATGACCAATGTGGGGAGTGTGGACACATGGTCCAGGCTAGACATCTGTCAGGGAGCAGGGCGGAGCCTAGTGTCTCAGCTGTTTGCCCAGGTGCTGGGGACTCAGACCTGTTTTACCTTACCATTTCCTGACATAGTCCATTGTCTCACAATATAGCAAATAGTCTTAGGCTGCTTTTTACTGTAATATTTTAAATATCATACTGTGGACCTAGCATAAGCCTTTGTTTTAAGATATGTTTAAATTAGAACAAATAATTTTTAGACTCATATATAGGAGGACCCATAAGAAGGGAAAAAAAGTTACAAAAATCTTTTTAATTTCATATAATTCAGTAGACTTTATAACAGCATTTTATTGGTTTCTGTTATTGGTTTATTGATTTCTCAAGCTAATTAATGAAGTATTACAAGCAGCCTCTCTTTCATTCATTGAAATAATCAGTCCCTCTTCCTCTAGGATCAGATGGATAGGTGTAAGATGCAGGAGTTGCTGACAGATGGTATAGGTGCTGCTTTAAACTTTGGGCAGCACTTCTTAACATCCATGAAGAACTAACTCATCTTGTATTTCCTGTATTAGGATCCTCAAAATATTTCTTTAACAGAAAGTTGTGAAAGGAGAATACCCTCAAGTGTAGCCTTCATTGTGAAAACATGGCAGCCCACAGGGAAAAATGATGACCCTTATAGGACTCCACAGTAAAAATTGTTATGTATTGGAATAAACTTCCACACTGCAGAAATACTCAGGATACTTGGTGAGGTGAACCTTATCCTGGAAGATGTGATAAGTTTATCTACCTTCCTACATTTTAGCTTTGGTTTGTAGATTGTTAGCTCCAATTTTTACTTTAGTGAAAAGTCTATATTGACTTCGAGTGAAAAACATTTTGGTGAAATTCAATGCAAATATGACTGATTTAGAAATGTGAGTTGTGTAACGTTTTTGTAAAGTTGAAGATATGATTATAAAATAGGGCTTAAAGTCCATATTTTTTTACAGAGATTAAGTTGAATAATTTGGAAGCTGAATTAATGTGTTGATTAAATCAGTACATTTTATAAAAGTGACTTTATATTCCTTTTTGTTTCTTCTAGGAAAGGACTGGAAGGGAAATAAAATACTGCTAAGCCAAATTTCTGACATTCATTTCCCTCAGACATTAATTTAGTACAAAACAGGAATAATATAACATTAACATAAAGGAAAAAAATCTCCCAACTCATTAGAAGACATATCCTTTCACTTAAAGGTTAAAACAAGTGAATATCATTTTCTCAGGAGAGAACATTTTGTTTAGAAATATTTTCTCATTTCTTCAAAAAAGAGTTGCCTGTTTCTTGCCTGGTACAGATACTTAGGTAGTTAAGGATACCGGGTAAAGAGAAAATGTCCTCTGTTTGGGGAATCATAATTCACTTCTGCTACAAGCAGTCAAAAGAGTGAGAGGTAGGGAGAGGAAAAGAAAATGAAAGATTATATTTCTCAGCAGAAACATAATATTTCTATATAAAATAATTCTATTATTTAATTAAATATCATCTATAGAACACTAACAAATTAGTCTTTGAAAGGAAGTATAACAAATAGTTTTGCACAAACCTTACTATTAGAGTCTGGCAGTGCACTTGGAGATAAATTACAGACAAAAGGAAACGCTGAATATTTTAGTAATTATTATTTCCAACTTCAGTCAATTAATATATTTTTAACCCAAAATTAGAGGACACCTACTACTAGCATCATTTTAAAGTAACAATAACTGTTATAACAAAGAATGTTTATAAATTACTGAAAACACTGAATCAAGGAGGATGTGTTACCTGTATTACAAAATGATCCTTCTATTTTTAAAAGTTCAAAAGAAACTATTCTGGAAAAATAGTTGTTATTTCACAGCAAGAGAAATAGCTGTGACTTTACAAGTAAGAATTTACAGACAGTTGAAATTTTTATTAATAATATATCTTTATTATCTTTATTACAAGAAAAAGATCATGTTTTAAAGAAGAAATATATTTATCTTGACATTTTTCATAGACAGGAAAAATCACTCTGATGCAATATGACAGGTAAATATAAAGTTCTCTTTATTATAAATATCATATTACACACTTAAAGTCATGTAAATGAGGACATGCTTTAAAACAAATGAGTAAAAGCATCAAAGAGTTTTGGTGTTAGATATCTTAGATTCCAATGTTTAATTTACTTGTTATTTAGGTAGGTTTTTAGCACCTCCAATCTTAACTAAATTGAGTAATATATTTTTATGTCATTGTTTAGTTGCAGAAATTACACATTGTGACATAAGTAAACTATTAATGCTAGTACCTGAATAAAATTTAAATGCACTGCCATATAACTATAATGACCACTTACTGCAGTGGAACCCATGCAAAACTCAAAGAATGCCAATTGGTGGAAGAATGCCAATTGGTGGAAGAATTTTATTATTCATATTTACCTGGCTATTTTAGAAGAGTAGCCAGATTTTAGGGACCATTTACATTGTATAGTGCATGATGGTATAAAGACTTTCATAAAGTATTTAGATAGCCATAAATTAAATCACAAAATGTATTGTCAATTAACAATAATATATTTAGTCCTTAAGATTACTACCTTGTCTAAATATATGTATGTTGGAGAATATGCATAGTAAATCACCAAATTAACTTCATCGATAAATAAAGGTAAATATGTTTTCAACTTCTGAAAAAATTAAAAGGTTTAATCAAAAATTGTCAACATATAAAATTGCATATGTGAGTTCTTGTATTCAGTTTTTAAACTGAATATTTCATACATATTGTTAAGAATTTATTCCTAAGTGTGAGCAATACATACATGCAAACATGTGTTCACACACACACACACACACACACACACACACACACACACACACGGACATAATTGGAAAATTTTAAAAATTTTTTATTAGATATTTTCTTCATTTACATTTCCAGGGCTATCCCAAAATTCGCCCATATCCTCCCCCTCACTCTCATACCCACCAACTCCCACTTTTGGGCCCTGTCATTCCCCTGTACTGAGGCATATAAAGTTTGCACTACCAATGGGCCTCTCTTTCCACTGATGGCCAACTAGGCCATCTTCTGATACATATGCAGCTAGAAACATGAGCTCTGGGGGTTACTGGTTATTTCATATTGTTGTTTCACCTATAGGGTTGCAGATCCGTTTAGCTCCCTAGGTACTTTCTCAAAATCCTCCATTGGGAGCCCTGTGATCCATCTAATAGCTGATTGTGAGCATCCACTTCTGTGTTTGCTAGGCCCCAGCATAGTCTCACAAGAGACAGCTATATAAGAGTCCTTTCAGCAAAATCTTGCTAGGGTATGCGATGGTGTCAGCATTTGGAGGCTGATTATGGGATGGATACCCAGATATGGCAGTCTCTAGATGGTCCATCCTTTCGTCTCAGCTCCAAAGTTTGTCTCTGTAACTCTTTCCATGGGTGTTTTGTTCCCAAATTCTAAGAAGGGGCAATGTGTCCAAACTTTGGTCTTCGTTTTTCTTGAGTTTCATGTGTTTCACAAATTGTATCCTATATCTTGGGTATTCTAAGTTTCTGGGCTGATATCCACTTATCACTGGCTACATATCATGTGAGTTCTTTTGTGATTGGGTTACCTCACTCAGGATGATGCCCTCCAGGTCCATCCATTTGCCTATGAATTTTATAAATTCATTCTTTTTAATAGCTGAATAGTACTCCATTGTATAAATGTACCATATTTTCTGTATTCATTCTTCTGTTGAGGGGCATCTGGGTTCTTTCCAGCTTGACTATTATAAATAAGGCTGTTATGAACATAGTGGAGTATGTGTCCTTCTTACAGGTTCGAACATCTTCTGGGTATGTGCCCAGGAGAGGTATTGCAGGATCCTCCAGTAGTACTATGTCCAATTTTCTGAGCAACCACCAGACTTATTTCCAGAGTGGTTGCACAAGCTTGAATCCCACCAACAAAGAAGGAGTGTTCCACTTTCCTCACATCCTTGCCAGCATCTTTTGTCACCTGAATATTTGAATTAGCCTTTCTGAATGGTGTGAGGTGGAATCTCAGGGTTGTTTTGGTTTGCATTTATCTGATGATTAAGGATGCTGAACAGTTTTTTCAGGTGCTTCTCAGCCATTCTGCATTCCTCAGGTGAGAGTTCTTTGTTTAGCTCTGAGCCCCATTTTTTAATGGGGTTATTTGATTTTCTGGAGTCCACCTTTTTGAGTTCGTTATATATATTGGATATTAGTCCCTCATCTGATTTAGGATAGGTAAAGATCCTTTCCCAAACTGTTGGTGGCCTTTTTGCCTTATTGACAGTGTCTTTTGCCTTACAGAATCTTTGAAATTTTATGAGGTCGCATTTGCTGATTCTCAATCTTAGAGCACAAGCCATAGCTGTTCTTATTCAGAAATTTTCCCTTGTTCCCATATGTTCAAGGCTTTTCCCAATTTCTCCTCTATAAGTTACACTGTCTCTGGTTTTATGTGGAGTTCCTTGATCCATTCAGATTTGACCTTAGTACAAGGAGATAGGAATGGATCAATTCGCATTCTTCTACATGTTAAAAGCCAGTTGTGCCAGCACCATTTGTTGAAAATGCTGTTTTTTTTCCACTGGAGGTGTTTAGCTCCCTTGTCAAAGATCAAGTGATCATAGGTGTGTGGGTTAATTTCTGGGTCTTCAATTCTATTCCATTGGTATACTTGTCGGTCGCTATATCAGTGTCATGCATTTTTTATCACAATCTCTCTGTAGTAGAGCTTGAGGTCAGGCATGGTGATTCCACCAAAGGTTCTTTTATCCTTCAGAAGAGTTTTTGCTATCCTAGGTTTTTTGTCATTCCATATGAGTTGCAGATTGCCCTTTCTAATTTGTTGAAGAATTGAGTTGGAATTTTGATGGGGATTGCATTGATTCTGTAGATTGTGTTTGGCAGGATAGCCATTTTTACTATGTTGATCCTGCCAATCAATAGGCATGGAAGATCTTTCCATCTTCTGAGATATTCTTTAATTTCTTTCTTCAGAGACTTGAAGTTCTTATCATACAGATCTTTCACTTCCTTAGTTAGAGTCACTCCAAGGTATTTTATATTATTTGTGACTATTGAGAAGGGTGTTATTTCCCTAATTTCTTTCTCAGCCTGTTTATCCTTTGTTTAGAGAAAGGCCATTTACTTGTTCGAGTTGACTTTACATCAAGCTCCTTCACTGAAGCTTTTTATCATGTTTAGGAGTTCTCTGGTGGAATTTTTAGGGTCACTTATATATACACTATCATATCATCTGCAAAAAGTGATATTTTTACTTCTTCCTTTCCAATTTGTATCCCCTTGATCTCTTTTTGTTGTCAAATTGCTCTGGCTAGGACTTCAAGTACATTGTTGAATAGGTAGGGAGAAAATGGGCAGCCTTGTCTAGTCCCTGATTTTAATGGAAATGCTTCCAGCTTCTCACCATTTACTTTGATGTTGGCTACTGGTTTGCTGTAGATTGATTTTATCATGTTTAGGTATGGGCCTTGAATTACTGATCTTTCCAAGACTTTTAACATGAATGGGTGTTGGATTTTGTCAAATGTTTCTCCACATCTAACGAGATGATCATGTGGTTTTTGTCTTTGAGATTGTTTATATAATGGATTACGTTGATGGATTTCCTTATATTAAACAATCCCTGCATCGCTGGAATGATTTAATCCATCGCTGGATGGATGATTATTTTGATGTGTTCTTCGATTCGTTTAGCGAGAATATTATTGAGTATTTTTGCATCGATATTCATAAGGGATCTGATGGTGTTTTGAATTTCTTCAGGAATGTTGTTATGTCTCCCTTTTCATTTCTGATTTTGTTAATTAGGATGCTGTCCCTGTGCCCTCTAGTGAGGCTGGCTAAGGGTTTATCTCTCTTGTTGATTTTCTCAAACAACCAGCTCGTCGTTTGGTTGATTCTTTGAATTATTCTTCTTGTTTCCACTTGGTTTATTTTGCCACTGACTTTGGTCATTTCCTGCAGTCTACTCCTCTTGGGTGAATTTTCTTCCTTTTGTTCTAGAGCTTTTAGGTGTGTTGTCAAGCTGCTAGTATGTGCTCTCTCGTTTCTTTTTGAAGGCACTCAGAGCTATGAGTTTTCCTCTTAGAAATGCTTTCATTGTGTCCCATAAGTTTGGGTATGTTGTGGCTTCATTTTCATTAAACTCTAAAAAGTCTTTAATTTCTTTCTTTATTCCTTCCTTGACCAAGGTATCATTGAGAAGAGTGTTGTTCAGTTTCCACGTGAATGTTGGCTTTCCATTATTTACGTTGTTATTAAAGATCAGCCTTAGTCCATGGTGGTCTGATAGGATGCATGGTATGATTCCAATATTTTTGTATCTGTTCAGGTCTGTTTTGTGAACAATTATATGGTCAATTTTGGAAAAGGTATCATGAGGTGCTTAGAAGAAGGTATATCCTTTTGTTTTAGGATAAAATGTTCTGTAGATATCTGTTAAGTCCATTTGTTTCATCACTTCTGTTAGTTTCACTGTGTCCCTGTTTAGTTTCTGTTTCCACGATCTGTCCATTGGTAAAAGTGGTGTGTTGTAGTCTCCCACTATTATTGTGGGAGGTGTAATGTGTGCTTTGTGCTTTACTAAAGTGTCTTTAATGAATGTGGCTTCCCTTGCATTTGGAGCATAGATATTCAAAATTGAAAGTTCCTCTTGCAGGATTTTAACTTTGATGAGTATGAAGTGTTTCTCTTTGTTTCTTTTGATAATTTTGGCTTGGAAGTCGATTTTATTTGATACTAGAATGGCTACTCTAGCTTGTTTCTTCAGAACATTTGCTTGGAAAATTGTTTTCCAGCCTTTCATTCTGAGGTAGTGTCTGTCTTTTTCCCTGAGATGGGTTTACTGTAAGCAGCAAAATGCTGGGTCCTGTTTGTGTAGCCAGTCTGTTAGTCTATGTCTTTTTATTGGCGAATGGAGTTCATTGATATAAACAGATATTAAGGAAAAATAATTGTTCCTTTGTATTATTTTCATTGTTAGAGTTGGTATTCTCTTCTTGTGGATGTCTTCTTTTAGGTTTGTTGAAGGATTACTTTCTTGCTTTTTCTAGGGTGTGGTTTCTGTCCTTGTATTGTTTGTTTGTTTTTTTTTTTTTCTGTTATCCTTTGAAGGGATGGATTTGCGGAAAGATAATGTGTGAATTTGGTTTTGTCATGGAATACCTTGGTTTCTCTATCTATGGTAATTGAAATTTTGGCTGGGTATAGTAGCCTGGGCTGGCATTTGTGTTCTCTTAGTGTCTGTATAACATTTGTCCAGGCTCTTCTGGCTTTCATAGTCTCTGGTGAAAAATCTTGTGCAATTCTGATAGGCCTGCCTTTATATGTTTGTCCTTTTTCCCTTACTGCTTTTAATATTCTATCTTTATTTAGTGCATTTGTTGTTCTGATTATTATGTGTCAGGAGGAATTTCTTTTCTGTTCCAGTCTATTTGGAGTTCTGTAGGCTTCTTGTATGTTCATGGACATCTCTTTCTTTAGGAGTGGGAAGTTTTCTTCTATAATATTGTTGAAAATATTTGCTGGCCTTTAAGTTGAAAATCTTCATTCTCATCGACTCCTATTATCCATAGGTTTGGTCTTCTCATTTTGTCCTGGATTTCCTGGATATTTTGACTTAGTATCTTTTTGTGTTTTGCATTTTCTTTGATTGTTGTGCCAATGTTCTCTATGAAATCTTCTGCACCTGTGAATCTCTCTTCCATCTCTTGTATTCTGTTGCTGATGCTCACATCTATGGTTTCAGATTTCTTTCCTAGGTTTTCTATCTCCAGTGTTTCCTCACTTTCGGTTTTCTTTATTGTGTCTACTTCCCTTTTTAGTTCTAGTATGTTTTTGTTCATTTCCATCACCTTTTTGGATGTATTTTCCTGTTTTTCTTTAAGGACTTTTAACTCTTTAGCAGTTTTCTCTTGTATTTCTTTAAGTGAGTTATTAAAGTCCTCCTTAATGTCCTCTAACATCAACTTGAGATATGCTTTTAAATCTGGGTCTAGCTTTTCGGGTGTGTTGGGGTGCCCAGGACTGGGTGAGGTGGTAGTGCTGTGTTCTGATGATGGTGAGTGGTCTTGGTTTCTGTTAGTAAGATTCTTACATTTGCCTTTTGCCATCTGGTAATCTCTGGAGTTAGTTGTTATAGTTTTCTCTGGTTAGAGCTTGTTCCTCCTATGATTCTGTTATCCTCTATCAGCAGACCTGTTAGAGTAGCTCTCTTCTGAGTTTCAGTGGTCTGAGCACTCTCTGCAGGCAAGCTTCCCTCTTTCAGGGAAGGTGCACAGATATCGGGAGTTCAGACCTGCCTCCTGGCAGAAGATGAAGGCCTGAAACAGGGCCTGTCCCAGAAGCTGTTAGCTTTTGTAGTCCACACTCTCACCTGTGCAGACTAGTCTTGGAGGGATCCGGTAACCAAGATGACTTCCTCAGGTGCTCTGGAAAAGCCTTCCTGGGCAGAGAGGACACCTTTCCTCTGTCAGGGATGATTCCTGGATGTCTGGAATCCGAATCGGGGTCTGTCTCAAAAGCTGTCCTCTAGGGACCTTGGGGGTGTCCACCGACTCTGTGCCCAGGTGACCCAGTGCTGGTGCCAACTGAAAGGGATTTATGACCCTGGTCAGGCCGGGTTTTCTACTTCCCTAATGCTGGTCCCAAGTGATTGGAATGGAACAGAAGTTGTGTTCTACTCACTAGTGGTCCTAAGATTGCATGGAGAATCCTCTGTGGACCTTGGGGGTGTCCGCAGACTCCGTGCCCAAGGTATCCCAGTGCTGGAGCCGACCGGAAGGGACTTATGGAAAATTTTTTAAATTATATGTTTCTCCTAAATTAATTGAACTTAGAGTCAGGCTATGTACTTCTGTTTCTCAGAAACGGTTTTTAAACTTCACTAATATAAGTGTAGTTCTCTCCATGCTTATTATATATTCAATCTCTCAGGCATTACAAGAGTCTTAACTGTTTGCTGTAATAACATTGTATTTCACATCTTAGTTATTATATATTGAGTGCACCAAAACTAGAATTTATATGTCATATCCTTTCACGTACACCGAATGGTGATAGAAGATGACAGGAAAACATTAATACATAGTTTGTAAGCTTAATATTATGTCATAGAAACAGGAAAAATAATCACACAAATCAACTAAATGATTTATTAATTACATGAAGTTTTGTAGAACTCATTTCAATGGAATATATGCATATATATGAAAATAGTATATATATACATATATATGAAAATAGAAATAATTTGAACTTTTATGAAATGTTCAGAAATTTTTAACAAATGTTTTCTCATCCTGTAAAATAATTATTTTATAGCTTGATATAGGATAGATGAGTGACTATAAGAGTAAAGTTTGGCTTTGCGAAGTAGGAGAGAGAACTTAAAATATATGACTGTGCTGCCATCCCTATAGCTCAGCAGAAAAAACACTTCTTTTTTTAATTTTTTATTAGATATTTGTTTATATACATTTCAAATGCTATCCCAAAAGTTCCCTATACCATTCCCCTGCCCTGCTTCCCTACCCACCCACTCCTGCTTCTTGGCCCTGGCATTCCCCTTTACTGGGGCTTAAAACACTTCTACTAAGACTCAATGTCCCACAAGTTGATAAAAGAGAAGTACCTCTGAAGAGTTGTCCTCTCATCTCCATGTTACCATCTAGGGTATGAATGCATTTTCACACACACACACACACACACACACACACACACACACACACACACAACACACACACACACACACACACAATCATAGAACATGGTTGTGTGACACTAATGATCACAAAGCTCTCAATCCCATCTGAGGTAAAGTGAGTCAAGAATGAACAGAAGGATGGAGTGCATTAAGTGTGTAAAAGGAAGAGAGATAGATGCTGGCTGGAAGGAAGACAGTGTAAAAACTTACTAGATCCTGCAAAGAATCAATAACCGCAAGACTTAAATTTTGTACTAAATCTAGCAATCTTTTAGAATAGAAGAAATCATTTTTCTTCTTCAAGTTGGTGGGGTTTGTACCTAGGGTTTATCCCTGATAGACTTCATTTCGCTAATAAGCTATAGCCATAGATCCATGAGAATTCTTGGAAAGAAGTCCACGAGTTTAGGGGTAAATGAGAAATTAAAAAAAAAAAAAAGATCAAGAATAGATCATTGCATAACTTTAATATACCATACTTTCCCAAAGTTTGAAAGTCAAAAAACTGATATAGCCTACTCTTAACTTTTATCTTTGTCTGTCTGTCTGTCTGTCTGTCTGTCTGTCTGTCTGTCTGTCTGTTTATTTTGGTTTTGGCGTTTGTTTCTTCTTCTTCCTGTGTTTCCTGATTTATTTATTTATTTATTTGTTTGTTTGTTTGTTTGTTTATTTATTTATTTAAAGTCTGCTTGTTTTAATTTTCCTGCTTTCTACAAATAGAGAAACAGAAGGATGGACTTGAGTGAATGAGAAGATGGGGAAAATCTGGAAGGAGATGTGTAAAGTAGTACCCTGATCAGAATACATCATATAAAAATAAGTTTGATAAAAATATGAAATATTAGCTAAGTGAAGGAAGATTTCATGAAGTTTTTTTTTATTTGTTCAATGTTGAGAAAATCAGCACTTCATTTTCCGAAGGGGAAAAATCAGAATAATTTATGAGTATTTTAGATACTCACCATGTTATACTATATCTTAGCTCCAGGCTTCTTCGGGGAAAAGGAATCACATTTCTACCACTAGTATAGATTGAGAAAACGTCACCATTTGATAATTCTACAATTACTGCCTCTGCATTTTGTGGTACCTGCAATGATTGTTGTTTAGATTAATGGGGCATCTGCCTTATAGTTAATTCTATGCATTTCTCTTCATGACTCCCTGGATAACATTATTAATTTTTTATTCTGAGGTTGTTATTAAAGGAATGAAAAATATCTCCAAACTTGAGGGAAAAATAGTTTCATTTGACATGCTTTAACAAGAATACATAATCTATAAGATAGGCCCCAAACCACACAATTTAGAAGAGTGTAATCAGTCACAGGCTAATTAGTGTGTTACAGCCAAGGGCCATATCTGATCAGTGCCTGAAGAAGAATCTGTGTTTAAATCCTGCAGCCACTTTTGACCCCTTCTGATGTAGTAGCTTAAATAAATTTCTTCTCTCAAATATTTGTAAGGATTACGTGTCCAGAGAGTCAAAAATAGGGGGAAAAAGTATGTAAGGATTTTCATACCAAAAATACAAAGCTAGTGTAAGTAGTAAACTCCAAATAATCAGTAATACAAAAGAGAGCTCATTCCAATGGCTAAGTAAGAGACACTCTTGTGTTTTATATTTAGATACACCACAAAAATTTGGTTGTACATAAAACCAAATCACATATGTGTTGTGTGTGTGTGTGTGTGTGTGTGCGCACACACATAAATGTATTATCCACTGTGATTTATACAATTTTCTAGTTTCCAAAGGATTTATACTTGCAACTATGGATTGCTTTTATTCAACATGAAATAATAATGTAGACATGAGAATTTTAAGGAGATTTGCAAGCATGAAAAATTACTCTGCTCTATAAATATTAGGCACAACTTAGTTGCTTGGAAATAAACCAAGAGCCACTGAAAATAGTGGACATTTTATTTCAGAAGATAAAAAATTGCATGCAAACTTGAACTATGATATGTTAGGAAATTTGGTTGAAAAATTAGGAAACAACATACTAACCATTTAGAAAATGGGGATTGATGAAAACATATTTATTGGTGCATATAATTCATATGTCAAAGATGAAATCAGAACAGATATTCTGATAACTGTCCTGTAGTTTTAAAGTATATGCCAATATTCAGATTACTCCTTTTGGAAAAATCAGTTATTTGTGTGTGTATGTATATGTGTGACTTTGTGTATGCATATGTAGCTATCTGTGTGTTTTTCATGCTTTTGTTCATAGGGACCATAAGATAAAGTTATATCCCTCAGAGTTGTAATTACAGGTATTTATAGAAAGCCCAACTTAATCTGCAAATGTTGAGATACAAACTCTAATCTTCATGATTACACAATGATTGCTACTAACTATAGAGCCATCTTTCCAGATATCAAATTGTATCTTTAAAGAGAATAACTGGTATAATTATTGTCCTTTCATAAAGAAGGAGTATTTTTGTTGTTGTTAGTAAGAATAAGTTATGATTAAAAAGGGGACCAAGAAAAGTTACAGAGCTGTCAACATATCAATGTCCTTTATAATTCAGCATTATTGGTCCATTAACGATGTCTTAAAAGATTTGGAATATATGGCATAGGTGCTTATATAAATACATACAATCATAGTGGTCACTGTGGTCTGGCCCAATTCTGTTATAGAACCTCATTTAGAATTGCTGCATCTTTCTATTATATATTTTATTGGAAATGAATGCCACAATTATATGATTATTGTAAGCTTTTATGCATTATTTCATTAATCTAGATGGAAATTGCCTGTCCTTCTAATTTCAGCCTTATTTATCTTTCATTTTCATTTCAAATTGCCAGTCACGATGTGTCTCTATGAGATTATATGATTTATGAGGGCTCTTTCTCTTTCTGTAGTATCCTGGAAATAATCAAATATCTGTATTATATTTAGTAATTGGAAAATGTTCAGACTAAAGAAATAAAGATCACATAAAATATCTACAAACCGAAGAAGGTGAGATATCTGAGAAATTAAGCTCTCTTGCTGTTCTTCCACAGGAATGAAATTAGATCTCAGCATCACAGTCAGGCAGCATGCTCTTGTAACTCTAGATCCAGGGGAACTCTTTTGTTCCCTACTATGCCTGCACACACATGGAACACAAAGTATTCTTTTAAATTATCTTTAATCTTTTTACATTCCAGTCATTATCCCTCTCCTAGTCTGCCCTCCAACAGTTCCTCATCTAATTCCTCCTCCACCATTTCCCAGAGGATGTCCCCACTCCTCCCACTCCACCTTCCCCACCCCCCACCCCACCCAGCCCTACCCACTCCACCTACCCCATGCTCTCTTCCTTTTCACCAGTCCTCCTCACTCTCTGGGGCTTCAAGTCTCTCCAGAGTTAGGTGTGTGTCCTTTCACTGAGGACAGAATTGGCAGTCTTCTACTGTATATGTGTTGGGGACATCAGACCAGCTGGTTTATGTTGCCGGGTGGTGGCTCAGTGTCTGAGAGATCTTGAGGTCTAGGTTAGTTGAGACTGCTGGTCTTCCTAGGAGGTGGCCCTCTTCCCAAACTTCTCCCAGTCTTTCCATATTTCAACCACAATGATTCCTGACTTCAGTCCGTTCCTTGGGTGTTAAGTATCTGTTTCTGTCTCAGTCAGCTGCTTGTTGGGCCTCTCAGAGGGTAGCCATGTTAGGCTCCTGTCTATAAAGACAGCATGTCATAGTGATAGTGTCAGGCCTTGGAGCCTCCGCTTGAGATGGATCCCTATTTGGGCCAGTGGAACATACACTACTATATGAATAAACACAAATCTTAAAAATGCATAAATTAATTACTCTTTAGAAAAATGTATCTTGCATAATCTATAAATTTATCTTTATGTAAATATTCTTATCAAGATTTTTTGGGGAAGAGCAAAACCGAATAACTATAAATAACATAAACAATTGTTAATACTAACTGGGAGCAAATGCTTTACTGTCATTTATGTCTTCATATTCATGCTATATATCAACCTTTTAGATAAAGACACATAGTAAGTTTACACAAGATTTTATAACTTGTAGATGTTAACAAATATATCTGCCTAATATTTCTCCTCTCTTACTCGGTCTACTTTCCCATCTTTGAATTGAATACACACACACACACACAGAGAAGGACAGACAGACACACACACACACACATACACATACTTACACACATATATTGAATATATATATGTATATATATATATATATAAAACCAGAAGATTTTCATAACTATCCCTGTGCATCAGGCATGTGCATGTCCTAAAACCTAGGAATATCTTTCCTCCGTTTCTCACTGGTGAAGATGACTACTTCATGTTATTACATTTGGAGAATTCCAAATATTAAAGCCTGATAAACCAATTTGTTATCAGAGACAAGCAATAAATGTAGAATATTAAGTAACTTAGAAGTACCTGGAGCAATGCAAATTAGCTTACATGAAGCAGTTTCTCAGGTTGGGTTGGACTAAACAAGCCAACATAAGCTTTTGTGAGCCAAAACTTAACACCTTGACTTTGCCCATGAAAAAGAGGACAAGATTTCATATCAGACAAGAATAAATTCTCCAGGAATTCTTGAACAATGGATGACCCTTAACCAATTCATTTCAGAAAGGTATTCAATCAAGACTTGACCTCTCCCATGAGTCCGGAGAAGTAGGAAACTGAGGATAAGATAAAAATGAAGAAATAGATAAACACAAGTAACATTCCATTCTGAAACTCTCTAGATAATAGACCTTCCATACTTGGTTATAGGTACATCAATTTATTTTCCTGTCTGCTCAGTTTTGAAAACCTAGTTTATAAACCATATTAAAGAGAAAAAAAGGATAAAATATAAAAATAAAATGAGTTAACCTAAACAAATATAGAAAGAAATCGCTTTTACTCTTTATACCTTGAACATTTTTCTTAACACTAAAAGGAAGCAAAACCTATTAATTCATGCATTAGCACACCAAATATATTTTAATGATTCTTTTCTTATCAGTAATCAATATTACACACACACAAACATACACAGAGAGACACATGTATTTATATGCAATTCCATAAATATACTCAATCCTATATTTATTCATTATAAAACATATGAACAAATTATATTAATACCCAAACAGTTGGAAGAAATGTTAAATATATACCCGATTCATATTTGTAACCTAAGAATGATAAATTTTCCTTCAATAGATTTAGAATTTCCCCCCTATGGATAACAGGCCTTGGTCTAAGTGAGAAGTCCTATTTTTAAATCGTTTTTATTTTAATATTTGACAATTTTAACACTCATAATAAAGATTTTAGTAAGCAGATATTTTAATATCAAACATTATTCACCTTATTTTTTGTATTGTCTTCACCAGTATCCTTGCCAAATTCTTGTCCATTCAGAAACTGTAAATGTTACCCTATTTTTCCTTTAAAATAGTTCATCCTGGAGATGTAGATGGCTAATTGAATAAACACGTTTGCTTGGGAAGCCTAAAACATCATTCGAACTCAAGAATCCTTATAA
The DNA here is from genome assembly GCF_978045245.1 of Mus caroli. NCBI lineage: Eukaryota > Metazoa > Chordata > Mammalia > Rodentia > Muridae > Mus > Mus caroli. Next base: position 64,310,285 of record NW_028227259.1, on the reverse strand, counting down.
GGATTAGACATATTAGCACAGATCTCTGTGATTCTAATTTGCTCCAAGGGGATAATAGGAAGTTGTGACATAGGACCTACTAGATGCTCATGGATAACTAGCATAATACACAAGAAAGCAAAGACACTCTGTCTCAAGAAAGACAAAAGGCAACACTGACCTAGGTTGTCACTAGACCTCCCCACTAACACTGTAGCACATCCAGGTCCATAAAGACACAGCTACACTGGCACACTCATGCAAACAGATACACACTCATTCTCTCTGTCTCTGTTTCTCACTTTCTTCATCTCCAGTCATTCAGACACAAATACATAGTATCTCACAAACACATTTCTCTGTCTCTCTCTGTATCTGTCTCTCTGTCTCTGTCTCTGTCTCTGTCTCTCTAACACACACACACACACACACACACACACACACAGATGAGGTCAAGTTGGATGAGCGTGTATAATAAATTGAATGACTGACTTTCTTATAATTAAAAAAAAAAGAGAAATGAAGATATACACAGAGAGCTATTATGGTTCTTTAGAGTAACATACTTGATATAATATTGACACAAACACACACACACACACACGAGAAAGAGAGAAACAGAAAGAAACAGAGACAGAGATACAGAGACACAGAGAAAGAGAAAGAGATTTATTAAATAAGCTTGCACAATAGTGACTAGGCTATTCAATAATGAAAATATATATCCTGCAGAGGCTGAGAAGCTGTAATTTACTCAGTCTGTGACAAAGGATCATTCAGTAATTTCAGTCAGGTGCTAAAGACCTGGAGAATTCTTGGAGAGCTACTAGTCTTCAGTTCCCCCAAAAGATCTGAAGATATTAGAGTCTGTTGACATTTTTATACCTTCACCAGAAACAGAATATAAGGGTATTGATATCAGACAAGGTTGTGCAGTAAAGGAAAATAGATCCACAAGCAGCCAGAACACATATTTAGGGACAGTACCTGCTACAATTGGGGAACCAGCTGAAGACCAAGATGTACATCTGTTATATACATGCACGGGGCCTGTGTCCAGCCTGTGCTCATTCTTTGGTGGTTGGTCAGTCTCTGGGAGCATCCACAGGTCCAGTTTACTTGACTCTGCTGGTCTTCCTGTGGAGTCCCTTTCCTGTTCATGTCCCCCCTTTTTAACAGATCCCTAAGTCCCTTTTATTATACTGACAGTGTTTCTGTGTACTGAACTGTGGTAGCTTGCACACTGAACCATAAGTAAAAGTGTCTAGAATCATTCTGTCTGTGTAGAATATGTGAGCCAGCAGTTCTTCAGCTGTAAGACCTCTACAACTTGTAACTAACTGTTTCCTGGGCATATTTATAATTTGTGTCCTTGACAGTTGTACCAGAAGTGACTTTGATTTTTCTGATCCCATGAAAATGTTGTCCTCACCATTAGTTACAACCTAACCAATACCGCTGTGGCATTGGATGTCAGGCTTACACCAAGTAATTGCCTCATTGGCTTCAATATTGAAATGATTTGGGATGTGTTTGGGAAAAAACCTACCTGGAAGCTACATTTGAGATATTTCAGCTGATTCTAATGTTGCAGTTACAGGGATTGGGAGACATGGACACCACTAAAGATGGCCTTTGTTCTTGTGGTTGTCTTCGGAAACCTCCATCATATTTGTGTGGTAACTTTGCACTAACAAAGTCCACCTCCGTTTTGCCACTTTTCAGGATTTAAATAATGTAGGCAGTACTTGGTAGCATATGGAGTCTGGAAGAAGTGTTATCTCCTGTGTAGGGTAGCTACTATATATACATATTCACATATACATATACAAGCATATGCATACATACATATACCTCCCACATATACAAACACATGCACATATATAATTTGGGATTAACAGTATGATTGTATTTTCAGACAGCCTTCGTATTAGTTGTCCCTGCCCCAGCCTTCTTCAGTCCTCTCTAATAAATCTACCTAGTTAAATCTCCTTCCTCGTTATTCCTATTCACATAATCTTTAACAGTCTATCCATTTCCTAATCACCATTAAATTACTGTGAAGAGGCACCATAACCAAAGTAATATTTATAAAAGAGGACATTTAATTTGGGTCTTGCTTCCAGTTTCAGAGGTTTAATCCATTATCATCATGGTAGCACATATGTTACTGGAACAGTAGTTGAGAGCTACAACATGATCCCTAGGCTGAGAGTGAAACTATGGACTTGGCATGGGCCTTTGAAACTTCAAATCCCACTCCCAGTGACTCAACTCCCAAGTCACTCCTCCCAGCCTGTCTAATCCTTTCAAATAGTGCTACTTGCTGGTGACTAAGCATTTGAATATACGAGCCTATGGGGACCACTCTTATTCAAACCATCACAATCTCTTGTCTATTCAGTCTTTTCCCCTACCTACCACCAAGTGACTCTTCTGAATTTCCTCTACACTATAGGTACATCAAATTGGACACAGATCTAAACACTCAACACTAAAATTCTCATATTTTGATATACCATGTGATGCTTATCTTTGTGGGTCTGGATTACCTCACTCACTGTAATATTTTAAGCTTCTAATCTTTTGCCTGAAATTATCATGTTCTCATTTTTTTACATCTGAATAATGTCTTATTGTGAAACTGCAACACATTTTTATGTGGCTAAAGAGATAATTAATTGATATTAATTCTACTTTATCAAAATAAAGTAATAGTAAGTTTTTTTTTTCATTTTACTTGTATGTTATCAATTTTGATAATATTTTGAACCATTAATGTTGACAAATATTTTATGAACACAATTCTGGAATTATTTGAAAGATGAATATTTTTTCAAGATCATAAACCTGTTGAATCATGACCTATTCAAATTATCATTTTTACTGTATTTTGTGTTTTTTTATTTGGGATTTTGTATTTGGAAGACCTTTAAATAGTTCATGAGATTAGTTTAATTAAATTAGGAGATGCATACTCATAAGTAAAATGGATGTGCTGAGAGCACAAAGAGCAACAGATATAACTCTATGTTACAAAAAGGAGACAAAGAAGATAATTAAAAGAAAGCACAGGTATTGGCCATTGCCCCAGATATCGCTGGTATTCTGAGAAGAGAATAAGTAGATATAAGTTGTTATAACCTCATAGGAAAATTTCAAATTTCTCTTAATTTTATTTGCATTTTCTGAATAAAATTGGAAAGTAGTTACTAATCTCAGAGGTGAATTATTAGAATAGTTCATTGCAAATGGAAAATTAACAACACACACACACACTTATGAATTCACATATCTATGAATTATATATACAAAGTAAGTAACATAAATAGTTTTAAATTATTTTTGTCTAGTTTTCATTATAACTTTTTTTTTTGCTGAGTGATTACAGTACAGTTCTCTAAGATAGAATAAATTAGAATTTATTTTTAAAAGTTTGTGTGTGTGTGTGTGTGTGTGTATGTGTGTGTTTGTATTTAGGTAATTAAAATAGGGACTCACTATGAAGTTTAAATTCTACTTAAACACATGTAGTCCACATGGTCATAAAATGGTTAAATATCCTGCCTGTTTCTTCACGGAACTGGGATTGTTGCCATGCCCTAACATAATCAGCTCCATACTTTGTATTTTAAAAGCAGAAACTTATTCGCTGACATTGGATTTTAAACAATAGATTTCATGAACTGGTAAGTAGAAATTTAAGCCAGTGAAGATGTCGCTCAATAACAAAATAAAGTACAGATAATGTGACCAAAAGATACAATGTTTAGAATGGACGAAAGAAATATAAACAGACTTCATTACTTTAAGCTAACTAATTTTACATCATTGGTGACTTACTAGTTCATTTTCTTTGTTCATCCTAGAAGTTCAGCTCTATATACATCTCTTTTTCTTAGTCATCTAAAATTAGTCATTGGCACAGAGTTCACAGGTTTCCTGCTCCTTAGCATCTTATTAACACCCTTCAAGTAGAATTGGCTTGTATGATCAAATGGTACTTGCGCTTGTAGGGATAAGTCTCTGGTCCTCTGTATTCATAGTCATATATCCAGAAAGCCTGCTATTGAACACTTGCATTTACAACATCAGTACCGCCATATTTTACATATATAACACATTTTAGAAACATGGAGAATCATATGATGAGGAATCTAAATTGACCTTTGTTATTACTCTTTAAGATAGTTTTATTTATTTGAATCAAAAACATAAAATAAATATCTTAGGAGAGAATGTTTATTCCTAACCTACTTATAAATGTAGTTTAATGTATGATTTTAATATCCCTTTTAAAAACACTATTTTATAAACTAAAACACAAACTTTACTGCTGTAAACGTTGTGATTAGAGAAGTTCACTTGATTATTATTGAAATCAATCATTTATATTGAAAACTGTGTTTTTAGCCATTTAAAAGACAAATTAAAACCGTTCACCTCAGGCAAAGTAAATAGTGTTACTACTGTAATGTTACAGACAGTGGTGTTCTTTGAAAGAGACCACGCGTATTAATCATTTAAAATTTAAGCTTTAATTAAAAAGGTTTATTTCACAGTAAAACAATTACTTAATTGTTACTATTTTTCTTTGTGTCATACAGTTTTTTTTTTTTTCTGAGATTAATCCTGCCTTAGGTGCTCAAGTTGGTAAGCTGTTAAGGAACAGATGTGCTAATTACAAAGGTGAACATAGAATAGAACAGATATGCTTTCACTATGTGTCAGATTACATTCAAAGATTGCTCCCAAGATTCTCACCTCCCAGAGGAAGGGAGAATATGGGATCACTTAGGTTACATTTCTAAATCCCTGTGATGGTGGTGTTCACTTTTATTTTTGTAAAATGGACTAGACAAGTGATTGGTGCCTTGAAAGAACATATGGTGGAGGCAGGGGATCAAGGAGGTGCTGAGAGCACAAAGATCAACATATATACCTTGGTGATACCCAAAAGGAGGCAAAGAAATATTCTCAATCAAGATAACAAAGAAGCACAGATTTTGGCCATTGTCCTGAATATCACTGGTATTCTGAGAACAGAATAAGTTGATACAAGTTGTTAGATAACCTCATTAAAAAATTCAAATTTCTCATAATTTTATTTGCATTTTCTTAATAAAATTGGAAAGCAGTTACTCACCTAAGAGGGGAATTATTAGAATAGTTCATTGCAAAAGGAAAATTAGTAACACACACACACACACACATATATATATATATATATATATATATATATATATATATATATATATGTATATATATATGTATATACACTTGTGTGAGTGTGTGTGTGTGCACACACATATATATATATATATATATATATATACATACATATATATGAATTCACATATATATGAATGAGGATAAATATTTCAAATATACAATGCAAAGATTTTGAAAAGAAATGGCATTGTTCATTGTCATTAACATGATATATAATATTACAGTGAAAGGCAATTAATGTATTCTATTTAGGTAGATATAAAATAATTATACTAGATCACTAAAATTAAGACTCTTAGATTTAACAAAAGTAGCATGAAAACATTATCACTTCCATTTAAAATATATTGTGTTATCTTTTATAGGAAAAATATTGTTTCATTTTTTGAATTCTCTGTTTTATGTGAGAACATTTAGAACTAGCTGGTCTTATGGGCAATGCGCCAAATAGTTTGCAATTTGTTGACTCATTGGTAGCTAGTTGAAACCTTGATTTCCAACGATTCCCAGTGGTAGGTGGTAGGAATCTAATCATTTGGATCACTGCTTGCTTTGAAAACAAACTGAGCAGAATCTGAAATCATGTTTCTCCTAAATCCAAGAATTCCCAGGGGAACTGATCTATTTTCTATTTCCTAGGTAAACTGTACCAGACTCCACAGTATACTCAGATTGTGTTGTGAAAATGTACTGATGGCTAGTTTAATCCCCACATTTCCTATGACAGGTATCTATACCCTCTAAGAGATAATGAGGGACTATGATATCTTAACCCCGTACTATAGCTTTATTTATTCTTCTTAGCAGGTAAAAGCATTTCATTCATTATTGAACATCTCCTATGGGTACACTATCACGAAACCCGTGATAGTAAATGAGCCAGATTATATTGTTAGCAAGCAGATGTTTGAGCAGTATTTGTCACCTGTGACTAGTGGGGTGCTTGAGTTAGGTGATATCTAAAAATTTAGGAAAGCAGCTGGAATCTTTTGTGAGAGAACGGGCATGTTTGGTGAAGATGTTAGTAAAAATATGCTTCCTTGGAGACTTTTTTTCCTGCTGAATAAATAGAGATATCTCAAAACATCAAACACCACAAGCTCTGCTTTCAACAATAACAATGACAATATTGGTAAGGTGGGAAATGTTTATATTTTAATCTCACACATTTAGCTCACAGAAATGAATTATACCCAAGAAAAATCAGAAAAAGAATAAGGGAACTGCAAATACTGTCTTTTTAAATAACTGACATCTGGCTGCAATATCCATATAACGAAGTCTTACCTTCAAAAATGGTGGAATCATGAAATGATGCTTTTAGAATATATATGGATATAGATTAACTGCAGGTGAGGATAGGCAATGGATGGTTTCATTAGCATCTTCATTGGGTATGAAGGACAGCACAGATCTCTGCAATGTGGTGACTGAGTGAGCAAGTGGATTGTGGAAACCAGAAGAAACAGGGCAAGATAGGGGACATTTATGTATCCTCCTGTTTGAAATATAACTTCCAGAACTGGGAAAATTATTTTATCTTACTTTTAGCCAGGTATGGTGGCTTATCACAGTAAGTCTCAGCCTTAGGAGATGGTCATGAGTTTAAAGTTAGCTTGGGCTACCAAGTGTGTTATTATTTCACATTACCAAAAGAAGAGTAACTACAGCATGATATTCTCAAGAAATAGGAAGTTGTACTTAGTGTGTTATACTCATACAAACACACACACACACACACACACACACACACACACATATATATATATATATATATATATATATATATATATATATATATATATATGATACCTAAGAACAGTTAAGGCTTTGCCATTATAAAAGAATGCAACACTAATTCTGAAAACCTATGAATTATGAAACAATTATCATAACTAAAAGGCAAGCATATATAAATACAGTAAATCTATCACTTAAATTAAATCACAATTTTATGTGTTATTAATTGATGCCTACATGTTTTAAAAAATTCTGCAACATATAGACTTTGTAAAAGATTTTGAAATTATTTTATTTAACAGGGTATAGTAATAACAAGGTTTGAAAATTAGCTTTTATGCAATTATGCTATGTGTTCAACTCCAACAGTGATATATATTGAAATAAACATACTATTATTTGTTTTGTTTCTTTCAATAATATGATTGCCTTTATAATTATGATCTATTATTTCAGAATTCAGAGGTTTGCAGAATTAAACCTGCATTCTTTCATAATGATAGAGCCCTAATAACTCTTTAGTTATCTTTGTTCTATTAAGAATAATTTAAAGCATTTACATAATAGTCTATTCAGCTATTTCACTCCAAACAAAAGATTGATCTTTGAAGTTTTATTTAAAAAGAAATAGTTTGTTTAGGAAATATAAATATCGCATATAAATACCCTTGAGATTTTATTATGATAATTACCAACTGTGTTTTTGTATATTCATCTCTAAAGTTAAATTCTTATAATTAGTTGCAAGTAATGTGCTGTAGAGAATTCTAACTGTATGAGCAATCAGGTCTCAAAGAGCAAAGTACCTCATTAAAGGGAAAATATAACGATTGCCTGAATATTTTTTCAACAGACTAATTTCAATTTACAGCTATTACTGTACTGAATTTTTTTTACAATAGTGTTTTTTTTTAATCATGTAATGAAAGTTAAGCTTTCAGATGCTTATTGCTGACAAGTGAAGAACTAGCAGAAGTTTCCACTTCAATCACGCAGGTGCTGCAGAAGTCAGAAGAGAAGAAAGAGAGTCACAGCAGCTCAATTGTGGAAGATATGAGGAAGAACAACATGTAGGTACACAACAACTAAAGCCTTGCTCAGCAGAATAATGAGACCAGTGTTGACAGCAACCTGAGGTGGGAGGAAGATCCAAATCTACACAGCTGAGCAAATCTGCACAGCATTTCTCATATAGATCCATGAAAACCAAAAAATCATTTATATATATGTTTAAGATATAGTAAAAATATTAACTGATGAGATGGGATTTTGCATTCAGAAAAATCAAACAATAAATTGTAAAAGAATATTCTTTGAATGAAATAATATTGGATAGAAAAAAACTGAGCCTAAATAAACAAAATTAAATAAATGGTTAAAAGAGATCCATATTTCTATGCTCCCTAAAGGACTGTAGTTTATAGATAACCTATGAAGTCAACATAAACATGTATATGTGAATTCATTAGTAAAGAAAATGTATAGGGAGTATACAAGCTTATATTCATGCACACAGAGATAGCTAAGAGATGTATAGGGTAATATTTCTCATTGTGGTACTAAAAAAGTATTAAGTATCCTTAATGCACTATTAAAATCATCATCATCAGTCTGGAGGTTCCTCAGAAAATTGGACATAGTATTACCTGAGGACTCATCTATACAAGTCCTGGGCATATACCCAAAAGATGCTCTAACATATAACAACCACTATGTTCATAGCAGCCTTATTCATAATACCCAGAAGCTAGAAAGAAACCAGATGTCCTTCACAGAGAAATGGATACAGAAAATGTGATACATTTACCCAATAGAGTACTACTCAGTTATTAAAAACAATGACTTCAAGAAATTCTTAGGCAAATGGATGGGACTAAAAAATATCATCCTGAGTGAGGTAACCCAATCACAAAAGAATACACATGGTATGCACTCATTGATAAAAGAATATTAGCCCAAAAGCTTGGAATACCCAAGATACAATTCAAAGACCACATGAAGCTCAAGAAGAGGGGATATCAAAGTGTGGATACTTTGGTCCTTCTTAGAAGGGGAAACAAAATACCCACAGTAATGAGATACAAAGTGTGGAGCAGAGAAGGAAGGAAAGAGCATCTAGAGACTGCCCCACATGGAGATCCAGGAGCATAGAGCCTTCACACTAATTTCATGAAGTCATTGTTTGATTAATACAGGGAGTTGGGGGGCAGTAGTGTGGGTAGGGGAGAAGAGGGGGGGGGCTTCTGACAACTGAATTTGGTGCAGCACATTCCTTACTGGCCTGATATGTCTTCCATATTCTCTGAAGTGTTTCTAGTCAGACATGTTTGCAGATGACTAGCTCCCAAGTGATGCCTAGGGGGAGTCATGTGAGATGAAGGAAGAAACTTCTGAATTCTGCTTACTGCAGGCAGAAGTGACTAATGACCTGAAGGGCCCAGGCCAGGTGGATTAAGTTTGGTCTTCACTTCCCAAGAACCATACAGGAGCTGGGACACAATTAGATGATTCTCCATCATTTCTTGTCTTACACAGGCTTCTGCCTCCTGCCTGATTCTGGGTCTCTGACCCACCTTCTACAAGTTTCTGATCTGGAACTGGGCATGGTGGATCTTGAGGCATAGTGGCTATGAATCCCAGAAGATTAAGACAAGGAGATATCTGAGTTCAAATCATCTGGGACAAAGCAAGTTCCAGATCCAGGCATGGTTGTACACATCTTTAATTTAAGCCACACCTTCTGCTGAAGATCTACATAAGGACATTGGAAGAAGGAAGATTTGCTCACTTTTCTTTGCCTGCTTGTCTTGTGGGACTGAGCAACTGCTAGATCCTTGTACTTCCATTCACAGCTGCACTGAACCTGAGACCTATAGGAGAAAAGCAACATTTTAAGAGTTAGGGACACATAACCCGAGTACTTCAAAAATTCTGAATCATTCTAAATATTACTTGCTGCCATTGGTCTTCCATTTGATTCTAGCCATCATTGTTCTTTAATGCTGAGGGTTGTACAGACCAGCACTTCCCTTCCCTACTCATAGTTTCTATCCTAACAGTACAAAACATCCCATAGAGCTAATGAATAGCACATGGGCACATTTGAATGTGTTCATGAGTGGGTGCCCAAACACACACACACACACACACACACACACACACACACACACACACATCCTTACACAATATCCACCAATCCCACATAATTTCTTTTTCTGTGAGAATAAGGATACACCCAAAAGCCGTATTAATTGAAGTGCTCTAGATTAAAAAAAAAAAAAAATGAAATCAGTGAAGAATGGCCTCACTGTCAAATGGAATGCAAAACAAAATCCACTCACAGAAACAAAGGTGCTGATTATCAAGTTCAAATGAGCTGGATAAATGGGGACATAGTGGTCCAAAATAAGATATAATCAACATATGTAGGATACATGATGGACACCATGATGTGAGTAGTAAATAATAGACTGAGCGATCTCAAAGGTTCTTACCATGCACACACACACACACACAAAAAAAATATTAATGCTTAATAGTTTTGAGCAGCCAAGGCTGAAAATATGGAGTTATACTCTATTATAATTTACCCCCCATGTTTGACAGATTATATATATATATATATATATATATATATATATATATATATATATATATATATTAAGCAAACCAATATAAATTCTTCAAATGATTTATTGTGGTTATCTGTCAAGATGTAAACCTAAGATTGTATAGACTGTAAAACTTATTTAGTCCCTCACATAGGATCCATCCCATATACAGACACCAAAACTGGACATTACTGCTGATGCCAAGAAGTGCATGCTGACAAGAGCCTGTTATAACTGTCTCCTGAGAGGCTCTGGAGAGTCTCACATATACAGAAGTGGATGCTTGCAGCTAAACATTAAACTGATCATGGGGTCTCCAATGGAGGAGTTAGAGAAAGGATTGAAGGAGTTGAAGGGGGTTGCAACCCCATAGGAAGAATAGCATTATCAACCAACCGGAGCTCCCAGGGTCTAAACCAACAACAAAGGAGTACTCATGGAGGGACTCATGGCTCCAGCCATATATGCAGCAGAGGATGGCTTTGTGGGACATTGATGGGAGAAGAGGCCCTTGGTCCAGTGAAGACTGATGCCCCAGTGTAAGGGAAGTCGAGGGCAGGGAGTCAGGGATGGGTGGATGGGTGAGGGTACATGCTCATAGAAGCAGGAGGAAGGGGTTTGGGTTGGGGGGTGAGGGTAAATTGGGAAAAGGGATAATATTTGAAATGTAAATAAATAAAATAAACAATAAAAAAATACAGCTTTATATATTCTATAGAGTGGAAAAGTAATGGATGCTTTGGACACTTAACAATTGTCCCTGCAGTCCTCACATTTTCAGTGTTATGGAAAGCAAACAAAGTAAGAAAATAAAAAGAACAGTAGAACTTTTTAGAATAGAAAAATCTTAAGGTATGTGCAGTTTTTTCACCTTTGGCTACTTACAAGATTTCATCTTAAACAGGTGGGTAGGTTTTGACTGTGATGTTTTTCAGTTTTAAACATTGAGTTTCTTTCTGCATTGTTATTAAACTATGTTTAGAATATTTCATATATATGAAATATGATCTATGACATGAATTTATGTATGTGTGTATATTCAGAGATGTTTGATTTATATAAATATAGATGAGGTCACTTGAGATAATGCAGATATTCTACATTATATTATTTCTGTATTGCCTTTCTAGAACATAATGTATAAGGAAAAATATCATTTTAAAGAACATAAGCTAATAAGTTCTTAAGATGAATTATCTCTTTACCTGTCATGTTTAAAGATAACTTTAAATCCTTGTACTTGTATAAATTCACATTCATGGATGAAGATTGAGATGCTTGGTAAGTATAAAATTGAACTTTTCATTAATGGAACTTGCTGTTTGTTAAATGTTTTAAATTTGTGTTTATTCTAAATTTGAAATGTATAGACACAATGGGAAGATTTCATGTCGTATACTGTGTTCATTTGTTGAAAATTCCATATATACACTATTAGGAACTAGAGTAAAATGCATGAGACTGGAGACAAAGCTGTAATATAGGTGCATGATGAGTTAACTAGTAGTCTAGGAAATGAGAATTTATTGGATTCAGGCTATATTTTAAAATGGTTTACTCTGTACTTTTGAGACATTTTGAAACATTGTGAGAGAGCTAGAGTCACTTGGATGCCCTCAGAAATGGGATAAATGACATTTCTAAATTCAAAGAAAGAACATATAGAGAAGAGAAATTATAGAGGAGACATGAGCCCAATTTTGATCTGAGTATTTTGTATTCCTTCAGCGAAACTTCACAGGCAATTCTGTGTATGATTTGGAAATTGGGATAGATGCTTGTTCTCAGTCTGTGATCAGTTTGAACCACTATACTGTATTAAACCCATGGGACAAGCTGATGCTAACTGTTTTCAACACTGAGTGCCTATTAGATTCACTTCAACAATTTTAAAGGATATTTATAGCTAAGTACTACCAAACCAATTAAATTAACACAAGCACACATAGTTTTAAAAAGCTATTTGTGTGTTGTGATTTTGTAGCCATATTGGAGTACCACTGACTTGGATGAATTAAAGAGAACATATCTGATCTGTATTTCCTAATGCACATACACTAGTAACTGTGAGTCCAAAGTGAAAAGGAATACTGGAGAAGAATTCCATAGGAAAGAGCAAGAAGAACCAATCAAACACGCATGAAAATGTGATTATCCTCAGAAACCCTGAAAAGGAACCTTTAATAACGCTATGTGACTAAGATGTTTCATCATGACTTAACAAAGAAAAAGTACTGAGCAAATACTAATGAATTACAGAAATATATGGCAATCAAGTTACAATACATTTTTACATACCATTTCCATTTTTGAACACTGTATCTCTCTTTATCTTTAACAATGTAATCTCTTTAACAGTTACAGCACTTATTTCATCTGCTTTGGCTGGTTGTGACTATAACTTTTCTCACCAAACTAAATATCTTCCATATCTTTCTGATCTACTTGTTGCAGAAAATAAATAAATAAATAAATAAATAAATAAATAAATAAATAAAAGCCATTGTCCAGCACTTTCTGCCAAAGATAATTATACATAATTTGAGTTTGGTGTCATTCAAATAGAGTCTTTACTAATATAATACATATTATCTAGCCTAGTTTCAGAAAATAGTCCTTATTACTCTATGGATTCTAATAATTCTTTTACTGTGGTTATTCTTCTCAGACTTTGGTCTTTCAGACTCAGAACAGAATAGGCCATTAAATTCTATATAGAGAATGCTAGTGCTCCTTTGGCCCATAGCACTAAACTATTTTACATTCTTATGGTTATACAACATTCCAGACCATATGTTTTTAATTTAAAAATTCTCCACAGGGGTACCCATGGCTCCTGCTGGATATGTAGCAGAGGATTGCCTTATCTGGCATCATAGGGTAGGGTGCCCCTGGGTCCTGTGGAGGACTGATGCTCCAGCATAGATGAACACTAGGCTGCTGAGGCAGGAGTGGGTGGGAAGTTGGGGAGCACGCTCATAGAGGCAGGGGTGGGGAGGGAGGAGAGGAGAGGAGCTTTCTGAAGGGGAAATTGTGAAGTGTGATAACATTTGAAATGTAAATAAATAACATAACCAATTTTAAAACGTACTTAATTCGTATTCTTGTACATGGCATTTTTCAAAATACCTGCAAGTAAGCATTAAATAAATGTAGCATGTAAAACCATGAGTGTGGGTTTTATAACTATCAAAATCAATAGGGTTTTAAATATCCCCTTAAATAAATTACTGTGGCTCTCATAATCATTTCTCTTAATGTGTCTCTACACATCAGTTGTCACAATAAGCCTCAGATTTTCACATTGTCATCCTCCTTAATTTTACAGTTTCTGCAAGATTATCCACACAAACTAATTTTTTCCTCATCCCTCTTCTTAAACTTTCTGATCAATTCCCTTTTCTGGAGAAATGGGATGTACCCAAAGATAGGCATGGGGTATCTTTAAACTCACAGCCATGCCACAATGTTCTGGTAATGTTAACATTTCTTTGATTATCAATACAGAACAGAAAAATTATAGTCACAACAGGAAGGAAAGAAGAAGAAAGAGGAAGGAGGAGGAGGAAAAAACTTCATAAACTATGTAAATAAATCAACACAATAGTTTTGTTGAAAACCTGAAAATTGATCCTCTTACATTGGATAATATGATTAATTGCTTATTAAAATACTGATTTAACCTTGCTGCTCTTCTAATATTTGATATAGATTTGATTGGAGATCTTTGGTAGATGGTAATGATGTTGGGCCTGAATTTCAATATGTACATGAAGTATTATATACAGTATCCCAAAATTTTTACTATACTATTGGTTCATCATTTAACAGAATTAAACTTTTGACTAATCTAGAAGTCATTGCCTTGACTTTTTGGGTGACTTTCCTTCCACAATTTTCTATTGGTATTCTCAGATTTAAGAAGATACCATATTTGTTATCACTTGTGCTGCTTAAGGTGATTTGAACAAAAGTGGTCCTGTAGGTTCAAGGACTTGAATACTTGTTTGCCCTTTAGTGGAACTGTTTAGGGAGGATTAGAATATATGGTCTTTTAGAGGAGGTGTGTCACCTAAGGCAGGCTTTCCAATTTCAAAGGCACACATGTGATTCCATTCCCAGTTAGTTATCTGTCTCTCTCTCCCCATCTGCTTCTCCCTCTTCTGCTTTCTGACTATCATAATTTTTTGAATCAGATACAAGGTCTCAGATATTACATCTCAAGCACTATTTCTGCCTCCCTAATGTCATACTCTCACTCTGTAAAATTGTAAGCCCTACTAAATATTTTTTTTCTTTAATTTGCCTTGGTTATATTTTCTCATGGCATTGGAAAAGTAACTTGGGAACCTCTCTTATAACTCATCCCTGTATTTAGGACATTCTTACAGTATAGCATATGCCAAATTATTTTCTCATCTATCATATTTTACTGATGAATCATCATCAAATTCATGAATAAATTATACTTAGCCATCTCTATCAAAGTCTTTGTTAACATATCAAATAATTTTTATTTTTATTTTTTTGCCTACTATAATGGCCATATTGATTATTTTTCTTAATTTTTTTTTTGGTTTTTTCGAGACAGGGTTTCTCTGTGTAGCCCTGGCTGTCCTGGCACTCACTTTGTAGACCAGGCTGGCCTCGAACTCAGAAATCCGCCTGCCTCTGCCTCCCGAGTGCTGGGACTAAAGGCGTGCGCCACCACGCCCGGCTTATTTTTCTTAAATTTTATATTTTAATTCCTCGATCTAATATACTATCTCAGTTATTCATACTCATTACCACAATCTAACTTTACTATTAAAAAAACTGTAATCTGAATTTCATGAACCTGACTGAGACTACTAATTACCACTATTATTTTCTTACATGTATCACATTAAATCTGAATCTTAAAGTTTATAGAATAAAAGAGACCCACAGTTGATGTTCTGAGACTTGTTTCAATGTTCCTGGACCTGAAATAATTTCTTCAAAATGAGAGGCACATAATTAGTGTGCATTTCTAATCCATTCTTTACTCAACTCCTCACATAAATATTTCTTCCCATTTTTCTTCATAAACAAGTATCTGTTACTTATATTTCTTTTCCAGAGGAGATATTCTTTATACTTACTACACCATAGTAGTCATTATTAGAGAATCTGTAAAGACCTTATATTAATATTCATTTTTCACCAAGAACCACAAATCTGTCAATTGAAGTAAGAAATCTCTATTTATTTTTAGTTCAGAAAGCTCAATATGACTCCATCAGATTTTGAAGTCCTTGTTGCTAACAAGGTTATGATATAGTCAGAGTGTCAGTCAGGGCTGTTAAATCAATTGAGCTTTTTATTGGAGGATGGATACACTACCAAGCTCATAGAATTTTCAATAAATAGAGTAATAACCAATTCTGGGGGGCTTTTTCACTCTTATCTTCCCCATATTCATCATGATTATCTGTTTCAAAATAAAGAGAAAGAATAAACAACTTTTTATTTAAAAATTAATATTTTATGTCATTGTTCTAGTTTTATGCCTGCTGCTGGAAACACCAAGATGCAGCATAAGGAAGAGAAGAATTGCTTGGTTTTAATTTCAGGATATTTCTCAGTATTGAAGGAACTCAAAGCAGGAACAGAAAGCATCATATCCATACCAAAACAATGAAAATATGTACTTTGACCCTTGATTGCTTGATTTCTGTTTACTCTCTGCTAGATTTTTTCCCATTATTATCTAGTTTAGGTACCAGCCCATCACCTCGTGCTTCCCTCATTCAGGAGAGTACTCCTATGTCAATTTATAACTAAGACAACTCCGCATAGAAAGGTACACAGACCAATCTGCTCTAGATAGTCCTTCTAAGAACCTACTCAGGTGATAGTAAATTATGTCAAGTTGTGTAACCATCTCAGTCATAAAAACATGCACGTGATACCCTATGACTTTTCTTCATCACATTAATGTCGATTAAAATGCTATGATTTCACTACTCCAAAAGAAAGGTTTATATAAAGGCATATATAGAAGACATTGGGTTTAATTTTGAGCTATTTAGATTAGAGTTGATTTTCCATTGATTTACACATGACATTTTTTTACCTAGTAAAGTCACACTTATCTCTAGAAAAGTTTATTTTAAAAAATGTTTTATTTCTACATTAGCAACCTCATACTGATGTTTAATGTATCTTTACTTCAACCTTTCCTGCTTGCCTCCAAACCTATCTTTCTGTAAAATTCATGTCCTTTACTGTTTTAAAACTAACCCATTAAGATCCCTGTGGTTGAACTAGGGAAAAGCTAGAAGAAGCTGATCTTTAGCCTTGAATTGGTTACGAAGTAATTATTTTTAAAATTTGAAAAAATTATATTAGCTATCTACTTTAATTATACTAAGTATTTTAGTATCTAAAGGCATAATCCATCATTTCATAATCCATCATTTCACTTTAAATAACAGTGATAATATGATTAAGCATGATCAGTTCCATGTAGCAACAAAAGATAGAGTTATAGATGAATGGCCCCATTTGAATCCAGTTTAAGCTACTCATGTTTCTAGAATAACTGGATCTATTTTAAGGTTTGTGGATAACTGACAAAATAGACAACCGCCCAAAACACACAAACAAACCAAAACAAACCAACCACCACCACCAAAAACAAATATCCTTTCTATTAATCAGTCAAATCTGTAGGCTTATATTGTACAAAACCTATTCTATGTAGGGTTCTAAAATGCTTTAACCTACATTCTAGATGAAAAAAAAAATAGTTAATAGCACAAAGGATGTTGTAAACCCGCTGAGAAGTAGTTCTTTGGGGGCATTCCAATCTTCCTTATCAGGGTGTCAGCAGTCTAGTCCAATAGAAAACACCATCATACACTTATCAGTTGTAGCTACTCAGAGAAACAAAGAGGCTCCTCCAAATCGGCACAAATCAGCAAAAGTGGCAAGATGCAACTGAAATACCACAAGTTCTTTGGTGATTTTTTTCTCTAAGAAGACCAGTGATGCACTGTATGATATAGCAATGCAAGAGCAGTGCTGTTGTCTATTGGGTTCTATTAACATTATTTCCAAATATCATGTGCCTTCTTAATTTTCTGCTTCAGCAAAACATCCTCTCTCAAGATAGTTTGCAGAAAACATAAATTCAAATGACCTCTCAAAAAACAGCTTCTAGAGTAACATCACATGACACAATTGAGTTTCCAAAGAAACCAGAAATTTCCACTTCACAGCTCAGTTGTGATTTAGACTTTGTAGGTTTATCTTTCTGCAATATAATGTGTTTTCTGTCTGTTATATGGGCCTTGCATATCCTAAAATCCATGAATGAAGTCTGTAATATTTGATGTCACATGATTTATCATTTGGCGATGCTAAGGTAAATGTTTTATGTCTTGTCCTTGCATGTCTCTGCTGTAGCTGATTCACTCAGTTTTTCACATTGTTAGAAAACTGGAATGTAATTTTTTTTTAAACAAAACAAACTCAGGACAATATGAAATTGAGGGTTTTTGTTTTATTTTGTTAGTTTTTGTTTTTGTACTTTTTTAGCATCTAAAGTCAAATGAAATGTTTGGGTTATAATTAACCTTTTAAAAATAGTAAGTATATTCATGAATTAATTATAAAAATAGGAATTTTTTATAATTAAATATTCAGTCCTATTGAGCAGTGAGGAAAAAGAAACTATGATGTCTACTATGATGACTTTAGTTCATATTGGATGTTTGAAGCATTTTTCAGTATTTTATTCCTCCAAATTATAATCATCATTTTCCCCTATCATATTTTCAACTGAGAATTAATTATTTATATTGCTGAAAATAACAACAAAAAAGAAAGAATTTAGGAAGCATCCATAAATTTCCATAGCCAAACAATGTAAAATACCAGAGGTAAGAGAATAATTTCTCTCCTCTTAACTACAGGTCTTTTGCTTCACCCAAGCCTCTCAGCCATCCATACTCACACTCATGTCTAGCTTCCACACTGTTTTCTACTTAGGGATTTCCCCTATGGTTACACATCTCTAGTAGTTATCAACAACTTCTGTATATCACCCTCAATAATCTTGGATTTGATTTTATAGTAATCTGAAATCTTCTCACCCACTGTCACATATATACTCAACTTTTGCAGTAGTTTCTAAACCATGTCAGGCAACTCTGTCCTTTAAGTAGAGCTTCTTTCTTCTTGCTTTATCAGAGATTCACTCCTTTAATATTTTCAGCACATCCCATTTGTGCAAGTGTCTTTCTAATACGCGTGTCTGAACTGTCAGATACAGATAATTTTCACTTTAATTTCGCACATGCATGTAATTTTCTTTCTTGGCATGTGTTTCTATATTTCCTCCTTATGTACTGTTTGTATTTTCCTTCCTTATTCTGTATGCAGAACTAGAAATTTTGTTGCTCCTTGTTTCCTTACCTCCCCAAGAGCTTCTTAGTCTCACTTACATCCAACTCCCATTTCCCTGTCTAATCTCCCTTGAAAATAATGGTCCATCTGAAGGCTCAGAATGCAGATTTCCATCCTTATCCATTTGTAGTTTTTGCATTTCTTTGCCTGCACACATTGTCTTCATGCTGGTGAACATTCTTGTCTCCTGATTCAGCACCTTCTCTAAGCTATAGAATCACAACATACTGAGAATTTGCTATTTCTACTTAAATGTCTGAGGTCTAAGACATTTCTGACACTTGATGTTTCAAACTGAATTCTGGAAGAACTAGGAGTCATGGACACTTAATTTGCTCTCTGAAGAATGTTAATCAGATCCCCTTTCTCTACTTTTCTCCATAGCTCTTATTTGGGACAGAGGTCAAGCCTAAGTTCCTGTGCAGCCTAAGTTGGAGTCAGTCTATGCCTCATATCCATTTG
The DNA here is from genome assembly GCF_978045245.1 of Mus caroli. Lineage (NCBI taxonomy): Eukaryota > Metazoa > Chordata > Mammalia > Rodentia > Muridae > Mus > Mus caroli. The sequence goes on along the minus strand of NW_028227259.1, from coordinate 64,290,828 downwards.
CATTGTCAGATTCTTACTCTCTTATTATTAAGTTGTTGTAACATCATAAAATGTGTTGTCATAATTTCATAATTCACTATTTTATATACACTTCTATTTAGCTCATGAAACAAACCTCCCAGAATGTTTCCAATATGACAGCTGAAATGGCATTTTGTGATTATGAGTTTTGTCCTTTTGCAACTGGGACTATATTTCATTCTCACTATAGCTACTACTTATTCAACAATAAGTCATAAATAAATAAATTAGATAACTATTTATATTGCTGAAGATAGACAAATATAGGAAGTATCCATATATTTCCCTAGACAAACAATGTATCAGTACCAGAGGTAAGAGAGTAATTTGTTTCTTCTTAAATATAGTTCCTTAGCTTCACCTAAGTTTGTAAGCCCATGCATACTTACACTCATCTCTGGCTTCCACTCTGTTTCCTACTCAAGGAATATAACGGATGGCATTTTACCATGCCTTACTTTACTGTTTGCAACATATCATTTTAATAACTACTCTTATACCTTCCTTCCACTCATTTCTCACAAGCTAATATGGCATAATTAAAGTCACTAATCATTGTGAAATGCTTTTTTTCAGGGCTTGAAACAGCTATTACAAACATGAAGTTACAGCAGCTGTACTTGTCTGCATTGGCTCTTCACAAGATTAGGCTCTCAAAAGCACAAGAGGGGAAGTCAGGGGTTCAGGATCGGGTGTGGGGAGAAAGGAGGGATGGCCAGATGGCCATGAAAATGAATGAAATTCTGTAGCTGACAGGGGTATGGAGCAAGAGGGCATCTCCAGGAAGAGACAGAGACCTGGAATAAGGGAGTTGCCCAAGAATTAATGGTCCTTAGCTGTGTTTCATAGCACTGGGAATATGGAACATGAAGAGACCACTTATTGCATGAACTCCAATAGAGGAATAGAAACACCAACTCATACACGAAACTTTCAATCCAAAATTTATTCTGTCTACAAGAAATGCAGAGATGGAAAAATAAAGCACAGACTGAGAGAATGGCCGAAAAAATAACCAGACCAACTTGAGACCCATCCCATGCGCAAGCACAAATCCCTAAAACTATTAATATCACTGTTATGCTTACAGACCAGAGTCTAGAATGGTTTAGGAGAAAATATTGTGGCCCCTAATGGGTTAGGAATTCCTCAAGAAGACCATCAGAATAAAGTCACCTGGATCTTTGGGGCTGTCAGAAACTGAACCGTCAACCAAAGAATATACATGGGCTGGACCTAGGCTAGACGTCATACATATGTAGCAGATTGTAGCTTGATCATGTGGTTCCCTGACAACTGGAGCAGGGGCTATCCCAAAAGCTATTGCCTGTATGTGGGATATGTTCTTCTAGCTGGGCTGCCTTGTGTGGCCTCAGTGAAAGAGGATGCTCCTAGCCTCAGAGAGACATGATGTGTCAGGGTGGGGGAATACCCAGAGGGGTCCACTCTCTCAGAATAGGACTAGGGGATGCCAATAGGGGAATGATTATGGGAGGGACTGACTGGGAGCAGGACAATAAACAGGATATAAAGTGAATATGTAGAAAAAATTATTTTTTTAATGGCCAACATTGGAAAGTGCACATAAGTATTATTCCCTGCTAAAATCTTAGAAACTGATGGATTATAGGGAAACTTGGTAATCCCAAAAAGCTCCAATGTATAATTTCATGTCCATGCAACAGCCACATATATGGCTCTCACTATAAACAGTGAGCATCAGTGAACGGCAGAACAAAACAAAAGGAAATTAATGTGTAGTCAAGGATCAGCACACCACACCAAAAATAACATCTCCTCCTGCCTCCCAGGATGTCTGCATAAAGCACACACAGCTTCACCTGCCTTCCAGGAGGCCTGCTCCAACTGCCAGACAATGCCAGAGACAAACAGATGGCCAAAGGCAAAGCACAAAAACACAATCACAGAAGCCACTGTAACATGTCATCATCAAAACCCAGCAAGCCCTAGGTATTCTAATACTCCTGAAGAGCAACTGAGATCATATACCCCATCTCAGGAAAATCAGAGGCCTTTAAAAGTGATATCAATAATTCCCTAAGAAATATAGGAAAACAAAAGTCAAATAGGTAGAGGTCATTAAAGTGGAACAACAACAAAAAAAATCCCTTAAAGAAATACAGAAAAATGTGATTAAGTAAGTGAAACAATAGAACCTCCAAATAATCCTAGAATGGAACAACTCTCCATTCATTGATCATTCATTGGTCAGGGAAAAAAATTAAAAATTAAAGACATTCTCAAATTCAATGAAAATGACAGCATGATGTACCCCAAATTTTGGAACAAATATAGCAGTGCTAAGAGCAAAATTCATAGCACTAAAGGTCTTCAGAAAGAAATTAGAGAGCTATCATACAAGCAAATAATAGCACACTTGAAAGCTCTAGAATAAAAAGAAACAAACACACCTAAGAGGAGTAGAAGGCAGGAAATAGTCAAAATTGGGGCTGAATCAATCAATTAGAAACAAAAAGAACAATACAAAGAACAAACAAAAGGAAGAGCAGGTTCTTTGAGAAAAATCTACAAGATAGACAAACCCTTAGCCAAACTAACTAAAAAGCACAGAGAGAGTATCCAAATTAACAAAATTAGAAATGAAATGGGAGACATAAAAACAGAAATTGAGGAAACTTCAAAAGCTCTGAGTTCACACTATAGAATTCTATACTCCACAGTTCTGGAATATCTAAAAAAAAAAAAAATGGATTATGTTCTAGGCTGATACCACTTACTAAAATTAACTAAAGATCAAGTAAACTAAACAATCTCATAATCCCTTATCAAAGTTAAATAAACTTCAGGTAAAATAAACAATATCATAACCCCTAAAGATATATAAGCAAGTATTAAAAGTCTCCCAACAATAACAACAAGAAGGCCAAGGCCAGATGTTTTTAGTGCAAAATTCTACCAGACTTTCAATAAACAGCTAATATGAACACTCCTTAAACTATTCCATTAAGTAGAAACAGGAGGAACACTGTCAAGCTCATTCTATGGGGTCACAGTCACCCTGACTTCTAAACCACACAAAGATTCAACAAAGAAAGACAACCTAATACTCATTTTTGTTATGAACACTCTTGTGAAAATACCCAATAAAATACTCACAACATGACTCCTGGAAAATATAAAAAAAATCATTCACCAATCATTTAATAAATTAGGGGTCGTTCCAGGGATGCAAGAATGGTTCAATATATTAAAATTCATCAGTATAATCCATCATATGAAAAAAAATCAAGGAAAAAAATCACATGCTCATCTCATTAGATGCTGAAAAAATTTTGACACAATCCTGCACCCCTTAATTTTGAAAGTCTTAGAGAGATCAGGGAAATAAGACATATACCTAAACATGTTTAAAGCAATACACAGCATGTCAATAGCCAACATCAAATTAAATGGAGTCCCACTAAAGTCAAGGAAAAGACAAGGCTTCATGTCTTCTATGTATTCAATATAGGACTTGAAGTTCTAGCTAGAGCAATAAGACAACAAAGAAGATCAAGAAGATATTAATTACAAAGGAAGAAATAAAGGTATCACTATTTGCAGATTATAGGATAGTATACATAAGCAACCACCAAAATTCTACCAGAGAACTCCTATAGCTGATAAACCACTTTAGCAAAGTGACTGGATTTTAATTCACTAGAAGAAAGTAATAACCCTCCATTATGAAAATGATAAATGGACAGAGGAAGAAACTAAGGAAATAATACCTTCACAGTAGTCACAAATATAATTAAACATCTTGGTGTAGATCTAACTAAGAAAATGAAACATTTTTTCTGACAAGAACTTCAAGCCCATAGAGAAAGAAATTGAAGAAGAAACCAGAAAATAGAATGATCTCTCATGCTGATGGATAGATAGGGATTACCATAGAAAAATGGCCATCTTTACCAAAAGCAATCTACAGTCAATGCAATTAAATTTCCAAAAAAATATTTTACAGACCTTGAAAGAACAATTGTCAATGTCATATTGAAAAACAAAACAAAACAAAGCAAAACAAAACAAAACCTAGGATAGCCAAAACAATCCTGAACCATAAAATAATATCTGGAGCAATCAGTGTCCTTGACCTGAAGCTGTATGACAGACCAATAGTGGTAAATACTGCATGGTATTGGGACAGATGTAAACAGATTGATCAAGGGAATCAAATCAAAGAGCCAAAAAATAAATCCACATACCTATGGACACTTAATTTTTTACTAAAAAGCCAAAATCATATAAAGGAAAAAAAAAAGCATCTTCAACAAATGGTACTGGTCTAACTGGATGTCTGCCTGTAGAAGGAAGCACATAGAGCCACATTCATCACCATGCACAATACTCAAATCTAAGTAGATTAAACCTCAACATAAAACCTGATGCACTAAATCTCATACAAGAGAAAGCAGGAAATAGCCTTGAATATATTAGTGTAGGAGACAATTTCATGAACAGGCCTCCTATGGCTGAGGCACTAAGGTCAACAGTTCATAAATATTACCCTTTGAAATTTAAAAGATATATGAGGCCAAGGATGTTTTCCACAGGATAAATCAGCAGCCTAAAGATAGGGTAAAGATCTTCACTAACTCTACATCCAGTATCCAAAATACATGTAGAACTCAAGAATTCAGACTTAAACAAACCAAATAATCCAATTAAAATTGGGGAACAGCAGTAAACATACTCTTCTCAACTAAGGAATATGAAGTGACTGAGAAGAACTTAAAGAAATGCTCAAAATCTTTTGTCATAAACAACAACAACAACAACAACAAAAACAAACCAACCAACCAACCAAACAAAAAAAAACATTACCTTGAGTTTCCACCTTACACCAACCAGAATGGCTAAGATCAAAAACTCATGTAATAGCACATCCAGGCCAGGTTGTGGAAAAAGGGGAACACTCCTTCATTTCTGGTAGAATTTCAAACATTGTAAAACCACTTGAGAAATCAATCTGGTGATTCCTCAGAAAACTAGAAACAGTTCTACCTGAATATGCAACTTTTCTACTCCAAGCCATATATTCAAAAGTTATTCCACCATACCTCAAGGACAGGTGTTCCACTATATTCATAATAGGTTTTTTGATAATAGTCACAAACTGGAAACAACACAGATGTCTCACAACCTAAGAATGGACACAGAAAATAAGGTTCATTTACATAATACAATACTATTCTGCTACTAAAATCCAGGTCATCATGAATTTTATAGCCAAAAAGATGGAACTAAAAGATATCATCCTGTATGAGGCAACCAGATCAAAAAGAATTTCTGTGATATGTACTGACATGTGAATATTAGCCATAATGTTCAGAATGCTTATGATATACCTCAGAAGTACAAAAAAATTAAACAAGAAGGAAGGCTCAAGCAAGTATGTTCAGGTAACACTTAGAAGGGAGAACAAAATAGTCATAGGAGGCAGAGGTAGGGAGGGAAGTAGGTAGGAAAGGGAAAGTGCAGGGACATGGGATAGGGGTTAGAATCTGATGCGAGGAGAGAGTCAGAAAGCCAGAAGAATGAATGGAAATCAGCAACCACTGGGGTTGGGTGTGAGGGAAATCTTTAGGAAGTCACAGTGACCCAAGATACGGAGGCTCCCGGAGTCAATGTGGGTAGCCTTAGTCAAGATGACTAACAGTGGAAAAATGGAACCTGTAACCAGGCAGGACTCCAATGGGATAAGAATACCAACCTACCAACAAAACTTTTGACCCAGAATTTGTCTTGTCTAAAATATGTGTAGGGAGAGAGTTGTAGCAGAAAAGGAAGGAATGTCCAACCAATAACCTGTCCAACTTGAAACACGTCCTAGGAGCAAAGAGTAATCCCTGACATTATTATTTATATCCTGTTATGCTTGCAGACAGTAGCCTGCCATAGTTGTCCTCTGAAAGGCTCTACCCAGGAACTGACTGAAACAGAAGCAGTTACTCAGAGACAAACATTGAAGAGGGGTTGGGGACTCTTATGGAAGAGTTGGGGGAAGGATTTGAAGGCCATAAAGTGGATGAGTACCCCACAGGAAGACCAACAGAATAAATGAACCTGAACTTCTTAGTGCTCTCAGAGACAAGGCCACTAACCAGAGAACACATAAGAGATTTGAATGAGGTCCCCAAAACACATATGTAGCTCAGTCTACGTGTGAATCCCCAACATCTGGAGCAGAGACTCTCTCTAAAGCTGTAGTCTGACTGTGGTATCTATTCTACAGCAGGGATGTCTTTTCTGGTCTTACTGAGACAGGATGTGAGTATCCTGGCAGAGACTTGATTTGCCAGGGTTGGGGGGCACTGATAGGTGTCCCACCCTCTCAGAGGAGAAGGTGAGTGGAGATGGGGAAGGGTTTCTGTAAGGGGCTACTGGTAAAAAGGCAGAATTTGATGTAAATAAATAAATAATTAAGTAACTAGAATGCACTATAAATATTCATAAAATTGTTCAAAACAAATTGAATCAATTAAAATATGGATCTGAATTTAAGCATGTTCTATTTTGAGAAGGTGTGTACCTTTGTCCCCTCCCTTTTAGAGAAGATAGGAGTTGGGATTTCCTGCCCAGTTTCTTACATTTCCTCTGAATCCATCTATCATGGTTTGTACCTAGTAGATCTGGATTTGGCACTACATTTATAATAGGTATCAAAAGATGGCCTAGTAGGCCATCGCTGGAAAGAGAGGCCCATTGGATATGCAAACTTTATAAGTGGGAATGGGTGGGTAGGGGAGTGGGGGGGAGGGTATGGGGGGCTTTTGGGATAGCATTGGAAATGTAATTGAGGAAAATACGTAATAAAAATATTAAAAAAAGAAAATATAGATGAAGAAAGATAAGTTCTGTGGCATCTGTAGAACTTGTAGATGATGAAGAGAGGGGCATTGGAACTATAGAGTGAACTAAACTCGGGTATAAGGCAGAAGTAATGGATGATAAGATGTTTGCTCAGCTCTTTCTCTTTATGTTATAAATAAGCTTACTTCACTCCGAGTCTCAAATCAGTAGAATTGGGGCACTATGTCTTTTAAACTGGATGTGTATTCACTGTATTAAGCAAATATTCTAGTTTAATGGTAAATAAAGTACAATGTACTTAAGCATAGTTTATTGAGCTATTTGTCTGAAACATACAAATGAGACAGAGCAAGGCATATAAAAATCAGTATTTCATTCTGCTTGATATATTTTTAATCATTAAGGTTCCTATAGATAACTGTTAAAGCTTGGCAATTTGTGGTAATTCAAAGGATAGTTTCTCTTGCCTTCCTGTTGACTCTATCAGTATAAATGTATTATTTCACCTTGACTATATTGTTATTGATAACATATCACATACTAAATTATAAAGTGGTAGCATGGAACTTTCTCCTTAGTTAAATTTTTCAGTTTTGTCTATTTCTACAGTCAGAAGTTATGATGTCTGTATTGAATAGTAACTCAAACTCTGTTTTTGGAATTAAAGAAAAGAAAGTTCTAAGAAAAAAAAAAACACCAGTTAAAACATCAAAGTTTAGGCACTATTTTCTAAAAAGGATTTTGAGTATAATAGCTAGAAACAGGGAGTCTAAGAGACAAAGAAGGAGAAAGAGCACACTAAATTAACAATTCTTTGGTAAAACTAAGTTCTTTCCTGAATATTCATTTTTGTTACAAACTTCATTTATCTTCTAAAAGAATTACTTCCTTAGAATTCAAAAATAATTCTAACAATAACAATGTAGATTCATAACCTGGTATTCATTTTCTTATCCTAAAATATTGCTGGAAAAAATATGTAATTTCATAATAGTACTGTCCTTCATTATTTAAATTTCAGGATGATTAATTATGGCACCAAACATAAAAGTAATTTTATTATTATCATACTCAATCCATGATACAAAACAAGAGCAAGAAATTAGGTGGCTGCATATTGTCTGGACATTTTTCAATTATTGAATAATAATTTTTTAATGAAACAAGAGGAAAGTTATTGTTATGTGACAAAAGACAGAGTAACAGAGAAAAACCACTCAGTGAATGCTGAGAAATTTACCACATGACCAACTTCTAGAAAACAATTTTTTTTCCTTCAAACAAATATAAGTGTTTGTTAACTCCTTTCAATTCATTTAGCTGTAGAAATATAGGCTGTGAACAAATAAGTAACACTTAAGGATAATTGTGAGTTGGTGTCAAACCAACCTAGTACAAAATGCCTATAGCCAAAATATATTCTGAAAATGATTCACTGCTACTAGAACCTGTAAATTGGTAAAGCCTTATTTCTTAAAGCTGGCTGAAGGATATGGTTTTTATGTTTTTCTGTGCTCAACAAATCATTCAGCTTCCCTTAACTGCCTAGGTAATTATTTCATTGAAGTAAAATATTCTATTTTGAAATTCTTTTCTTATTGGAATACTATGAGTGTATCCATACTTTCTTTGGGACTTTCTTATTTAGTACCAGGTTATGTATTGCAACAACATAATGCTTCTCCCTTGCTCACCAACTTGTCTACTCCTGCTTCCTGGCCCTAGCAGAACTTTAGGGTACTGGGGCATAGAACCTTCACAGGACCAAGGGCCTCTCTTCCCATTGATGGCCAACTAGGCCATCCTCTGCTATATCTGCAGCTGGAGCCATGAGTCTCACCATGTCTTCTTTGATTGGTGGCTTAGTCCCAGGGAGCTATAGAGATACTGGTTAGTTCATATTGTTCCTCCTATGGGGCTTCTTACAAGACAAAACATGTAATTAGGAGCCTGCTTATTGTTTCAGAGTCTTAGTTCATTAACATTGTGGTACCAAGCAAGAAAGCATGCAGGCAGACTCTGGAGCTGTAGTTGATACCTACATCCTCATCTTTAGGCTGAGAGACTCACTCTGGGCTTGATATGTGCTTTTGAAAGAAAAGCCACCCCCAGTGACATACTTCCTCAAACTCATCCTAATTATTTTAACCATTTTAAATAGTGTCACTCCATGGATACTACTTATTCAAAATATGTGCAGAAGTCTGTCACTCTTTTTCAAACCAACATATTCCTTTCCTGGCTCCTTTGGTTTTTAGCCACAGGATAATGAAAATGAAATCTTCTAATCCCCTACAGAGTATCTCACTTAGCTTTCAGCATTAAGTGATTTTATTTTCCAGGACAAATCCAAAGTCATTCAACAATCTTCATAAAGCCATAGTCAGGATTTTCACACCAATACCTCATTATGCTTGCATATTTATTTATTTATTTATTTATTTATTTAATTATTTATTTATTTTACCTAGGAGTTACTATTGCTGTGCTGATATACAGGACCAAAAGCAAGGTGTGGAGAAAAAGGTTTTATTTGGCTAACAAATCCAGTGCCATAGTCCATCACTGAAGAAATTAAGGACAGTAACTCAGTCGAGACTGCAAACTAGAAGCTGTGGCTTATAGGGAGACAATGAAATGGTGGTGTTTATTGTGCTGTTCATCAGGGATTGCTGATCTTGCTTTCTTGTAGAACACAGGAACATAAGCTTGGGATGTCACCTCCTTGAAAATAACAGTCAAATCACCACTTATCACTAATTCAGGATATACTCTACAGCCAGATCTTATGGAGGCATTCTCTATTGGGATTGGGGGTTCCCTTCTTTGAAATAGCACCAGCTTGTTCAAGTTGATATAAAACTAGCCAGCATATAGGAGAAGCTTCAGATAGTAGTACAGTGAGACTGAGTGGTCTCAGCCACAATCTACACTAATGGGAGATTCTTTTTACTTTTTCTTTTTCTGTTAGTTTTTGATTGGACATTTTCTTTATTTACACTTCAAATGTTATTCCCTTCCCCAGTTTCCCCTTGGAAGTCCCCTATCCCATCCTTCATTCCTCTGCTTCTATAAGAGCGTTCCAACACCCACCCATGCCCTTCCACCTCTCCTCCCTGGAATTCCCCTACACTGGGGCATCAAGCATTTCCCAGGTCCCAAAACCTCTCCTCCCATTGATACACCACAAGGACATCCTCTGCTACAGATGTGGCTGGTGCCATGGATTGCTCCTGTGTACTCTTTGGTTGGTAGTTTAGTACCTGGAAGTTCTGGGAGGCATGGTTGGTAGATATTGTTGTTCTTCCTATGGGGTTGCAAATCCCTTCAGTTTCTATCAGTCCTTTCCTCCATTGGGGACTTGTGGGGCAGGTCTTCATCCATGGTTTGTTTTGCTTTTTTTTGTATGTTTTCACTGCTTTACAGAGTGCTTACTTCACTGTACAGATGTATTTTTTGTTGTATATTCTTTGTACCACTTTCTACAAAAGCTAGCTCAAATTTCAACTTAAATTACCCCTGAAATAATAAATAAATTTAGCATCTATGCACAATGAATACTATTCATAATGGCATCCTCTAGTCCGTGTTGATACAGTTGGGTCTGGAGGATATTAGAGGTAGAGTTGAAAATAAAAAAATATCATGACCTTATTATTAGAATCAGAAATTTTCTTCATTCCTGCATCATGGTTCACAGTCAGACAATTTACCAAGGATTGTAAAGGGGGAGCAGAAATATATTTAATTACAAAGAACACAAGGTCATTTTAATTTTACTTAATTTGTAATGAAGCTTCCATCCACTTATGCTAGATATCATAAAACCATTGTATTTATTCTTATTCCAAACTATAACAGCTGTTCTGAAGTAAACATTGTAACCCATACACTTTCTGGTAAAGAAAGCAAAGAAACAGAAACAAAATGGTTTGATCAACTGGCAAGTGCTTGGAAAACTTCATTTTTTTTTCTTGTAAATCTATTGACCTTCGTGTTTATGAAATGCAATACTTAATAAAAGCAAGATGAAAATATGCATGTATTATTTTTGTGCTTTAAATAATTCACCCTCTAATCTTCAAATGAATCATTCTAGTTCAGAGCAATAAAATATGGAGATAACTTCTCTCAATTTGTATCACACATCAGTTTTTATATTTTTGCTTTCCCATGACATAATATTTTATTAATTATTGGAGAATTTTGTACAAGGCATCACGATCACACTTCCTTCCAGATTCACATGAATAAGTTACAGAAATCACTCAAATATATCAGAATATTCATTAAAATGAAATATTTTAATCTAATTTTAAACTTTAATTTTAGCTTCATTTACTTGACTGTAGGCATACCTAAATAAAGTATGAAGCTATAGTCTGATTAACAAATGGATCAGGAAATGACCATATCACTGGAATTAATACATCCTTTATCCCACACCTGTATAATTTAAAACATTTTCTTAAATTTATTTATTTTTATGTGTATGTGACCTGTGGTTAGTATCAAGTGTGTAAGGAGCTCGTATTAGTAACAAGAACATGAACAATATCAATTAAAATTTTACTAAATATCTATGTAAACATCTCTCAATAGAACACATGTAGATGACCAGCTTATGTGTAGGAAAATCCTATAATATTTTTAATCAGTAATGAAATGTAAATCAAACCTGGAAAGTTTGGTTGATGAAAATAATGCTTTCCATGCAAGCCTGATACAGAAACATACCTTCACATACATTGATGTAGTGAAATGATACATTGCATCTTGAAATACCAGTGACAACAATAATCAATGAGCATTTGAATGTAGAGGAAGAGATCTCTGGTGGTTATTTAAATTAGGCCTTTTGGAGGAATTTTATGGAGATTTTTGTAAGAACAACCAAACAAAACCTAAAAGAAGAACTACGTCAACATCTAGCCACACATAGTAGTATGTTCAGAAAATGAGTGGAAGGACTATTAAGCAATAATTATAACTATGGAAAAATGTACATAACTTGTTCTTTTACTAGAAAGCTTACATCAAGAACAATCTGGATGATTTTATGTGGGTGAAAATATCTCCCATCCATCTTATATATATTTGCTTGTCTATGTCTGATGCTAAATATTTTTACCCTAAATTCAAATTTTGCTCATATTGTCATCTTTCTAGCTTATAGTAATTTTAGTACAATTACACATGAAATGGGGATATCCTAATTTCTTAGATAATATCTCAATGAAATAATTGGCAGAATGTCACTAAAACTCTAAATAAAGGCAATGTTTAATTACAAGCACAAACTCTCAGCTGCTTTCTCAGAAAGCAAAATTCTGGTGAGGCTCTGAACAAGAACACACAAGAGATTAATCGTTCACTTAAAATCCAGGACTGTGTTCTCGTATACTAATTAAATTATGACAGTTTCATTTAAAAAATACAGACATACCACTTGCCCCAAGGATATATTTTATTATCAGGAGGAATATGGACTGTTATTCTGCTTCAGGAGATAAAAGCAATTTAATTAGAATATCTCTGGAAACTAGAGCGTCAACGGAGTAGTCATCTGTAACATTCATGATGATTGTATTTTAGTAAGCTACGAGATATTGTCATAAATGTATGTATATTTTTATATACTGAGTCTACTACATTGGTTTCATCATTGCATCTCTCTGCTTGTTGCTGTAAAATATCTGGTACTTTTAATTCTTTTTTTCCACTCACACTTATTTAGAAAGTAACCAAAAATAAAAGATAAGAAGTGTTCTATGGACTGCTATGGAGAGCTCATTTGTATTTTATTAAAAAACATTCTTCTGAGATTAAAAGATGCCATGAGACTTCCTGAGCTTTTCAAATTAGTTTTCACAGTTCATATATGCCTTAACCAAACATAGTGTGTTGCCTAATGATGTTAATGGGAATTTATTCCTTCTAATTAAAGACAGATGTAGATCTAAATTTCAAGAAATGGAAAAATGCTGTAATTCCTTGCTACTATCATAATTTTTCTTTTCTTTCTTTTTTTTTCCACACATCAGGGTCCTTGAGAGCACCCATGAGCCTAACACAGATGCACATTAATTACACATCTCCTAATGACTAGGATTTCAGTATAACTGCTAAACCATTCATTACACATTCCTTTCAACTTCACATTGCCCCAGAGACATGTACAAGAAGCACACCACTTGGCAACATTAATTGAACCCTATTAACTCATAAAATTTATGAAAAGTGTGACTATTAATAAAAAAATTTTCATTTAGTCCACTAAACCCACATTGTAAAAATGATCATTTTTCTAGTGTTGTACATTGAGCATTAGTCAATGTATCTGCTCACAGATACATTATTAAAAATATATCAACAAGATTATCCTAGTGATTCAATGAACCAGGCTAATTTTCCATTTTGGTAGGCAGTCACATTGGTAGTTCACTGTATAAGCAAATCTAGATAGAGGCATAAAAACCTAGGAAAATACTTGGCTAAGTTCAGAAATATTAATTAACCTTCACATTATTCAACTTTAAGTTTGGTTATTTTTTTTTTTTAACTTGGACACATGCCATACAATTTGGGGCAAGTTTTGTGTGCTCAGTACATGTTTTCTATTAAGTCTCTAATCATTACTGAGGGATATTCCAAAGACCATTGTTTGTATTTACACTGTAAAGGATTGCCTGAGTAAATTATTTTTAATTTATGTCTTGGTAATCAATACCATCCACTTTTTCCATATCATGTATTTTACGGAAATATATTCCTTTCTCATATATCTTTTTACACTTTTCCTCCTTCAATTCCTTTGAATTCCACTCTCATATTTTCTACACCTCTGAATATATACATTTATTTTTATCTAAAATTAGGAAAAAAATTAGGCCTAAAAGCAATAATAGCCAAGCAGGATATAATAAAATACAATAAGATGAAAATAAAAACAAGGATATTGAAGTTGGACATGGCAACCTAGTAAGAAAAAAAAAGACTCAAGAGCAGACACAGTGTCAGAGACTCACACATTTTCACAGTAACAAGCCTTATAAAAATACTATGCTCCCTTGTCGAAGATCAAGTGACCATAGCTGTGTGGGTTCATTTCTGGGTTTTCAATTCTATTCCATTGGTCTACTTGTCTGTCACTGTACCAGTACCATGCAGTTTTTATCACAATTGCTCTGTAGTAAAGCTTTAGATCAGGCATGGTGATTCCACCAGAGGTTCTTTATCCTTGAGAAGAGTTTTTGCTACCCTAGGTTTTTTGTTATTCCAGATGAATTTGCAGATTGCTCTTTCTAATTCATTGAAGAATTGAGTTGGAATTTTGATGGGGATTGCATTGAATCTGTAGATTGCTTTTGGCAAGATAGCTATCTTTACAATGTTGATCCTGCCAATCCATGAGCATGGGAGATCTTTCCATCTTCTGAGATCTTCTTTAATTTCTTTCTTCAGAGACTTGAAGTTTTTATCATACAGATCTTTCACTTCCTTAGTTAGGTTCACGCCAAGATATTTTATATTATTTGTGACTATTGAGAAGGGAGTTGTTTCCCTAATTTCTTTCTCAGCCTGTTTATTCTTTGTGTAGAGAAAGGCCATTGACTTGTTTGAGTCAATTGTATATCCAGCTACTTCACCGAAGCTGTTTATCAGGTTTAGGAGTTCTCTGGTGGAATTTTTAGGGTCACTTATATATACTATCATATCATCTGCAAAAAGTGATATTTTGACTTCATCTTTTCCAATTTGTATCCCCTTGATCTCCTTTTTTTGTCAAATTGCTCTGGCTAGGACTTCAAGTACAATGTTGAATAGGTATGGAGAAAGTGGACAGCCTTGTCTAGTCCCTGATTTTAGAGGGATTGCTTCAAGCTTCTCACCATTTACTTTGATGTTGGCTACTGGTTTGTTGTAGATTGCTTTTATCATGGTTAGGTATGGGCCTTGGATTCCTGATCTTTCCAAGACTTTTGTCATGAATGGGTGTTGGATCTTGTCGAATGCTTTTTCAGCATCTAAAGAGATGATCATGTGGTTTTTGTCTTTGATTTTTTTATATATACAATGGATTACGTTGATGGATTTCCATATATTAAACCATCCCTGCATCCCTGGAATAAAACCTACTTGGTCAGGATGGATGATTGCTTTAATGTGTTCTTGGATTCGGTTAGCAAGAATTTTATTGAAGATTTTTGCATCTATATTCATAAGGGAAATTGGTCTGAAGTTCTCTATCTTTGTTGGATCTTTCTGTGGTTTAGGTATCAGAGTAATTGTGGCTTCATAGAATGAGTTGGGTAGAGTTCCTTCTACTTCAATTTTGTGGAATAGTTTGTGCAGAACTGGAATTAGATCTTCTTTGTATATATATATATATATATATATGCAGAAGACCTGATCCAGAACAATATCGGATCAGTGCTTGCAGTTTCAGTTGCTATGTGTTTATGTGCCTTGGTTAGTTGTCTCAAAGTTCCTGGTGTCCTGGTATCCTTTAATCCCCCTATCTCTTAAAATCTTTCTGCCTCTTCTTGATCAGAATTTCCTGAGGTATGAGGGATGGATTTGAGGGAGACCTCCAATTTAGACTCTTTCTTGAGATGATGTCTAGAAGTGGTTCTCTGCATGTGTTTTCAACTACTGCCATAGAAAAACTATCAGATGATGACTAGATAATGCACTGGTCTATGAATATAGAATAATATCATTAGGACTCAATTTATTATTTTTTTTAAATGAAGACCAGTCATGTGTGCTTTTACTCTAGGTCTCTGGGATATCTAGTCTCCGGCTCCTCGTCTACCAAGCCATGGCAGGGATGGGCTCCTTCTTGTGGAGTGAACCTTAGATCAAATCAGACATGATTTGGCTACTCTACAAGTTCTGTTCACTGATGTACTAGCATATTTTTCAAGAAGTACAGATTGTAAGTCAAAGGTACTGTGGATGGTTTGGTGTGAGTGTTTTTCTGTTTTCCACAAAATAGAGTCTAGAAGAAGGTATGAAGGTTTCATGTAGGCAGCAACTGGACTTTTTTCATGTTCAGTGAGTTGTGTGGTATTATTGTCAACAATGGGTACCTTTATGCCAGTTTGGGGTGAGCAACTTTTTATTTTACCAACAGCATGGGTTCTTTGAGGATTTCTATGGAAACTTTGGCCAACAACTAAATTCAATATAATATAGTTTCACCACTGGAAGCCTTTCCTAACTAAAAGATATGGCCTGTTGAGAGTACTTATCCCCAGTTACTAGGAGTCCTCAATAGAATTACCTTCACAGATTACAGGAAGTTTAATCTGCACTAGATTTCCATGACACACCCAAAATGCCTCCTCCAACTCTAACAGTTTGTGCCCACAATCATTTTAACCCATCTTCCTTACTACCTGCCTACCCCCTTATGTTCTATTCTGTTCTAAACTACTAAAATCTATTTATTTCCCTCTTCCAGAAAAATCTGTTTCTCCTAGACCTCTCCTTTTTATCTAACTTCTTGGCTTCTATGTATTTTAGCTTGGTTTTTATTTACTTAAATGCTAATATTTGTAAGTGAATGCATTCAATATTTATACTTCTGGGTTAGCTTACTCAAGATGATATTTTTCATCCGCCCTATTTTTTTTCTTAACTACTGAGTAATACTCCATGTACCACATTTTGTTTGTACATTCTTTTGTTGAGGAACATCTAGATTGTTTTCAGTTTGTGGATATTAGAACTAAAACTATAATGTATAAATTTGAGCAAGTGATCTTGTTGTAGGATGAAGTGTTCTTTGATATATGTCACTAGTGATATAGTTTTGTCTTGATGTAGATTGATTCCAAACTTTATGAGAAACCATCATATTGATTTTTATAGTGGTTATTGAAGTATGAAATCCCACCAACAAGAGAGGGTGTTCTCTTATTCTACATCCTCACCAGCATGAGCTATCACTTTTGTCATTGATCCTTGTCACTGGAAGGTGTAAGGTAGATTCTCAAAGTAATCTTCCTTTGCATTTACTTGATGCCTATGAATATAGAACATTTCCTTAAATGTTTCTGAACCATTTGATATTCATCTATTGAGAATCCAGTTTAGATCTGTTCCCCATTTTTAAAAACTGAATTATTTTGGGTTTGTTGTTATTGTTATTGTCTTAATTTCATTTTACATTTCAGATATTAGTCCTCTATTGGACATGGAGTTGTTAAAAAAAATCTTTTCTCATTCTGTAGGCTTCTCCTTTGTCTGATTGATTATATCCTTTGTACTTACAGAAAATTTTCAGATTCATGATGTTCCACTGTCTTAGTGAGAGTGTTTGTTTGTTTGTTTGTTTTTCAGAAAGTCATCTCCTGTGCCAATATGTTCAAGCTTATTCTTTCCTTCTCTTCTATCAGGTTCAGAGTATACATTTGTATATTGGTGTTTTCGAAGATCTTGGACTTGTCTTTGCTTAGTGTAATAAGTGGGATATCTTATAATTCCTGTTTTCAAGATGTACTATAGAGATATAGTAACAAAAACTTCATTTTATGGGCATAAAACCCAACACATTGAACAATAGAATTAAAATGAAGACCAAAACATATATCTCCACCCTTATGAATACCTAGTTTTAATAAAGAAACCAGAACTACACCCTGAGAAATCAAACAAATCAATAGGTTTCCTATATTCATAGGATAAATAGGATGAGAATGAAATTAGGGAAACAACACCCTTCAAGTTAGTCAGAAATAATATAAAACAACTTGGTGTGACTCTAACTAAGCAAGTGAAAGATCTGTATAACAAGAACTTGAAGTCTCTGAAGAACAAAATTGAAGAAGATCTCAGACCATGGAAAGATCTGCTCTGCTCAGAGACTGGCAGGATAAATATAGTAAAAATTGCCATCTTGCTGGAAAAAATAATCTACAGATTAAATGCAATCCCCATCAAAATTCCAACTCAATTCTTCATAGAGTTAGAAAGAGCAGTTTGGAATAACAAAAAACAAAAACAAAAACAAAAACAAAAAAACAGGAAAGCAAACACTCTTTTTAACCATAAAAGAACTTCTGTAGAATTCACTGTGCCTGACCTCAAGCTGTACTACAGAGCAATCGAGATACAAAACTGCATATTATTGGTACAGTGACTGGCAGGTAGATCAGTGGAGTAGAATTGAATATCCAGAAATGAACCCATACACCTATGGTCATTTGATCTTTCATAAGGGAGATAAAACCATCCAGCAGAAAAAAGACAACATTTTCAACATATGGTGCTGGTTCAACTGGTGGTCAGCATGAAGAACAATGCAAAGCAATCCATTTATATCTCCTTGTACAAAGCTCATGTCCAAGTGGATCAAGAACCTCTATATAAAACCAGATACACTGAAACTAACAGAAAAGAAAGTGGGGAAGAGCCTTGAGCACATGGGCACAGGGGAAAATTGCCTGAACAGACCACCAATAGCTTATGCATTAAGATCAAGAATTGACAAATGCGACCTCATAAAATTGCAAAGCTTCTGTAAGGCAAAGGACATTTTCAATAGGACAAAACCAGCAACCAACAGATTGGGAAAAAATCTTTACCAATCTTACATTCAATAGAGGACTAATATCCAAAATATAGAAAGAACTCAAGAAGTTTGAAGAAGACTCCAAGAAAAAAATAACCTTCTTGAAAAATTTGGTACAGGTCTAAACAAAGATTTCTCAATTAAGTATAGATATCTAATTGCTGAGAAGCACGTGAAGAAATTTTCAACATCTTTAGTCATCAGGGAAATGCAAATCAAAAACAACCCTGAGATTCCACCTCACACTAGTCAGAATGGCTCAGATCAAAAACTTAGTCCTTCATTGTTGGTGGCATTGCAAGATGGTACAACCAATATGAAAATCAGTCTGGCAGTTCCTCAGAAAATTGGACATAGTACTACCTAAGAAGTAAGTCATTCCATTTCTGGGCATATACCCAGATGTTCCAACATTTAATACAGATACATGCTCCACTATGTTCATAGCAGCCTTATTTGTAGTAGCCAGAAGCTAGAAAGAACCCAGATGTCCCTCAGCAGAAGAATGGATACTGAAAATGTGGTACATTTTCCCAATGGAATACTACTCACCTATTAAGAAAAATGAATTCATGAAATTCTTAGGCAAATGGATGGAACTAGAAAATATATCATCCTGAGAGGTAACCCAATCACAAAAGCACAAAAAAATGATATGTTATCACTGATAAGTTGATATTAGCCCAGAATCTCGGAATACCCAAGATACAATTCTCAGATCACATGAAGTTGAAGAAGAAGAAAAAACAAAGTGTGGATGCTTCCATTCTTCTTAGAAGGGGCACCCAAATACACATGGGAAGAGATACAGAGACAAAGTGAGGAGCAGAGACTGAAGGAAAGGTCACCCAGACACTGCCCATCCTTCAGGTCCGTCCCATATACAATTACCAAACCTAGACACTGCTGTGGATGCCAAAAAGTGCTTGCTGACAGGAGCCTGATATAGCTGTCTCCTGAGAGGGTATCAGTGTCTGACACCCTACAGAGGTTGATGTTCTCAGCCAACCTTTGGACTGAGCACAGGGTCTTCAATGGAGGAGCTAGAGAAAAGACACAAGGAACTGAAGGGGTTTGCAGCCCTATAAGAGGAACATCAATATGAACTAACCAGTATCCCCAGAGCTCCCAGGGGAAAAAAAAACACGAACCTAAGAGTACACATGGTGCGACTCATGACTCCAGCTGCATATGTTGCAGAGGATGGCCTTGTTGAACATCAGTGGGGGGACAGACCCTTGGTCCTGTGAAAGCTTGATGCCCTAGTGTAGGGAAATGCTAGGGTCAGGAAACTGGAGTGGGTGTGCTGTTAATAAAGGGTTAGGGGTAGGGGTAGGGGATAGGTTATTTTCATATGGGAAAAGAGGAAAGGGCATAACATTTGAAATGTAAATAAAGAAAATATCTGATAAAAATTTAAGAAAATAAAAGAAATATAGTTAAGGAAGATGGATTATTAGCCTGTGAATAATAAATAAATATAAAATTTTATGGATAGTAAAATTATAGTACTTTGTATTACTTGTATTACTAACATGCTTACATACAAGAAAACCTATACATTTTAATATATGTATATGTGTGCATATTTGAATTGAGAACTCATGTGACATTTTTGTGATTTGACATTATTAGTCATATAAAAACAGTTTAGAAAATTCAAAGTATTGACTCATTGCAACACCACATAAGTTCATATAAAAATTCTGTACTAAGTCAGAAAGCAGGAAGTGCAATAAAGAAAGAATAGCTTCTAGGTGTAAATTATAGCTCAAAAGAGTTGAATAGAGTTAACTTAAAGCTAATTTGTCTACAGTCTGTTTGTATATGTGTCTGTTGTGTGTATGTGTGTGTGTGTTGTGTGTGTGTTGTGTGTATGTGTATTTGCTTATAAGATATGTTTGTAATGTTAAGCACTATTCCAGATGTGTATGTCTGATTTTAGAGAGAGCTTTTTTTTTCTGATATTAGAAATGGACATCATTGTGATTACAGAATCAGTGAGAATTTAGTAATCTATCATATTCAATACATCTTAGAAGGCTAAAGAAAAGACACTGCATGCTCTCTTATGTAGGGGAGACCAACATTTTTCACCTTTCCTCTCTTTGATACAGTTTCCTTACTACTCTCTTCCTGGGCAAGGTACCATAATATTTTTTTAATCATCTCCCTCTTGATGTGTTTTTACTTTATGTTATTTTTCTTAATGTTGGAAATGTATTAAAATGTTTCAAATTTTATTAACATCCTACGAAGAGGTTCATTTGCATATAATTAGTTTCTTCATAAAATGATTTTTTTTCCAAAATATTCTCTGGCATATTACAGAACAATCAAATTACCAGTCTCTCTTCCAAGGATCAATTCGACACTCAGAAATAATGCTGAGTGAGGTTCTCCATCATTAAATCGGCATACAATTCTTTTGAGCTGTCAAAATAGCATCAATGATTGTTATTTAATGTGTTTGTGATGATCAGGAGTTAATCACATTTTGTCACAAGACAAAACTTGAAAGAAATTTAATCTAACCATTTGGAGCCTATGTCGATGACAGTCTAAAACAAACCAAAAAGGGTAGTTAGTAGTTTTTCTAGTCTTTGGTTTTAAGGCAATATTCAATCTAACAACTTTTTTTTTATTACATCTTTTCCTCAATTACATTTCCAATGCTATCCCAAAAGTCCCCCATACCCTCCCCCCCACCACTCCCCTACCCACCCATTCCCACTTTTTGGCCCTGGAGTTCCCGTTCCCCTGTTTATATGCCCCTGGGGCATATAAAGTTTGCATGTCCAATGGGCCTCTCTTTCCAGTGATGGCCAACTAGGTCATCTTTTGATACATATGCAGCTAGAGTCAAGAGCTCTGGGGTACTGGTTAGTTCATAATGTTGTTGCACCTACAGGGTTGCAGATCTCTTTAGCTCCTTGGGTACTTTCTCTAGCTCCTCCGTTGGGGGCCCTGTGATCCATCCAATAGCTGACTGTGAGCATCCACTTATTGCTAGGCCCCGGCCTAGGCCAGGGCCTAGCAAAACTTTTCACTTTCTAAGTGAAATGTAGTAGATTAGAGCTGATGTATTTTTATCTCATCATAAGCCGACTGAATTGCAAAAGAAAACATAGCTCAGAAGTAACAGTGGAATGGTGCCCTCTCCCAACCCTTGTTTCTTAAACATTTGCTATACAGTTCCATTATCAAAATATATATTCCATTTTTAACTGATTCATAGTATTTAACCAAATCAAATATTTAACTCTACCTATATTTGTAAGTGTTAAACAGTAAAGTTTAAAGTTTATGAAACAAGATATTACCATAAAAGAAAACACGCATACTAGATTGTTTTATTATGTTTTGCATAAATCATTTTATAGGGCATTATATTTTGTGAGGTCAGGTGCAGAATGAATAAGGCAACTGTGACTCTTGTGCAAATTCTATTTCATTTTCCTTAAACACAAAAGAGTTTACCCAAGTGTCTTATGATTCCATAGGCTTCCATTTACCTTGAGAATGGCAGAATTTGGAATTTGGCAGTTCTTTTTTTTTTTTTTTTTTTTTTTATTGTAGTCTATTTTACCTTGAAAGTTTTATTATTTTATCTTTTTTTTTCCACTGTTTTTTTTTATTACATATTTTCCTCAATTACATTTCCAATGCTATCCCAAAAGTCCCCCATACCGCCCCCCACTTCCCTACCCTCCCATTCCCATTCTTTTGGCCCTGGCATTCCCCTATATTGGGGCATATAAAGTTTGCAAGTCCAATGGGCCTCTCTTTCCAGTGATGGCCGACTAGGCCATCTTTCGATACATATGCAGCTAGAGACAAGAGCTCCGGGGTACTGGTTAGTTCATCATGTTGTTCCAACTATAGGGTTACAGATCCCTTTAGCTCCTTGGGTACTTTCTCTAGCTTCTCCATTGGGAGCCCTGTGATCCATCCAATAGCTGACTGTGAGCATCCACTCCTGTGTTTGCTAGGCCCCTGCATAGTCTCACAAGAGACAGCTATCTTTGGGTCCTTTCAGCAAAATCTTGCTAGTGTATGCAATGGTGTCAGCGTTTAGAAGCTGATTATGGGATGGATCCCTGGATACGGCAGTCTCTAGATGATCCATCCTTTCATCACAGCTCCGAACTTTGTCTCTGTAACTCCTTCCCTGGGTGTTTTGTTCCCAATTCTAAGAAGGGGCACAGTGTCCACATTTTGGTCTTCATTCTTCTTGAGTTTCATGCGTTTAGCAAATTGTATCTTATATCTTGGGTATCCTAAGTTTTGGGCTAATATCCACTTATCACCTGTTTCCCAGTGAACATCTGTTTTCTTCACACAATGCCACTTTGACAATAAATAAAGATTTCCAGCACAGTGTAGTTCCACAAGACACTTTGTATCTTCTGTAATTGTCTCCTTTCCTGGGGTACTTTTTGATTTCCCCAGTCTTTGTTTACTTTCATGTACCAAGAACATGCATCAGTGTGGCTGGAGATGACCTAGTCCATTTCTTTGAAGCTCTTATCTAGGTTTATTTTATTTACTTAATTGAATGGCATATTTTCTTTTTTTTTTTTTTTTTTTTTTTTTTTTTTTATATGTTAATCTTTCTTTTTTTTTTTTTTTTCTTTTTCTTTTTTTTTTTTTTTTTATATATTTTTATTACATAATTTCCTCAATTACATTTCCAATACTATCCCAAAAGTCCCCCATAGCGCCCCCCACTTCCCTACCCACCCATTCCCATTCTTTTGGCCCTGGCATTCCCCTATATTGGGGCATATAAAGTTTGCAAGTCCAATGGGCCTCTCTTTCCATTGATGGCCGACTAGGCCATCTTTCGATACATATGCAGCTAGAGACAAGAGCTCCAGGGTTCCGGTTAGTACATCATGTTGTTCCAACAATAGGGTTGCAGATCCCTTTAGCTCCTTGGGTACTTTCTCTAGCTTCTCCATTGGGAGCCCTGTGATACATCCAATAGCTGACTGTGAACATCCACTCCTGTGTTTGCTAGGCCCCGGCATCGTCTCACAAGAGACAGCTATATTTGGGTCCTTTCAGCAAGATCTTGCTAGTGTATGCAATGGTGTCAGCGTTTAGAAGCTGATTATGGGACGGATCCCTGGATACAGCAGTCTCTAAATGGTCCATCCTTTCATCACAGCTACGAACTTTGTCTCTGTAGCTCCTTCCCTGGGTGTTTTGTTCCCAATTCTAAGAAGGTGCACAGTGTCCACACTTTGGTCTTCATTCTTCTTGAGTTTCATGCGTTTAGCAAATTGTATCTTATATCTTGGGTATCCTAAGTTTTGGGCTAATATCCACTTATCAATGAATACATATTGTGTGAGTTCTTTTGTGATTGTGTTACTTCACTCAAGATGATGCCCTCCAGGTCCATCCATTTGGCTAGGAATTTCATAAATTCATTCTTTTTAATAGCTGAGTAGTACTCCATTGTGTAAATGTACCATAATTTCTGTATCCATTCCTCTGTTGAGGGACATCTGGGTTCTTTCCAGCTTCTGGCTATTATAAATAGGGCTGCTATGAACATAGTGGAGCATGTGTCCTTTTTACCGGTTGGGACATCTTCTGGATATATGCCCAGGAGAGGTATTGCTGGATCCTCCGGTAGTACTATGTCCAATTTTCTGAGGAACCGCCAGACTGATTTCCAGAGTGGTTGTACAAGCTTGCAATCCCACCAACAATGGAGGAGTGTTCCTCTTTCTCCACATCCTCGCCAGCATCTGCTGTCACCTGAATTTTTGATCTTAGCCATTCTGACTGGTGTGAGGTGGAATCTCAGGGTTGTTTTGATTTGCATTTCCCTGATGATTAAGGATGTTGAACATTTTTTCAGGTGCTTCTCTGCCATTCGGTATTCCTCAGGTGAGAATTCTTTGTTCAGTTCTGAGCCCCATTTTTTAATGGGGTTATTTGACTTTCTGGAGTCCACCTTCTTGAGTTCTTTATATATATTGGATATTAGTCCCTTATCTGATTTAGGATAGGTGAAGATCCTTTCCCAATCTGTTGGTGGTTTTTTTGTCTTATTGATGGTGTCTTTAGCCTTGCAGAAGCTTTGTAGTTTCATGAGGTCCCACTTGTCAATTCTCGATCTTACAGCACAAGCCATTACTGTTCTATTCAGGAATTTTTCCCCTGTGCCCATATCTTCAAGGCTTTTCCCCACTTTCTCCTCTATAAGTTTCAGTGTCTCTGGTTTTATGTGAAGTTCCTTGATCCACTTAGACTTGACCTTAGTACAAGGAGATAGGAATGGATCGATTCGCATTCTTCTACATGTTAACAACCAGTTGTGCCAGCACCATTTGTTGAAAATGCTGTCTTTCTTCCACTGGATGTTTTTAGCTCCCTTGTCGAAGATCAAGTGACCATAGGTGTGTGGGTTCATTTCTGGGTCTTCAATTCTATTCCATTGGTCTATTTGTCTGTCACTATACCAGTACCATGCAGTTTTTATCACAATTGCTCTGTAGTAGAGCTTTAGGTCCGGCATGGTGATTCCACCAGAGGTTCTTTTATCCTTGAGAAGAGTTTTTGCTATCCTAGGTTTTTTGTTATTCCAGATGAATTTGCAGATTGCCCTTTCTAATTCGTTGAAGAATTGATTTGGAATTTTGATGGGGATTGCATTGAATCTGTAGATTGCTTTTGGCAAGATAGCCATTTTTACAATGTTGATCCTGCCAATCCATGAGCATGGGAGATCTTTCCATCTTCTGAGATCTTCTATAATTTCTTTCTTCAGAGACTTGAAGTTTTTAGGCATATTTTCTTTGAAATTGAATTAATCTACAGACACAAAGGAAAGCATCTTGGTTATGCTACACATCCCAGCATTTACTACACTATGTAAAGATATATTTTGTTGATAATGAAGTCAATTGATATCCTCTTTCCAATGCCATACTTCAGTCAGTGATGAATTGGGTCTTTCCTATCTTTCTATTAGTCACAATTGTTTTATTCATTGGTCAGTGGAAAACTAACACAATTTTACATACAGTTTCAGTGAAGTTCTCTCAAGGTTATTTTACAAGTCTAGTTATAATCCTTAACAAAATGTCCATAGTATTTGAATGTTGTGATCATAATTTGGAGTTTTTAAATTTTTACTATGTTAAGAATAGTTTCTAAAGTATCCTGTAGTTACTCATTGGTGAGAGGACTGATAAATGCTGAATCATTTATCTTGAGAACCAAATTAGGAAAAGATGTCAAGCACCCTTGTCATGACTTATTCACTTATTTGTACTAAATTATGAACCTTCAAAACACACACACATACAAACATACACACACTCCTACTCAAGATTATATGTTCTAAGCTTAATTTATTTTGAAAGAACCTGTAAGTTTTCTCAAAAAAATTGGCATATTGCTTATTGTTTTACCTTTTAAATCTAAAAAAAAAAAATATTTGTGTGTGTGTGAGTGTGAGTGTGAGTGTATCTGTGTGTTTTATTGGTTATTTCATTTATTTACATTTCAAATATTATCTCACTTATTCCTCTTTCTGGTTTCCCCTATACAAACCTCCTATTCCATCCCCTCCTCCCTTCTATGAGGGAGCTCCCGTAACCACCCACCCACCTATGCCTCACTGTCCTAGTATTGCCCTACTCTGGGGCATCGAGCTTACACAGGACATCCCCTCCCATTGATGCCAGATAAGGCAATCCTATGCTACATATGAAGCTGGAGCTATAGGTCCCTCCATGTGTACTCTTTGGTTGGTGGTTTTGTCCCTGGAAGCTCTGGAGTTTCTCGTTGGTTGATATTCTTGTTCTTCCTAGTAGGGTGCTAACCCCTTCATCTCCTTCATTCTTTTCCCTAACTTCTCCATTGGGGTCCCCATGCTCAGTCTGATGATTGGCTGCAAGCATCTACATCTGTATTGGTCAGGCTCTGGCAGAACCTCTCAGGAGACAACCATTCCAGGCTCCTGTCAGCAAGCACTTCTTGGCATCAGCAATAGAGTTTGGGTTTGCCATTTACAAATGAGATGGACCCTTAGATGGAGCAATCTCCGGATGGCCTTTCTTTCAGTCTCTATTCCACTCTTCATCCCTGCATTTTCTTTAGACAGGAACAATTCTGGATTAAAGTTTTGGATATGAGTGGGTGTCCCAATCCAATAACCAGGGGCTGTGCCTACCCTCTGGATATCTTTATTAATCAGTTTTTTAGTGTTTTTCTTGTTTTTTTTTGATGTGGTTTTGTATTGGAGTCATTAAATCTATACAAAGACATAGCTCTAAGTACTGCAGAATTCCTACTAATAAATAGATTGGTAGACTCAAGCTCTTATCTTGTTAAGTATGACACTGAATTAAAATATCGTTGTAATTGCCTCACAGTCTCTTTCATTGAGTTCTTAGGTGGCTAGTAAATTTTTAAACCAGATGGCTGCTCCTCTCTCTCTAAGCCCAAAAGTGTCAACTGTAATTAAGAATCTTATTTGGAAAGTGCATGCCAGTTAATTTATGGAAAGGAATATTGTTCATTATGTGAATGTGAAAATAAAACTAGGATTACAGTGCTTAGTTTTATTTAGCAGAATCTATTTTTATATTGAAATCTTAACTAAAATGCAAAATATTAGTGCAAAGTGAGTCCTGTAACTTCAATGACCTCCCATACCCAACAATGCAGGTAATCAATTTTAGTTTTAGTATAGAACAATACAGTCGTCATATATGTAATTTCATAAATAGTTCAAGTTAATAATAGCTTTAGAAATAGTTGTTAATTTTGATATTAGTTTGAATTTTAATCTTAAAATTTTAAATCTACTCAGATATTACATTAAGATCAAAAGCAATCAAAAGATGATTGCAATCTAGCATTGGCTATGTTTGAATCTACCATGCATTTCTGCAAGGAATAAGTTAATAATGAGCTGATAATGAAATTATAATACTGCAGCTTTGTAATTTCACTATCTCACATATACTAACAGCTCTAAAATTCATTTTGTTAATTATAAGATAATTTCTTTCTTAATAAGGAAAAATACGACAGTCATTTTATGGCCATGAGTCTTATAACAAAATTTGTTTCATGATTAGTTTCATCATTGAAAATGGTTATATTTTGAGAAATTCTATCATTGGTATTATGACTTCTTAAATTGAGTATTTAGACTACTACTAATTTTAAGAAATGGAAAAAGGAGTTCTGCCTCATTTACAACAACTTGTTTAATGCAGTCTTCAACTAAGGAACAAGAAACATTTTGCTTCCTGCTCCACTTTGTCCTTGGATTTTCTTTCATACTGATTTTTTTCTAAGTTAAAGGGTTTATTTATTTATTTATTTATTTATTTATTTATTTTTTACATTCACTTCTATGAGCTTCATTGTCTTCCAGTTGGTACTTTCTTTTTTTTTTTTTAATATTTTTTTTTTTAGGTATTTTCCTCGTTTACATTTTCAATGCTATCCCAAGAGTCCCCCATACCCACCCTCCCAATCCCCTACCCACCCACTCCCCCTTTTTGGCCCTGGGGTTCCCCTGTACTGGGGCATATAAAGTTTGCAAGTCCAGTGGGCCTCTCTTTGCAATGATGGCCGACTAGGCCATCTTTTGATACATATGCAGCTAGAGACAAGAGCTCCGGGGTACTGGTTAGTTCATATTGTTGTTCCACCTATAGGGTTGCAGTTCCCTTTAGCTCCTTGGGTAATTTCTCTAGCTCCTCCATTGGGGGCCGTGTGATCCATCCAATAGCTGACTGTGATCATCCACTTCTGTGTTTGCTAGGCCCCGGTATAGTCTCACAAGAGACAGCTATATCTGGGTCCTTTCAGCAAAATCTTGCTAGTGTATGCAATGGTGTCAGCATTTGGAAGCTGATTATGGGATCCCTGCATATGGCAATCACTAGATGGTCCATCCTTTCGTCACAGCTCCAAATTTTGTCTCTGTAACTCCTTCCATGGGTGTTTTGTTCCCATTTCAAAGAAGGGGCAAAGTGTTCACACTTTGGTCTTCGTTCTTCTTGAATTTCATGCATTTAGCAAATTGTATCTTATATGTTGGGTATCCTACGTTTCTGGGCTAATATCCACTTATCAGTGAGTACATATTGTGCGAGTTCCTTTGTGATTGGGTTACCTCACTCAGGATGATGCCCTCCAGGTCCATCCATTTGCCTAGGAATTTCATAAATTCATTTTTTTAATAGCTGAGTAGTACTCCATTGTGTAAATGTACCACATTTTCTGTATCCATTCCTCTGTTGAGGGGCATCTGGGTTCTTTCCAGCTTTTGGCTCTTATAAATAAGGCTGCTATGATCATAGTGGAGCATGTGTCCTTTTTACCGGTTGGGGCATCTTCTGGATATATGCCCAGGAGAGGTATTGCTGGATCCTCCCGTAGTACTATGTCCAATTTTCTGAGGAGCCTCCAAACTGACTTCCAGAGTGGTTGTACAAGCTTGCTTATACTATATATTCTAAACTACGGGAAGGGTGCTTTCAGATTCTATGTGTCTAATAATCTGAGCCCTGTTGTCTCAGTGTTCTCTGTCACTAGCAGCCCAGACTACCTTCAGTATCTAAGAAGAAATCAAGGGAAAGAATACTGTACTGCAGTGGTTTGGGAGTCAATTAGAGTATCCTGACCAACTCAAACTAAGATTTCTCATGCCAAGGACAAGGGTGTTATTTGGGTAGGCAGAACTATCATGGTGAGCACTGTCAGCCATGTGACAAACTTCATTCAAGATCAATATATGAAAGCAAGATATGGAATCCTTTAGTAAAAAAAAAAAATGGGAGTAATGCAATCTACCAACAAATAATGCCTTATTAATCCAACATCAAAATAATCTTAAAGATTAAAACTATAGTAGATATTAAAAGATTGTTCAGTGGACCCAATATTTGGGGAAAATAGATATTGATAATAAAGCCACTGATGAAACACATGCTTGATTTAAAAATTATACAATGTTACAAAGGAAGTTTATAAAGCATGAAAATGATTGGAAAAGGAGCATTCACAGAAATGAATAAATAACAAGGGAGAGTCAGTGCTTTCATAAGTAAGGACTATTAATTTATTCAATAAAATCCTACACAAAAACATGGAATATAAAAAATAAATTAATTTCAAATTTTAATTAATTAATTTAAAAAGCATATAGTAACTAAAGAACTTTTAATAAAGTAAAACTGACATATTTTTAAAAGTAGAAATGAATGAATGATAAGAATAAAAGCAAATTCAGAACTATTTGAGATGGGATATAAACTACAAATCTCCAAAGAAAAAAATGATAAAATCTTAGTTGTTATTATTGTCAGTGCAGAAAAGTTTTGTTAGTTAAAATTAAGCAAAATAGAAAATAGGTAAAATTATTAGACTTGGGATAAAACTGGAAGTAAATATATTTAACTGTAAAGTATCTGGTACATATTTATAATAAAATTTATGACAATGTTATGCAAACTGATCTTGAAATGCACCTAAGAATCAAATTTTTATTACTGACACAATTTACTTTATTTCCTAAAACATCTTAAATGCCACCTATTTATATGAAATTCTGTATAATTCTCATAAAATACAAGAGCAGGACTATATTGCTAGATGTTTGCTTTAATTTAATTTAAATGAAGATTTAAAATAAAAATACATGAAAATATCTATAGAATTCTTAAAAATATAAAATGGTGAAAAGTATCAAGATTTGTTATGAGCTATTACACATATAAGGTAACTTAAAACATTGCAGTAATAGCTCAATAATAGATCAATTGTAGATGAATAGCTCAATAGTTAAGGAGAATAAAGATAATCTAATTTGTTTAGTAGCAGTAACTACTAAAGTTGACATGAGAGAATAAGTTTTTTTTTTAAATATTTTAAAAATTAGGTTAGTGATTGTGAAACAAACAAACAAAAAAGCTGGCATGTGTCTGCTTGCTTAAATAGTTTCAGATGTGAACAATAATAACATTTTAAATATCAAAAATAAAATTCCAGAATAAGGGATGCATTTCAGTCATCAAGGGTACTTGGCTTGTTACCATGAAATTATGCCTACAGTCTCCAGCAGGACATACCCTGGGTGTGGGACTCATCCATAATCACTGAATTAGGGATAGGATGGCAGGAAAATTAGAATCATACACTACACAGACATTTAAAGTCAGCCCAGAAAGAAACATGAGCAGTATGCGTACATATATCTGTGTGTTTGTGTGTGTGTATGAGTGATGTATATGTGTATTTGTATGAATGTGTATGTGTAAGTGTACATGTATTATATTTGTTTTTGTGTGTATACATACATATGTATATATACATGTATATATATATCTACACATATATATACATATATATATATATCAGTAAAATTTTCTGTGCACACAAAAATTCCCTAAATTATGAGAATAATCCCTTTAAAGTTGCATAGTTGCACACAGTATACATGAAAAATACTTTCAACCATAACTGAAAGTAATGTCATTTTATTTAGTATCATCATGCTTGAAATAACATACTCTGCTTCATGTTAAAGGGAATTTCACATTTGTTTTAATTGCATTATTAAATCTAATCATTAAGCACCTTAATTTTCAAATCCTTAATGGGCTTTCAATATGCAGATACACTATCAAAAATACATAATAAATGATTATAAAGACATTGATAATTTTATTATTATCTAAAAGTGACATTTTCAAATTTTACTTTCAAAGGAAAGAATTTACACAAATTCCAGGGTTTGGAATTGTTGAATCATCCTATGTATCAGAACTCAGGAAAACATTATGTACACAGGATGAGTGAAGCAAAAGAAATACTTTATCAGAAACAGCACCATATTAATTAATCTTTGCACCAGTTGGTAATTTGGCAGTAATATAATGTTGTGATCCATGAACAGAATTTCTGATTAGAGTAGTGTCCAGAGAACTTGGTTTTATTGTAATGAACTGTAAATGCTGAAAGCTTTTAAGAACTCTAATTAAAATGTTAGAAGATTGATCTACAAAAAAGTAAATTAGGTCAGCTATCTTTGTAGTGAGGAAAAACAACTTAAATTAATTCTTCAATTGAAATATTGTTGTTTTTAACTCTGAACATGGTTTTTAAATTTTATTTTTTGCTAAAGGTATTTTTTTATTTTTAACCAAAATTTTCCCTTTTTTACGGTCACTAAAAATTAAGGAAAGGCAATACTTAGATGCATTTCTCTCCAGGCTATTCCTACATACATTTTGCTTTCTAAAAACTGAAAATATAAAGTTAAAATGCCTTAATCTATCCTCTATTAAAGTGACTTTAACCAGCATCTATATTTCTTCTATGCACATTGGAAGATTGCTTGACCCTAAGAGGTAATACACAGAATAAAATATAATGTTACAAAATTTGACAAGACTGGCTATTTCTACAAAAGGAAAATATGACATCATGAAATAAAATATAAATTTATGCATTGGAGTTAATTATATACAGTATAATTTAATACCAGTCTTATGCTTACATAGGAGAGTATTTAAGTGGATCATACCTGTGGCAATGTAGAATATCTGTATTATTACCAGATTAAGTACAGATTCTGTCTCAACAAAAATAAGTTTCTTGATTTTGATATGATGATACACACAGCAATCTCATTTGTAATTTTGTATCAAATATTGATTACATAAATATACACAGGAGCTTGTTTCTACAAAGCTGTTCTCTAAATTGATTTCTGATAATTATTCCCTAACATACATGTTTGTCATTCAGAAAATATTTCTATATGTGCAAAACACTAAAATGAATACCAAGAAGAAAAATTAATTCAAGATGTTAGAAAGAAATATTTACAAATTTGAAGGAGCAATAAAAGACAGTACATGGGCATTGAGTCACAGATGGCTTAGAGGTTGCAATCTAAATTTTTCAGTGATATTAAGTGTAAACAAAGATAAGCACCCAATTTTTTTTTCCTTTTTCTTTTTCTTTTTTTTTTTTTTTGGTTTTTCAAGACATGGTTTCTCTGTATAGCTCTGGATGTCCTGTAACTCACTGTAGAACAGGCTGGCCTCAAACTCAGAAATCCACCTGCCTTTTCCTCGCAAGTGCTGGGATTAAAGACATGTGCCACCACTGCCCAGCAAGCACCCAAATATTAACAATTTCATATACTGCAGAAAATTTGAGGTATATTTATTTAACTGTATGTCTTGAAAAACTCCATATGTCATGAAATAACACATATTTTCATAATAGTAACACACAAATTTAGTGTCCATTAAAATGTGTTGTTAGGTTGAATTAACAAGCTCTCCGCTGCTTAAATGAAGTATCTGAGAGAGTTATTTTTGAAGTCAAGATAGTTATTTGGCCTATAAATTTGTAATGTCAATGTAAAATTTTGTAGCTCATGGGGAAACACATATATTTAGAGACTATATCTAACCAGGTTTTCAGATTGTAAGGCAGGAAGCTTTCCATTATTATGACATCCCCAAGAGTCCTGTGTCTTAAGGACCCACTGTATTTTCTAATAAACATATTTTAAGGATTAAACCTTCAAAATAAAGACACTTGAAGTAATTATCTATATTTAAGCCATAAACCACACACACACACACACACACACACACACACACATACAAACACACATACATGCACATGTGTATGCACACACATGGTAATACATATGCTTGCAAACATTCATATAATATATATGTGTATAATATAGATATATAGAGACATATTTATACAGAGATCTATCTATCTATCTATCTATCTATCTATCTATCTATCTATCTATCTATCTATCTATCATCTATTTATCTATCTATCTATCTATCTAAAATACGTATATATTATATCCAGCAGAAGTTTAATATTTCCCTGTTGTGAAGAACATCCAAATCAAATGACAAGGCAGTGACATAAGAGAAAAACAAACAAAGGCAGTTTACAGAAAGAAATGAATATGTTTTATGTTTCTTAAGCTTGTGAAACTATTGAAGTCATTCACTCAAAAGAAAATGCAATTTCAATTTAAAACTAAATTGAGTTCTCATTTTCAGTTCAGTTTTATAAATGAAAACTGGCAAACCCCCAAAGCTTAACATTTGTCATTTGAGAGGTTCTAAGCCTTCATCTACTTTCATCCTAGGGACAAAGAAAATGGCCGAAGCTTTGATGGAACCAAAAAATATTAATAACTAGAAGTATGTTAAGACTGAAAATTTCATAAAAAGCTTCCTTGGTGGGCTCCCTGTCAGTTATGGATCACCAAGAGTACATGAACTACATCTGCAAAAGTATAGGACTACTTTTAAATGCAAAAACTAGAAAGAAGTAAAGCCGTCACAAACAGTTTTAACTTAACAAATTATAGTCGCATATTGGTTGAAAGGTTATAGCAACAATAAAATAGATCCTTCCAAATTATTTTATATGAATTCAAATTTTTTATTTTTGACAGCCTAGATATTTGTTGTTATTACGAAAATAGTCAGATATGGGAAAGTGTGCAGGACCCAAAGGGCTTGAGGAGGTCAGGAAAAAAACAAAAACAAAAACAAACAAACAAACAAACAAAAAACTACAACCATAAGGAAAAAAATTCCACGGAACTAAGAGATTGTGAAACAGCAAGCACGTGGCCTGCATGAGTCTGCACCAAATCCTTTGCATAGATAATACAGCTTTAATTTCAGTATTTTTATGGGACTTCTGAGTGTACGGAGAAGTGGCTCTCAGATTCCTGTGCCTTCTCTTGTGTTCTTTTGGTTTGCCTTGTCCAATTTCAATGTGATAGGTTTTGTTTTATCTTACTATATTTTATTTTGTCATGTTTGGTTGCTATTTCTTAGAAGTCTGTTCTTTTCTAATGAGACAGAAAGGGAGTGGATCACTATGGGAGGGGAGGTGGAGAGGGATTGAGAGGAATAGAGAAAGGGAAACTGTAATTAGGATACACTGTATGAGAAAAGATACATATTTTTTTTAAACTGTTTTGAGGATTTAATGGCAGGGTTGGGGTAGGAAAATTCTAGCTGCTGCTCTTACCTTTCTTTGGCAAGGAGCCTGTCCATAGGTGGGATGAGGTTGACTATGGAGTATGGAATTGGTTAGGGGACATCTAGAGCCCCCCCCCCAATATTTCTAGGCAGCATGATGTCTCTTCCTGCTGGTGAGGAGGAATGTCTAGTAGCATTGAGGCTAGTGTGACCATGGGCAGGTCCTCTCACATGAGTATCCTTGACCATTTCCTTCAAGTTTTGAGGAGCTTGCCCATAGCCTCTGGGAAGTCTGGTTTGGTCATTGTCCCTCTGAGGCCTAAGATTCCTCCCCATTGTTCCTAACTCCTGTCTTAAGGAGTCCAGGGACAGTCTGATAGGCATTCTTTTTGCGGGGGCTGGACGGGAGGAGGTTATTCAGGTCTTGTGGAAAGATGGGTGGCTCAGATAGGGCCAGTGGTGGCCCTGAAACATTACAGTGAGGTTTGAATGCTTGATATTTGAGGAATGAGCTGGGCTCAGTGGTGGTGGCAGTGGCAGCAGCATAGGACAGAACGGTGGCCCAAGCCCAGAGACTAGTGTATATCTAAGGCCTATGGTCCCAAAGTCCTTCCAATATGGGGTCAACAGTCCTAATATAGGGTTAGATAGTGAGAAGGGCAGATGCAGAAAGGGTGGCCAGAAGGGGGCAGAGTGCAGATGGCGGAAGTTCCAGGGCTCAGAGCTTGTGAGGGTTTACCTTGTAGGTACCCTTGTACTGGAAGCCCACTCTCCTCATCAGTTCATCTGCCTCTGTGGGGCCACGGCTGCCATATACATAGGGGTAGGGCTGGGGCTTTTCTCGATCAATCTTGTGCAGCAGTGGTGTGAAGATACGCCAGGCTTCTCTGAGTTCATCAGTACGGACAAAGTGCATCTGGCACCCACAGAAGATATCCAGGATGAGGCGTTCATAGGCACCAGGGAGCTTCACATTCTTGTATCTGTTGCCAGAAGTTAGGTCCAGCTCTGACTCCTCAGGGTTAAAGAACATGCCAGGCTTCTTGGTCATCATCTTGGTGTATACTGCCTCATTGGGCTGCACACGGATGACCAGCTCATTACGCTTGCACTGCTGGTGGAAGATGTCGCCTGGTACATCTCGGAACTGCAGTCTCACTTCAGCTTTGCGTTCATTCAGGGCTTTGCCACAGCGCAGTATGAAGGGTACCCCATCCCACCGTTCACTCTTCACATAGAGGACAGCTGCAGCAAAGGTGGCAGTTGTGGACCCACGGGGTACTGTGGGGTCATCTAAGTATCCATTGGCAGCTTCTCCTTCTCCATTGGGGTTCCCCACATACTGGCCAAGGATCACATTGTCAGTTTCCACCTCTGAGATACGTTTCAAAACTTTGACCTTCTCATCACGAACATCATCTGAATGTGTGGTAGCAGGCTTTTCCATGGCCACCAGACACAACATCTGCAGGAGGTGGTTCTGCATAACATCCCTGATGATCCCAAATTCATCAAAATAGCCCCCACGACCCTCAGTACCAAAGGGCTCTTTAAAAGTGAGGATCACACAAGCAATGTTGTCTCGATTCCAGATAGGGCCAAAGATCCTGTTGGCAAACCTCAGCACCATGAGATTCTGGACCATCTCTTTGCACAGGTAGTGGTCAATACGGTAGATCTGGTCCTCACGGAAAAGAGAGGAGATGTGGTTAGACAATTGATTGGAGCTCTGCAGGTCTCTCCCGAAGGGTTTCTCCACTATAATGCGGTTCCAGCCTGTCTGACTCATGCAGGTCTCTTGAATGTTCTTGGTGACTGCTTCATAGACTGTGGGGGGCAAGGCCAGGTAGAATAGATGGTTGGCCTGCATCCCCTGGTGCAGGGCATTTATGTAGCTGTTGAGGTGCTTATAGGAGGCTGGATCATCATACTGGCCAACTACATAGGAGTTACGGGCAAAGAACTCCTCCAGCTTGGGTCTTTCTTCTGGAGTGGCTTTAAAGAAGGGTTCACTCTGCTTTTGGATGTCATCCACTGTGAGTTGTGAGCAGGCATAGCCCACAATGAAGGTGTCTTTGGGTAGAAGACCATCCCGGAACAGCCACCAGATGGTAGGATAGATCTTCTTCTTGGCCAGGTCACCCGATGCACCCATGATGATAAATATGTGTGTATCAGCTTGGTGGAAAGCATCATCTTGGTACAACTCTTCCCTCAGGATTCCACACATTTGGGTCCGGGTTAGGGTCACCTGCTCTGCCATAATGTTTTCTAAGTTTAGTTGCCGATGCCAAACACGTTCACAGATCTGTAGTGCACAGCCCGTTTCCCAAGAATCTATTTTTAATAAAAGGGAAAATTTAGAAATCATTCTGCCATGTAACCCAGCTATATATTTCCTTGCCAAATGCCCAAAGGGCTCATTGTATTCTATAGATGTGTGCTCAGGTATGTTCCTTGTCACCCATCCCATTCAGGAAATGAAACAACCTAAGATTTCCCTTCAATAAATGTCCTTCAGTAGATGAACAAATAACATAAATGTTTAAATATGCACAATTGATTACTAATCAGATAAAAAGAAAAGTGATATCATGAAATTTGCAGGCAAATGAGTGAATCTAAAAAAGATTATATTGAGTGGAATAATCTAGACCCAGAATGACAAATGATGAATGTTGTATTAGACATCTTTCTAATGCAGCTAATAACTCCAAATTCTCAGATGTGCCTATAGAACAAGGAGTAACTGCAAAAATAAGGAACATATAAAGAGAGAAAGGGATTGTTCTTCATGTATGAATAGCAGAATACAGGTGATACAAAGCAGGAAACATGTCAGGTCTGAGATCAGGGCTTGAACTGGGGAGTGAGGAGGAAGTCACATAGAGAAATAAGAGGCATGAGGGACAATAATAGCACCACATACTTTGAATAAAGCCTCAAGGAATCATTTTGTGTTATATTTACCTAAAATTATTCATAAAATATATGTATTGCATATGTATATATGGAAGATATGCTATTTGGGCAAATAATGCTCCTGACAAGAAAAATAGACCAAGAAATTCCCCAATACTAGGCAAGAGGATCCTAATTTTCAAATCGTGGGTCAGGGTAGTCCAAATAATTGTCAAAACAGTATAGACTATCACTGTTTCCCTTGGTTGCCTCTTAGTGGTTGTAGGTAAGTCTCATTGATGAAGACACTGTACAGTCATTACACAGGGCTTGTATTATTTGAGCTAATTTAACATCAAAGCCTTCCTCCTGCAGTCTGTCTTCCATGACACTAGAAAACCCTACACAAGCTGCCAAAAGAGCAAAGCAATTAATATCCACACCCAACAACAACACCCATGAAACACAACAATGACCAGCATGCCAAGAATACCATACAGATACAATTAAGTAGTATTCTTATGTTGGCGATAAACAACAGTTGTGTAATTGTACTTATGGCACAACCAGAAGGAAAACATGCCTGTTGCTGAATGACAAATATGAATATATAAAAAGTAACAGAAAGGACATTACTGTCTCTAGGCATTGTGAAGATGAAGGTTTATTGTAGACTTGTGCAGGTGCACATTCAGAGTCAGGGACCTCTGCAAGACTTCAGAGTGGTCATAACTACACTAAGCTGTGCGGTTTGAAGAGACGGGGAGGGGAAAGGAGAGAAGAAAGAAAGAAATCAGGTGCAGAAGACAGGAGACCAAAAATAGTATAAAGAACTGTAAACCAAAATGGTTGAATTAGGTAAGGAAGAGAATCACTGTCCCCTGTGCTAAAAAGTTCATGGTAGGGGGTGGGGTATGCCACCCAGTATAGCCAGGTAGCAGTTAGGAATTTAGGGATTCATGGAGAACATTCAGGTCTGTGTCTGCTTCGATATCATAAATAGGCACCTCAGCCATTTGTTCCAGGTTTAAAACCTAGACTAGAAACCTAGCAGACTAAAGCTAATGAGGTCATAAATCTTAGGCAAGAATCTACTACCCCCATTTTGCTTGTTTTTCCTAGATGCTTTTTATTAATACCCTTATTCCCACTGATAAGAGTAGACAACACCCACACATAAAAGCTTCTCTTTACAATGCCAAATGTGGTGATGTGTGAGACCCCGACTTAGAGCATTTCTCCCTAGAAGATAAAGCCCCTGGATGTTCCCCAAACGTGTTTTCCATGATCTTTAAAAATACAGCTAGAAAGAAGCTCTTTGTTCTCTATAGCCAGCAAAAGACCTTTTTGTTTCTATACTTTACAACCAGAGATGCCTGCCTTCCTGTGCCAAGGACAGGCACCAGAGAGTTGGCTACAGCTCCTTTCCCCCACCAGAAAGGAGCTGTAGCCAACTCTCCTCCCAACTCCTCCCAACTCCTCCCAACTCCTTCCAATTCCTCCCAACTCCTCCCATCTCCTTCCAACTCCTCCCAACTCTCCTCCCAATTCCTCCCAATTCCTCAGCTAGATGTTAAAAGCCCCCTACTGTGTCCTCTCTAGGTAGACCTGCCCTGCACTGTGGAGGGACTTCATCCTCAGCTAGCTGATAATAAAACCTCTTGCAGTTTGCATCAGGTGTGGTTTTCTCTCTGGACACTGGGGTGCTGGCCAACTCATCCAGGGACTTGAGTGGAGGCCCAGCTCCAGGGGTCTTACAGATGCATGTCTTTAATCCAAGACCTCAGGAAGCTGTTTTATAAATCCAAGTGCCCAAGTATGAAGCTGAGCCCTGCATGCCTGTGATCCCAGTGATAGAAAAATTAGAGATAGGAGAAGCAGCAGGGCTTACTAGCAGCCAGATGACCTCCAAGCTGAGTGAGAATCCACGAGGAGAATAATAGAAGGGAAACTAAACATCGCTGTTGATGTCCTTATGTTCACAGGCATGTGTGAACCAGAGCATGGATATGGACATATCACATGCTTAAAGACATAGATAAATAAGTAAAAATGAATAAATTATAAAGAAAAAATATAGTCATAGAAATTCTTCAGAGAAGTGAAACATTAGCAGTTAAAGAACATAGGTGAATTATTGTAGCTTACATGAAGTCGTGGGCCTTTGTGAAGAAACAATGGAATTATCATTCTAGAACGAAGGCACTAGTGTGGTTCTGAAAATAAGAGTCACTTAAAAGGATTTAATAATTCTCACTCATCCCTTCTGTGCCTCTCTTTGCACAGGCCCAATACAAGTAGGGAATTTTCTGGGCTGGCCACATAGTTCTTGCTATCAGGACCACTCTACACTTTACAGGAAGGACGTTAGAGTATCTGGTGGAAAACGAAAGTGAGAAAAGAGTAAAAAATGTTTCTGTGTTACATGTAATTCCTAACCCCACATGTAAGGTTCAGGTACTCAGACCGGAAAATAAGGAGGTAAATAAACTACAGAATAGGAACATCAGACAGCACATCAATCACCGAGACTTCTGTTGTGAACTTATTGCAAGAAGGTACTCTACACACACAAACACTGTGGGAAGCGGTGCAGCCGCAGGCCCCTTGAAACCTACTTGTTTACTGCCTTGCCCGAACATTCACAGTGAGGCTGCATGCGTGGGCTGCCTGCCAGGCTGGACAGTTCCTTGAGATCCAGACCTGTCAACCTATCTGTGAATGACCTAAGCTCCTGCCTGGAACGTGTGTGAATTCTGATTGGATGAGGTGGGGGGTGGAGCTAGAAGGGGAGGAGTCGCCAGTAGTGAGGTGAGCTGTTTTTTAGCCCTTGCCCTAGGTAGAAGCCAGAAGTAGAATAGGAGTAGTTTAGACCTTGCCTGAAGAAGAAGCTGCTGGGGAAGGAAGCTGTAAAAGAAAAACCCCCGAAGAAAAGTTGCTGTGTGAGCCCGACTTGGTGCCTGTGTTGTTCTTCTCATCACCTGCTCAGAGGACCTGCAACAAAACACCCTCCCCCCACCCTACACACACATAACACACCAGTAAATAACTCTTTATGGAAAACAATAAGAATCTACAGTTCCTAAAAATACATCTAAATCAATATCTTCTTTTAAAAAATTATGTCAAGCATGCTAAAGTGAATGATGTGACATCTCTACTACATTTTAAAATGCTTTTGCAGTTTTCGGTTGTTCCTACTATAGTACATGTTCTTACAGAAGCATAACCTAGATTTAGTTGAATATTTTTGGCTGACATTATGGAAACTTTAATATTACAAGTTGATAGAACTTTTTTGCTTAATTTCAATACTATGCAACTGAGTTTAACATAATTCCATAATTATTGAATTTTGCCTTGAAAGATTTTAAATTATTTTTATATAAATTATTCTTAATTTAATCGGTCATTGCTTATTTTAATTAAAATTATAAACATAACATATAGTATCTGATATGTAGTTGTGTTATAATTTAGGAGTGAAATTATTTTTACACATAAACTTACAAAATTTGGAGAATTATGTAGGAATTATTTTCAAGAAGACTTTGACTCTAAGTGTGGTATAATATCTGTAGCTACATAGCAGTGCTGATAATCATTATGAGTTACTCAGTGAAATCTAATTAATAATTGTATTACAATATTTATTTGGATACAGTAAAGTGCCTTATTTTATGTCCTCAACCCTGTTTCCTTTAGTTGTCTAAAAATAAGAAATTATGGATTCTAACTCTTTTTGATATATACTTGACACATTTCTTAACATTAAATGAATTATTTCTACATTCACTGATCCTGGGAACAAACACATATTTGATAGAAGTTTGATTGCATCTAAGAATATGTTAAACTTTGATTTATCACAAAACTTGTTATCTGGGAACCATAGACAAATAGCAAGCAAAAGGTTTTCTTAACCCTACACAGTTACCATAGAAAATTATCCATTCCTAGTCCTTTATATATGATTTTGCCCATTTATTTCTTAAAATAATTGATTAGAGACAAAGCTAATAGTTGATACATTAAAAATTGAAAATGGTATATGCTACATGTAAGGCTTAACTTTGATCAGTTCATAGTACCCTGATATTTGGTCAAAGAGAATTACAGATGTTGCAATGACAATTTTTTAAAATAGGCTTAACATTTTTATCAGTTGACCTTTGAGGAAACCATACTAGTCTTCATAATGAAGTCGTTTCACCTAATTAGTTGGTATTAGTAGAATTAATGTTGACCTTTGCAAACAAGAGGGAATCTTAATTTCTTCTCTAAACCATATCTCCTTACTAAATGTGGTTTGGCTGAATATTTTATCTGTATCTTTGAATCGGGATTAGCCTCAATTTGCTTAGAAAAATCTAATGAGTAGATATAATATTTCCTTCTTTTCCTGCTATGGATTCACAATCTTATATAATTTCTTTCTCCCTGGTTGACTCTTGTCAATCAAACTAAATCACCAGCCCAGCTGAGTGCTGTATGATGAGATAGTCTAGCAGAATTTCTAAATCCCTATAGCTCCTTTTGCCTTATTTACTTTACCACATGCCTGCTTCATATTTTTCATTTATTATTATTATTATGATGATGATGATGAGTTTTTATTAGATATTTTCTTTATTTACATTTCAAATGTTATCCCCTTTCCTGGTTTCCCACTGTCCTAAAACGCCCTTTCATATCCTCCCTCACCGTGCTTCTATGAGGGTGTTCATCCACCCACCCACCCACTCCCATGTCCCTGCCCTCGATTCCATTACACTGATTATTAGTATTAGTATTAGTATTAGTATTAGTATTAGTATTAGTATTAGTATTAGTATCAATCTTTATTCCCCTCCTAGGACATACTCAGACAGGCCTCATGTCTCTCAAGGGTGAGAGGCTTCTTTTCTCACTGAGCAGGCAGTCCTCTGCTGTATGGGTGTCGGAGCCTGGAATCAGCTAGTGTCTTCTGCCTAGTTGGTCGCTCAGTGTCTGAGAGATCTCGGGGGTGCAGGTTAGTTGATACTGATGGTCTTCCTATGGGGTTGCCCTCCTCCTCAGCTTTGTCCAGTCTTTCCATAATTCAACCACAGGGCTCCCTGACTTTGTCCATTTTTGGTTGTAAGTATCTGCAGTTGGCTCTTTCAGCTGCTTGTTGGGCCTCTCAGAGGGCAGCTATACTAGGCTCCTGTCTGTATGCAGACCATAGCATCAGTAAAATGTCAGGCCTAGGATCTTCCCCTTGAGCTGGATCCTGATTTGGGTTGGTCACTGGACCTCCTTTCCCTCAGTCTCTTCTCCATTTTTGTCCCTCCAGTTCTTTTAAACAGGAACAATTCTGGGTCAGCATTTTTGACTGGGACAGCAACCCCATCCCTCCACTTGATGCCCTGTTTTTCTACAGGTGGGAGACTCAACAAGTTCCCTCTCCTCACTGTTGGGCATTTTATCTAAGGTCTTCCCTCTGAATCCTGTGAGTCTCTCTTCTCCAAGGTCTCTGGTATATTCTAGAAGGTTCCCCCACTTCCTACCTCCTGAGGTTGCCTGTTTCTTTTCTTTCTTTCTGGCCCTCAGGGTTTCACTCCTGATTCTCCACCCCCAATACCTGATCATATTCCCCAATTCCCCTTCCTTTTAGCTCCTTTTGTGAATTAAACATTTTTACCCTGGTGGGAGGAGACATATAAAACAGATAATTATAGATTATAGAAGGCTCAGGAAGCTCAAAAAACACAAGGACATGGAATGCTAAGAGGTTTGAAAGTTGTACCTTTGAGTTTTTCTTTTAAAATATGATATAAATGCATCATTTCCCCTTTTCCTTTCCTCTCTGGAAAAAAACTCTCATATGCTCTTACTTGTCCTCTTTCAAACTCCTGGCCATCATTCATTATGTGTTGTTATCCACATAGTTGTGTGTGTGTGTGTGTGTGTGTGTGTGTGTGTGTGTATTCTTAAATATAACCTGCACAGTATGCCACTTGTATATATGACTTGTATGTCTGTTTTCAAGGCTGAATATATGCTATTAGATAATCAATTAGTCTGCACT
The DNA here is from genome assembly GCF_978045245.1 of Mus caroli. Taxonomy (NCBI): domain Eukaryota; kingdom Metazoa; phylum Chordata; class Mammalia; order Rodentia; family Muridae; genus Mus; species Mus caroli. The sequence continues at coordinate 64,247,405 of NW_028227259.1, read as the reverse complement.
TTTGTCCAAATCATTTCATATACTGCTCAATATTCTACTTCAAATTCATGGCTATTTTCCACTAGTTTTTATTAGTTATATTAAAATTTATTAGTGGAATTGTTTTGTTTAATTTTAATAAATTTAGTATTTACTAACATTTAATATCTTGTTTTTGTATATTTTGAAAGAATCTAATGTTCAGACAGCTGTGGTTACACCAATATATATGTGCCACTACGGCACACTTAACATTATTATGCCATGCTGAAAAGGCATGGATTGAAAAATATAAGATTAAATAATAACATGAGATATTACATTTTACACATCTAAGTGGTAATTTCCTACCTTCAGTCAGCTATAGGAAACATTTACTTTCATTCAAGAAACATACTAGTAAAGCAATTTTGTTTATATTTCTTATTAATATTAATAATATTTCTTAAAATATTATTGTTTTGTAATTTCATAATTTATTAACTCAACAATTTCACATTCATAGGGTAATTTATTTGCTTGAAGATTTTTTTTTTCAAATAAAAACAGGTGTATCTTATCTAGACTGAAGTGAGAAAATGGGAAATAGCATTAAAAAAAAAGATTTATGTTTACAAAGAATGGATTTAATACTTCATAATGTATTGTGGAGATAACATGTACTGTACCAGTGGAGCACAATAAAAAAGGTAAAAAATCTTAGGACTAGTTGATGACAATAGGAGGTCCTGGGAATGGATCTCAGAGGTTAGGCAACTGTTTAGCATATGCAAGAATATAGATCTATGTTCAACATTACAAAATTAATAAACAATGAAATAAAATTACTGAGTTATAAATGAAGAAGCTCTTTTCCTTCTTCAAAACCTGTGAAATAAATTATTACAAATTTCACAAGCAAGAGCAGTGAAGGATTTTATGTAAGGAAGCATCATGATTCTATCTATGAATCTCAGTGACTCAGATTGCTGGTATTTTATGATGTCCTGTAACACTATACAACCCTGACATCTTTTCATCTGTATACATTGGGTTGTTGCTCAAGCCATTTTGACATATACTGCATAATTAATGTGTCTATATAGTTATGTCACACATTATTTTCTGTGAAGACATAAAAGTGACAATATAATCAATCATACTTAAAAGAATCACACGATAATGGAATTTTAATACATAAATAATCCTATGATAAAATATTTGTGTCTTCTAGTTAGACCTGTGTGAGATCATGCTAGTTTGAGCAATATTATTGTTGGGACAGGGCAGTACGCTGGTTACATGTCCTCTTCTTGTTTGACTAATAACAATTATAAACTAGTTTTGATCATGTTGTTTTTCTCTTTACTGTTATGGAGTAGAATAAGAATTTTGACAATGTCACAAACAATTCTTTTCTTTTTTTTTTTTTTTCTTTTTTTCTTTTTTTTTTTTTGGTTTTTCGAGACAGGGTTTTTCTGTGTAGCCCTGGCTGTCCTGGAACTCACTTTATAGACCAGGCTGGCCTCGAACTCAGAAATCCTCCTGCCTCTGCCTCCCGAGTGCTGGGATTAAAGGCGTGCGCCACCACGCCGGCAACAATTCTTTTCTATTTTTCTAAAAACTGCTGCAAATATTGATGAAGACAGTACAAAAAGTTATGTACAATAAAATTACTGTTTGTTTATAATTTTTATATTTTTATGATAAAATTTTTAGCACATTTGGAATGTGGAATCATATGTAAGAAATACTTATTCTTCATTTACTTATTTTTTTTTTTTTTAGTCTTTCAAGGCTGTGAGAAAAGTTTAAAGTCCTTTCTCAATTGTGTAACATGTAGATATATTACATAATATATTAAGATAAGCAGTAAATATTTTTACCAGCACATGTTCTAAAATAACAAAAGTTATTATTTCTTAGGAAACTATTTTGTACTATTTACTAATTCTGTCCAGTTTATTTTCCAAAATCGGTGTGCTGTTCTAAATAAGAAAGTGATAGTAACAAAATACCACTAGAGGTCATTCTGCCTGAGATAATCTATTTTTATATGTTTTACTTTTTAATTATTTTATTTATTTACATCAAATGCTGGTCCCTCCTGGTTACCTCTTCACAGAGACCCTTTCTGATCCCCTTCCCCCTTCTCTTCTAAGAAGGTGATCCCCAGGCCCTGCTTGTCTCCCTATTCTGACTTATCAATTATCCACTAGGTTAAGCACATCCTCTCTCACTAAGGCCAGACAAGGCAGTTCTGGTTGCAGAATTGACACCAGAGTCAGACTGCAGCTTTAGGGAGTGTTTCTGCTCCATTTGTTGGGGGGCCCACATGGAGATGGAGCTGCATGTCTGCTACATTGTGAGGGGACTTTATTAAAGCCCAAGTGAGTTCTTTGGTTGGTGACTCAGTCTCTGAGAGCTCCCAGGGGTCCAGACTACTTGAGTCTCTTGGTCCTTTTGTGGGGTTGCCATTTCACTCTGACTCTGCAATCCTTCACCCAACTCTTCCATATAACGGTCCTTGACCTCTGTCAAGGGCTTGTCTGTGGGGCTGGGATAGGTTTCAAGTTGGGTTGGTTATTGGTTGGCCATTATTTCAGTCTCTTTCATCTTAGACCCTGCAAGAAATAATTTTATTATTATTAAACTTCAAGCTTCATAGTGGAGAAAAAAATAATCTCACTAATTGAACTGTTTATAATTTGTGTTTAAATTTAGACACCATCTAAATAATATTGTATTGCATTGGGCAAATAATTTAGGAGCTACAAAACAAAAAGGAAAGGCAACTAGAAGGGAGGATTAAAATTAATGAGCTACTTTAAATAAATAAAATTGCATTTGAAAATGGGCAATCAGTAATGAAAGTGACATTGATAGGTTATCACTAATAGTTTCCGGAAAGATAATTCAAAATGACTGTATCATTTTCAAGCCTAATCTTGCTCTGGCTTTTAGATTGAAAACTTGGCCCAAATGTGCACCACAGAGGACTGCCAGCACTTCTGTAAGAACACGTTTTCTGTGGACAACTGAAGTTGTCACCATATGAAGCAACTGGCAAAGTTATTATTTTAGATTTAAACTAATGTACATGTAATTACTGTAAGAAATGCAATGCCATTCACTTATGAATTTATGAAAACAAGCTGTTTCCAAACAGAGATTGTATTTAAATCTCCATTATTTTTATTGATTTAATTATTTTCACTTTTTTTTTTTTTTTTTTTTTTTGGTTTTTTCGAGACAGGGTTTCTCTTTATAGCTCTGGCTGTCCTGGAGCTCACTTTGTAGACCAGGCTGGCCTCGAACTCAGAAATCCGCCTGTCTCTGCCTCCCAAGTGCTGGGACTAAAGGCCCACCACGCCCGGCTTATTTTCACATGTGACACTTTGAATTTTATGTACATTCTTATTTTATTAACAATTTTATTTTATCTAAATTCCTAGCTCTTTAGATAAATAAAACATAGTTTGAAACTGACAAGAATTAATTGTCTCTGGTAAATTAACATACTGCCACAATGCCTGGGATTACATTAACCTTAATGGATTTCTTCCTTAAACATTAATCTGCAAATAAGATATAAGTACCCCTAAGCTTTAGAGCAGAAATTTACCTTAAGGTAAAAATAGTCAACATCACTCATTAATTATATACATAAATCTAGTCTTTGAGAACTATTTAATTTAATTAGTTTCTAAATGTAACAGACAGAAAGAGTAAAGCTGCTTTGACAGTTTAGGACATTTGGCAAAGTAGCAAATTGTCAACAAATCTTTTATGATTTTGTGTATCTGTGTGTGTGTTTAAAAGAGAGAGAGATATCACTTCATAAATTCTTATCCAAATATAAGTAGATAGAAAAAGACTTAATAAAGATAGTAGTTTGCTTATGGTCAACTGATGTTATAAAAATATAAGCGAACTACTACAATAGATGGACTATTCTGTAGTCTATGATTACATTTTTGTGGAGACAAATATGAGCGCTCACAGTTGGAAAAGTGGGTGTTCTATGATTGTATTCTATTCATTTTGGTCCATTTATTGTCAACTTCTTTTGGAAAAATTCATTACTTGTCATACTAAATCCTTCATAAAAGCTTGCCTTCCGAAACTCCTCAGGTAATAATAAGAAATTGCTATTAATATTTTTCACAAATTTCTTCTATCCTCAAGCACCTTGTAAATAGCTGAAAAGGAGAAAAAAGGTTTTGAATGTTAAAATAAAAATCTTAATAAAGCAATTTGAAGTATCATTGTTAAACACAACATTGTTAGGAATGCAAACTACAAGCCCATGTTTGTAAATAATTCATACATTTTGTACTTTTTCTTCATATTCTCATATTTTACTGATAGGAAAGTATTATTTTGGCTTACTTATCTGATATTTCTTATGGATATGATGAGTATTCTGGAGACATTATCATGACTGAGGCATACACAGTTTATAAAAAGAACAAATTTGATACCTAATGTTTTCTCCTGAGGAAAGTCTACCTTGGAAGTTAAGCTCTCCCTTCCAAGGTAGACAAAGTCGGAACATGGAGCACTATTCTCCTTTGATACCAACGTTTTAAAATTATATATATATATATATATATATATATATATATATATATATAGAGAGAGAGAGAGAGAGAGAGAGAGAGAGAGAGAATACTAATGTTGACAGGGAGTTTGGAATGAACATAAAGGAAGGTCTCTTGGAAAAATAATTTAAATCCTATGAGTTGTATAAGTGAACTTCTCAATTAATTATTATGTATATGTGAGATACTGAAAAAAGAATACACAAGGCTACACAGGGCTAAGTAAGAGAAACCTATATGAAGTCAAGCAAGATGGTGAGAATCTTTATTTGGAAGGTGTCAGAAGATGCAAGGCAGAGGGTTTGATTGATTTGATAATTCTTGATCAGACCTACAAGCTGTCTTCAATTTTCATCAGAAGGAAGTGGCATAAATGTGTCAGTTGGAAATCAGGGTGGCATTTAGAAATTACATTTTGTCTCTGAGTACTCAATTTCCATCAGCATATAATAGGCGACTCACTTGACAGATTGTCAGGTGTCCCATTTGCTTTTTGTGTGTTCTGGTCTCACTCAATATTTTCAGTGGAGTGATGGAACATTGATGTTTAATGTCAATCTTGCTTCACAAATAAAGAGTATGGAACACATCCTCCTCATGGATTGGAACTTTATGAGCAGAGGTCTATGCAGTGCATCAAAACAGGAAAAGGTTGTAATGGCTAAACAAAGGTCTGGGGTGGCTGGTTTTCTATTTCACTCTAATGGAGTTGTAATAGTGTAGACATTTTCTCAAGTTCTCCTTGATATTTCTATATAGCAGTTGGACTTTGAGTGATAGTTTAAGGAATGGCAACTATGCACATATTATTTTAAAATAATATTTCAAAATTTTGGCTCAAATGACTGGTTTAAATATAATAGTTTTTGAGACAGAAACTTTATTGAATAAAATAAGGTAAAATTTTTGATATGAACAAAGAAATAACAGATGCATTATTAAGGAAGCTATATTTCAACATCCAGTGCATTGGGTCAGATGCCTTCTCAATTTTGTTCTAATATAATTGGGGCAATGCCTATAGGAATGGATACAGCTAAAATATTATGTGTGGACATGATGCATAGTTCACAATAGCTAGAGTGTTTTTTTTTTTTTTCTTCTTTTTAAGTGGGAGGTAAAGCTAATATAGGCTAATGTGTCTCTTACTGAAAGCTTTTAGCTTTCTCAGTGAAGAAAGAAATAGGGCCTGTTATTTTAAGCAGTTGATTTGTGGTCAAAAGATTATAAAATCTGTAAGTTGAAATCTACTAAAAGAACAACCTGGCTGGAAAACAACAAACAAATCATGTTACTTCTCAAGGCAAAAGCTGCCTTTCCTACACCACATAGTTATCCAAGTAGAGTCATGAAAACTGTGGGCACATTCTAAACATTTTTTCAAATCATTTGCTCAAAAGAGAAAATGAGGCACTTTGAAGAACCCATTCTTAATGGTAATAACATACTGGTGAACAAAATATATAAAATTTTAACCTCGTATAATTTTATTCAAAATAAGTTGTATTGCACTGAGTAATTACATTTATCTGTTTGTTGTTTATTGTTGATTTAGAAAGTTTCCTATGTAAGAATTGAATACATATTATTTCTTCCTCTTTGATGTATCTCCTGTGCCTGCTCCTAAGTCCATGTTTAACTTTAACTAGTATTATTACATGTATCTCACTGCTGAATACATTTAGCTTTTTGCCTGTGTATATGTGCCCAGAGCTAGCCATTTGAAATTTGATGTATTCTGTATAGCATGCCCTGAAGAAAACAAGTTCTACCTCTCTTATGTTTCATTTAATTCTTGTAATTCTCCATGTATGGGTAAAACTGCATGATTTTTCTTTGTGTTTTCAATTCCACTTGTGTAGTCATTACACTAGTCTTGTTGAAAATACATCTAACCATATTGCTACGAGTTCATAGGTTCTTTTTTCTTAAAATACCTAGGGGACATTATTTAGTACCAGGGGTTTTGGGCCTCTAGCACATGCATTCTTTATACTCCAAGGGATATATTGGAGATATATCAATTAGATCAGGGCAAATTTTGGTCACTTATACTCTACTACATTGCTTGTTGTGAATATTTTTATCCTCGCCATCTGCTGCAAATAAAGTTACCTTAAATTAAAAGTGAAAGTTACATTTTTCGGTGTGTTTTAAAAATATATATATTTAGAATATAATTAAAAACTGTACTAACTTAGAAATAGCATCCTAGTAAATAGTTCTTTTATTAGGGTTTTAGATAGTAATGTCATGGATAGTTGAATAAATTTCCAATTTAAAAATTATTTTCTTCCTATTAAGAAGGCTCTAATTAGAATTAGACAGATACTAATTAATCCTAAAATAGATAAAAATGTCACTAACACACTTTTGGAGATGTCTTCTTGATTCATCATAATTGTGATTACTAGGCTTTAGTTTGGTAAAACTATTGATGTTTTTTTTCTGCCTTGGTAACTTACACAGATGATTTTGTGTTCTCAGACCCACACATTGTGGAAAAATCTTTTCAGTCAATTTAAGCTCCTGTTTTAAAAAGTCCTGTATATAAATTATACTGTCTGCAACAATAGGATTTTACTTCCAAATTCTGAGAAGCAATGAAAGGCAATTACAGTAGCAACAAGCATTTTAAGGACTTTTATTACTCTTTTACCAACAACATGAAGGGAGAATTTCCATTCTAATACTGGAGTTTTTGTCATATATTTTAACGTTCACAGGATGAGAATTAACATCCAATATAACATAACTCTAATATATATATGAAAGTTATAATTGAATATACATACTGCATATTTCACAGTAGTGTTATAAAATATTATGTTTTGCTGTGTCTTTTTCAAATATACTTAGTTGTATTTTTATTAAACCACACCAAATACTATATATATATATATATATGTATGCATATTCATAGATGCATATGTAAATATATAGTATTTATAGTATATATAATATATATCTATACTTGTGTGTGTGTGTGTGTGTGTGTGTAAAAGTGAAGAACGTTGGGGGCAATAGTGTGTCATATAGCCTGCCATAAAAATCCCCTGTTGCAATACAAATTATTGCTTAGTATTTTGTTTTGTTTTGTTTTGTTTTGTTTTGTTTTGTTTTGTTTTGTTTTGTTTTGTTTTGTTTTGTTTTGTATTGTTTTGTGTTTTTTTAAATTACTGTCACCGGAGTGAAAGAGAGAGTTGGAGCATGAGAAATAGCCAGAGACAGGGAAGAGGGAAAGAAAAAAGAAAAAGAAAAACTGTAATCTATGATTATTACATACTTTTCTTTCTCTAGGAGACCTTAGCTAAAATTGTCCATAAAGTTTTTATAGCAGCTGAAAATACATACCATAGAGTATTATTAATATTGTTTTAAAGAATAAAGCAATGATGTATCATGAGTCTAAATCAGAATATGTAGTTCAAATCTTAACCCTCATTTCATATATATGCCTTCCATATATAGAAGGCAACCATCTGGAAGCTGAGTATTTATTTCAGTTATAATACTTTCAGTTGCATTGCAAAACTCTCTTAAAATTGTCCTGTATTCAGACAGGGCAAAATAACTTCTTTGCATGCAGTATAGATAAGCATTAATAGCAAAGAATTAAGTCTTGTTTTCAAGTCTGAGAAAGGGTAACGTTTCTCAGTGAAAGAGGGAAATGGTCTCCCTGCAGTGGGAATGAAGGATTACACATCACCGCCTTATAAAGAAAAATAGTGTTTATAAGTAGCAATAATATGTGGTGTCAGAAACCATGAACACACAGGTTGCTCACTCATTTGAGTTTTCAACAATAAAGGTTGATCCACCTCATTCTAAAATATGTAGTTACCAAAGAGAAAGTCACATTACTGTGAATACAATGGTCAAATGCCACTGAGAATTTGTGATATACAATAGAATCAATTGCTTTTATATATTCAACCTTCTGCTACCATTAGATGTTTACATAGGAAAAGTAAGGAGATACTTCTCTATGTCTCTTAAATTTGTTTTGATTGAATTGTAAAACAAATTGACAATTCTTATAAAATAATCCTCTGAAATGCATCAATATTTTAATAATTTTTAGTTCATATTGAGTGAGTATTTTCATGGTAAATAAATAATAACAATAATAATATCATTTATTAGCAACTTTAGGTATTTTTATCAACTAGATGTTTGGAATTGGTGTTCTCAAAAATCAAGGAAAGGAAAACTGATAGAAATTAGACTCTGAAGTGAAAAATCCTGAGTCTTCCATGTTTCTCTTATTCTCCACAGAGTGGATTTATTACCTAATTCTGGGGATCCTGGTATTGGGAGAGATTCAGTTTGAAAACACTTGTGTGGAAGATCTCAAGAGGACAAATTTTAGTGAGTTATGATAATAATGGTTCTACTAATTCTGGCATCTTGGAGGGCAATATCATTACTTATTCATTTATTTCAAAGGAAAATAATCATGACTTCTGTTGCCTATTTCAATAAGCTTGAACGCCACCATCAAAAATAAACAATACCATTTATAAATCATGTACATTTAAGAATATGTGATCTGACTTCAGAATAGGAAAGAAATTCAATAAAGGCTTTAAAATAGTTAATATTCAACAAAACATGTTTAAGTCTTAACAACTTTAATAATTGGGTATGTACCTCATTATATACAGTTCTTAAATTCTGTTTGTTGTGAACCTCAGTAGTCATTTGCTTTCTCTTACATGAATACCTGTTTTGAATTTACAATACATGCAACAAAAAGAGTGAGAGTTCCTACTTGAAATATTACTTGATTCCTTATTGCTAATAGTAAGGAATGACTAGTTTTAGAACCCTATTTTTCACAATAGTTACAATGCATATTTCAAACAAATGTGTAGGGATTAAACAACTTAACATTATCAACAAGTTAGCAAGTTGTACTTATCTGTTTGTTTGTTTATTTATTTTTATTCTCTTCAGCAGTTCTTTCTTTCCTTTTTTAAAAATGTATTCTCTTTACCTCCTGATCATGTCCCTCCTCATCCAACAGCCCCTCCCCTCATCCCCCCTTCCCTTCTCCTTTGTAGCATTACTTGATCAATCTTCTCTAGTCTCCCTGGTGGCAGCACAGAAATTCCTTATACCTGCCCCACTATTCTTGATTTTTGAATGAAAGACATACACACACACACACACACACACACACACACACACACACATTAAGCCTTTTATGTTAATATGTGTTACACAGTTGAATGGCTGGGCTATTCCCAAACTTTCAGTGCTAACACCTCCCCAGCAATATTCCTGAATTATTACTAAAATCTATATTTATCTTTGCTATTACCTTCCACAATCCCTGACTCTGTCATGTTGGCAGTCTCTCTGTCTCTGATCTACTCATCTCAGGCCTGAATCTTCTCCTTCCCTGCCATGACCATGGTGTCTTCTTCCTTCTCTTGTGTTTCTTGGTCAGAAATCCCTAAAAGTCCTGTCTCTGTCTCTCTGCCCAACCTTTGGCTGCCAGCAACTTTATTTACCAATGAAAGCTAGCAGAGGCAGGAACCGTTAGCTTCTTACATGAAGCCAGACAAGGCATCCCTGCTAGAATAACACATCTAACAGATAGGCAACAGCTTTATAGACAACCCCAGCTCCATTGGGTGGGACCCACAAGAAGACTGAGCTGCACATGTGATATATACTGGGTGTGCCTGGGTCCAGCTTATGTATGGATCTTTGGTTGGAGATTCAGTCTCTGAGAGCACCCAAAGGTCCATATTAGTTGATTATATTGGTCTTCTTGTGGAGTTCCTAGCTCCTTCAGGGTTGTCAATCCTTCCCACAACTTTTCCATAAAAGTCCTCAAGCTCCATCCAATGTTTGGCTGTGGGTCTACATCTGTCTGAAGAGGGGAGATGGTAAGATGTCATGAGAATTAATGGAATTCTGACACTACAGCCATGATGATATAGCATCAGAAAAAGCCATTCTTGTAGTCGGGCAGGACCCCAACCCACCTACAAAATTTTGACCCAAAATTTATTCCGCCTATAAGAAATCTAGGGACAGTGGATTCCATAGAGACTGAGGAATGGCCAAACAATACCCTACTCAATGAGAGATCCATCCCATGGGTAAGCATCAATCCCTGACACTATTAGTGACAAACTGGTATGTTTATGAACAAGTTGCATTTAGAAGGTAAAAGATCAGTCAAAAGTTAATCAATTGCATTTCTACAAACACCTGGACCTTTAGACAACCAGGTTAAATTTGTTATTATAGTTTGTTTTCCAGTTCTCCATATAGAGTTACAAGTCATACTACCTTGGAAATTAGTGACTTAAACAAGTGTATATATAAAAAAAGCAGATGTCCTCTCTGGCTTGCATACATACTGTTGGATTCAGTTAATTATATCATTGTTAGCAGTTCACTGATTACTGAAAAGTGTGCCATTCTAGTGCTAAGAAACAAGTTCTTGACTGGAGGTTATGCTAATTTTGTAACCTTGACCAAAGAAGTTTCAAAATTGAAAATCAGATAATTTATATGATGGAATTAACTACTTTAAGGATTCAACAGCCAATTAACTTGGTGACCTTCTAAGCATGACATAAGGAGACTGTGTAAAAAAAAATTGCAAAAGAAAGAGAATATTGGGCTAACGTCCTTTAGGATTAAAGAAAATTCTAATGATGAGCATAATGAAGAGAATTTCATTAAGAGATAATTCATGCATTTGATATGTACCAATTAATTGACTATAATAATTACTTGGCTGTGGTTTTATTTTTCTACTTTTAACTTTATTCTTTTCTTTTTCATGCCTGTCAAAATCACAGTTATTTCTAAGATCCTCTGAATTCTGGTTAATGTTACTTGTTTGATTTTAGTAAGAATCATTAGGAAATACCTAAGAGGCATAGACTAGAAACCATTTTTTTAAGTTACCTTTAGTCTTATAATAAGCTTATAACAAGAAAATATATTATATCTTTCCCTATTAACATGTTGAAATTATCAAATAAGTATCTGTTATGTGGCAGATGTTTGTCTAGTGACATACAGTAATCAAATCATATAATTGTCATAATGAGTCAAGGATTTTAGCAGGAATATACTAATATTTAAGCAATGAAGACATAAAATATCTTAGATAGTAAATAGCATAGTTAGACTATAAGCCAAAAAAAGTTACCAGTTTATTTGAAGAGGAGTGTTAAACTTAGAAGAGGTTTCCAATCTTTTGCAAAGGTTTTATGAAAGAAACTATGCAAAGGTTTTATGAAAGAAACTATGCAAAGGTAGTCAGAAATATAATTATTTATTATTAGGAAAAACAGTCTTCATAGATTGAATGTCTTATGATAAAAATATTAACTTTGATGCTTCAAAAGCTGCAAGAAAAACTAAAGGATTGTAAGGGTGCAGAGCAATGATAAGCAACATGAATACCAGGGATGAACTCGGATTCTTGGACAGCTTTATCTGCTCAGCTATTGTGAAATCCCAGTGACTGCTTATTAGGTCAGTTTAGATGAAGGCTATATAAAAGAAACAATCTGAATATGATCCTGATGATCATTGTTTAAATTTATTAGGAAAAAACTACCCAGTTAGATTAAAATTTATATTTGGAAACACATTTCAGAAAATGAAATTGCTGTATTAGAAAGGAAAATTATCATTTTTTAACCTGGGTCTGTCTGATAAGAACGTGGAATCATTCCCCTTTATCTTTCCATCCCCTGCTTAATACCCACTTTGTCTCTAGTCAAGTATTATACAGAATACTATTGCTTCTCTATATGTGTTCTGCATCAGTCTGTCATTGTCTCTAATCTTGTGATATTCATGTGTCCATATTTGCCTTTAATTGATTATAAGCATTATGGCAGCCAATATAATTGAAATTTTTATAGGTTGTTTAAAAATATATACAGTCCTACCATTCATGACCAATGGCTACTTAACCTCTATAAAACATTCTAATTTACTCAAATATTATATGTTTGTAGTGAAAAGCTTGCTTGTTTGAAAGTGTTAATTATATATGAAGTTTGGATTTTGAAAAAAATGTACTTTATAGGTAAAAAGACCTTAGGAATAAAAACTCAGGAAATTATAATTTATAATCATTTAATATGTGTTATTTCCACACTTAAAATGTTGTCATTCAATGGTAAATATTTATAAATACTTGTGATACTTTACTTTATGTGCCATCTTAGGCAAAGGAAAGGGTATGTGGAAAACCAGGAATATTTATTTTATATACATTTATGGGTATAACTGGCTTCCAATTTAATGGAATGAATAAATATGATTGCCTTCAACAGTGTGAGTGAATATCATTTAATGTGTTGAATTTCTGGGTAAAACAAAATGTTACATATATGTTAGTATTATATCCACTATATATTAAATATATTTTAAAATTAGCTTGATGTATTGCTATTGATTTTGCCTCCATAAAATGACTGAGGTAGTAGTATTCAGTTGTTTTGCGGCAAAAGTATACTTTTAAACCTGTCATCCTGTACTCTTAATTGCAAGTGACTATGACAAGGCAGATAAAAAGAGTTACTTGTCATTTCCCTAAAATCAAGGACTATACACTGTTTCTGACTTAGTTGCCACTGTGAACACTATAATTCATGTACATAAATATATATTAATTATATATACACATATATACATATATATTCATATTCTTATATACTACCATATTATAAATATTTAATTTTCCATTCCTGCTAAATTTTTGAAGGTTGAAGGTGAAGTGTTTATGTATTCAGCTACTTGGATCTAACCTTTGATGACATTTTGGAATGTGTTTTTAATTTTATTTTATTTTTTACTTTTTCACTTTACATTGTTTTCACTTCTTCCCCCTGGTCCCCCTCCCACAGTCCTTACCTCAGCTTTGCCAATGAGCAGATGACCCCTCACCCCTCTGCAGTTATCCCCCAACCCTGGCACTTCAAGTCTCTCAGGCTATATGCTTCCTTTCCCACTGACACCACGCAAGGGATCCCAGCTAGAACATATCACAGGGACAGGAAACAGCTTTTGGGATAGCCCCAGCTACAATTATTTGGGACCAGCAGGAAGACCATGTTGCACAGCTACTACATATGTGTAGGGAGGCCTAATCCAGCACCAGTAATGTTCTTTGGCTAGTTAACTCTGTTGGTCTTGTGGCGTTCCTATCCACTTCAGGGCCTGCAATCCTTCCTCCACTCTTTTGTTACAGTCTCAAGCTCCATCCACTTTTTGATTGTAGATGTCTAGATCTGTCTGAGTCAGCTGTTGAGTGGAACCTCTCAGAGGACAACTTGTTTATGTCTTCAAGCATAATAGAGTATCAATCATTATTAGTGTTGGAGATTGGTGCTTGCTTATGGGATGGCTATTGGTTGGCCATTCGGTCAGTCTCTGCTCTATCCCTCATGCCTGCATTTTTTTTAAACAGGATAAATTCTGTGTTGAAAATTTTGTGGGTGATTTGGTGTCCATATTAGACAGTGTGGAATTTTTTTAAGGTATTTATCTGGCAGATGTAGGACTTTACATGAAGTCACTGAGTTTGCCTGTTCCTTGCCATTCAAGAGAAGAACTCTAGTTGCATAGTATACCAACATGAAATATGCTGTGTTTTCCCTGCCATGATAGACTACTGCCATAAACTGAATGGAATACATTTTTGACTTACACCATTTCCCTCAGTTACTATACCAGAACAACAACAACAACAACAGCAACAACACAACAACATGTAACTAATTGTCCCAATATCTGTGTCTCTGAATTTATTGGATGAAGTATTGATTAACTGTTCTCATGCTGTAACAAAACTTCAAAACAACAACAACAATATCAAAATAGGACAGGTTTATTTTTAGCTTACAGTTATACATCACAGTCTCTCATTAAAGGAAGTGAGGGTATTAACTCAAACAGGGCAGAAACATGGAGGCAGGAGGTTATGCAGAGGCCATGGAAGGGTGCTGCTTAGTAGCTTTCTTATGTAGCTTGCTCAGCCTTTCAGAACCAACTTAAGAGAAAGGATTTCCATTTAGTTTTGTAAACCATACTTCTTTCTAGATAGTATGTTTGATATAATATACTATGTATTGTCTTATCTCATATTCTTCTGTAACAATTTAGAAAACACAATGAGGAAAACACACAAATAAGATCAAAGTTCTTTGGCTAAAATGAAGTTTCAAGTTATCATAGCAGGGGATATATGGGAGAACAGCTTGGCCAGTATCAATAAGAACATGGCTACTTCTTCTACCATATTATCAGGAAGCAGAGAGGTAGATCAAGAATAGAGTCATCTATGACATCAAGGGCCTCACTACAATGACTAGCACAGAACTCATAGATGAAGAAAGCAGATGTGTGTATTAACTCAAAGAAACAAATGGAAAATTAGAGTAGGGGAATTAATACTAATGGGGGACAGGAGCGTGGGAGTAGAGAATATGACAAAAGGAAACATACTAAAGATTTTGTAAAAAGCTATCAAAGACAACATGGTCTTGCCTAAGGCTGTCTGAGCTCTCTCTGTCTGTTGAATATAGTTCTTGAAAGTCTAGCTAGAGCAATGTGACAACAAAAGGGAATCAAGGGGATACAAATAGAAAATGAAGAAGTCAACGTATCATGATATGATAGTATACATAAGCAATGCCCAAAATTCTACCCAAAAACTCCTACACCTGATATACAAATTCAGCAAAGTGACTGGATGCAAATTAATCTCAAAGAAACTACCAATCTTCTATACAAATTTTACAGAAACTAAGAAAGAAATTATGAAAATAACACCCTTCACAATAGCTACAAATAATATAAAATATCTTTATATAACTAATGAAGCAAGTAAAGACCCATATGAAAAGGACTTTAAGTTCCTGAAGAAAGAAATTGAATAAGATATCATTAGATGGAAAGGCCTCCCATGCTCATGGAACCATAGTATTAACATACCGAAAATGGCCGTTCTACCAAAAGCAATCTCCATATTCAATGAAATTCAACTCATCAAAATTATGACACAACTTCTTAGAGATCTTGAAACAGCAATTGTTATCATCATGTGGAACAAGAACAACAACAAAAACAAGATAGCTAGAACAATCCTAGAAAATAAAAGAACTTTTGGAGTAATCACCAACCCCTATCTTTAGGTGAATTACAGAGCAATAGTGGCAAAAATTCCATAGTATTGCTATAAAAACAGACAGGTTAATCAATGGAATAGAATTAAAGACTCAGAAATAAATGAGCACACCTATGGATACTTAAATTTTGACAAAGAAGCCAAAACCACACAACTGATTAAAGAAAACATCTTCAAAATTTTGCTGGTCTAACTGGATATCTGCATGTAGAATGCAAATAGTTCCATATTTATCGATCTGCACAAAACTCAAGTCCAAGTAGATCAAAGACCTCAACATAAAACCAGGTACACTAAATCTAGTTGAAGAGGAAGTGGGAACTAACCTTGCATGCATCGATGCAGGAGACAATTTTCTAAACAGAACACCAAGAGGTCAGGCTCTGAGATCAATAATTGATAATTGGGAGTTTGTGAATCTGAAGAACCTCTGTAAGTCAAAGGAAGCAGTCCATAGGACAGAGCAGCAGGCTGGACATTAGGAAAAGGTCTTCACTAACCATGTATCTAAAAGAGGCCTAATATCCAAACTATATAAAGAACTCAAGAAGCTAGAAAAGAAAGAAAAACAACAACAACAAATCCCAAACGAAACAAATAACCTAATTTAAAAAATGAGGTATAGAGCTAAACTGCATTCTCAACAGAGGAATCTTGAATGACTATGAAGCACTTAAAGAAATGTTCAACATCCTTAGCCATCAGGGAAATGCAAAGAATGTCTAAGAGCAAAACTTCAAGCTACAATACTTGCAGGGAAGAATGTGATGAAGGTGAACACTCCTCCATTGTTCATGTAATTACAAACTTCTATAACTCTTCTGGAAATCAATCTGGCAGTTTACCAGAAAATTGAAATATTTGTACCTGAAAGCCCAGCTATACTACCCTGACCTTATACTCAAAAGATGTTCCATCAAACCACAAGGACCCTTGTTCTACTATGTTCATAGCAGGTTTACTCATAATATCCAGAAAATAGAAATGACCCCGATGTCCCTCAACCAAAGAACAGTTATAGAAGGTATGGTTTCATTTACATAATAGAAACTAATCAGCTAGTAAAAATAATGCCTTCTTGATCTTTCCAGGCAAATGGATGGAACAAGAAAATATCATCCTTACTGTGGTAACTAAGACCCAACATGACATCCATGGTATACACTCACTTGTTAAGTGTATATTAGACATAAACTAAAGGATACCTATGATACACACCACTGATCCTAAGAGACCAAACAGGATGGACTGTCCAAGGGAAGATGGTTGAATCATATTTAGATGTGGGAATAAAATAATCATAGAAGGCAAAGGAAGGAAGGGTTAGGAGAGGGGATGGGGAGGTGAATTAGGAGGTGGTCAGGAATAGGTGTGGAAAGAGACAGGAGAGAGGACCAGAAGATTAAATGGAAATCTACAGCTGCTGGAGGTTGGGAAATGGGGGAATCTCCAGGAAGTACCAGAGACCTGGGATGTTGGAGCTCCTAGGAATCAATGAGGGTGACCTTAGATAAGATTCATAACAGTGGGAAAAGAGAAACTGAAGAGGACACCTCCAGGAGACAAGCACAACCCCCAGCAGTGGGAGTAGGACACCAACCCACCCAAAAAAACATCCAACCCAGAATTTTTCCTATCTAAAAGAAATTCAAGGACAAAAATGAAGCAGAGACACAGAATGGTCGACCAATAACCGACCCAACTTGAGAGCTATTTATCCGTTGGGCAAGCACCAATACTTGACACTATTAATGATACTCTGTTATGCTTATAGACAGGAGTGTAGCTTAACTTTCTTCTGATAGGCCCTACCCAGCATTTGACTGAAATATGCAGATACCTGCAGCCAAAATTTAAATGGAGGTTGGGTACTCTAATAGAAGAGTTGGGGGAAGGTTTATAGTCCCTGAGTGGTATAGGAATTCTATAGGAAGACCAACACAGTCAACTAACTTGAATCCTTGGGAGTTCTCAGAGACTGAGCCACCAACCAAAGCATACACGGACTTAATCCAAGCCCCTAGCACATGTAGCAGATGTGCAGCTCAGTTTCCATATGGGTAGCCCAACAACTGGGGTTAGGGTTGTCCCTAAAGTTGTCGCCTGTCTTTGGAATATGTTCCCCAAGAGGGCAGTCTTTTCTGTCCTCTGTGGGAGATAATGTGTCTAACCAGTAGTCTTGATATGCCAAGGTTGAGGGATACTCAGTGGAGCCCCACCCTCTCTAATGACCTCCCCCTCTCAGATGAGAAGGGGACAGGAAATGAGGGCAGGTATGCTGTGAGGGAGGATTGGTAGGGAGGCAGTGATTGTGATGCAAAATTTTAATTGATTATGTGAGTAAGTAATAAAAAAAGAAAGTCTTAATTCCGTTGAAATTGCTAAAATATATTCATATATAAATATAGTTTAAAATAAGTTAAATCAATGATGGAGGGACAATATCCCAAGTAGACTTCATATACTTAAAAAAAAACATTATCAAGAATGAGTTCCTTTTTTTAATTATTGGCTATTGGGTCACATAAATACCCCAATATTTCAAACTTTTGTTAATGCTATTGGTTACTCTCCACCATTTGTTAGTAAGCCCTTATTGCTGCAAAGACCATAAGTTTATGTTGGTCTACTGGAAGCTTCACCCCTACTAACTAGTATTCATAGTTATGACAGGTACTCCATGCTACCAGAGGAGAAAAAACAAACAAACAAACCAAAAAAGAAAAAAAAAAAAAACAATCACCACTTTCGGTCAATGAGGAATTTTAGGCTAAAATAATCATTTGCCTGAAAGTGTTACCTTCGGGTACAATAGTGGCACAAATCTTAAAGTTACTATCTTATATAATCAAAGTTTGCAGTGATAATGAGGCCAAGAACTTAAAGCTAGATAGATCTCCTATTTACTTTTTACAATTATTTTTCTATCTGAACATAGTAATAAAATGACTGCTAGTAATATATTGCTGTGGCATAGATCAGTATACACCTCATCAGAGAACCTCTTCTTTTGTAAAATGGCAACTTGTAACACTGAGACCTAAAACTGAATGACATGTAAAGAGTGAGGGCAACTGGAACATAGCCGAAATTAGATGTCTATATCAAACCCTTCACCTCAAATCTCAAGAGAGACAGAAAGGTTTTAAGAGTCAAAGGTGGACAAGGAGTTCCAGGAAACAGTGATTTCCAGACACTCATACACATATGAACTCACAAATACTGAGGGCATGTTCATGACATGAAAGTTAAAAGTAGACACAATAACATCATGGATAAGGGAAAGTGGTTACAGCTCTAACCTAAAAGTTATTTTCAACCAAAAGTGTTGAGAGAGAGAGAAAACCATGTTTCTTCAATAGAGTGACAGTGGATGCATTAGAGACATTCCATGGCAGGCTGGATGGTCAGGAATAATCAACCACCTCCCATGGCAGGCTATATGAAGTCAACCACATCCCTTGGCCATCTTGATGATCAGGAATACAACTATTCCTGCTGTCTAACACAAAATTCAGATCAGGAATTCACTTTTGATTTGGGTTTTCATTCTGTTTTCTGCTTTGATTTTCAGGGAAAGAATCTGAAGTTGGTTCAGAAGAAAAGTAAGGGTCCCTGAGAAGTTTGAGGAAGGAACAGAATATGATCACAAGATACTCTATGAAATATGAAAAATATTAATAAAAAGGAATTTTTAAAAACATATTATTTGATTAAAAGTTACCATAAGGACCATGGTATATCCAGACTTATGTAATAGAAAAACTTGATTTGGACAGTGGGACAAAGGGAAATAAAGGGAATGATGTCAAGCTTCAATAATAAGTTAGCTAAAACAAAGTCAACATTTAGAAATTTAATGATCAGTTGTATATTTTGAGTTTAAATATTATAATATCAATGAGAGAATATAATATCAATGCTTGTGTACCTAAAATTGATGAGGTTTCTTAAATATCAAGCAAGAACACAATGTAAAGCAGAACACAAAACCATACAATTAGAAAATATTCAGCATATGAAATCCCACATATACTAATTTAAGAATATGCCCTAAATAGACTGGGTAATATTTATTATTTTCATGAACATTAAAGACTACTTTTAAGTACCTAACAGAAGAATCAATAAATGATAAAAATGAGAGTAAGGTAAATAAGTAATTTTAATGCTCCTAACTAATAATTCTTAGATAAGACAAAAGATTTATATGATCTGAATATCCTGATGAGGTAACCCAATCACAAAAGAACTCACATTTGTACTCATTGATAAGTGGATATTAGCCCAGAAACTTAGAATACCGAAGATACAAGATACAATTTGCAAAACACATGAAACTCAAGAAGAACAAAGACCAAAGTGTGGACACTTTGCCCCTTCTTTGAATTGGGAACAAAACACCCATGGAAGGAGTTACAGAGACAAAGTTTGGAGCTGAGACAAAAGAATGGACCATCTAGAGACTGCCATACCTGGGGATCCATCCCATAATCACCTCCAAACGCTGACACCATTGCATACACTAACAAGATTTTGCTGAAAGGACCCTGATATAGCTTTCTCTTGTGAGGCTATGACAGGGCCTGGCAAACACAGAAGTGGACGCTCACAGTCAGCTATTGGATGAAACACAGGGCCCCCGATGGAGGAGCTAGAGAAAGCACCCAAGGAGCTAAAGGGTTCTGCAACCCTTTAGATGAAACAACAATATGAACTAACCAGTACATAGTGTCTCTAGCTGCATATGTATCAGAAGATGGCCTAGTCGGCCATCATTGGAAAGAGAGGCCCCTTGGTTTTGCAAACTTTATATGCCTCAGTACGGGGGAACACCAGGGCCAAGAAGTGGGAGTGAGTGGGAAGGGGAGTGTGTGTGGGGGATGGTCTGGGGGGTCTTTTTGGATAGCATTTACAATGTAAATGAAGAAAATACCTAATTAAATAAATAAATTAAAAAATAATAATTCTTAGATAAGGAGGCAAGCAGAGGAAATTTCATTCAAGTGATACTCTTCATTTGCTACTAATTTTTCTAAAAGCACAGTAAGTCATGATTGCACTTCTTTCTATTGTTGTATAAAACATTACCTGGTGCAATAAAAAGTGGATATGTTAGTTCAGTGTTACCAGGAATAAGCAACCTTGAAACAGTTTGACAAAGTTCTTTGACATATAAAAATGATGTGAATCTAAGAACTGACTGCTCCATGTTCCAGTGCAGAACTTAGATTCTTAGTATCTTGTAGAACTGACTTACTTGTTATCATGGTAGCTGTTAGGTGGAAACTGCTTTTATTCCCAGAATCCCTTTGTGCTTTCACACCATCTAGCTACAGGCAATTCACAACAGGCCTGTTTGCTTTCTACTATCTAAGCAGGAATTTTCTCTGACTTCTTTTTATCCAGGTGGTTAAACTGTCTTCTATAATGTGTGTGATGTAGCCTCAAGAATGACAGATGCAACACCATTTTCAATATAGCATGAGCTGAGGAACAGAGTGAGACAATAATATAAGATTTCCAAGATTTACTGACATTCAGGTAAAACAGCCACACAGGGATACATTGCAGAATTCTAGTATTCCAGTCAGTTTAGAATTTACCTATTATACCAATTAAGACAGATTATGAACATAAGAATTCATTCATTTTTTGAGCCTACAATTAATTCATTTTTGTTCATTGTAGTTTTTCAAAAAATTTAAAGGTTTCACATACTCGTTCAATTTATTTTGAAATTAAAATTTTAAATCATCAAATAATGCTTTGCATTCAATTAATTTTGTTACATTTTAAACTGAAAAACTACTGCTGTAATAATAAGTATCATTTATATAGTGTTAGTAAATTCAAATAATTTTAATATATCTTCTAAATATTTGACAAATGGTAACTGAAAAGCAATTGAATTTATTTAAATATTCTAATTGTTTATTACACAAATAAATATTGATAATTCTATATTTTATTCTGTATATTATCTCTATTAATGACCATCTGTTTAATTTTTATTGCTGCCATACTTAAAAATATTAAGCACTATAACCTTTTTACATGTTAGTAAGATTTAATGATTGTTTGTATATAATTCTAAGTGAAAATTTTCGTTTGATTTTTACATTTATAGTAAAATAAATTCTCATGAATACACAGATTGACACATCTAAATATTATATTTTATGATAAATTAAGTGGAAAATGATTGTCAAGTCATTACTTATGTGACAATAATATTTAGAAGAGTCTCTCAATATCTCCTTACTTGATGTTCCTAGGTAGAAAGTGTTTTTCCTTTGTAGTAAGTCATTGCCCTAACTAAGAACATTTAAATATGAAAAGTTGCAAATATGTACAGAATTCCATATGGTTGAGATTATAAAATACCCCCTATAAGACATTACTGAGAACCATTTACAGTGCTGCATTAGTGGAAATTTTGAGGTTCTATTGACCAGATGCTTGCCTTGATGATGTCGCTGAACACCCAGCCCAACATCTACATTTCTAATTTGACTTAACTATGTACATTTACAAATTAATCAATGTTGTACACTTCAAAATCAATTCTAATTTAGTATGTATCTGATCGTCTTTAAAAGCAATTGTAAATTTAAATGGTACAATCATGGACTAATTGTAATATTTCACTTTTCATTGAGATGTATCTGTTAACTACAATCCATTATGTAAGGTAATATTTTCATAGATAATTTATGAAATATCAACTAAACATTGCTGTTTTGAAGTAATGAATCTAGAATTTTATTTCCTGAAATCACTGACCCAAGTAGACATTGCATTCAAATGCAAAAATTGAAATTCAGGTAATTATTTTAGGTGCTGCTTTAATGACTACTATCCTCAATGCATGTTGTTATATTAAAGCAAATGTGAAAGAGTTAGTGCATTGATCTTATGTTCAACTTCACAATGCACTTATTATAATAAAATGTTTGCACTAATGTATGCAGGTTTCTAAGAACAATGCAAAGACTCCATGTCCTCATAAAGTCCGTACCCTGTGTTGTTCTCATTCTGTATTCTTTCAAGTTCCCTTTATCTCCATCTATCTATCTATCTATCTATCTATCTATCTATCTATCTATCTATCTATCTACACACACACACACACACACACACACACACACACACATATATATATATATAATCTATCAGCATCAATAATGTATCTATCTTGTGTCTGTTTTTCTATCTAATCTACCAACCTACCTATCCACCAGTTTTTTCTTTGTCTATTTTCTGTCATTGATCTATCTTTTCCTTGCACTCTGTATAACCATGTATGATTAACTATGAAAAATCTTGAGCAGGTCATTATTTTTCTTGAATTCTAGAAATGTTTTCTATGTTTTAGCTAAGTTTATGTTTCATTAAGTCTAAGTCTTGAGGCCCCATGTAGTAGGGAGGTGTGGTGGGGCCACATGGGGGTATAGGGACATCATCTTGGAGTTGGGGAGAGGAGGTATGGGAAGTGAAAGAGTCAGAAGGTGGACTGGGAGGTTGGATAAAGTCTGCACTGTAAAAAAAGACTAAAGACTAAATAAATAAGTAATTTAAGATATTCATTTAAATTAGAAAAACATAAATTATGGGAATAAATAAAAGAGCATATATTTTCCCCAATCTTCTCTGTCTATGCATTTACTCACCTAATGGAGAGGGAACTTCATAGTCAAAAACACTTTATTATTTCTAAGTATTCTCATTTTATTAAAAGACTGTTGGACAAAACAAATCAGAAAAACAAAACAAAGATTCTCACATTATTATTGTTCTACCTGAAAATACAACTATAAGAAAGTTTCTTTTATAGTTAAACACCAGCCTTGTAAAATGTTAATATGACTTTTTTTTTTTTTTGAAAATGGCCTTTAACTTTTTGTATTGTAGTCGGGCAGATGAACAGTTTATATACCTTTCCAATTGTGCTCTGTTCTATTTTTAGGTATCAACAAATATTCCATACTGTTATTTTAATTATTTCAGTGTATTAGAGAATATTCCACTACTTTTCATTCTATTTGAAATGCCAATCTATTTGTATTTGTTGTTACTGTGCTTACTTGTAAATGTTTCTGTCAAATAACTTCCATCTGGTCTCAGAGAACCCATACAAAGGAAGAGGCAGAAAGAGAGGAGAGAGGAGAGTCAGTGGATACTGAGAAAACAAGATCCTCTACATCAACAGGTTCCGTACCTGTATGAACTCTCTGAGACTGAGACAGCAGGCAAAGGGGCTTCAGAGGTCTGCATCAGCTGGAATCCTATAGATGAAAGGAGAAGTGGACATGCGCCTTCATCTCTAACCCTGATGTTAACACTAATTTATATCCCCTTACAAATGAAAATTTAATTTTTTCAAGGGAATCCTCCTAGAGAAAGCAGTTACTCATAATGGAATGCTGTATGCTCAGCAGTAGATGGCTGAGAAACAAGTGATTTCAATGGCGTCTTTGAAGGTTTCTTGTCTCAAATTTTCACATCAGGACTTTTTAAAATGTTATTTTATAGTTTTATCATATTCTTATTTTCTTCATATTTTTATAGTTTTTGGTCCTTTACATATATATTATAGCTTTTAGTTTAGTATTTTATGGGATTTCTTATACTACAAAGAATGAGTCTCTGCCATTATATCTGTTTCTTGGTTTCTTTTTCTTCCTTTTGTTTGTTTTTCTATATTACAATGAGTTTATTTTATGTATTCACATTATATTAATTGTATTATCTTATCTTATCTTATATTATATTATACTAATTATTACTCCGAGGGTCTTGTTTCCTAATGAGAGACAGAAAGGGGGTAGATCTGGAAAGGAGACGAAGTGGGGAACAATTGGAAGTAATAGATGGAGGGTAAGCCATAATAATGATATATTATGTGAGACCAAATTTCATTCAATAAAAGGAAAAGGTGAAAAGAACATGATGATGAAGAAGAGGAAAAAGAAGAGGAAGATGATGCAGAAGAAGTAAAGGAGGAGTAAGAAGAGAGAAGAAGGAAGAGGAGGAGAAAGAGCAGGAAGAGGAGAAGAAGGAAATACTGCCAATCTGGGGTGTGTTTCTTGTCTCTTAGAATTTGTAGAACATCTGTGCAGACCTCTTTTGATTTTAGAGTCTCTATTGTGAAGTCAGGCATTATTCTAGTAGGTTTGCCTTTATATGATATTTGATCTTTTTTTTTCACTTCCAGCTTTTAATGTTCTGTTTTTTTTATTTTTGTACATTCAGTATTTAGATATTATGTGTCATGAAGAATTTATTCTCTGGTATAGTCTCCTTGGTGTTCTGTATGCAGTTAGAAGCTTGATAAGCATCTAGTTTAGTTTAGAGAAATGTTCTTTTACATTTTAAAAAAAAGGTTTCCTCTGCCTTTTAAATATGTTTCTTGATCTTTCTCTATCCCTATTATTCAGTAACATATTTGTCCATTTCTCTTTCAAGAAAGATGTGTTTCCACATGAACTACCTGAAGTACTGGACACGGTTAAGACTTTACTGGTGTCTGTTATACTTGTGCCCTAAAATGTGTTTTAATGCTTCTACTGCCTTCTTTTGTGAGGTGCTTCCATAATATATAGAACCATTTATGAAACTGACATTAGTTTTCTCTCCCTCAATCAACTGACTGTATGGCATACCACTTAAGAAAGTAGGTGGGTCCTTGGGGAAAATTTTGTTGTTATCTTATGGTCTTGTGATCTGACATGAAGATAAATATTAAGAATTAGAAACATGTAAGTGACATTTGTATTATGAAATCCCAAGCACTCAAGATTCATAATCTTGACATTCATAAAATATGCCTAATGATTTGAATATATTTCTCAAAATATATCTTAAAATGAGTTTGGAAAATTTCTTCAAGAGACTTAGTCAGAAATGTTACCAATTGTTTAATCATGTGCATTTTTTAACTTCTACTATGATAGACTTTTCAACTTTTCTCCTGAGAATAAACAAATGTTCATGTTGGCATATAAGCTGACAGTTTATTATCTTAAAACATACCTTAAGCATGTTTTTATATTAAATAATTCTACTGTATACATTAATATTTGTACCTTTGCAATAAGCTTATTAATGTTTACATTCCTGACCCTATATATCAATCCCATCTCCTTGTATTCCTGATTATGCCACCCCCTTTTCCTGTCCCCCTCTTCTCTTCCTCTGAAGTCCCTCCCAACTGCTATCTCCCTTGAGTATTTTGTTCCACCTTCTAAGGACTGAAACATCCATACTTTGGTTTTCCTTCTTCTTGAGCTTCATGTGGTCTGTGAATTGTATCTTTGGTATTTCTGAGCTTTGGACTAATATCCACTTATTCGTAAGTACATACCATGTGGGTTATATTGTGAATGGGTTACCTCACTCAGGATGATATTTTCTAGTTCTATCCATTTGCCTGTGAATTTCATGAGGCCATTGTTTTTAATAGCTGTATAGTACTCCATTTTGTAAATGTACCACATTTTCTGTATCCATTCCTCTGTTGAAGGACATCTGGGTTCTTTCCAGCTTTTGGTTATTATAAATAAGACTGCTATGAACGTAGTGGAGGATGTGTCCATGTTATATGTTGGAGCATCTTTTGGGTGTATGTCCAGGAGTTTTATAGCTGGGTCTTCAGGAAGTACTATTCCCAATTTTATGAGTTCTTTGTATATATTGGATATTAGCCCTCTGTCAAATGTAGGATTGGAAATGATCTATTCCCAATATCTTGGTGGCCATTTTGTCCTATTGACAGTGTCCTTTACCTTATAGAATCTTTGCAATTTTATGAGTTCCTTATTTGTCAATTTTTGATCTTAGAGCACACACCATTAATATCCTGTTCAGAAAAATTTCCCCTGTGCCCATGTGTTCGACTCTTCCCCATTTTCTCTTGTGTTAGTTTCAGTATATCTGGGTTTATATGAAGGTCCTTGATCCACTTGAACTCTAGCTTTGTACAAGGAGATAAGAATGGATTGACTTGCATTCTTTTACATGCTGACTGCCAGTTAAACCATCAACCTTTTTTCTTGAAAATGCAGTCTTTTTTCACTTGACTGTTTTAGCTCCTCTTTCAAAGACCAAGTGACCATAGGTGTGTGGGTTCATTTCTGTGTCTTCAATACTATTATATTGATATACTTGCCTGTCTCTGTGCATATACTATACAGTATTTATCACTGTTTCTCTGTAATACAGTTAAAGGTCAGAGATATTAATTACCAAAGAATTTTGTTTATTGTTGAGAATATTTTTTTTTACTATTCTGTGTCTTTTGTTATTCCAAATATATTTGCAAATAGCTCATTCTGACTCTATGAAAAATTGGGTTGGAATTTGTTGTTTTGTTTTGTTTTGTTCTTTTTGAGACAGGGTTTTCTTTTTGTAGCCCTGGCTGTCCTGGAACTCACTCTGTAGACCAGGCTGGCCTTGAACTCAGAAATCCACCTGCTTCTGCCTCCCAAGTGCTGGGTTTAAAGACATGAGCCACCACTGCCTTAGGTTGAAATTTTGATGGAGATTGCATTGAATCCATGGATCGCTTTCAGAAGATGGCCATTTTTACAATATTAGTTCTGAAAAATCCATGAGCATGGGAGCTCTTTCCATCCTATGAGTTCTTAGAATTCTTTCTTCAGAGTCTCAAGGTTTTGATTATACAGATCTTTCACTTTCTTGGTTAGAGTCACATCAAGGTATTTCATGTTATTTGTGACTATTATGAAAGGTGTCCTTTTTCTAAATTCTTTCTCAACCTGTTTATCATTTGAGTATAGGAAGATACTGATTTGTTTGAATAAATATTATATCCAACCACTTTGCTGAAGTTGTTTATCAGGTTTATGAGTTCTGTGATCAAATTTTTGGGATCACTGAACTATACTATCATATCATCTGTAAATAGTGATATTTTGATTTCTTTCTTTCCAATTTATATCCCTTTGGCCTCCTTTTCTTGTTCAATTGCTCTGGCTAGGATTTTGAGTACTATATTGGATAGGTAGGAAGAGAGTGGCAGCCTTGTCTAGTCCCTGATTTTAGTGGGATTGTTTCAAGTTTCCCTCCATTTAGTTTAATGTTGGCTAGTAGTTTGCTGTATATTGTTTTTACTATGTTTAGGTGTCACCATGAATTCCTGATATTTCCAAGACTTTTACCTAGAAGGGACATTGAATATTGTCAAATGGTTTCTCAGCATTTAATGAGATGATCTTTTTTTTTCCCCATTAAGTTTTTTTATGTAGTGGATTATGTTGATGGATTTCTGTATATTGAACCATCCCAGCATTTCTGGAATAAAGCCTACTTGTTCATGATGGATGATTTTTTGATGTGTTGTGTCAGTGTTTTCTATGGTATCCCCTGCACTTGAGATTCTCTGTTCTATCTCTTGTATTGTTTGTTTTGTTTCCATCTATGACTCCTGATCCCTTTCCTAGGTTTTCTATCTCCAGGGTTGTCTCGCTTTGTGATTTCTTTATTCTTTCTATTTCCATTTTTAGACCCTGGATGGTTTTATTCAATTTCTTCACCTCTTTGATTGTGTTTTTCTGTAATTCTTTAAATGATTTTGTGTTTCCCCTATAAATGCTTCAGGTAGTTTACCTGTGTTTTCCTGTATTTCTTAAAGGAAATTTTTTATATCCTTCTTAATGTCCTCTATTATCACCATTTGATGTGATTTTAAATTCAAATTCTTACTTTTCCAGTGTCTTGGGATATCCAGGACTTGTTGTGGTGGGAGAACTGTGATCCGAGCATAAGTAGCCTTTGTTTCTGTTGCTTAGGTTCTTGTGTTTGCCTTTTGCCATCTGATTATCTCTGGTGTTAGTTGGCCTTGCTATATTCTACTGGACCCTATCCCTATTGTGAGCCTGTGATATTGTGATCTTAGATTTCTTAGCACACCTAGGTGATCAGGTCTCTCCTGGTTGGATTTTGGGTGAAGAGGGCTATGTCAAAGTGTTAGCTCAAGGTTGCTGATGGAAATCAGAAGGATCCTGTCTCTGTCTACTCTGTGGATCCCATGCCTTATAGTCTCCTGCCAAATGCCTTTTTGGTCAGTTGTTGGAGCAAAAGAGTTAGTCTCACCTGTAAAATTAGGAATGAAAGCACTCCTGTGATACTACTTCTCTCTGTGCCAGATTTGGGTACTGATAGCTGTGCCACAAGGTTAGCTCTGGGGAATAGATAGAGTGGGAGGATCCTTAGATTTATACTTGTACCAGAAAATGTATGTTATTAGGTTCATTTACATATTTAGTATTCCAATTTCACTGTACTATAAGATATTCAACAAATACTGGTATTTGGCATTTTGTTTCAAATGTTCTGAAACATTATGAAGTTTGATAAATATTGTATCAGACATGTCTTAAATTCATATTTTGATTCTAAATTATGTTTTTAAAAGGTAATATAAGTCACTTGTTAAATATTTTGCTTAGGATATTTTGTTAAACCTTATCTGTCTTTTTGTTATTAAAACAACCAATTAACTTTTAATGTGATATCTTCATCTGAAGCTGATATCTACATTGTAAAGTTCATTGAAATGATGGCAGGCTCTAGTGTGCCAATATAAATATCACTATAATTTTTGTTATTGTCTTAAAAGTAGGAACTAGCTTCAATGTTTATACTGATATTTCTCTAAGCTTGGGTATTAATATGTTTTTAATATATAATATCATCAACATGGCATCATTATTCTACACACACACACACACATATAACACACACACAAACATGTTTATTGAAATGCTTTCACTGGATCAATTAAATAAAATTTTGATTGAAAATTGTTCATATTAGAACCTAATATTTAATCACTTTGTCTTAAATAATGTGTTCATATTAGTATAGTATCTCACACATGTGGAAAGGAGCAAGAGATATTGCCACTATTGATAATAGAATATAGTATTGAAAAGCATGTTGTACTGTATCTATAGTCTTCTTTTAATTTCCATAGCAAAATTACTTGCATATATAGTCATTTTAAAATAACAGCTTTTTTCTACCCCCTTTTGCAAGACAACATCATATATATAAGATATAAGGAAATGACACAGAAAAAAATTATTATAACCTTAATATGTTCTAATGAAAATGTTTTAATCTCTCTGATTCTACTGTAAGGTATTAAACTGTTATGCAAGTATATCTGCTTACCATGAATGACACTGTGTTCTTTAGAGACGGCATTTGGCTTTCATTTCCAGTGCAAGTCTATTCTATAGTAGTCTAATTTCTTTCATGCAAAAGCAATATTCAAAAGGTTGAAAGTACAATGTAGATTTAATACTTCCACGTGTTTCAATTCTCCTTGAGTCCTTCAAGGAAGCTTTTAAAGACTGACTTGGGAGATGCTGCAGAATCTCTTTGAAACATACACACTCAATTTTGTTCTATGTTCTGAAGCAGGAATCTTGCTTTAAAAGAATTTCTAATTCATCCCAGTGGACATTGTAGAGAATGTAGAATAAGGCTCTTTCTTACCAGGTACTGTTTACTTTGCTATTGCCTATTAAAAGTCATTCGTTGCTATAATTCCCAGGAATGAGATATCATTTTTATGTTATTAGAAAACTTCTTTCAAGGGCAACTCAATGTAGTTAAAAATAGAGCTTTGCAGAGAGTGTGGCTTTCTGCAAAGTTAAACCTTCTAATTGACTCACTCAATTGAAGGAGAATGCTAATGAGCCTAGGTAGAAAATTAGAATTCTACAAATTTTCTGAAGAAAAGAAATTGTATTGCTGGAAAGAGAGTCATTATTTATGATGAGAAAACAGTGTGTTCTACAATGCAGCTCTTTGTTACTGTATTTTGATTGATAGTAGATTTCTCATACATCTTTAACCTTATTTTCTGTTTGCTGATAGTCTTGTTTAAGTTTACAATCTTATTTTAGATATTAATGTTTATTGCTAGTTCAGTTATATTTTTAACATGCTTTTTCTCTTAATTTGACCTTAGAATGTCAACATGTAGCCTATACTTCTTTGCCTTCAGTTCCAAAGTGCTCTATGTAATCATATTTTACTTAAATAATCTTATCACTACATATGCTTTTCCTGGTGATCTGTAGTACTTGTATTGAGTGTCCTTTTCCATATGATGTGTTTATTTTTAATAATTTGTTCTATCTTACCAGACAATCTCTAGTTTTGATCTCCCTTTATAGAAAACATTTCAACTCAAATCCTCATTTTAGACTTAATTAAACAACTAAGTAGTCACATGGATGAAAATATTTTGGAGCCACTAATTCTGATATGTTTTCTCAATATTTGTTATCTTTAGTAATAGGTAGTGCACATAAGTCTGTAAATACCCTCAGTGTTTACTTAAGTTGTCTTCCTCTTCCTTTGTATTACTTACAGGAAATATTATTTCATTAGCAAATGAATAATAGATAACATTTAATCATATATAATTTAATTATAATTATGCAATATATATGACAATACTTCATTAACAGCCATAGATGATCTCCCTAGTTCCAAGCATGTTAGAACTCCCTCTAATCGCTGGCCCAGGATGTACCTAGAAACTCTCAACATAATCATTGTCCTTTCTTGCTCTCCAGGAACTTCAAGTTAAGATTCTATAGCTACAAATATTTCACAATTTAGACACAAGATTTGGAAGATTGAAACTGACATGAAAGTCTTCTTCCTGAGGACTAGCACTCATAATGCAGGTATGGTTATGCAGCTCAGAAGGGGAAAAAGATTAATAGGCTACCCATGTATACATCCCATGGACAACAATAATAACCATCCTGATAAGATATTCCTAATAGAACTCAACCCTACAGAAAAAAAACACAAAAAACAACCAACCAACCAACCAAACAAACAAACAAACAAACAAAAAACTACAAACAACAAAAGAATGTTGAAAAACAGAGACAGCCCTCTCTAGAGAAGAATACATCAACTTATTTTCTGATACCAAATGATCAGTGCTGCAAA
The DNA here is from genome assembly GCF_978045245.1 of Mus caroli. Classification (NCBI taxonomy): domain Eukaryota; kingdom Metazoa; phylum Chordata; class Mammalia; order Rodentia; family Muridae; genus Mus; species Mus caroli. The sequence continues at coordinate 64,215,659 of NW_028227259.1, read as the reverse complement.
CATACCTATGGATAAAGTTATACAGACTAAGTACCATGTATATATGAATATATTTGTGTAACAACAAAGAATGGAAAATAGGCCTTAAATTTTTAAAAATAAAAGAGAAAGAAAAGTATATAATAGAGTTTGGAAGGGGGATAAGAAAGGGGAAAAGATATATTCATATTTTAATCTTGAAAGAGTTAAAACTAATTAAAGATACTTAGCATTGTTTAGTAGTAGTAATTTTGTCTTGGGAATTACCAATATCTTGGAAACTGAACTAAAGATCAATTTAACAGGAAAGATTGCATCTCTAGTGGTATAAACCTAGCTCACTTTTCACAGTTGGTGATGCCATAGGACCTGGAGAACAGCCTACTAATTAATGTTACTCAACCAGTATAATTTCCAGCTGTACCCAAAATGCCTAAATACCCACAGACAAGTGTAGCTCATACTTTATCAATGAAGTTTCTTTATACAGTGCATTGAGAATATTATATAAATACATATTTTTAAAAAGGTAAAGAATAAGTGAAAATGGGGTGCTCATATAGATGTGTAACATTTTCAATAAAACTCTAAAACCTTACTTTGAGAAATATTAAAGAAGAAGGAGTAAAAGGATCATTAGAAAAATAGAATATCCTTGTTAGGGTTTCTACTTCTCTGAAAAAAATATGTACAAAACAAATTGTAAAAGAGTAGTTTGCAACGTAGAGTATTCAGTACATGTCAGGTGTACTGCACTCATATACTCACATCAAAATAGTTGCCTAAAGGACACATGCAAAATGAGAACACGAGTTAACATAACAGTGTCGCTTGTGAAAGTTTCACAAGCCCCCAACCATAGCTGAGGATCTACATGCAATTAATGGCTGCTGAGAAAGAAAGAAAGAGTTATATCCAAGCATGAGATTGATGGTACACTGTCCCATTTTATGTGAAATCTAGGGGAAAAAGCTTATGCAGCATGAGAAATACTAGACTCTGTACAATATGAACCACAATAAATAGTAAAAACGAGGCAGGAGATAAAGAGCTGGGAGAAAGGTGAAAGTGTCAATAGAGTAGTCAGAAATAAACTTTCAAAAATTATTTAAAACAAATAAAAATAAAAACTACATGGGAAGACAGTCAAACAAGACTGGACATTATAAAAGTACTAACTTTGTGATATTCATAAGGTTATGAAGGAAAAAAAAAAAAAAACCTCAAGAAGATAGACCCCATAGTCATATCTCATTTTTATAGTGAAGAAACAAACCTTATGAGATGGTTTTAAACATAAACCTTATGTTTAAAAGAGGAATCACAAATGTGATTTGATCTAAATGAGTATAACAGAACTTAATGTAATAATTATAATAGTCAAGTCAAATATATTACATTGGTTAAAAAATGGACAGTAAAATACAAAGATGAACAGGCCATGATTATCAGCTCTGAATAGTATGCCTGTAACTTACATGAACTGAAATATCTGAATTCCCCATTGAAATTTTGAGCTTCTTTAAACTTGTATGAGAAGATGTCCAAATGAATAATTTAAAGATTTTACAATATATTTTTAAAAATTACAATATTACAAAATAACTATATTTGGTATTGATTGTAAACTGAATAAAAATAAACTAAGATGACTGTGTCACATCTTTTATAACTATAATAAATCCACAAAAATGAGGAATGACAGCGATCAAAACAAAAAGAGGCAACTGATTTACAGACATGGTACAAGTGACAAAATTTCAAGTCATTTCATTTGTTCATGTATATATCTTATTTCATCTTTCACTCTATATTTTGCCATTTTCATTTGAAATCTTCTATCATTTTAATGTGACATCATCACAGTTATGATTCACTGTTTCCCACAGTGTTCAGTTTATCTCATATGTCTCATTACTTCATCAGTGACTTGGGATGATAGAAGCATGTTATATCATTTGATCTTTCTCAGTGTGTGTGCAAAGGTCATGTCAGAGAAGGTGAAACATGAAAGAAGCAACATACTCTTCAACATGATGAATAATACTCACTACAAAGACATGAGGTCAGAGGAGACTGCCAGAGTTAGTGGGAAGTCTTCATTCTCTTCTCAGATGCTCATGAGATCTCAGCTGACCCTGATCCAAGTGTCAAGAACCTTACAGCAGGTTGCGTCATTTCTGAAACGACCACCTCTGTGATCACCAGCAGGTAGCCATCAAGGATAGCAAATCAGACATTGCCCTTTTAGGAGGAAAGCAGTGCCATTCAATCAAACCTGAAGAAAAACAGTTTTACAATTTAGAAATAAATAAGTGCTTTGGGTATGCCTTAGTTACATTTTTCCTTGTTCTCTATGTATCATTTTTTCACATGTTTTTTTGTTTTTGTTTTAATTAAAAGAATAATTACATCATTTTCACCCTCTCCACTCACTCCAATAATACTTCTAATATCAAAAATGATTCCATCAAAGTCAAATCAATGTTCTCTTATGCTTTAATAACTGTTGTTTCACATATACCAGTAAATGCATAACTAGCTGTGATACTTTATTTATGGTTGACCACTTGGAATTGGATAACCACTTAAGGGGCTCAATCTTCAGGAAGACTATTTAACCCTGTCTCTGTGGTATTTAATTTCTATTAACTTTTCCTATTGAAAATTAGTTTATGGAATACTTTGAGAAAAATTATATAAGGTCTTCTTTGAAAGTCTGGTAGAATTCTGCACTAAATCGATCTGTTCCTAGGCTTTTTTTTTTTTTTTTTTTTTTTTTTGGTTGGGAGGTTTTTAATGACTTCTATTTCCTTGTGTGATATGGGCCTGTTTAGATAATTTACCTGCTCTTGATTTAACTTCAGTATGTATTTTCTGTACAGAAAACCGTCCATTACATCAGATTTTCCAGTTTTCTTTAGTAAAGGCTTTTATAGTGGGATCTGATGTTTTTTTGAATTTCCTCCATTTCTACTGTTACGTCTCTCTTTTCATTTCTGATTTTGTTAATTTGGATACTACCTTTCAGCCCTTTAGTTAGTTTGGCTAGGGGTTATCTATCTTGTTGATTTTCTCAAAGAACCAGCTTGTAGTTTTGGTGATTCTTTGTATTGTATTCTTTTTTCAAATTGGTTGATTTTGGCCCCGAGTTTGATTATTTCCAGCCTTCTACTCCTCTTAGGCAAGTATGCTTCTTTTTGTTCTAGAGCTCTCAGGTGTGTTGTTAAGCAGTTAGTGTAAGATCTCTCCAGTTTCTCTACAAGGGTACATAGTGCTATGAACTTTCCTCTTAGCACTGCTTTTATTCTGTCCCATAGGTTTGGGTATAATGTGTGAACATTTTCAATAAATTCTAGAAAGTCTTTAATTTCTTTATTTTTTTCCTGACCAAGTTATCATTGATTAAAGAGTTTTTCAGTTTCCCCATGTATGTGGGCTTTCTGTAGTTATTGCTGTTATTGAATACAAGCCTTAGGCTTTAGTGATCTAATAGGATGCATGGTATTATTTCAATCTTCTTGTATCTGTTGACGATTGGTTTGTGGCCAATTATATGATTGATTTTTGAGAAGGTACCATTAGTTGCTGAGAAAAAAAGGTGTGTTCTTTTGTTTAAGGGTGAAATGTTCTGTAGGTATATGCTAAACCCATTTGTTTCATAACCTCAATTAGTTTCATTATATCTCTGTTTAGTTTCTGTTTCAATGAATGGTACATTGGTGAGAGTGGGTTGTTGAAGTCTCCCACTATTATTGTGTGGGTTTCAATGTGTGTTTTGAGCTTTAGTAAAGTTTCTTTTATGGATGTGGTTGTTCTTGTATTTGGGGCATATATGTTAAGAATTGTGACTTTGTCTTGGTGAAATTTCCCCTTGATGAATATGAAGTGTCCTTGTTTATCAGGATTGTTAAATTTTGGTTAAAAGTCAATATTATTGGATATTAGGATGGAAATTCCTTCTTTTATCCTGGGACCATTTGCTTGGAAGAGCTTCTTCCATTCTTTTACTCTGAGATAATGACTGTCTTTGTTATTGAGGTGTATTTCTTGTATGCAGCAAAATGCTGGGTATTATTTGCATATCCAGTCTGTTAGTTTGTGTCTTTTTATAGGTGAGTTGAGTCCATTAATATTGAGAGATATTAAAAAGTTGGTTCCTGACATGTTTGTTTTGTAGGTGGCTTTATGTGCTTGTGGTTCTCTTCTTTTCGCTTTGCTGTGAGATACTTAATATCTTGTCCTTTCTTTGGTGCAGGTAACTTCTTTGTGTTGGAGTGTTCCTTATGGATCCTTTGTAGGGCTGGATTGGTAGACCAATCCTATTTGAATTTGGTTTTGGCCTGTAATATTTTGGGTTCTCCATCTATGTTGATTTTGAGTTTTTCTGGGTATAGTAGCCTGAGCTGACATTTGTGGTCTCTTAGAGTCTGCATGAACTCTGACCAGGATCTTCTGGCTTTCATACTCTCTGTTGAGAAGTCTGGTGTAATTCTGATAGGTCTACCTTTGAATGTTACTTGGCCCTTTTCCCTTGCAGCTTTTAATATTCTTTCTCTGTTCTGTGCATTTAGTGTTTAAATTATTATGTGATGAGAGGATTTTCTTTTCTGGTCCCATTTATTTGTTTTTCTATAGGTTTCTTGTACTTTTATGGCTATCTATCTCTTTAGGTTAGGGTAGTTTTCTTCTAGTTTTCTTCTAAAATGTTATTGAAGAAATTTTCAGGTCCTTTGAGCTGGGAATCTTCATTTTCCTCTATTCTGATTGTTCTTAGTTTTGGTCTTTTCCTTGTGTCTCGAGTTTCTTGGATGGTTTGAGTTAGGAGTTTTTATGTTTTGAATTTTCTTTGACAGTTGTGTCAGTCTCTTCTGCAGTATCTTCTACATCTGAGATTCTTTAGTCGATCTCTTTTATTCTCTTAGTGATACTAACATCTGTAATTCCTGATCTCTTTTCTAGGTTTTTTATTTCTATGTTTGCCTCCATTTGTGTGTGTATGTGTGTGCGTGTGTGTGCTATATTAATGCTTCTACTTCCACTTTTAGGTCTTGGATCACTTTATTCAATTCCTTCACCTATTTACCTGTGTTTTCCTGTACTTCATTCAGTCAGTTATTTATATCCTCTTTAAAGGGCTCTAATATCTTCATGATATAGGATTTTAGGCTCCTGATTTTTTGGTGTGTGTTGTTGTATTCAGGGCTTGCTATGGTGGAAGAACTGGGTTCTGATGATATCCATGTATATTGGCTTCTGTTGCTTATGGTCTTGTGCTTGCCTTTTGCCATATGGATATCCTAGGTGTTTGCTGGTCTGGCTGACTGTCTTAAGTCTGCCTCTTTTGTCCCTGGATTCCTTCAGGTCTCCTGGTAGGCCTGCAGCCTTGACTGCAGTAGACCACCTGTGGGGTCTTCTAACTGGGGGCTCTTCACAGGGGCAGGGAAGTTACTGGTATGTTGACCTGGCTGCAGTAGATCTCCTGGGAGGCCTCCAGACTGTAGGGTCTTCTATGGAGCAGTCAAGCTGTTGTCTAACTGCTTTGAGTGCAATGGGTCCTCAACTGCTCTGAGTGCAGTGGATCCTCCACTGCTCTGACTTTAAGGGGTCCTCTAGGATGGGTCAAGATATGGTGACTTCACTGAAGCAGACCAGAAACACCCTGCAGAAAGGAACAGGCAGAAGGGGCAGAAGGATCAAAAGGAGAGTGGTATTCTGGAGGGCGAGGTATTTGGTGGATGATGGGTCCGGAGTCCACTGGGCTCCCAGCAGCAGCTCTGAGGTCGGGGGAGTTATTTCCAACTGCTCTGAGTGCAGCGGGTTCTATAGGATGGACCAGGATATGATCTCTTCACTGGAGCAGACCAGCCAAGAGTTTGTCCCAGCAGAAAGGACTGGTTGAACAGAATAAGGAAAGACTGAAAGAAGCTGAGGAGAAGGTTGATCCTGTAGGAGGAACAGCAGTCTCAATTAATCTGTACTCCCAAGATCTGTCAAATAATGGTCCACAAAACAGGCAGTATACAACAGCTGATATGAGGCTCCTAACACATATACAGTAGGTGACTGTGTTCATTTAGAGATGATACACCTAACCCTTAAGAGATGATTGGGAACCCCAGGGAGTTTAGAGGTCAGGTGGGGTGGGGGATTGGGGACATACACGTGGAGACAGGGGTGTGGAGGAGGTATGGGATGTGGAACAGTTGGAGGGTAGATGGGGAGGAAATCTGGAGTATAAAAATTAATTAATTAAAAAAGGAGAAAAATTAGTTTATCCCCCTATTAAACCTATAAAGAATTTTCACCTGAGAGATGTTACTTATAACTTGTTTCCTCAAAAATGTAGATGATTAAACTAATTTTATTAATATGCGCAGAAAAAAATGTAAAAAAATGTAAAACTTAAAAAAAAATTTAAATAGACCAATATCAACCTTCTAAACATAATTCAGACAATGTCTAACATCAGCTGGTCCATACAATGAAAATGATAGAGTGAATACTGAGACAAAATTGATAACCTTACTAGAGTCTACTTGTATTCATCCCCTTCTGCATTGATACATCCTAGGTGTTATGATTTTATATCCTTAACAACCCATTCTCACTGAGCTCCTGTAGTGTTGCTTCTAATTTTTGTTTCTATTTTTATGACTGAAGTAGTCTCAGAATCATTTCAATATTTCTTTTGCTTTTCTTAATTTTAGACCATTGAGTTACCAAATTTTCATTACTCTTTGCCCAAATGATTTCACCCTGAAAAGTTCTCACAGTGGATACAAGTACTTGCTGGAAAAACATCAGAACATAAATTCAGATACCAAACATGCATGTCCAAAGCTGTACCTAGCCTTGTGAATTTGTAACCATTGTCTTAAGATCTCTTAAGTTTCAGCCTAAGAACTGTCTCTAGGGAGTAAGTGGAGTTAGTTAGGTAACGCCAATATCCTGAAATCCTCTGGTACCCATGTGCACAGAAATCCACATACAGATATTCATGTCACACACATGTTCTAATGTCATGAAAGCATACACATACAAAATAAATTGTTAAGATGTTTCATAGTTAAAATGCTTGCCATGTAAATGTAAAGACAGACATGTGTTTGGCCAGCCAGCTTAATCTATTTGGCTAGCACTAGGCAAGTAAGACGTTTTTCAAAAGCAAGGTGCATGCTCTAAGATCTATTTCTGTTCCTCACATGTTCCACATGCTCATCCACATAAGCACATGTACCTCAACACATGTAGGAACACACACGTATATGCACACCTACACACACACACTGTTACCCGCAATCATATTTTTCTAATCATATTTTAATAATGGGTATTCCATTCTTATCAGAGTTCAAATCTAAAACCTTAATTTGTTTTCATTCTTTTGTTTCTCATATCTCCACAATTTCAATGGTCTTGTCTTCAAAATATAAAAAGAATCTGTCCAGTTCTCACACTTTTTTTTTCTGGTAAAATCTACTATCATTTGTTTAGAAATATACTTGTTTAGAAACAGGAATTTCCTCCTTATTTTCTGGAGTTCTACCCTTAGGCACTATAGGATCAAAATACTTCTTTTAAATATAAATTAATCTTTACTGTTTCTTCTTATTGACAGTCAGCACAGGTTACTCGATTTCCAGAATAAAATTCAAGGTCGACAAATAGCTTACAAATCACCATTTTGTTTACAGCTTATCATCCTTTTCTGTTTTAATCAAGTCCTTCTGCTTTATTCTTTCTTTCCTGGACTTTGAGCATATGCTTCTAAATAAGGTGTCTGCTGAATGATATTCTTGTAGTCTGGAAGGTACTTTCTTTAGGCATCAACTAATCTAGCTGCTTCATTTCACTTATTCAGTGATAACTAGGTGAGATCAATTCACTGGCATTTCAGATCACCAAGTCTTACTCATATTTTTCTATTTTCAATGTTCTTTTGGGTAAATTGAATTCTTCATGTAACATTAATTTTTCAACCCACTGCCGTCTGAATTTGATCCACGTGTCTCCTTGAAAATATACTCCCAAAGGTCACTTTTAAGCTCTCATATCTCAGAATTCAATTTAAATGTCATTTACTGATATAGTCATGTCTTAACTTCCAAATATGAGTTATAAAATCTCAGTTCGTCTCTGTTCATAATTCCCTTCTTTCCCTCTTCTCTTTGACTTACATTATACTCTAGAATATTGGTATGATTAATTTTTAAATTAGCTAAAACCCCATGTTAAAAAGAACACATCTACTTTTATTCTTAATATGATGGGGGTAAATACTAGAGGCTAAGTTATATACTGAAACAAAATCATTACCAGAGAGGTAAAAAGCCAGATTCTAGGACACTTTAACCTTTGATATGGCTTTAGTCATTTGCCTACTGTACACTTTCACTACTACTGAAATTATACGGTAAAAGGTCTTGGATGGGGGGGTAGTCCTAGACTCTAGGATCTCAATTTATATTTCTGTGTGTGTATGTATAATAATGGTTATTTAATCAGTGTATCAGTGTGTCTATATTGGGAAGTATCATAAAGAAGTTATTTGTGGCCTCCCTTCCCCCAGCCTGGAACCTGCTTGCTCAAGGGTGGAGCTACCGGCTCATTCGTCCTGCCACGCCTACTGTTGGAACCTGCCTTTGCTGCCTGGAGGCACACACGTGTTCGTCCTGCTACTGGACCCTGAGTTACTTGGCGGGATATTGGGTTCCCTCCCCCTTCCTTTATAACTGAGTGTCTGGAAATAGTAAAATTGAGCTTTGATCAGGATGTTGTCTTAGCTCCATTGTTTCTTCCGCCCCGTCTAGATTCCTCTCTTTTCAGTTAGAACTGCCATTCTCAGTTGAACCGTTCGTGTTGTGGACTGCGGGCAGGCCGCAGCAGTTATTACATCTACTATATTCATTATCTGAGTATCCGCATGAGCTTTATGTTTCCATGAATGTCAGATTCAGGCAGGAACAAAAAGTTTGTTCAATTTAGTAATCTTACTCAAGACATTTTCTGATTAGCCATTATCCCAATTCTGGTTTTCAAAGTTATTTGGAAAAGACTTTATTGCTTGACTTGGAAAATATGGTCTCTATGAGATGAATCTAATATTCTAGGGTCTACACTCTCCATCATCAGTCAATCTTTGAGATGACAGATTGTTGTTTCTTAAGCTATTTGCTGATTTATCTTGTTCTAGAATACAAAGTGACCCTTTACAGTAATGCAAAGTATCTTTACATAATTTAGAAAAACATATGTTTAATCTAACAGTATGATTCTATAAAGGTTATAAATACATAATGAAGTCATAGATACATACATGGATACAAACATAACTGTTTTTCTGCATTTTTTCTGGACCCATTAGTAGAATCAATGCTTTCAGCAATATCAGTTTCTATGAACTATTGCACATCATTTTGAGGATCTCTTCTTTTTGCATTTCTTAATAATTAACTTTTACACTCTGTGTTACATTTTGACAAATCATTTACAGTTTTATTTTCTTTCCAGAATGTAATGCAAACTCAAGTGGTTGATTCAGCCATCTCTGTATATATCAACTAAATCAATCTAACCATTTACAATTTGTCTACAGATATTTCTTACACCTGTGTCTCCTACTTTATTTTAATGAATACTAAAACATTAAAACCTCCTTCTAAGAATGCAAATTTAAAATAGGAAAACAGAAACTCACATTTTTCTTAGAAAAATTTTCTATTTGCTTTACATTTGAAATGCTTCAAACTTCTAATTGATCATGTGCACTTCAAACAATATGTCCAGTCTTGCCTGTCCCTTAATCTTTTTATGCTGTTATAGACTAAGTATTTTTTCTCTCAATCAGTCATGATGAATATTCTATTTTTATGTTTTATCTGTAAAGAAAAAGATTTCAAAATAACAGTCCCCAAAGCAAGCAAGATGTAAATTTCAGTTCCCCACAGAAGGAGAATGAATAGACGAAAAAGAAAAAATTCCCATGCTGTTTGAACTAACACAGATACTTAGATACATAGCAGATAACCAAACACAGGATGGCAAAAAGAACAGAAGTATGGATGTTAGATCAACACAAAGGGGTAGAGAAAACATGCTTAGAAAAGAGAAAGAAGGATATATATACATTTTGAATACTTTAGAAAAAGACCTGATTTACAATATTACATGGCTGTGTCTGGCTAAGCTACTGCGGTGGAGGTGGGGATTGAGAAAATCAGAAGTAGAGCATCTAATTAAAGGAACAGGAGTCTGCTTTGCTTTGCTTTGCTTTGCTTTGCTTTGCTTTGCTTTGCTTTGCTTTGCTTTGCTTTGCTTTGCTTTGCTTTGCTTTGCTTTGCTTTGCTTCCTTTTCCTTTTCCTTTTCCTCTTCCTCTTCCCCTTCCCCTTCCCCTTCCCCTTCCCCTCCCCTCCCCCCCTCCCCCTCTCCCTCTCCCCCCTTCTCTTCTCTTCTCTTCTCTTCTCTTCTCTTCTCTTCTCTTCTCTTCTCTTCTCTTCTCTTCTCTTCTCTTCTCTTCTTTTCTCTTCTCTTCTCTTTTCTATTAGGAGTACTTAAGATTAACCTCTGTGCTGGTTAAGCAAGAAAGCTGCCATGAGTTCATATATTTGATGGCTTAGTTACCAGGGAGATGACAAATATGATCTTAGACTTTGTAATATCAAAGTTCAATGAAACTATCATCTATGATCATTGATAGGATTAGAAGGATTAGGCACTGTCAGTAAGTCAAAAAGGCCACCAGCAGATTGGGAAAGGATCTCTACCAATCCTAAATCCAATAGGGGACTAATATCCAATATATACATATATAGCTTTTGTTCACACTGAATAAAGTGTATTTGTACACACAGGTTTGTTTTACTGAAGATCATCTAAAACAGCTGTTTCACTGAATGCCATTTAACAGAGCTGCAACACTAAAATTCCCAGAGAAGTCCTCCTCTCCAGCATTCACTTTCACTTGGACAGGATCCTGAAGCCTCCATTGGTTCTAGACTGTGTTTCATGTTTCAGTGGGCTGTGCCTGTACATCCTGAAGGAGAAAGCTGAATATAGATTTAAGAACACAATACTCTCTCTCTCTCTCTCTCTCTCTCTCTCTCTCTCTCTCTCTCTCTCTCTCTCTCTGTGTGTGTGTGTGTGTGTGTGTGTGTGTGTGTGTGTATGTGTGTGTAAAAATTGCTTTGTTCATGGTGTCTCCCCTCAACACGAGAATAATATATAAGGTAATATACATTATGAAGTGTGAATCCCTTGGCCAGTCAATTGTTAGGTCCAAATGAATATTAGTTTCCACCAGACCAGAGATTCTATTCTTTTGAACAGCATCTTTATATTATAACTTCTAATGATGTAACAAAAAATTGTTTGGAATTATATCAGAAATGAGAGTAACAAATGACATTGCTATTGTTTCTGGAAAGGACAAAGATGACATTTCTGGGTTTTAGTCATGAAAAGCACTGGATACTTTCTGTTCTTGTTCTTCTCCTTGTCCTCCTCCTCTTCCTCCTTCTTTTCTTCTTCTTCTTCTTCTTCTTCTTCTTCTTCTTCTTCTTCTTCTTCTTCTTCTTCTTCTTCTTCTTCTTCTTCTTCTTCTTCTTCTTCTTCTTCTTCTTCTCTTCTTCTTCATTCTCTTTTACTCCTCCTCCTCCTTTTTCTTCTTGTTCTTCTTTTTCTTCTCCTCCTTCTCCTCCTTATCTTCCTCTGCCTTCTTTTCTTCATCTACGTACTTCTCCTTCTTCTTCTAAATTGTAATTTAATACCAACATTTCAACCTTTCCTATCCTCCATTTAACACTCCTATGCTCTGCTCTCCAATGGTATTAAAATATCATTCCATGCTGGTCATTTAGGTGGTTGATAGTCATCGCAGCTGAACAGAACTGTGCCTTGCTCCCCTCTATCAGAAGCTTGCATGGCATGCTATGGTTCAAATGATCTTTGGAGTCCTTTACTTTTACCTATAAACTGCCTAGCAAATTTCTCTTTCCCTTATTCATTATTCTTCTGTCTGTAAACATAGCATAAAATTGTATGGAATTTATATAATTGGTGATCTTGCCTCTTCTTGTTTAACATGTAAATGAGCCTTGATTATACACACATTTTGATTCATTAACTAATCCTATTCATTGATATCAACAGCAGATCAATAGAATGACATTTTGAAGACATTGGGGAGGGGAGCATGAGAGTGTTTAGAGGGAGGAAAAGGAACAAAGAAATATTGCAATTTCAAGTTGAAATTTGATTGAATTTTGGTATTAGAAATTCTAATATCATATATATTATTTCAAAGACTTATTTGCATATAGAAAATCAGACCTTTATAACTCAAATTTCCTAATTTTCTTTTCTATGCTGGGAACATATAGTCAAGTTAATTTTCACATATAAATACTTCTTTACTCAAAATAAATCCATTTTTTCACAAAGATTTATAATTTTATTTTTTTACTAGTTTTCTTTACTAAAACCTTGTAACATAATGACCTTAACTAATTTTACCATCTACTGTGAAAATTTTATCTGTGAGTGGAAGTGAAAAATATCTACCCCTTCTTCATAAGTTCTCAATGACATAGAAAAGTTCAGCTCTATGAAAGGTAAGTTTATTAGGTTTATTTGTAGGTAGGCATGGGTTATCTCTTATGGACAGGAATGTTGGTGGTCCAAAGCAGAAAATCTAAACTAATCTTCACTTTGTATGGATTGTGGCTTTTCCACAGCCTTCTTCTCCCTAGTTTCCCCAGACTTCATTGTATAGTTTCTTCCCAACAGCACCAAACTGTGTGTGATAAGGGAAGAATTTTGTTCAATTACCTAAGAGGAGTGGCAGGTAAAAGAGAAGAGGGTTACATGATCTTCTTCACCCTCTATGTCAGGAAACAATGACATTCATTAATCCCATACTTTATGGTCTTTTTTTTGGGCGGGGGGGGTGTTGAGACAGGGTTTCTCTGTGTAGCTCTGGCTGTTCTGGAACTCACTTTGTAGACCAGGCTGGCCTCAAACTCAGAAATCCGCTTGCCTCTGCTTCCCAAGTGCTGGGATTAAAGGTGTGTGCCACCACGCCTGGCCCGTTATCGTCTTTTATGAGTAGGCACCCGTAATGTCGTGAAGATGGATATTGTTTGCCTCGGAATATAGTACTCTGCAAATTTACCTTGTTAAAATAGTGTTGAATTCAAAATACATAATAGGATAATGGAATAAACTAAGATCACCAGTGTCTATATTGTTAAAAATAAGGCTTTGTAAGTTCTCAGGCAAAACTTAAAGAAAATGCAAGACAGTCAAGTCCGTTTATATTATTTATATGGTCTAAAGAATAATCACTTCAATGGTTTTGAAACTGAATGAGTAGAACCAGCAGACAAGAGAATAAGCAGATATATAGCAAAACATCCTCAAATTGATGTTTACATCATCCAACAGAAATCCACTAAAGAATTTGAAACTATGATGTTAGAGTTACAAATTGAGGACTTAAATACAGAAGATTGCCTTTTGTTCCCACGTAGATGAGCATCTATTCTATGAGCTGTTTTTATTGCAGGTATATCATATTATGAAAAAATAATAGTGACATTTTTTTGTAAATGGTTTATCCTTTAGCTCCTCTGAAGGACATTATGCCTTTTCTCTTGAGCTACTTTACTGGTCCCCTTTGCCCCTGGCAAAGAGTCAGGGAGCAATCTTGTCACAGAACAAAGCTTTGGAGGATAATTTGAGACAAGCATGCTTAGGTTTAAAGTGGGAGATTGAAAACTCATCTCCACAGAACATGACAGTTTACCAATATAATACAAATACAAAGGCATTTATTTCTTTCATATATGCTAGGCAGACTTGCTATTGTTGTTTATGACTTCAAAGGTGAAATGATTCTTTTATTTTTTTTTAAGTAACTATTTTCAGGAAAGCCATACTGAATACTAATTCAATTCTAAACTAGTGCTATGAGAATAACATTAGTTGGACTTCCTCTTATAAACCCAGTGAACTGAATAAACAATAAACTAGTGTCCAGTTAGGCACAAGAAGACTTGTAATGTAAAACACATCATGCCTTAAGGAGTTAGAAAGTCAAAGAAAATCTGGCAATTTAATATTTTATTATCATATATGAATGGTAACTATTACTCTCATGACCATAAGCATAAATTAAAATGCTTTTTAAAGCTTTATATAATATTTCTTATATTTATGGTATATAGAACAGGAGAGAAGAAAATTAACATGGAAGACAGAGACAGAGGGAGACATAGAGAGAGAGAGAGAGAGCACATGTTTAGGCTGCACATGTAATGGTGCAATATAGTATGTTAAGGTCCTAGAATTGTTTAGGAAGTTGACTCTCTCTCTCTCTCTCTCTCTCTCTCTCTCTCTCTCTCTCTCTCTCTCTTTCTCTCTCTCTCTCTCTCTCTCTCTCTGGGAGTGTGTGCATGTGTGTGTGTGCATGTGTTTATGCATATGTCTGTCTCTGAGCAAGAGCAATTGATAAAATAGGCAAAGGATTTTGAAGAAAAAAGGGAAAGGTGAAAATTATTATAATCTCAAAAATGAAACACACATAAAAAATGTTCTTGGACCATGTAAGCTGCTTTTCACATACTACATTGCCCATTTTTACTTTATTTATTTATTTATTTATTTATTTATTTATTTATATTTCCACTTCCACGGTTCTTCATCACATTGCCTATCCCATTTCCCTTGGAGAGAGTGCACCCACCACACCTCACATCCCTCTTTCCAGAGGGCTCACCTCTGTACAGGAATAGGCACATCTTCTCTAACTGAGGTTAGCCAAGGCAATCGTCTGCTACATATGTGCCATAGGTCTCAGACCAGCTTATGTATTCTCTTTGCTAGGTGGCTCAGTCTCTGGGAGCTTTCAGGTTTCTGTAATATGAGATATTGGTCTTCCTGTGGCATTACCATTCTCTTCAGTTCCTTCAATTCTTCACCTAACTCTTCCATAGGGGTTCCCAGGCTCAGGGGAATGGTTGCCGTAAGCAATCTGCATCTGTCTCAATCAGCTGCTGATAGAGCCTCTCAGAGGCCAGCCATACTAGGTTTCTGTCTAAAAGGGCAACATATTGTCAGTAATAGTATCAGGTGTTTTTGCTTGCTGATGTGATGTACCCCAAGTTGGGACGGCCTTTCCTTAGGTCTCTGCTTCATTTTTGTCCTTGCATTTCTTTTAGACAGGAACAATTCTGGGTCACAAAATTTGATAGTGGTTTGGTGACCACATCCCTCAACTAGGGTTCATGTCTAACTACTGAGTTAGTCTCTTCAGGTTCCCTCTCCCAATTGTTGGGCATTTTGGCTAAAGTCACCCTCATTGAGTCCTGGGCTTTTCTCACATCTAATGTGTTCTGGGACTTTCTAGAGGTTCATTCCAACCCCCTCCCCCACCTCCCAGAAGCTGCATATTTCTATTTGTTCTCCTGGCCCTCTGGGTTTGTCTCCTGATTTCCCCATCCCATATCTGATCCTTCCCTCCCCATTTTTGCTTCCATCACCTATCTCCTACCAAGATGCATCCCTTTCTCTATCTCCCAGGATTATTTTGATCTCTGTTCTAAGTACAGCTGAAGCATTCTCACTTGGACTTTCCTTCTCATAAAACTTATAATCTTTGGCAAGATAGCCATTTTTACAATGTTGATCCTGCCAATCCATGAGCATGGGAGATCTTTCCATCTTCTGAGATCTTCTATAATTTCTTTCTTCAGAGACTTGAAGTTTTTATTATACAGATCTTTCACTTCCTTAGTTAGAGTCATGCCAAGATATTTTATATTATTTGTGACTATTGAGAAGGGTGTTGTTTCCCTAATTTCTTTCTCAGCCTGTTTATTCTTCGTGTAGAGAAAGGCCATTGATTTGTTTGAGTTAATTTTATATCCAGCTACTTCACCGAAGCTGTTTATCAGGTTTAGGAGTAATCTGGTGGAATTTTTAGGGTCCCTTATATATACTATCATATCATCTGCAAAAAGTGATATTTTGACTTCATCTTTTCCAATTTGTATCCCTTTGATCTCCTTTTGTTGTCGAATTGCTCTGGCTTGGACTTCAAGTACAATGTTGAATAGGTATGGAGAAAGTGGACAGCCTTGTCTAGTCCCTGATTTTAGAGGGATTGCTTCAAGCTTCTCACCATTTACTTTGATGTTGGCTACTGGTTTGCGGTAGATTGCTTTTATTACGTTTAGGTATGGGCCTTGAATTCCTGATCTTTCCAAGACTTTTATCATGAATGGGTGTTGGATCTTGTCAAATGCTTTTTCTGCATCTAACGAGATGACCATGTGGTTTTTGTCTTTGAGTTTGTTTATACACTGGATTACTTTGATGGATTTCCATATATTGAACCATCCCTGCATCCCTGGGATGAAACCTACTTGGTCAGGATGGATGATTGTTTTGATGTGTTCTTGGATTCGGTTAGCAAGAACTTTATTGAGGATTTTTGCATCAATATTCATAAGGAATATTGGTCTGAAGTTTTCTATCTTTGTTGGGTCTTTTTGTGGTTTAGGTATCAGAGTAATTGTGGCTTCATAGAATGAGTTGGGTAGAGTACCTTCTGTTTCTATTTTGTGGAATAGTTTGTGAAGAACTGGGATTAGATCTTCTTTGAAGGTCTGATAAAACTGCACTAAACCCATCTGGTCCTGGGCTTTTTTTTGGTTGGGAGACAAGGGAGCAAAAACCATCCAGTGGAAGAAAGACAGCATTTTCAACAAATGGTGCTGGCACAACTGGTTGTTAACATGTAGAAGAATGCGAATGGATCCATTCCTATCTCCTTGTACTAAGGTCAAGTCTAAGTGGATCAAGGAACTTCACATAAAACCAGAGACACTGAAAGGTATAGAGGAGAAAGTGGGGAAAAGCCTTGAACATATGGGCACAGGGGAGAAATTCTTGAATAGAACAGCAATGGCTTGTGCTATAAGATCGAGAATTGACAAGTGGGACCTCATGAAACTGCAAAGCTTCTGCAAGGCAAAAGACACCATCAATAAGAAAGAAAAAAAAAAACCAACAACAGATTGGGAAAGGATCTTTACCTATCCTAAATCAAATAAGGGACTAATATCCAATATATATAAAGAACTCAAGAAGGTGGACTCCAGAAAGTCAAATAACCCCATTAAAAATGGGGCTCAGAACTGAACAAAGAATTCTCACCTGAGGAATACCGAATGGCAGAGAAGCACCTGAAAAAATGTTCAACATCCTTAATCATTAGGGAAATGCAACTCAAAACAACCCTGAGATTCCACCTCACACCAGTCAGAATGGCTAAGATCAAAAATTGTGACAGCAGATGCTGGAGAGAATGTGGAGAAAGAGGAAGACTCCTCCATTGTTGGTGGGATTGCAAGCTTGTACAACCACTCTGGAAATCAGTCTGGCGGTTCCTCAGAAAACTGGACATAGTACTACTGGAGGATCCAGCAATACCTCTCCTGGGCATATATCCAAACCGGTAAGAAGGACACATGCTCCACTATGTTCATAGCAACCCTATTTATAATAGCCAGAAGCTGGAAAGAACCCAGATGCCCCTCAACAGAGGAATGGATACAGAAATTATGGTACATTTACACAATGGAGTACTACTCAGCTATTAAAAAGAATGAATTTATGAAATTCCTAGCCAAATGGATGGACCTGGAGGGCATCATCTTGAGTGAGGTAACACAATCACAAAGGAACTCACACAATATGTATTCACTGATAAGTGGATATTAGCCCAAAAACTTAGGATACCCAAGATATAAGATACAATTTGCTAAATGCATCAAACTCAAGAAGAATGAAGACCAAAATGTGGACAATATGCCCCTTCTTAGAATTGGGAACAAAACACCCATGGAAGGAGTTACAGAGGCTGTGATGAAAGGATGGACCATTTAGAGACTGCTGTATCCAGGGATCCATCCCATAATCAGCTTCCAAACGCTGACACCATTGCATACACTAGCAAGATTTTGCTGAAAGGACCCAAATATAGCTGTCTCTTGTGAGACTATGCCGGGGCCTAGCAAACACAGGAGTGGATGCTCACAGTCAGCTATTGGATGTATCACAGGGCTCCCAATGGAGAAGCCAGAGAAAGTACCCAAGGAGCTAAAGTGATCTGCAACCCTATAGTTGGAACAACATGATGAACTAACCAGTATCCTGGAGCTCTTGTCTCTAGCTGCATATGTATCAAAAGATGGCCTAGTCGGCCATCACTGGAAAGAGAGGCCCATTGGACTTGCAAACTTTATATGCCCCAATATAGGGGAATGCCAGGGCCAAAAGAATGGGAATGGGTGGGTAGGGAAGTGGGGGGCGGTATGGGGTAGTTTTGGGATAGCATTGGAAATGTAATTGAGGGAAATATATAATAAAAATATTAAAAAAAACTTATAATCTGTGGGCTGTATCATGGATATTCTGCACTGTTTGGCTAGTATCCAATTATCAGTATGTACATAACATGCATGCCACTTTGTGTCTGAGTTCCCTCACTCAGGATGATAGTTTGTAGTTCCATCCATTTGCCTGAAAATCCATGATGTTCTTGTTTTTTTGTTTTTTTTTTTCATTTTTTGTTTGTTTTTGAAATCGACATATGTATTTCAAGTAATAACTTCCCAAAACAATTACTTTAGTTTTCAGATGGATATATAATGATGGAGAATTTGGTAAATATGTTGAAGTTAGTTGTAAACTAATCTGGAGGGTAAATGAATTTGGTCACTAGCTCAGTATTTGATTGTAGATTATAATGCCTGAACTAGCCTGACCGTTGTTACTAAAAATAATGTTTAAAGTCATTTCATTTACTTCAGGACTTTTCCATTTTCTTTTTTTTATTGGAAATTTTATTTATTTACATTTCAAATGTTATTACTTTTCAAAATCTCCCCTCTGCAAACCCCTATCCCACCTCCCCTTACCCTGCTTCTATGAGGGTGCACCCCTACCCACTTACCTTCTCCATCCTCACCACCCTAGTATTCCTCTACAGTGGGGCATCAAACCTTCACAAGACCAAAGGCCTCCCCTCCCATTGATGCCTGATAAGGCCCCTTCAGCTCCTTCAATCCTTCGGACTGAGCACAGGGACCACAGTGGAGGAGTTAGCAGAAGGACTCAAGGAGATGTTCTTGTTTTTAATAGTTGAATTATATTCTGTTCTGCAAATGAACCACATTTTCTGTATCCATTCTTCAATTGAGGAACAAGTGGGTTGCTTCCAGCTTCTGAATCTTACAAATAAGGCTGCTGTGAACATAATGGAGCACTTGTCCTTGTGGTGAATCTTCTTTTGGGCACATGCCCAGAAGTGGTATTGCTGAGTCTTCAGGTAGAACTATTTGCAATTTTCTGAGGAAGTACCAGATTGATTTCCAAAATGTTTGTACCAGGTTTCGAACCTACCAGCTATAAAAGAGTGTTCTTCTTTCTCCACATCCTTACCAGCTTGTGTTATCACTTGAGATTTATTTTATTTTATTTTATTTATCTGAGCTATTTTTTGTTGTTGTTGTTGTTGTAAGTTAGAATATCAGGGTCATTTTTGATTCACATTTCCCTAATGACTATGGATGTTGAACATTTATTTCACTGCGTCTTGGCCATTTGAGATTCCTTTGTTGATAATTGTGTGTTTAGCTCCGTACCCCATTTTTAAAAATTGGATTAATTTTTTTTTTGGAATCTACATTCTTGAGTTCTTTGTATAATTTTTATATTTTCCCTCTGGATGTAGGCTTAGTAAAGACATTTTACCAATCTGTATATTGTCCTATTGACTTAGCAAACTTTTCACTTTCCACTTTCCAAATTAACAAAATCAGAAATGAAAAAGGAAACATAACAATAGAAACTGAGGAAATTTAAAGATAAATATATCTTACAACAAAAGCTTGTACTCTGCAAAACTGGAAAATATAGATGAAATGGTTTATGTTCTATATTAGATACCATGTACCAAATTTAAATCAAGATCAGGTAAATTATCTAAAAATCCTCATAACCTCTAAGGAAATAGAAGGAGTCATTTCCAAGCTCCCAACCAAATAAGAAAAACAAACAATCAAACAAAAATCCCAAGACCAGCTGGTTTTAGTACAGAATTCAACCATACCTTCAAAGGGAAGCTAATGCCAACAATAATCCTCAATGTGCTTTAAAAAGTAGAAAGAGATGGAACACTATCTAATTCATTATATGAAACCACAGTTACTCTGATACACAAACCACACAAAGACCCAACAAGGAAATAGAACTTCAGGACAATTTTTTTATGAATATCAATGCAAAAAATACTCAATAAAATTCTTGTAAACTCAACACAAGAACATATCAAAACCATCACTCACCATGATCAAGTAGGTTTCATCCCAGAGATGTCTGGAAGGTTCAATGTACTAAAATCCAAAAAACTTAATCCACTATATAAACAAATTCAAAGAAATATTCACATGATCATCTCATTAGATGTTGCAAAAGCCTTTGACAAAATATAACACCCATTCATGTTAAAAATATTTGAGAAATCAGGAATCCAAATTACATACCTAACATAATAAAAGCAATATACAGCAAACCAACAGCCAACATTAAATTGAATGAAGAGAAACTAGAATCAATCCCACTAAAATCCGAGACAAGACAAGGCTGGCACTCTCTCACTATATATTCAATATAATACTTGAATGTATAGCTAGAACAACAAAAGGAAATCAAGGAGATATATATTGTAAAGGAAAAATTCTAAATACCACTATCTGTGGAAGATATGGTAATATACATGACATAACCAACATCCAAAATTCCATCATAGAACTCCTACAATTGATAAACAACTTCAGAGTAGTGGCTGGATATAAAATTAACTCAAACAAATCAGTTGTCATTGTATAAAGGATAAACCAGCTCAGAAAGAAATTAGGGAAACAACACCCTTTATAATAGCTACAGATAATATAAAATATCTTGGTGTGTAACTCTCAACAAGCAAGTGAAAGATATGTATGACAAAAATTTCAAGCTTGTGAAGAAAGAAATTGATACAGATATTAGAAGATGGAAATATCTCCCATGCTCATGGATCAGTAGAATTAACATAGTGAAATGCCATCTTATCAAAAGCCATATATAGATTCAATGCAATCCCTATGAAAATTCCAACACAATTTTTCACAGACATTGAAAGAGCAATTCTCACCTTCATATGGAAAAACAGTAAACTCAGGATAGCTATAACAATTCTCAAGAATAAAAAAATAAAAAAAAAAAATTGCTAGAGTCACCGACCTTGATCCCAAGCTCTATTACAGATAGAACAGTGATAAGGATCACATGGTATTGGTACAGAGGCATACAGGTTCAACAATGGAATGGAATTGAAGACCCAGAAATAAACCCACACACCTATTGACACTTCTTTGACAAGAAGCAAAATCTTACATTAGATAAAAGCAAGCATCTTCAATAAATGGATAAATGGTGCTGGTCTGTCTGTATGTAAAGAATGAAAATTGATCAATATTTATCACCTTGCACAAAGTTCAAGTCCAAGTGGAACAAGGACCTCATCATAAACCCACATACAGTGAATCAAAAAGAAGAAAAAGTATGAAACAGTTTCAAATACATTGGCACAGGGGATGACTTCCTTGACATATCAATGGCTCAGGCTCTGAGATCAACAATTGATAAGTGGGACCTCATTTTTTACTTTTCTTGAAACAAAATTTCTCTTCTTTTGGCTTGGAAAAGCGTGTGGATCTCATTATTACAGTAGTTTTCCTCACTGTTCCATGTGTTTTCTTTCTTCAGTAGTACAGTAGTGCTTGTTATGAACAGGGCTATCCCAAAAGCAATGATTTTTTTTTCAGTGAGACTTTCTTGTCCTAACTTGAACTTATTTTTAAATGTACTATAAAATTACATTCTACATTTGAGAGATTAATTTAGAAGGATAAATGCCCTAGAGACATTTTCATTCTTCAGTTTTGTCTTTTTCTTCCAGAGTAAGTTTGAAATGAGCTTTCCTTCAAACAAACAAGCAAAGAAAAAAACACACACCTTGGTGTTCTACACAAGTTTCCATATCTGAAAGCATCCCCTTGATCTCACCCTCCTATACTTGATTTCACTAATTTCAACCTGCTTAAATCTCTGTGTGTTTGAGTAGGATTTGTCAAAATGCATCATATGTCCTTGACTCTCCTTTCTGGAGTTCAGTCCATTTTCAATCTAAACTCTGGAAAATCATACATCATCCAGATACAAACTGAGCATGAGGAGTTAATGTTGAAGGATTGGTAAAATAATTCCCTGTAACAATAAAGTAAGATTTTGTTAAATTCAAAAAGTCTTGAGTAAACTCTCACTTATATTTGCCCCACAGTGAGTTCCTAACTGCTTTACAGAAATAACTCAGGGTTTACTTGGGGTCACAGTCTGGATTGAAACTCATCAGTATTGATAAAGTGTAAAATATCATCTTAAGTCTTTACTTTTTCTACATGAAACAGTCTGGGATTAAAAGTGTATTAATATGCGTATTTCTTAAGATACTGTGACTATTTACATGAATATGTAAACCTACTAATTATTTCTATATTATTGCCACCATTCTTCTTTGTTTATTTAAAACTAAGGAGCCTAGGCAGTTCGTTTTCTATTATCTGTGTGATACATGTTGTTGTTAGTTATGAAGTTAACAATATGGTCACTATATAAAGTCACACAAAAAGCTTCAACACCTAAATAACATGTCTTAACCATTCCATCCACAACATCCACATCAACTTCTCTTTGCATCTTTTAATTGAAGAGTTTTCTGAGTTCTCTTTGTATCTCTTCTGTTGTTGATGACGTTTTTTTCTATTGTGTCCACAGGAATTAAAGGCACATGACAATGGAGTAACACCAGAAAGCAATACTAGGCTTAGGTAGCTCTTACAGATACAGACTAATGGCCATTCAGTGAACACTTTTCTTCCAGAACTCATTCCAACTTAGATGAGAAGCACACTACATTCCAAAGTATATGTTTCATCTTCATTCCATCCACTCTTGGGAGATTCAGTAACTGAGCTGAATCCTGGCTGGCATTTACCTGATATGTGAGCTATAAGGTCATTTTATTTTAATTTGATGAATGTTTCATTAACAGTTAATGAAATGGTCAAAATTGTGACACTTTTATGAATATATATAAATATCATTTTTCTTATGTATCCTACTCTGGTCATCTTAAATTTTAAATGCAATTTTGATATGAAATTTCATCAGATTCAATAGCATGTAACTTATTTTCTTTTCAATATCTTTAGATTTAGAACATTTAAACAAAATTTCACCAATGTTTCTCATATATCTTTATGAGATATCATTAATCATTAATATCGTTAATATTACTTCCCTCATTATAATTTCAAATAATAAGAGTAATTATATTATAGATATGAATTGTTGAGGTATATGTATAATTATTCTTCATTGTTACTTTTCTACTCTTCTCATAAAGTTGTCCTTTTTGGATAATTATATATATATATATATATATATATATATATACACACACTGTTCTAGAAATGTCCACTTACTCTAAACTGGGAAGTTATTTCCTTCATTTTCTTTAAAAAATTCTTAACTTTCCCAGGGGAGGAATATTGGACCTAATCTTTCTCCCTACTCTAATATGTTCTCTTTTTCAAATATCAGCTGTGTATGCATGCGTATCTGTGTTACTGTATTTTTAACATTAAAATATGTGTTAACTTATAATACCGCATCTGTAGCATAATTGGTTTTATCAATAGGCAGGTAGTACAGGAAATGATTTTGATACCTCAAAGTAACTTTAAAAACTATTGCCTATAAATAATAATAATACCATTGATGTAACTATGTTGCTTACTACTGCAACCATTAACGATGTCATAAAATTTTTGTACTTATTAAGAATATTACTGATGTAGTTAAATTTTTTTTGTGTTTACATCTTCTAAAAGTGTATTTTTTTTAGTTTTAGCATCAGATTATGATTCTGAAAGACCATAGCCAAGTAATATAATATGACTGATATTCATGTGTAAATTTCTATTGTGTAAAGGAAATACTATATTAAAATGTGTAGTAACTGTTGATTACAGTTTTTTTTAATTTATACTGAAAACTAAGATGTTTTATGATATACATTTAGTTTATCATGGAATAAGACTTCAAGTATAGCATATTTTGAGGCTACAAAATATGTTTTTTGGTGTATCCATTAAATATACAAATTCTTAAATATGATATAAAGAAATACAAATGCCCATTTTATCTTTTATAGGATATAATATTTTCTTGAATTCACCTGGTATATATCTAAACATAACACAGAAATTTGTAAACACTAGTATCTAAAAAACAATTTCAAATTTTATGTTCAGTCATCTCTGTTCAGTGCAAAATTAACATTGTTCTACTTGGCTTACTGATCTTCCTATTATTAGTATGGTTTTTAATTTTCCTAACCAGTTCTGAGATGGATAGATTAAATTATTTATGGCAATTAGCAGTAAAATGCTCTTAAATGATTACTCTTTTTTTCAATATGTTTAAGTTGTTTCCTTTCTGTTCTGCTCAGAAAGCCTATCTATCTATCTATCTATCTATCTATCTATCTATCTATCTATCTATCTATCTATCTATCTGTTACAATATGCTGGCTCTTTACAATTATAATTTTGTGTCATGTGGTATTGTCCATTGGCCAGTGTAAATAATATATAGAGTGTTGAATTAAAAGCCAATTGCTATAAAATCTTTCATAACAGTGCATTTTGTGTTGTATTAAACAGAATTGGTATAGTGTTATATATTACAAAGCTAAGCAACTAATGAAATTAACTGCAGAGAATAGAATTTTTTTTAAATCTTCTAGGTCAGTAGATTTTCAATAGTTTAATGTCAAAAACTCCTGGTCAGTAGGATATATTTTGTCATTCCCTGTTCTAATGGGGACAATAGGGAAAATGTTTACACCAGTAAAAGAACACTTGAATGACAGTAGTAATTGACACTATATAGAGATCATATCTTCATCCAAGACAATATGCCTTGAAGAGGAATGCTTCTAGTTCTCAATAAGGTAGCAATTGACTTGTATTCCCAGCAGCAGCTCTGGGAAGAAGAAACTTGTGAAAGAATTCAATAAAGTGAAG
The DNA here is from genome assembly GCF_978045245.1 of Mus caroli. NCBI lineage: Eukaryota > Metazoa > Chordata > Mammalia > Rodentia > Muridae > Mus > Mus caroli. The sequence goes on along the minus strand of NW_028227259.1, from coordinate 64,190,423 downwards.
CACACATGAAAAATAAAATAATCAGTAAAAATATATAACACTTACTGAGGGCAATTCTTAGCATGTAGGGTACAGGCAAAATAATGGTTGAATATGCCATCCCTAGTAAGGATGGCAAACTGAACTTTCTTTTTGGTAATTTATACAAACGTTTGTGCTCTTTGATACTTCTCAAATCCTGGGTTTTATTTTGATAATATTTTATTTATAGACTAGCAGCTGTCCCTGACTTTGAAATCTCTTCTTATCACCTAGTTTATTTTTTTAACAGATGTCCTTGTTCAAAGGGCATACTCCTAACTACTTAACCTCTTTCCTGACCATCTGAGATTATCAAATAGTATCAGCACAAAAATAACACTGTCTGTATTGAGGGGAAAGAATGAATAAGAAACAAAAATTAAAAAATAATAATATAATTAAATATATACAATTAAAGTAACTGTTCCTCTACTTAATAGTATTAAACTTGCGGTTGATTTTCATAAGATGTATGTTATAATTTTCTTCCCTGAAGGTCACACTAGCAGGCTTTTTCTTTGATTCCTATCTATTTTCTCTAGATTCTCACTCCTATTAAAACACAGAAATGTAAAAACAGGTTATGATCTCATTCACAAAGAACATATGACATTTGTTTTTCTGTTACTTCAGTTGCTATATTATTTATATGTTTCAATAATAATTTTCATACAGATTCTATAATCACATTTTTATTTAGTAATGAATATATTTATGTTGTAAATGTATCTGTATTGTTTTTACTTTGGGGGACATTAGAACTGCATGGAAATGACTTATTACTGGAGGTACCACACAGTTCACCAAGGGTATACATAGTAATCCAGCTGTAACCTAGCTAGAATCTAGAAGGTGTTAAGCATTTGAGAGAGAAAAACCAATAATGCTCTGACCCAATGATGGCTCTGGTGTGCTACAAAAATGAGCTGCTAGTATAGAAAGACCAGTGGCTGTAATTTTGGTATGACTGGTTTAGCAGAAGCCACAAGCTTCATGATTGGAACTGACTTTCTGTCCATGCAAAGGGATACATGATTAGTATTATAAATCTGATATATGGCTGGAAAAAAAAATTCACACAACCTAGTAGGAAACTCACAGTAGGGTGCTCCCATAACTGGAAATATGTTCAAAGTGGTTTTAAAGTATTTATGTTAATATCCATAAGTTAGAACTTCTCTCAAACTTAAAGAAGCTACGTTTTTGTAGACAATGATTAATGTAGAAACTCAAAACTGTTCAAAACACTTGGAATAAATAAGAGATTACTGACCAGACATCCCTAAGTAAAATATGTATACCATTATATCTAATATAGGCAGTAGAAATTATATATAATACAGAGAATGTGGAATTGCCATTAAGCACTGTCTTCTGGATATGATGTAGCTATTGAAATTCCTTTTTTAAAATATTATTCACGGGGCTGGTGAGATGGCTCAGTGGGTAAGAGCACCCGACTGCTCTTCCGAAGGTCCAGAGTTCAAATCCCAGCAACCACATGGTGGCTCACAACCATCTGTAACCGAGATCTGGTGCCCTCTTCTGGAGTGTCTGAAGATAGCTACAGTGAACTTACATATAATAAATAAATAAATCTTTAAAAAAGAAATTATTCACTTTGTATCCCACTCACTGACTCCCTCCCAATCACCCAATTCCACAATCCTTCCATCATCCTCCCTCTACTTCTTCCCTGAGAGAGTATGGAGCCTCATGAGTGTCCCCCCCCCCCACCCAGCCCCGCTGCACTTCAAGTCTTTGTGAGGCTAGGTGTTTTCCCAAGGAGGCCAGACAAAGCAGCCCAGATAGTAGAACATATCCCATGGAAAGGTGACAACTATTGGGATAGCTCCCGCTACAGTTGTTTAGGACCCACATGAAGGTTAAGTTGTACATCAGCTACATAGGAGCAGGAAAGCCTAGGACCAGCCTGTGTATGTTCTTTGTTTGGTGGTTCAGATGCTGAGAGACAGGAGGATCCAGGTGAGTTGAATCTGTTGATCTTACTGTTGAGGTCCTATCCCCTTTAGGGACTACAATTCTTCCTCCTATTCATACATAAGGGTCTCCAAGCTACTTCCAATGTTTGACTGTGGGTGTCTGTATCTGTCTGAGTCAACTTCAGGGTAGAGCCTACCAGAGAACAACAGGCTGTCTGCAAGCATAACAGTGTATGACTAATAGTGTTAGGGATTGGTGCTTGCACATGGGGTGTGTTTCAATTTGGGCCAGTCATTGGATGGCAATACACTCAGTCTCTGCTTCATTCCCAATGCCAGCATTACTTGTAGACAGGACAAAATTTGGGCTGAAAGTTTTGTGGGTGGTTTGGTGTCTCTGTTGCTCTACTGATGTTCAGTCTCTTGGAGCCCTCAAAGGTCCTTATAAATTAAGTCTGTTGGTCTTTTTGTGGAGTCCTTATCACAACATGGTTCCTCCATCCATCCCAAACTCTTCATAAGAATCCCAGAACTCCATCTAATGTTTGGCTATGGGCCTGAGTATCTGTTTCAATATGCTTCTAGGTAGAGCCTTTCAGTGAACAGTTATGCTGGATCCAGTATCATTTATAGTGTGAGGGGTTGTTTCTTGCTCACAGAATGTGACTCAAGTTGGACCAGTCATTTGTTCACCGTTCCCTCAGTCTCTGCTCCAGGGGAATAGGGAGATCAAGCATACAGAGAGCTGGGAAGACAGACCAAGGAAAGTCAAAGTAAATTGGCAAAGGGCAGGGTGGGGTGGGAGTGAATGATCTCTAGGACTTGCCAATGGCCTGAGATGAGGTGGGGAATGGGAGTTTATGAGAGTGCCTCTAGCTGAGAATCCTAGCAGAGGAGGATATGGAGCCTGAACTAGCCCCCAGTAGCCATGCAAGCATAATTATACCAACCCGCCCATAAGAGCTTTGAACCAAAATTTGTCCTGCCCACAAGCAGCACAGGGACAACGTAGCAGTGAATTAGTGAAACCACTTTGGCTCCAGGTGGGTCACCAACACTTTTCTGGCCCGATAGCTCTCTGGATTCATGAATGAAAGATACATATGCCAGCTAATTTTGAAATGCCTTGACTAGATCAATGGATGGGCACTTCTAAACCTCCCTGCTACATCTAGCAAACACTTCCCTCGAGTATTCCTGAGTTAACATCTTGTAAAATCTATATTTTATCTCTGCTACCCCAAACCCAATCTAGGGGCCACTTTCCCAGATCTTAACATGCCAGCGGGCCTTTAAGTTTCATCCTTCTGCTTCCCTGTCAGGCTGATTCTCTGCCTCACCCCTCTCTCTCCCAGTCCCAAGCCTGCACAATCTCAAAGTCCCTGTCTACCTGTCCAGGCATTGGCTGTATGGCAATTCTTTATAATCAATCAAAGCCAACTGAGGGCAGGGACTCTCAGTTCTGGAAGCATAGTTTTGGGGATCCAAAATAAGAGGAAGCATTAGAATCAATTCCCAACAGGACAAAGATGGATCAGTGGCTAACTTTTAAGTATCTGAGACAAATGTACCATTGAAACAGAAATATTTTGAAAGTGACCGTGGTAGTAACAAGAATTATTATTAGTTGTAACAAATAAGTGTTCCCAATTAAGCCAGACCTGAATGTATAAATTAAATGCAGTTCTTTAAAATATACATGCTCTGATTTGAGAAATAAAATCAACATAGTTGCTTTTTTCATTCCCATAATTTATGTTACTTTGACTTTTTAAACTTTTAGTTAAATTATAAAGCCACCACTTTGCACATTCTGTTTTATTCTTTCAACTCTTGCTTCTGTGTCCCCTTATTCCATCTCAAATCAAGTGCTGGGTTTTCTCTAATTATAAAATATACATACACACAAATTTGTATCTATAGACACAAATAATAAATATGTAAATATAACCTGCTGTGTCTTCTTAGAGTTGCTTGTGTGTATATGATTTCAGAGCTCATCCTTTTATATTTGGTAATCAATTGGAGGCTTATATTTGATAATCAATTCCTGGGTAAGACCAATTTTCTCAATTTCAACAATTTGACTTCCTACATAGAGTACTTTAAGGATAGTACTTCATAAGATTTCCCCCTTCCAAGTTATCATGTTTACTACTGTTGTCATTGTGCAGGTATGTTTAAGTACCTATATTGTTGAGGTATCATGAAAGTAGTCTCCCTGTTATTTCTTTGAGTCTCATATATACGATTTCTGGTTAATCCTGATAACCTCCCATTTCCCTTACTTATGGTAGGTTCTAGATTTCTGCCTATCAAAGTACTTTATGATATAATGTTTAATGTATATAATGAGGTCTTACACATCACCAGATTAAAACATTTTCTCCTCTACTGGGGAGACTCAAACAAAGGATAGAGACAACATGTAGAAAGACAGTGTTGAATAAAGGAGAACTATGAGCCAGTTACCAACAGTACATGCCTACAACTGTGAAAGGGGTGATGAGAATAGGAATATTTTCTTCCCATACTCTTTCATGTGCTTGAAGAATGAGAATTATGCTTAAAGAGGTAAGCAAGCACTAAAGTAACAAAGTAGCAGGAAATGTTTTACTAGAAATAGCCAAAACAAACAAACAAACAAACAAATAAACAGACCAAAATATTACCCAAAAAAATCCTTAAACTTTCTCTCATTAAAAAAAAAATCTATAAAATATACTCAACTCTGGACCTAGATACCAAGCCAGAAGTCTGACTTTATGGACATTGTGTCTTTGAGATGCAGAGAAATATAAAGGGGGTTGTATTTCTTAAAATGCTATCTTGTTTTTTAAAATATTTTCAATTTATTCTGTACTTTTAAAATACATATTCATTAGGATAGGTGACATTTTAGTGGAGTTTCAGCTAGGTATTTTAATGCTAGAGTTTAATTAATACAGATAGAAATAAATACTACATTTAAGAAATAATTCACTTTGGTGAAAACAAAAATTATGGAGCAATGAAGTTATATTTTAAATTTTAATATCATTTCATGTATGACAAAAACTTTAATTTTGTGCCTTTCATCTGACAAAAAATAGATAATGAATATTTTTTAGAAGAAAATTGCTAATTTTATGGACAATTACAAGGCATGCAGGTAATGCTTTCTAATCTCACTGTAATTATATTTCATGCTTCATAGGCAAAGTTAATCACTGCAGATGTAAAAGAAAAACCATTTATCTCCTGAGAAAGCACTACAGGCTAACTGAGGTAACACAGTTGATAGGTAAGACCTTCAAAGTTCACAAAATTCATGCTGTGGTCAAAGGCCATTTAGTTAATATGCCATTGCAAGGATTAAATAGATTAGATGTGGGGGTGCATGAGACTGGAGTTTAAATGAACTGTCACTGCCTAGGAAGTTTTTTCCCTTTTCAAAAATAATTATTTTGTTATAGTATCTCTTCTAGTTATAATTAACTCAGATTGTAGGTACTATATACTGTAAAATGGTATAAACATGGCTAAGGGAAAGATGAATACTTTTTAAAATCAATTTTAACTTTCATATATTGAGAAACAGAAAATTAAGAGAATTTTAGGTGTAATTGTTAAGAAACAATTTGTTATTTTTATATTAGTCTCAATTTTTAGTAGAAAACTTAGAATCCAGAATATGCATTTAGAATTTTAATTTCTATTGGATATTATCTGACTTTTTGATTTTCTTTTTGTTTCTTTATTCATTATTCGTTTTATTGGATATTTTATTTACATTTCAAATGTTATCCCCTTTCCTGGTTTCCCCTCTGCAAACCCCCTATCCCATCTTCCCTGTCCCTGCTTCTATGGGAGGGTTTCCCAACCCCCACACACACCCACTCCCACCTAATTGCCCTGACATTCACCTACACAGGGGCACTGAGCCTTCAGAGTACCAAGGGCCTCACCTCCCATTGATACCAGACAAGGTCATTCTCTGCTATTCAACTGAACCCATGGGTCCCTCCATGTATATACTCTGGTTGGTGGTTTAGTTCCTGGGAGCTCTGGAGGGTCTGGTTGGTTGATACTGTAGTTCTTCCTATGGGGCTGCAAACCCCTTTAGTCATTTATTTAACTCCTCCATTGGGAACCCCATGGAGTCAGTGGAATGGTTGACTGATAGATAACATTTGCTTCTGTATTTGTCAGGGTCTGGCAGAGTCTCTCAGGAGACAGCTATATCTGGCTTCTGTCAGCAAACACTTCTTGGCATCTACAATAGTGTCTGGGTTTGTTGTCTGTATATGAGATGCTTCCCCATATGGGCCAATCTCTGAATGCCCTTTCCTTGAGTCTCTGCTGCAAACTTTGTCTCAGTATTTCCTGTAGACAGAAGCAATTCTGGATAAAAATTTTGAGATTAGTTGGTAGCCCATCCCCTAATAGGAGGCCTTACCTAACTTCTGGATATGGTCTCTACATGTTCTCTCTCCCCTTTGTTGGATATTTCAGAAAATCCCATCTCTATTGGGTTCTGAGAGCCTCTGGCATTCCTAGATTCTATGACTTGCTTTTGGCTACACCCAGTTCCCCATCCCCCATTTCTACACACTTCTGTTCACATTCCTATTCTCTGTATATCGTCTCTATCTTCTCCCATACTTGATCCTGCTTCCCTTTCTACCCTCCTCTCTTCCTCCCAAGTTCATTACATCCTCTACCTCCCGTGAGTATTTTGTTCCTCCTCAGAAGGACAGAAGCATCCACACTTTGGTTTTCCTTCTTCTTGAGCTTTATATGATCTGTGAATTGTATTTTGGGTACATAATATCTATTTGTGCTAATATCTACGTATCAGTGAGTGAATACCATGTGTTCTTTGTGACTGGTTTACCTCACTAAGGATGGTATTTTCTAGTTTCATCCATTTGCCTAAGAATTTCATGAAGTCATTATTTTTAATAGCTTAGTAATAACTTCATTGTATAAATGTACCACATTTTTTTCTATCCATTCCTCTGTTGAAGGACATCTGGGTTCTTTCCAGCTTTTGGATACCATAAATAAGGCTGCTATATTCATAGTTGAGCCTTGTTATAGTTTGCAGCAACTTTTGGGTTTATGCCAAGAAGTGGTATAGCTGAGTCCTCAGGTAATATTATGTCCAATTTTCTGAGCAAATTCCAGACTGATTTCCATAGTGGTTGTACAAGCTTGCAATTCCACCAATAATGGAGGAGTGTTCCTCTTTTGCCACATCCTTGGCAGATTCTGCTGTCACCTGAGTCTTTGATCTTAGCCATTCTGACTGGTGTGAGGTGGAATCTCAGGGTAGTTTTGACTTTTTTACTATATTAATCTTGCCAATCCATGAGCATGGGAGATCTTTCCATATTCTATGATCTTCTATGATTTCTTTCTTCACAGACCTGAAGTTCTTATCCTACAGAGTTTTACTTGTTCAGTTAGAGTAACAGGAAGGTATTTGTTATTTTTCTGACTATTGTGAAAAGTGTACTTTCTCTAATTTCTTTTTCAGCCCATTTATTCTTGAGTAGAGGAAGGCAACTGATTTTTTTTATGTTAATTTTATATCCAGCCATTTTGCTAAAGTTATTTATTAGGTTTAGGAGTTCTCTGGTGTAATTTTGGGGAGGGGGTCACTTAAGTATACTATCTTATTATGTGCAAATAGTGATATTTTGCCTTTTTCCTTTCTAATTGGTATCCCTTTGATCTCTGTTTATTGTTTAATTGCTCTGTTAAGGATGTCATCTAGTATTGTACTGAATAGATAGGGAGAGAGTGGTCAACCTTGTTTAGTTCCTGATTTTAGTGGGATTGCTTCAAATTTCTCTCCATTTAGTTTAATGTTGGCTACTGGTTTATCATATATTGCTTTTACTATGTTTATATATAGGTCTTGAATTCCTGATCTTTCCAAGAGTTTTACCATCAAGGGGTGTTGGATTTTGCCAAATGCTTCCTCAGCATCTAATAAGATGATTATGTGTGTTTTTTTTTCCTTTGAGTTTGTTCATATAGTGGATTGAGTGGATGGAATTCCATATACTGAACTATCCCTATCCCTGCATTCCTGGGATGAAGCCTACTTGATGATCTTGATGGAGGATCGATTTGATGTGTTCTTGGATTCAGTTTGTGAGAATTTTATTGGATATTTTTACATTAATATTCAAAAGGAAAATTGCTCTGAAATTCTCTTTCCTTGCTGGATCTTTGTGTGGCTTATGAATCAGAGTAATTGTGGCTTCATAGAATGAATTGGGTAGTGTTCCTTCTGTTTCTATTTTGTGCAAGAATTTGAAGAGTAATGATATTAGGTCTACTTTGAAAGTCTGATAGAATTCCTCACCAAAACCATCTGGTTCTGGGCTTTTTGAAGACTTTTAATTACTTCTGCTATTTCTTTAGGATTTAGGGATCTGTTTAGATGGTTTATTGGATCCTGATTTAACTTTGACACCTGGTATCTTTAGAGAAAAAATGTCCATTTCATCCAGATTTTCCAGTTTTGTTTAGTATAGGCTTTTGTAGTAGGATCTGGTGATTTTTGGAATTTCCACAGTTTCTGTTGCTATGTCTCCCTCTTCCTTTCTGATTTTGTTAATTTGGATACTGTGTCTGTCTGTGCCCTCTGATTATTCTGGCAAAGGTTTTATCTATCTTGCTGATTTTCTCAAAGAACCAGCTCCCAGTTTTGTTGATTCTTTGTATAAGTTTGTTTGGTTTTGTTGTTGTTGTTTTGGGGTGGTTTGTTTGTTTGTTTGTTTTTCTTCTTATGGTGTCCTGGATTTCCTGGATATTTTGTGTTAGAAGGTTTTTTCATTTTGCATTTCCTTTGACTCTTGAGTCAATATTTTCTATGGTGAGAGTCCCTCTTCTATCTCTTGTATTCTGTTGATGAAGCTTGAATCTATGACTCCTGACTTCTTTCCTAGGTTTTCTATCTCCAGGGTTGTCTCCTTTTGTGATTTCTTTATTGTTTCTACTTCCATTTTTAGATTCTGTATGGCTTTGTTCTATTTATTCACTTGATTGGTTGTGTTTTCCTGTAATTATTGGAGGGATTTGTGTGTTCCCTCCTTAAGGGAGGCCTTTACCTCTTTACCTATGTTCTCCTGTATTTCTTTAAGAGTCATTTATGTCCTTCTTAAAGTTGTCTGTCATCATCATGAGAAGTGATTTTAAATCTGAATATTGCTTTTCTGGTGTGATGGTGTATCCAGGATTTGCTGTGTTGGGAGAACTAGGTACTGATGTTGCCAATTAACCTTGGTTTCTGTTGCTTATGTTCTTGTGTTTGCCTCTTGACATCTGGTTATATCTAGTGCTACCTCATCTTGCTGTCTCTAACTGGATCCTCTCCTTCTTAAGATTCTGGTTGTGTCACAACTCTTTAGAGTCCAGCTGTCTCTGTGATCCTGTGATTCTGGGATCTTGTGATCATGAGATCCTGGGTGTGTCATGGCTTTTGGGAGTCAATCTGCCTCTGGGATCCTGAAATCTTGGTGTGACCAAGCTCCTGAGATCCTGTGACCCTGGTTGATAGAGGGCCTAAGAGGTGAGCTTCCTCTGGGTGTTTTTGTGTTGTGTTTGGATCCAGTATCCAAGATCTGCCCAGGGCACTGGCTCAGACATGAGGGAATTAATCCTTTGCGTAATACCCTGTTGCTTTATTATAAGGTGCTAAACGCCAGAGACTGTAGGTTCTGACCTCAAAGGGACTCAAGCAGGTCAGCTGTAGAAGCAAAATGACTCAGTAAGGTTTTATAGAGTAGAAATATCCAATAGTAAGGGTGTCTGCATTTTTTCCTCTACAGTTTTAGAGAGCCACTGAGGGAGCCAAAAGCATTGTGTGCCACAGGTGCAGCCCCTAAGTAGACCTTAAGAGTCCATCCTCTGAAGCTGTAAAGGCAGATTCTGTGCTGTCATGGACTCCTCACAGTATTGGAGGATGTCAGAAATATAAGATATCTACCAAGAATAATCACATACTGAGAGTGGAAACAGCCCAAGGAAGAAAGAAATGTTACTTCCAGCAAAACCAGAGGGGTGGAACTGTCTAAACCCCTATGAAACCAAGGTCATATATCATGGTCATGAAAGATCTTTGCTCTGTTAATAAGTTTCAGCCTTGATTTGGTATAGTCTTTCTTCACCATGCTCCATTCATTGTTTATGGGTTGTCAATATAGGTTCTATGGTAATGAATATTGGCAATAAAAATTCATTTTGAATTAAAATGATGTCACAGCAAAGAGATTGCTTTGAGCCTTAGAAGACACTTTGTCCTTTGAATTTTTGAGTTGTATTGAGACTCTTAAAGAGGATAGTCTCTTGAAGTTTGAAAAAGTTTATTTTACATCAGAGATAGCCCCGAGCCTGTGGGATCCTATGAAAGAACATGGTGATTTGAAAGAGATGGTCGCCATAATCTTGTTTAAACAAAAACAAAATAAAAACAATGTCCCTTTGTTGTTCTGTTTATGGAGGCTATGGAGCCTACAGGATGTGTAGTCTTCTTGGTAGAAGTACATCAATGTCGACAGAATTTGGGTATTTAGAGCTTCTCCCTATATAGTATATTCTCTTTCTCAACTTCTTATTGGAAAATGAGAAGGTTGTCACTCAACTTCCTGATCCTTACACTGAGCTGTGTCTTCTCCACAAAAATAAGGGTTCTCCTTATGAAACCATCAGTCAAAGCAGATTCGTCAAAGTTACTTTTGAGGATAATATTTTCACTAAGAAATGGGAAAGTAACTAAATCAATATGTAATAGAATCATGAAAATGTTTAGCATTTATTATTACTATCATCATCATCATTATCATCATTAATTGATAATACCTATATGGATGAAAAATTGAAATCTCTGACACTGAATTATGCCGATAGACCACAAAGGTAGGTTTCAAAATGTTTCTAATGAATGCCATTTGTTTAGCAATGGGAAATAGTGCAAGTAATCAAGTAGATATTTATAAAGAAGAAAAGCCAATTCACCATATCCATAAAGATAGATAAGAAAATTTTTTAAAAATCTTAAAAATCACAGCCACTGCTTTTTCAAGTTTTCAAAATAAAATTTAAAATAACTAGAACTGTTCAGTAATGTCATAATAGATTTGCATCAGTTTAGAAAAGAACCCATAAGTCTATACAAAATATTTTTAAATTATTGTGTTATTTTTCTATCACTGTGCAAAAAAAGTTTTTTTGATAACCCAGTACGAAAAGAAAAGTTTATTTTGGTTTACAGTTTCAAAATTTCATCCCATCAGATGACTCTTGTTTCTTGTTCCACTATAAGTCAGAACATCATGTAGAATAACATAATCTATTATCAATGCATTTCACCTCATGTTAGACATGAGGCAAGAAGAAGAAGGAGGAGGAGATGAGGGAGAAGAGGAGGATGACAAAGAAGAAAAGGAAGAGGAGAAGGAGGAAGAGGAGGAGGAGGAGGAGGAGGAGGAAGAAGAAGAAGAAGAAGAAGAAGAAGAAGAAGAAGAAGAAGAAGAAGAAGAAGAAGAAGAAGAAGAAGATGATGATGATAGTGTTGTGTCAAAAAATAAAAAACAACCAAAATCTAGCAGGAAACATGATAAAAATTATAATTCTAGATCTAGTTACAGAGAGTGGTTTTTTTTTAAGATTTATATATTTTTATTATATGTAAGTACACTGCAGCTGTCTTCAGACACTCCAGAAGAGGGCGCCAGATCTCGTTACGGATGGTTGTGAGTCACCATGTGGTTGCTGGGATTTGAACTTCGGACCTTCGGAAGAGCAGTCGGGTGCTCTTACCCACTGAGCCATCTCACCAGCCCTACAGAGAGTGTTATATACACAATGGCATGATGTGAGCTCCAAATGTCTTAGGCAGCATAATTCTATGGCATCCTCTGGTATAACCAAGTGGAGATTCCCTTATATCAGCTCCATACATTTTCTACTTCTTAGATCCACATATATTCCATATTTTAGGCATTTTAGTCCCTCTAACTCCCTGGGCTCTACTCTGCAGTGTTTTTCTTCACTCACATCCTATATCTACCACATTTGGATTGGGTCTGGACATGGAGACTGTGATTCTTTCATACTTTGTATAGCATCCCAGGGCTTTCCTGGATCTTTGGATTAAAGTGTTGCTGATAATATAACATTTGCATTCTTCCTGCTTGAAAAAGCAGCAGATGCCAAAGAAAGCTACCAGTGGAACATACAGCCAAATAGAGTAGACACTGCTTTTAGTAAACCTGTACATACCTTGGTGACTGACCACAGAGAATATTTCCTTAGAGGGTCTTTTAGGAACAAGATTCTTTTTCCTTTCTTGTCAAAGCAGCATGTTTTTACTCTTTTTGAGTAGTTTATACATTTTACCCTGTTTAGATTTGAATGATGTCTTGTCAAATCTGGAAATGTCCTCCAGCTATATTTCAAGTGTCCTAATAAAAATTGCTTATTTTTAATGGAGTCTAGTTTGTTTTATCAACCTTATCAAACATACCCTCCTACCTAAAATATGAAACAGTTTCATTTTCTGACCAAATTGCTGTCTTTAAAACCTTCCCTGTATCTTTTCTTTCCTCTTCTCATTATAAATCTGGATAACAGCATTCAAAAATACTCATGCCAGAGGCTGACTGCAGCACCATTTTGCAATTTCATTCATAGCAGTAATTCATCAGTGAACTTAAAATATAGCCTCAAAAGCAATCTCAGAGTACAAAAAAAGTGATTTGCCCGCAAGTCCTGTCCCTAACTCCCATAGGAAGAACAACAATCTCAATTAACCAGACCCAACAGAGTTCCTAGGAACTAAACTACTAACCAAATAGTGTACATGGGTGGGTCCATGGATCCCGTTACACATATATCAGAGGACTGCCTATTCTGACACCAATAAGAGTGGAGGTGCTTGGTCCTGTGGAGGCTTGCTGCCCCAGTGAAGAAGAATGCTGGAGGAGTGAGAGAGGAGTGGGTAGGTGGGTTTGGAAACACTATCTTAGAGGAAAGGGAACAAAATGGAGAGGGAGTTTGTGGAAGAGAGACTAGCAAGGGGAACGACCTTTAAAATGTAAATAAATAAAATAAATAATTAAAATAGCAAAACTAAAAAAAAAATGTGATTTGTAATCTATACTATAAAATAACAGGTCCCTAGTGCAAATCTCAGTAGACAACACTTCCATCTAAAATGTACTGATCAGGGTCATTAGTGTGCACACTCTTACCTTTATTTTTGTCTTCTGAATTTCTATTAAGCTCTGTTTACAGAATTTTCAAAATATCTAAGTTTACACCTTCAAATCATTTCCAATTCAAATGCTCTTAATAATCACTTTTCTGTGTTATCCTTTCATTTCTATGGCAAAATACCTGAGATAGGAAGTAAAAGACAAAGGTTTAATGTGCCTCATAGGGTTAGAGGTTGACAACATGACTCTATTGCTTCTAACACTCCAAAGGTAAAGTGAATGTGATGGATCAAAATTGCTCACATCACAGAACAGAAATTGGTTCAGAAGAGAAGGAAGAAGCAGCTAGAGGGAAAAAAAAATCCTTCATGAACTTGCTAGCAGTGATAGAGATAAACTAAGTGGACCTCTACCCAAAAATTTTTGTACTAGTTCCCATTAGAAACAGCATGTAATTTCCTGTGGAGTCGAAGCTCCTCTCTGAGCTCAGCTTTCCTCTTGCACTCCTTGCCTTTGGGTCAGCCACCAATACCCACATGCACTATCTGTCTGGGAGCACAGTGGCCATACAAGCCTGGGAATCTGTTACACTATTTTTATTTTCTTTCCTGTTCTCCATCTCCACTCCCTCTTTTTCAATCTCTAAACAGTAGCAGACTGACTGTAACCCATCTCTGATTCTAATCCCTGTGAACACAACAAGTAATGTCTGAATCAGCTTTTCTCCCTACTGTGGACACTCTTGGTCACCCCTTCTACTTTTTTTCCACTTGTTTGTGAAATATCTCAACACCGAGAATCTTATTTTACCTAAGATTCCCAGAGACTCCAAAGCACTCTCTATCTAACTCAAATCTCAAGGGCACTACACACTCTTAAGATTTCAAGAAGGCAAGAAAAGCTAAGAAGCAGAACACTTAACCATCAAGGTCAAGACCAGATATCAGTATCTACAATTACAATCATCACAGACAGTGATATCTAATCATCAGCTGGAAAAATCAATAACAGCCAAGATCAGAACCCAGAAACTAGACTACAGTAAGTTCTGAGAAATTGAGCACAGCTAAAGCACAAGATATCAGTTTGAAAATATCTTTTATAAATATGTTCAAGAAGCTTAAAAATATGAATAAATCTATATATGACATCACTGATAAGACACACACACACACACACAATCAAATGCACAAATCAAATCAATAAAGAACACCCAAACTAAGGTGAAAATTAAAACTGAACGTTGAAATTTTAGGAATACAAACAAAAATGTCAAAATTAACAAAACCAAAATAATTCAAGAGATAGAAAGTAAAACAAAAAATCGCAGCCACTAAGACAAAATAGAAATATAAACAGTAGAGCAAAAACGTAAAATCTAAAATAATCCAAACACAAGATCATCATAATAAAAAATTCTACTAGATTTTTTAAAGAATTAATACTATCAATTTATTCTGCAAAATAGAAACTGAAGGGACACCACATATTTTTTTTTCTTTTACAATGACCAAATTACCTTGATAGCCAAAGCACATAAAGGCAAAAGAAAGAAACACAGTCCGAAGAAAAACACAGATCAATGCCTCCCAAAACATTGTTGCAAACTTTCCTCAAAAGAACAAATAGAATACCCCTGTGTGGTAGTTTGAATATGCTTGGACCAGGGATTGGCACTATTAGAAGGTGTGATCTTATTGGAGTATGTATTGCCTTATTGGAAAAAGCATGGCATTGTAGTGGTCAGCAAAGATACCCTCTACCTAACCATGGGGGAAGTCTTCTCCTAGAGGCCATCAGATGAAGAGTAAGGACTCTCAGCTGTCTCTGAACCACGGCTGCCTAGACACTGCCATGCTTTCACCTTGATGATAATGGAGTGAAACTATGAATCTGAAAGCCAGCCTCAATTAAATGTTGTCTTTATAAGAGTTGCCTTGTTAATAATGTGTGTCCATAGCAGTAAAACCCTAACGATGAGAAAAATTGGTATTAGGGACTAAGGTGTTGTTGAGATAGGCATGACCTGACTTTGGTTTGGAAGAATGTGGTCTTTGGGACATTGGATTTGAGAAACAGGGGGATGCTTTAAGTGGGTCTTCATGTACCACCCAAGTAGGAATATGAAAAAAGTTAGTGCTGGGGATAATTTGAACTGTGCAGACATGGCCAATTATATTTCAGTGAAGAAGAATTTTGGTATGTGGCCTAGAGACTGTTTTGGTGATATTTTGGTGAACAATATGGCTGCGTTTTGCCATTGTTCAGAGTCTGTATGAGGTTCAAGTGAAAAGCTTTAGATTAAATGCTTTGACAAATGAAGTCTCAAAACAGTCTGGGATAAATTCTGTTGGTTTATTTCTAAACATCACTGTTATGAAGAAAATTTTAAAGAAAAGGAGCAAGCTGAGAAAGGAAAAATATAAAATGTATGATTCAAATCATGAACGGACACTGGGAAGTGAAATGGAGAGGAATCATATGCTCAAATAGATTAAGGGAGTGGTAACTTTGAGGGAAGATCCTACCCAGCTAAACTTAGGCCCAGGCATGGTGGTACATGCCTTTTAACCCTAGGGGGAAATCCAAGGAGATCTCCAAGTTCAAAGCCAGACTGGAAAAAAGCAAATTCTATGTGAAGAAAAGCACAAGTCAAAGTGTGCTATACAGGCCTTTAATCCTAGCATTCAGGAGACAGAGTCATGGAGATCTCTGAGTTCAAAGACAGTCTACAGAATGAGTTCTATGACAGCCAAGTTTAAGCAGTGATAGAGTTGGGAAACAGAAAGCTGGTAATAGAATAGGGGATGGGGGGGGGGAGCAGACATGTTCTACCCGAGCAAGCAGAAGAATTTGGAAATTTGGCCATGAGGTTCTGGTTTTAGAGTAAACAATTGAAGGGACTACTGGGACAATTGATACTGGGACAACTGGTTAGCTGGAGCTAAGAAATTAGTGGTGATTAAAAAAAGACCAGCATCATGGAGGTGATATCTTCTGGGAAGTATTTTCTGAGAGCACAAAGAAGCTGTATTTAGTGAGAACCAAGGTTGAACTTTATTCTACAACTAGACTTCATTTTTTTTTAATTTTTAATATTTTTTTATTACATATTTTCCTCAATTACATTTCCAATGCTATCCCAAAAGTCCCCCATAGCGCCCCCCACTTCCCTACCCACCCATTCCCATTCTTTTGGCCCTGGCATTCCCCTATATTGGAGCATATAAAGTTTGCAAGTCCAATGGGCCTCTCTTTCCAGTGATGGCCGACTAGGCTATCATTCTATACATATGCAGCTAGAGACAAGAGCTCCGGGGAACTGGTTAGTACATCATGTTGTTCCAACAATAGGGTTGCAGATCCCTTTAGCTCCTTGGGTACTTTCTCTAGCTTCTCCATTGGGAGCCCTGTGATACATCCAATAGCTGACTGTGAGCATCCACTCCTGTGTTTGCTAGGCCCCGGCATCGTCTCAAAAGAGACAGCTATATTTGGGTCCTTTCAGCAAAATCTTGCTAGTGTATGCAATGGTGTCAGCGTTTAGAAGCTGATTATGGGATGGATCCCTGGATACGGCAGTCTCTAAATGGTCCATCCTTTCATCACAGCTCCGAACTTTGTCTCTGTAACTCCTTCCATGGGTGTTTTGTTCCCAATTCTAAGAAGGGGCACAGTGTCCACACTTTGGTCTTCATTCTTCTTGAGTTTCATGCGTTTAGCAAATTGTATCTTATATCTTGGGTATCCTAAGTTTTGGGCTAATATCCACTTATCAGTGAATACATATTTTGTGAGTTCTTTTGTGATTGTGTTACCTCACTCAAGATGATGCCCTCCAGGTCCATCCATTTGGCTAGGAATTTCATAAATTCATTCTTTTTAATAGCTGAGTAGTACTCCATTGTGTAAATGTACCATAATTTCTGTATCCATTCCTCTGTTGAGGGACATCTGGGTTCTTTCCAGCTTCTGGCTATTATAAATAGGGCTGCTATGAACATAGTGGAGCATGTATCCTTTTTACTGGTTGGGACATCTTCTGGATATATGCCCAGGAGAGGTATTGCTGGATCCTCCAGTAGTACTATGTCCAATTTTCTGAGGAACCGCCAGACTGATTTCCAGAGTGGTTGTACAAGCTTGCAATCCCACCAACAATGGAGGAGTGTTCCTCTTTCTCCACATCTTCACCAGCATCTGCTGTCACCTGAATTTTTGATCTTAGCCATTCTGACTGGTGTGAGGTGGAATCTCAGGTTTGTTTTGATTTGCATTTCCCTGATGATTAAGGATGTTGAACATTTTTTCAGGTGCTTCTCTGCCCTTCGGAATTCCTCAGGTGAGAATTCTTTATTCAGTTCTGAGCCCCATTTTTTAGTGGGGTTATTTGACTTTCTGGAGTACACCTTCTTGAGTTCTTTATATATATTGGATATTAGTCCCTTATCTGATTTAGGATAGGTGAAGATCCTTTCCCAATCTGTTGGTGGTTTTTTTGTCTTATTGATGGTGTCTTTTGCCTTGCAGAAGCTTTGCAGTTTCATGAGGTCCCACTTGTCAATTCTCGATCTTACAGCACAAGCCATTGCTGTTCTATTCAAGAATTTTTCCCCTGTGCCCATATCTTCAAGGCTTTTCCCCACTTTCTCCTCTATAAGTTTCAGTGTCTCTGGTTTTATGTGAAGTTCCTTGATCCACTTAGACTTGACTTTAGTACAAGGAGATAGGAATGGATCCATTCGCATTCTTCTACATGTTTACAACCAGTTGTGCCAGCACCATTTGTTGAAAATGGACTTCATAATGTGAAAGATTCACCCATGTGGTCCTGGTTTGAAGGTAGAAAAGGGTCATTGAAAACAGGTGAGGCAGCCTTATTGAAAATCACTAGGATGGGAGCCCCTTCGTCCAGTTGAGACTTAATGATCCAGTGTAGATGAATGTTAGGGCTCTGAGGCAGGAGTGGGTGGGTGGGTATGAGGCAGGGAGAGGGAAAAAGGGAGAAGGGATATGTGTAGGGAAAACCAGGAAGGGGGATAACATTTGAATGTAAATAAATAAAATAACCAATAAAATGATAAAAAGAAAAAACTAACCAATATAAATTGTATGCTAAGAATTTGAATAGATGCAGAAAACTTATAATTGGTCAGTTTATAAGTACATATTCCCAACATAATTAGCCATTAAAAAAGGTGTAAATCAAAACCACAATGAATTGCTACTAAACAATCACTTGAATTGCATAACAAATATATGTTACTATAAAAGAAATAAAATGAGAAATAACAAATGCTAGCAGTGATATGAAAAAACCTGAAATCCTAAGGCATGACTGTAGATTGTTAGTATTACATTAGAATTTTAAATGGAATCTCACATGTTACGTAGAAGTAATGCAGGGTTATGAGATACACATGCAAGATATTTTCTCATTATTTTATGCCAAAACACATACAAAATAATCAACAGAAAATAAAAGTCCTGGTTCCTCTATTCTCCCTAACCTGGTAAGTTTTCTTCAAAAATTCCAAGCTCAATGATAACAATTAACTCAGTAAACATCACTCTTAACTTATAAATACCTACACCTAATGCATTTTACAGATGTCTACACTTCCAGTATTCTAAGTGGTCTGAAGGTACAAAATATACAAAAGGGTGAGGTGTAGTT
The DNA here is from genome assembly GCF_978045245.1 of Mus caroli. Classification (NCBI taxonomy): domain Eukaryota; kingdom Metazoa; phylum Chordata; class Mammalia; order Rodentia; family Muridae; genus Mus; species Mus caroli. The sequence continues at coordinate 64,171,569 of NW_028227259.1, read as the reverse complement.
AGTTATGCATTGGTTGTACTCATAGAATTTGTTTTCATACTTTGTTAAAAAAAATTGGTCCAACACTATACATTTTCCGCTTCTAATTTCAGGTAAGTAGAGACCAAAATATTACATTTTTAGATGTGTACTCAAACACAACACATATTAAGTAGTTTGTAAGGAATGAAAAAGATATAAATATACAAGTGTATAATTATCAAAGAAGAAATTTAATTATAAAGTAGGTAGTTAATAAATATAACTCAATGAAAAATTAATTGAAAGATTAAAAATGATACCTTAGTCCTTGAAGTAAAAATAGAAAACAAGAGGAAGCAAAACAAAGGTACATTGATGCAATATTTATTTTTATGGTAAATGAGGAGTAAAATATATTACATCTTATACATTGTGACAACATCAGATAAAGGTCAATATTAAAGGGAATTGAATATATTTCACACAGGAACTTATAATGGAACCCTCTGATTACAGTGAAATGCTTTAGCCTTCAAAGGACTCTGCAAAGAAAAAAACAATTGTAATTGCTTTGTAGGGTAGATAAAAATGCTGAAGCAGCATTGTGAATTCACTATAAAACTGAACAAGACATTATAGAATCAAGTAGCACCAAACTGATTAACTCAACTTGCCTTGAAACAGTATAGTATCCATTGAATTGAAATGAATATAGCAAACAATAGGAAAAGTAACTTTCTCAATATATTTATTCTCATTTATATAAAGCTTGAAACTAGAAAGCATCCATACTCTTTTTGAATAGTATCAATCACATTCGTTGTTAAAGAACATAGGAACCAACCAAATAACTTGATAAAATTTAGACCCTGAGATTTTCCCTCAAAAATGCTTACCGGTATGCCAGGGAAGAAATGAGATGTCACCCTTTTTATTGAGTAGGTCATCTGACTCTAATAACTGCTACTAATCAGTACAACATGGATGAGGAATCATGAAAACAGATTTTAAATATCAAATATTTTTTTTGATTTTTAATATTTTTATTACATATTTTCCTCAATTACATTTCCAATGCTATCCCAAAAGTCCCCCATAGCGCCCCCCACTTCCCTACCCACCCATTCCCATTCTTTTGGCCCTGGCATTCCCCTATATTGGGGCATATAAAGTTTGCAAGTCCAATGGGCCTCTCTTTCCATTGATGGCCGACTAGGCCATCTTTCGATACATATGCAGCTAGAGACAAGAGCTCCGGGGTTCTGGTTAGTACATCATGTTGTTCCAACAATAGGGGTGCAGATCCCTTTAGCTCCTTGGGTACTTTCTCTAGCTTCTCCATTGGGAGCCCTGTGATACATCAAATAATTGTTTCTCCCTAAAACTTAGGAAGATGAGTTTGTGGAGTGGGAGAATGTTGGTATTTAACGCCAGTTGTATGACATCAGAAAAATGGCACAAGGAACAAGTGTAAATGCAAGAAGATCAGAGAGTTTCCTATGAGATGTCTCTTCAAAAGGCCAGAAGCTGTAGCCATACAGTCTAATCAAAGTACACCCTAAGCATGTGCTGATCAGAAAACAAACTAAGATGAGGGAAAGGGAAATTTAAGGGAGGTGGAGAATCACAGCAGGGTTCAAGGGAACTTCAGGGAACCAAGAAAAACTGATGACACCAAACCCAGACACTATTGAAGTTGCCAAGATGTTCGTGGTGACAGGAGCCTGATACAGCTATCTCCTGAGAGGCTCGGTCAGATCCTGACCAGTACAGATGCTATGGCTCACAGCCAACCATTTGACTGAGCACAGGGACCCCAATGGAGGAGTTAGGAGAACGACTGAAGGAGCTGAAGGGGCATTATCTAGCATCAATTGGAGGGGAGGCCCTTGACTTTGTGAAGGCTTGATGCCCCAGTGTAGAGGAATGCTAGGACAGTGAGGTGGAAGTGGGTAGGTGGGTGGGGGAGCACCCTCATAGAAGCAAGGTAAGGGGGGGGGGTGGGTTAGGTGATTTCCAGAGGGGAAACCGAGAAAGGAGATAACATTTGAAATGTAAATAAATGAAATAAAATATAAACAAGACCATATAACAACATTGTATTTTTTCAGGGTTTCTTTAACCTTTTTCAAAAAAATAGATGATGATTGTTACATATCAGTGTTTTGTGACACTTTTACTGTATAGGAAAAGTATTCACACTTCTACTCACCCCAGATAAGAAATCAGGCCACATCAAAGTTGTAATTACTCAAAAATCAAAGTTGATTAATCAATTGGTTTTGGAGGGGTTACTTACAGGAATGCGAATGGTGGTGACTTCTAAGACTATGGATGGCTCCAAGACAACTGCAACAAGAAGCCCACCAAACACTGATTGCTGGGCATGAAACATGCATTTCTGTCACTCTCCGTAGGACTTGTGGGTACCTTGATGTTATAGAGAGTCTCTTTGAAGCTCAGAAGGTCAGAAATTCTTCCTCTGTCTGTTGCTTATTGCTTCTATAACAATGAGTTTTGAAAGTTTCAGCTTTTCTAGATAATCAAATTTTGTTACTCCTTGCATCTTATGCACCACCCCTCTTCTTACTTGAGGATATGTTTATACTCAGAAGAGGTTGCCATACCACAGCTAGATAGGAAAGAAGTGTTGGCTATTAATGTGTCATTATTTTCTACACATCCTACAGTTGTTACCTATGGCAACTAAAAAAATTAATTTAAAACAATGTTTTTTAAAAAAGAAACACTGACAACAGGACAAATGCCTTCTCCTAGAAGAGGCACACCATTGGTACCTCAATACCAAATGATATGCATAGAAAAAAAACCTGTAAATGGCATTATGGTGTCTGAGAAGTTTGTATTTATGTATTAAGATGTGTATATGCATATGTATATGGATATATGTTTATATGGAAAAAAGTCCATGAAACTTTTGCATAAAAAGGAAGGCTATATAAAAAGGCTTATATAAAAATGAAGACTTGGGGGGTGAAAAGGGAAGGGAGGAATTATGTAACTATATTAAAATACCAATCAATAAAATAAATAATTTTTAAATTAAAATGAAATGAAACAAGGAGTACTAATGAAGATCTTTATTTTGATCCTGACTCAAAAGTTCATTACATACAGAAGCTATTAGAGTACATTCAAATCATAAAGTGTCTGGCTGGAATTCTAAAGCTGAGTTTCACTTAACAGCGGTGTGAACCACAAGAAAATTTAGCCAACATAGCAAAGACAAAGACACACCATCTTATTTAGATACTGAAATATGAGACATGCTATTTTATCAGAGATAAAAAGACTCCTACTTAACTTGGAAAAGGTTATTGGGGCCAAGCGTAAACAACAATTACTGATTCTTTCCAACATTTGTACCTAATATTGTTGGCACTGGTACTGTATCTACAGAGACCTTACATAATCTCAATGGGTTCTTCCAAGTTCCTTCTAAAATTGCAGTGACAGAGCCCTAAGTTGAATCTCAATTTCTACTGTTCTCCCAAAATGAAAATCTGGTTTTGACCTTCATTTTTTTTTCATTTCAAATCTGACTTTGTATACAATTATAACAGTAATAAAGCATATACATAATTCTTCACTGTTAAAACAATCATTGAACTATGTGAGTCATAATATAAACTTCATGTAAGCTATCAAAACATCTAAGTTTATTATCAGCACAGAACAATTTAAGAGACTGTCTTAGAAGTGGAGAAAGTATTCTTGAAATCACAGATTTCCTAATGATATAGAAAAGACAGTAGATTGAATCAGATGTAAAAACTGTTTCATGTTTGGGATATTGAGGTTTCCTTTTTTCTATGTACTTTTTTCTGCATCATAAATATTAAGAAATATTTATGTTTATCAGTTGTAATATTTGAAGTAAGTTGTATGATGGAAATACACTGGATGACTTTACAATTAAGACATCTCTTCTGGTAATGGATTTATCCCATCATAAATTATAATATGAAGTAAATAAATAGTTCTGAAGCCTAAATATCAGTGAAATTAGAATAAAGTTTAAGTTCTGAAATAAGAAATTTGTTATGTAATTCAGGAGGCAACTGTAGAGAAATTGAAGACAAAAAAAGAGAGACTTGGCTTGATCTTACACAAAATAATATTCTTGGTGAGGGAGCCTTTTACTACTGATGTGTGTGGATGGAAAAAAAATACCTCTAGGGAACGATGAGATGCAGGATGCAGCCCCTTACAGGGCCAAAAATGACTTCTATAATCTCCCAGGGAATCTGGGAAGTGTAGTCTTTCAGGAGGTCATCATCAATTCTGAAAGGATATTAAAAACACTGGTGGAAGTTTCCTTCTTGCCAAGGTCTTCCTTAGAGTGGGCTGTTGTAGGTACATTGAAGATGGGTCCTCTGGTTTTGTAGTGGGGAAAGAGACTTAACTAGATCTGCTGAGATGGGTCAGGTGTTGCATTTCTGTATTCCTGGAGACTAGGAAAATAATTATTAGATCTCTGTAAGTTGATGATGTGGTTACAGTGTAGAACTGAGAGATTTCTTAAGAAGGTTGAAGTCATAAAGCTACTAATGCAACTTTAAGGGTGGATATGAACTGAGGTGGGAAAAGTGAAGTAGGTTGGTGAGACAAACTAGGTATAGAGTTGATTCAGGGTGAGAGTGACTAATCCCAGTGCCAGAGACTAGGACCAAAATGAGCCAGCAGAATTATTAGGGAGCTACAGAGCATCTAACAAAGGGACAAGAAACAAAAGCAGAGAAGGGTAATGTAATACATTTTATCTGGCCTGGAAGGAACACTAGAAAGATCCCTTTTGCCAAAGTTCCTCCATTTAAAAAGTCTTTTTGCAGCTCTATCAGAAATAAATATAACAAGTGGAACTGTTGTAAGGTGAGAGTCATCGGGACAGATTAAGTCAAAACCTTGGTTTAGATATAGAGTGAAGATCAATAAATAAAACATTGAAAATAGGATAAAATGTAAGTATGAGGATAATAAAAAGGAAAAGTGATCTACAGAAGGATCTAGAATGGGGGAGAACCAGAGTGATTTTTGACACCTATCTGTAAGCCCCACTTCTAAACATTTATTATTCCTCGGCATGAAAACATTGTTCAAACATCCTATCCACAGCATTAGTCTATGCTAGTTATTTGAAATTTGGGGGCACTGCAACAGCCAAGATGTTGGGCTGGTCCTGAAGGATGTGAAGCTCCTCTGAGAGGTTAATTGATGCAAAGGAGGCTTCTGTACAGAAGTTTTCGTTCTAATTTTCCACATCAATGCCCAGTGTAGCAAGAAGACAGATAAGTTGAATGGTTCATGACTCATAAGTAGTTATTCAGAGGTCACCTGAACTGTTCTTAAGAGTTTGAAGTTGTTGGTCTCTCAGTAACTGCTTCAAGTCTCAGAGAAGGGTGCCAAAGGGAACAGTAATTAGAGTACTTCAAAAAAGGTTCCATTCAAAGGGTCTGAGATCATGAGTCAGGAGAATATATATGTAAATGTGTATGTATGTGTTTCTTTTAAATATCAATATATACTAGGTATTATTTCATGAACAAAACATATAAGAACAGAACATCTCGAGTCAATGATAATTTTCAGTTAAAAACAATTTAATAATGTATATTAAATTGCTACATATAGGATTTGAAAATATAACTGCATATTTTTGTTAATATCAAATTATTACACTTACATTAAAAGATTTTGTAGTAAATATATTTTATATAACCTGGCTAAATAAAGAGGTAATTTAAATCCAAGTCATATTCCTCCAAAAAATATGATGTCTAATTTCAATTTTAAAGGTATACTCCCAGAGACAGTATCTGCCTTTAATAGTGATTCATTTTACAAAAAAAAAAAAAAAAAAAAAAAGTTTTCTTAAATTAACCCTATTAACAGAAATGTTTAAAAAAAAAATCACTGCATTTTTATTCTATACACTCAGCCAACAAATGAGAGATGAAAGCAGTCAGTCATGTCAAAACGGCAACAAATAATTTACATGGAATATGGACTGAATTAACAAGTCTTTACTCATTTTTGATGGACAAATCTGTAGATTATCACATACTGACAGCATGTTTATAAAAATCATTAAAATTTAAAAGACATTGGCAAGATTCATAAAGCAAGATAACCAAATTATATGACCTTTATAAAATATTGGCTTTCAGAATTTCTTAGAAAATGTGTACAAATATCACTGCTAAAACCCGCACACTCCGTGTAGGCTTTTAAGTCAGCGCATGCACTGGACCTTGAGCTCTCTAACTGGGTAGAGAACAGATTATGTTCTCAAAGCACTAAAGGTAAACCCAGGTTACAGAGAACCTCCTTAATCTAAGCCATCTCCCTCTGAAGAAAATGAGGAAGTGAGATATCACTTAACAAACTCATTTGCTCACTGTGAAGATGCTCAGGGACACTGGTTGGATATTCTAAATAATTTTCCAAAGCTGTGAGTTTGGCAGCTAAGTATCTGTCACCCTCTTTTAATGAGGGACCATGGGTAATTAGAATGTAGACCCTGAAATTAACTTTTTCTAAGAGAAATAACTTAATTTCAGGCCAGGACCAGTCGAACTAAGATGCGGTTTCTATATTAGTCTTGTAGTAGACTTATGTACAAGGTTCCTCTGTTCATAGCAGCATCTTTATGTCAGTTCTGGAGACACTGAGATAAAAAGCTTGAGTCTTGGGGCACAGCAAGCCAGAAAAGATTTCGATCAATCATCTCCAATTATTACAGAGGAGCCCATGGCATTGTAGTTGTGTATGATAGGACAGATCAGGAGTTTTTCGACAGCATTAAACAGTGGCTACCGGAGGTTTCTATGCCAGTGAAAAATGTCAACAAGTTTTTGGTAGGGAACAAAGAAATTAGTGGACTATATAGCAGCAAAGTATTTGCATTTTTCCTTGGAATTACTTTTCTTTTCTTTTCTCTTTTTTTTTTCTTTTGTAAACCATTGCTAAGAATGAAACAAAAATTGAATGGTATTTCATGATTGCAGTTGAGATTAAAAATCAGATGAGCCCTGGAGCAATAGCTGGTGAAGAGAAGTGCCGAGATAAACTCCAAAGCAAGCAGTCACATGGAGTTCGCTGCTAAAATCCACCTTCTTCATATTCTCATAGCAAATTCAATTCGCAGTCTGAACCTAAGTGAGCAAATAAAATTGTGAGAACTCTACTGTGTAGAGCTACACTACAACAGATTTGTACCATTTCTGCAAATTCAGAGATTTTGGATAGTCAGTCATGACTTCTTTTCTCACGTGACTCAATACAGCTAACTTCATTTTGTGCACTGATTTAAACTTTTGTGAATTGGTTTATAAGATGTGTGTAATCCTGATTTTCCTGATACCAGATCAATTCCCATGGTTAGTTACAATACATTTTGTTTGATGTTTATACTGTAATATTTAGATGTTGGATTAGTTTGTGAAGGTGAAGTTTGTATCAAACAGCATAAAGTGTCTGTCTGTTTCAAGGCATGAAGTTTAGTGAGCCCTTACATGGAAGATCTGCTTTGCTAGTTATGCCTAGTAGAGTTATAAATGGAAAGATTATACTATCTGATTAATAGTTTCTTCATAATTAGTGGCTGCAGAATATTGTAATTTGTCAACACTGTGTAACAAAACTGAAGATATGTTTAATGCATATTTATACTTGTTGGAAATAAAAAATAGGTTTTTACGATTTTATCAGTGTTATGTTTGAACCTTAAAAATTATAATTCCTGAATTAAAAGTTCTTTATTAATAAAATTTAAATAGTATAGTGCATAGATGTGAATCTCATTTCTTAATCTGTTTATAATGTACTCAAAAAAATGCCAGGATTTAATGACTCAGTTTTAAAATCATCAACATTGGAAACCTGGTACTGTGTCCTTTGTGTAATGAAAGAGATATTCAATAGGTGTTTGTTTGTTTGTTTGTTTGGGTTTTTTTTTTTTTTTTTGGTTGGTTGGTTGGGTTTTTTTTTCTTTTTTGTTTTTGTTTTTGTTTTTTCCAGACAGGGTTTCTCTGTGTAGCCCTGGCTGTCCTAGAACTCACTCTGTAGACCAGGTTGGTCTCAAACTCAGAAATCTGCCTGCTTCTGCCTCCTAAGTGCTGGGATTAAAGGCGTGTACCACCACACACACCTGAGATATACAATAGTAGGTAGAGGACAAAGTGGGTCGATTTTATTTGGGTGCTGTTTTAATTGATTTATATTAAGAGGTTACCTTAATAAAAAATGTGGTAAAGTCACAAGCAATGCCTCTTTTCAAATATTAATAAAGATGGTGTCTTAATCATATGGCTCCCAAGATGGCATCAAGCTGCATGGTTGTTATTCACTCCAAAGTGAGTGTTGATCATCTTCTAAGATGCAGCAAGCCACATTGTACTCCAAGGGGATACCATCAGAAGCATTATTTTTTGAAAACAAGAGTTGAATCTAAGTTACATAATAGTATAACATTGCAAATTAAGAGTATCAATGGATCCTTTAAAAATTACACACAGTGAATTTACTAATCCTAAAATATGGAAGGTTAAGGTTTCAAAAAAAGCTATTATGATAGGATAAATAAAACCTAAACAAATAATGGAGGAGGGGAGTTAAAATTGTTCCCATTTTAACCTATTTGGAAATTACTTTACTTCTTAGTTGTGCACAAAGTGTGTTTTCCTGGGCTTTTTCTGATTTTCTTTCCTTTTTCATGTCACAGACTCAGGTAGCCAGGCTGATCCAGGACAGGTCTGGGGAACAGGTGGGTTAAAAATCCAATTCCATAGCCAGGCTTCTAGTTAGAGTTGAGCAGCATGAAATAATTTATCAATAGTAACATTTTACTAATCACAAAACTAATTCTGTACTGTGGTTCACACTGGTAAATTCACTGAAGCGTGACTTAATTTTAAATACATTAACATGCAGCTTGCATGAATCATAGGCCACTAGATGACTTATCAAATCTTACCAGGTTTTAAGTGATTAAATTAGAAACTGAGCCTAGTAAGTTTGACTCTGGTACTCAGACTCTTAACATCAATATGGTAACTATTCCCACCTGAAAACTTGGTTGATGTGTTTGGGAATGAGCAGAAGACCGTAATTAAATTGGAGTGATTTTGAAGGACATAATGTGAAATGAGGCTGAAGAGTGAGATTAGAAACAGATTGTGGATTGCCTAGGATGTCTTACTACAGATTTTAGAATTCACTCCATAAGCAATACTCAGTGACTGTTAAATATGAGGACTGAAAGTGTAATGACCAGATGTGTGTCTTGGGAAGACAACAGTAGAAACCATGACAAATCTTGATGCATTTACTGTAATTTTGCAACTGTAGAAAGTAAAATCATGGTTTAAATGCAAGGTACATGGCTCTATTTCAAGAAGCAGGAAGGAGTTCAGGGGCATTAAGCAAAAAGAATTTCAAATATATTTTCTATGTAAACAATTACCTAAGATAATATTTATAGTAGAAGCAAGTAAGTGTAATAGAATATAGGAACTGACATTGTACCATACAAATAATGACAATCATGTAAAATGATGAGTAGACCTCATTAATATTGGTTGTAGAAATGACCAAAAATGAAGCAAAATTATAAGCTATTTTACTCTCAGTTTCTAAGCAGTAAGAGGTATAGCATGATAGAAATTCAATTAGTGGTTTATTAATAAGGTATATTAAAGGGATTGTAACACATTCAATTGATATCTGTAGAAATACACCATATTTTTTGGACAATAAAATTAAAAGTATAATATTCTACAATAAAATCTTGAGAGTCTCATTACCCTGGGGTAATCAATAAATTATCCAATATATTTCAACAATAGCCTTTGATATGTGAAAATGCCATTGACAGTTTAAATATCACTATGACAAAAAATTAATATGATGTTTATCCTCAAATTGGTCTGATATATAGGTAAAATTTGTAATGAGAATTGACAAATAAAACATAAATGTGTAATATATTTTTATAAATAATAAAATCTAATAAAATAATGTAAAACCTATAATGTGTGAAGAAGTGATGTGAAAGAGAGTCATTCTGAATATTTCCTGATCTTTGTACTCATGGAGTTAAAGCAGCTGCATAGACCCCTACCAGACCAGCCAGTCAAAATCAGTGTGGTATGCTGAAGAGTTTTTAACATCTCATTACTAGCTAAGCAGATCTTGGCAGTTTATAGATCCCACAAAAAGAAGAGTCATTTAGTCATAAAACAAAAGAAACATGATATTGTTATTAATCATAGTTAATAATACAGTAAAATTAGTACACTATCACATCAAATAGACTTCTTAATACATTTATTATAATTTTCTACTAGGCATTTTACATTCTAGATAATGGAAGTTTTTGAGAAATACAGACACTACTACAGAACTAAATCTGAAACAATCCACAATAAAATGAAAATATCAGAAATCTAAATAAATTAGATTTATCTAATCGACCAAAAACCTGGGCTTAAGACATAACTAGTCTATGTACTGGTTTTCCCTGATACAGTTCCAGGAATGACTTGGAGTGATGGCTTATTGGCACTGTGTAGCTTTATGATAAGCTGTTGACATACAGGTAAATTTAATTTTTGAAATACAGTACAGCTTCAATTGAATGTGAATCATAATTGTCATCAGACAGTTATACTGTTTTAGATATTGCTTGGAACCATCATTAATTGGAGAACATCTGCATACTGTTGAGATAAACACATTTCTACATCCAGGATGTGAAAGCCAGTCACTGTATCAGAAAATGGAAAAGGAAGCCTTACCTTCTGAGTACTGTGACAGCCATGAAAGTAATTTTTCCAAATTACTACCATGGTATAAAATTATCTGAACAACTGATGTTGATACCAAGTGCCTTATACTTGGGTTACAAGTTATGTTCTGATATTTTTTCAGTAATTATGGAGTTTGAATTTAAAGAAACTAGACTTAATAAATAAAATTTCCATGTCCCTGAAACGAACCAATGTTTCAGTAAGTCTTGGATCAATAGATATTTACAAAATTATTTACATGTAAATTCTTAGTTTAATATTTTCATGTTACAAGAATAAAAGTGATAATTAGGCATATTAAAAATGAATTGATCACAACTACTTGTAGGTATGTGTCTGTGTGTGCATACAGATTCAAGCTCATGAATACCAAAGCATGTATGTGGATGTCAGCGGACAACATGCATTACTTAATTATCTCTATCTTTTCCATTGTTTCTTGGGGTTGTTTAAGTCTTATGGCTTGGTAGCAGTCAGTTGTACCCACTAAGGCATGCCAATGAACATCTCAGTGGCTGATGTTTTTGTTTTTGTTTTTCTTTGTTATCATGAAAAGAGTGATAAGCAAAGATATTGATTATGTGTTTCAGTAACTAGAGTTAATTAATGTCTCAAATGACCCAACCATTTATGAGGCAATACTCATAAAGAGGTATGCTTACTTCAAACATAGTGCAACCACAAGTTAGTCACACATTAAAAAGAAAACTATATTTTCATGACAATTTAAGTGGGTTTTCTATGGTCTGCAAATCTTTTTGCATTTATCTGGCAGCATCTCACCCCTTCCAATTTCAGTATTTTATTTAGTTACTGCTATTCCCTATGCAGATGGATTACTCAACTTAAATGCATTGTATTGGTTACTCAGTTACATCTTGTCTAAAATTCAACTTATCATTCCACGACATACATGGCTATGTGGATCTTTTGACTGTTGAAAGTCCAAAATGAGATAGTCACAGACAAATGCTTCTTTCAACAGAAATAAGTTGTATAGTATCTAGGATCAGCTTACATTTCTGCGTGATGAAGCAAAGTTAATTTGGCCTCGATAAAAGCAGTACCCATTCATACACTGTGAGTAATGCATGTATTTAATGCCAAATTTCCTAAGTAGTATGCTTCATAAAAATGTCAAAAAATTATTGTAATTTTCATTGAAGATTAAAGTATTTAACTTCATTTTCTACAAAAGCTGTAAAAGGTATTATTAGTGTTTTATTGTTTAGCCCAACAAATTATTAACATGTATTAAGATCAATTTACACTGAAGATGTAATTCTAAATAAATGTGCTTCTTTTGTTTATTTATTGACAATACATGATAATTGACTAATATAATTAATTTAGATGAGGCAAACAAATAGTAACCCAAATTTAGTATATATTTGGAAGTTTATGCTTTAAATCCTGCCTGTTAGTAAATGGTTTCAGGAGTCATTGTATTCAAAATAAACTCAGCATTATCGTGTTAATAGAACCCAGTGCTTTAAATCTACCAGGAATGAAAATAACTGATAATTCTGTACTCATTAGGGAACTCTCCTGTGATTTGCTTCAGTTAAATGTTCCAACAAGCACGTTTAGCACTTCTTTTGGGATTGGTAAAGTTCCAGAAGTCTGTAAATTAAAGTTCTGTAGAGTGCTATCAAATATGCATAATGAAACCCTAGATGTAAATTAAGAAGATTTATGTGGCTGAATTCTGCTTACGTTATTCAATAGGAATGCCTCACAGGTTTTTATGAAGGAAATAAAATGTTGTTTTCTTGAATTCTATTTTAAATGGTCACCATGGATTCATTCTTACATTACTTGCTTCACCCATTATGGAATGAATTGCTGTTTAAATCTATAATTCATCCTAAAGTTTTACCACACAACACAAGTAAATTACATAGTACCACACGCATACTTCTCTAAAGAAGTCATCTAAAGCTGTATGGGAAGCTCACTGTGATTGAGAGGTAAGTGGGTACTATTTATATTAATGGATTTTAAAAATTCTATACAGGAATTATGAAATGACACATCAAGGACTCCCTTCCTTCTTCAACATGATGCTGACAGAACTGAACTCTGGAAGTTTAGCAATGTTCTGGGTTTAATGAGAAATATTTAACATGAATACAAATAATACATGAATATGACTATTTAAATACATACACATTACATTTTCTAGACTAATTAAGCAAGAGGAAGTATATCTTTAAATATCTATGATTAGAGGGATAGATTACAAGAAAATAATTTGACAAATATAAAAAACTAAAATTAACTAAAAGAAATTGTTCTGAACTCATGTGAATAAGGTACCATTGAAAGAAGAAAATTACTGGACACCTGAACTTTTCCTGAACTCTCTTACCCCTCCCATCCAGAGACTGTTCCCGGAGCACTCCTGAACTTTTTACCCCAAGGTACCCCCTCCCAATTGAAAACTGTTCCAGGAACATTTTTTAGATAAGGGTCTCCTGGAAAAAACCTAGTCCTACCCCTCCTAACTGAAGACTGTTCCAAGAACATTTTTGAGATAGGGGCCTCCTGGTACTACCCCAGAATGTTCCAATAGATCGAGTACATTGCCAAAATATAGGACACGACCCCTTGGTGACATAAAACTTGTACTTTTCCCCTTGGCTATTTCCTATAAAAGCCTGTGAAAATTTGGGCCGGTTGCCGAATCTCCTCTGCACCTTGCTGGCTGCATGAGTTTCGACCCCAGATATCTGGTATATGTGCTTTTTTATGTGTTTTCTTGTTGTTGCTGTATTAAATCTTACTCTCTATACATCTTAAGTTCGGTCTCAGTGTCTTCTTGGGTGCGCGGCTGTCCCGAGGCTTGAGTGAGTGTCTCCCTTTGGGAGTTTTTGAGTCTTTCACCATGTGGGGAGGAACCTAAAAAAAAAGTAAGGATTTCTATAAGGATGGAAAGTAGCTTAATGGTAGAATGAACTCCAAGTATCAACAAGAATGTAGGCTTGGTCCTCAAACCTAAGAAAAAGAGGAAATATTAATAGTGGAGGAATTTTAGTCCAGCAACAGGGCTACTCTGGCAAGGAACCTTCTAAGTCTGTGGAATCCAGCTGGAATAATATACCTTTTATTCACTCAGGCTGGGGTACAGGCATGTCCTTAGTACACCCCTTTAAGATGAAAGCAGTTTGTATAAGCAAACAGCCATGTTTGAACATGATATCTAATTGAGGGGTAGACAAATTGACAAGTCAGAGAAAAATTTGCCAAATAAGTTGAGAATAGAATACTCCCAACTCTCATTTTAACATCATAATAGAGAGAAGGTATTTAAGAGTAGCACACAAAGAACGTCAGTTGGGAGTCAATGCTGTGAGTAGATCAAATCAGTGAGAACCCAAGAGAAGCCAGTTTGAATCATTCTGCTTGGAGAGGAGATTGAGCCAGAACAGCTGAGTTGAATCTGCCAGCCATAGTTCAGAAAAAGCTACAAAGATGAGTTTATTCATCAGTAAGTTTATAAGATGACAGTTACATCTGGCAAATAAAAGTTACTTTTACCAAGAATTTCATCAAAATGTAATCAAAGAATGTATATTAAAGAAAAATAAAATAAATGAACAAATTTGTGAAGGTATAGAATTTTAGTGTTTCAGAGTGTATGTTTATGGTAAAATTTGTTTAGGATATGTTTAAATATAATTTAAGAATATTGCATACTGTTTAAGAAATTATAAATCTATTTTCACACATTAAAAATTGTTTTTCTTTTAAAATATCAAGTTATTTCAGAAGAAGGATATTATGTCAGACATAATCTTGTATTGGTTATTTTAAACAAAAATAGAGTTCAAAACAGATTAGATAACTACAAAAAGCCATTACTATACAACCATCATTATATTCAGTCATTTACATACATGATTGTTGGTAAATGTTGCACCCATTCCCCCACAGATAGCATGTTTATTAACCTGGTCACTGCCCCTGGGAGATGGTAAACCTTTGAAGTGAGATGCAATGAGATTTCTTAAATCTTCGGAGAACTTGTTTTGATAAGAGTTCATCAGATCACTTGTATTGTCTTCTATATTTCCTAGAATAGTATGAAATAGTTATCTGTATTCCACATGTTCTTCTGCAATTCCTATCTGCCATTGGCCATGCAGTGATGCAGCTATGTATCAGTACTTCCTAGTGTTCCATACACATGTGCATTTGAGCTTAAAAACACAGAAGTAGCAAATCTACCTTTACTGTATATGCTGTGTATTTTGTTGTACTAATGCAAAGCTAACTCATGCATAGACATTATGCTTAATCCCCAAATCCTTAAACCATTTGTTAAAACAACAAAATGAGAAGAAAAAAAATTAAAAGCTCATTTTCTTGATTCTTCAAATTTTGTGAAGAGACTGCAGCTTTTGTGGCTATAGACAACAAACCAGAAGATGTTAATGATCGGAGGAGATAAAAGGACTGGGTGAGTAAAGGATCAGCAGATTAAGTCAACACAAGATGACCAGTACAGGGTAGGTAGAATTTTTGACAAGATTTCTCCAAGTATTTGTGTAGTAGGTTTTATTTCAGATAAAATTGGCATGCCAGTTCGTAGATATTGAGTAAAGTGAACACTTCCTATAAAAGAGTGGTTTTATATATACCACTGAATGCCTCACAAAAGAAAGTATTTGTAACAATGTTTACTGGTGTCATCTGTACTGAGATCATATTTAGGTCATTTTGGTGAGACTTCACTTTGTCTAGGGGATAAGCCCTAACAAGGAACTAAAACACAACTAATATGTCCAGAGATTAGGAGAAAAGCTTTCCTCAAGAAGGAAACATCAATTTATTATCCAATAAAATTCTCATCCATGAAAACACAAACAGACACAACACACACACACACACACACATGTATATGTATGCGTATGTGTATGTGTATGTGTATATGTATATGTATATATAAAACAATACAGAAACTTAGATAGCTTTATTCACATAATTATGAATAGAGGTGTATATATATTTTCTCAATACAATACATACATAACATACATACATACACACACAAGTATGTATGTGTGTATAAAAACAAAACAAAAATAAAAAAAGAGGACTTAAATTTGAAAGAGGAAGTAGGGACATAAGAGCTTTGGATGGGTCGTAGGGGAAGGGTGGAACAAAATAACTATATAATGTTCTCAAACATTTACTTTAAAACCAATAGTAAGATCTATTAGCTTTTGGATAATACAGTCTCTAATAGTTTTACCTATGTCGTTAGCTGTAGATAATATGTGATACTAGATATACTATTGTCTAATGTAAAATCATTTCAAAACTACATTTAATTTTTAAAAATCAGGGAAAGTAACAAATAGGTACTATCATACCTGGTTTAAGTGTAAATAATAATCTGTCAATCTAAAACCAATAAACCATCTTTCATTTTTCTGTGTGATATCCTTTCTTAATTAGGTTAATTTAATTTTTATCCTATTTTCACCAAGTTTCTATGAATAGACTACCATATTTTAATTAATTATACCATATGTAATTGCAAATGTCTCCATATTATAGTAATATTAGACTTTTCTAAGTATATAAAATATTATATACCTTTAACAATCTACATGCAGTACAACTGTTTTTAACATTATCTATTTGGGTTTCCTACAGTGACTTTTCTCTTCAGTGCTTTATGTACAGTGATACTAAATACATTAGCACACCAATAATTTATTATAATGTTTGAAATTATACTTATAAAAGTTCATTATCATAGTAAGCCTGCAACATCACTAACCTCAAAAATCAGCCTTAAGAAACTTGTTCATACTTTCATATAAAAACCCATTTGTTCGCCTATCAATTTTCCCTTTACATGCCTTAGATTATATTCATGTATCATTTGTATTACTATAATAAATACTTAATATTCTTGATTAGTACAGAAAAGTCTGTACAAAAATCTATGTCCATAAATTCTATTTTTATTAATTATTATAGTTATTTATATTTCAAATATTGTCCACCTTTTAGATTCCCCTTCATGAGCCCCTCACCTCATCCCTCCTCCCATTTAACTCTCAGATGTTGCTCCCCCACCCACCCATCCCCACCTCACCCCACTAGCATCCCCCTCTCTGGGACATCAAACCTCCACAGAGACAAGCACATCTCCTCCCACTGAGGTCAGATAAGGCAGTACTCTGCTACATATGTAATGGGAGCCATTGACCAGTCTATGTATGCTCTTTAGTTGGTAAAAGGTTTAGTCACTGGGAGCTATGAGGGGTCTGGTTAGCTGATAGTGTTGTTTTTCCTATGGGGTTGCAATTCCCTTCAGCTTCTTCAGTCCTTGCCCTAGCTCTTCTATTAGAGTTTTTTGTGCTTAGTCCAATGGTTGTCTGTATCTGCATCTATCTTAGCCAGGTGTTATCAGAACCTTTTAGTGGACACCCATGCCGGGCTCCTGTTTGCAAGAAAATTTTGGCATCAACAATAGTGTCAGTTTTGGTGACTGCGCATGAGATTAGATGCCAAGATGGGATGGTGTCTGGATGGCCTTTCCTTCAGTCTTTGTTCCACTTTTTGTCCCTGCACTTACTTTACACAGAAACAATCTGGGTTAAAAAATTTGAGGTGGGCAGGTGGCCACAACTTCCAACTGAGAGCCGTGTCTATCTACTGGAGGTGGTCTCTTCAGGTGCTCTTGCCCAGCTGTTGAGCACTTCAGCTAATGTCATCCTCATTGCGTTCGGGAATCCTCCCATATCCCTGGTGTCTGGGACTTTCTAGTAATTCTTTCTTCCCCAGTCTCTACCCTACACTGCTACATATTTCCATTCATTCTCTTGGCTTTCTGGGCTTCCCTCCTGTCTTGCCCCATACCTGGTCCTAGAAATGGAAATTAAAAACCAAAACTGATTTAGAATTATTCGTTACATGGATTATCTGGTTTGTCCTCCACATCACTCATACCATGACTGCTATTAAAATGATAATTACATCAAAATTTTGTGTATGAGCTTTCAAAACAAAACAAAAACAAAGAAAATACTCTGGCACAGACTGTATTCAGATTTCTTTAATCTGAAAACACCATATTAAAGAATTAATGTCAGTGTTAATTTGACATTTTTTATGTTCTGAAATAACAAAGATAAAATGAAAGATGAATCTTATTTTAACTTTTATTTGCAAAGTCCACAGACATTGTGATTGCAATCTGAATTGTGAAAGTTTTAGAACTCAGTCTTACGGTTTTTTGTGTGCTGGGATGGGGGCTCTGAGCATTCTTCAGTAGGCTGTTCTGTATGTGTGGCTGAAAACACAGGAAATCCTCCCCCAGAAACTTATCATGGGCTTGATTTCTTAGTTAATGAATAACATCTAACATTATAGAAGATGTAATTTGTACTTTACAATTAGTTTCTATGTAATCATTAATTTAGCTTTGTTTTACTCATGAGACTGAGTTTATGATCACCAGGAAACTTTTGACCAAATTGTGTAGTCCTTAAATATGCCTAACATAAACTTCTCAAGGTCAGAATCTCAAAGTTTGAACTAACACTAGATACTGATATGTGGTGACCTGAACTAAGGTCTTGCCTCCCATGAGTTACTAGACTGACTGTGTTGCTCACAGAGAGCCCTACAAGTAATTATAAAACTCTGTGTTCATGACTTGAAAATTCAGTATACATAAACACCATCCACTAATCAATCAGCGAATTAACATTTTCACAGCTTATTTTAGCTAGGTGATTTTTGTCACGTATATATGTGTGATATGAAACACACACACACACAGACACAGAGACTCACACCCACATAGACATACCTACAGAGACTCACACACACATATGTAACATATGTATGTATGTATATGGAACTGTCTAACATATGTATGTGCATGTATGTATGTATGTATATATATATATATATATATATATATATATATATATATATATATATATATGTGTGTGTGTGTGTGTGTGTGTGTATAAACATGCACATACATAAATATGGAACTATCTAACATGAAAAAACATAAATGGAACAATAAACTAAAATTATACATTTGTCATGTCATTCATACAAGTGATTTCTATTTATCTACAATGTTGACAATTTTAATGGCAAAGAGAAGTGAAATGGCATCTGAGGATAATCTATCAACTGCAAGTTAGTATACTGAGTTTTACCAAAGAACATTCAGCATAGAGTGAAGAAGAAAGAGCAATTTAAAAAGAAATGGTGAGGGTCAGATTCTAAAGAGGACTCAAAACAGCAAGGTGAGCCAAATAGAAAGGTTGCCTTGTGTTTCTGCTTATCCCTGCAGCAGAAATGTTAGATATTTTTGTAGGCTCACATGAGGTTCTCAGTTGGAGATTTTCAACTCCTCTTCAGAGTGGATAAAATGTTTTGGTGAAGTTTAAACCTGTGTTTAAACTTGAGTTTCTTAAGAATAATGTGAAATTCACATTTGGCAGCCTGTTAAGAGTCTCACCGCACATGTATTTTCATAAAATCTTTCTTATTTGCTTCAACAGCCATCCTCCATAGAAAATTAAATAGTAAACCTATTTTTACTGGATATCTCTTTGTATCTAAATGTTTTGTCATTATGATATGTGATAATTATATGAGTCAAGAATATCGAATTAATTAACACTTCTTAATATGAATGTCACCAATTACTTATTGTTTTATTCAATATCAGTTTACTTCTTTTATCTATACATTCAAATGATCAATTCAAAACAAAAAGAATCCTACTGACCATGCAAAAGACAGATTCTACAATTTATACGTTCAAAAAACCAGAATGATTATTCAATATTTTACAGAAATATGATATATGGGCACAAAAGACCATTTTGTATTTTGTGAATTTGTATTATTTTTATGCTTTTTGTCAATAATTTGTAATCTTTCCAACTACATGTTACTGTTTTTCAAGAAATGTATGGGAATATGTTCTCTTAGATTATAATGAATATTGATTTTAGTGACTTTTCACAATTATGTAACAAATGATTAAAAGATCACCAGATTAAATCAAAGTGAATTGATGAGATTCAGTTCAGACAGTCAGATCATGTCTTAATATCATCATCAATTTAAATTGTATAATTTTATGTAGTCACATTGAGATGTACTGAGACATAACCTTCTTCAAATTTCATTTTAGTTAGTCACATAATTCATTATCTAATATCTCTATATTAGAATGTTCTATAGATTTGTTCAATGTAGATTAGACATGTCTTTATATCCTTTTGAAAGTTTCCTAGGCAAGTGTGTTCTTCCCATTAAGAGGCCAATGGAATTATCTAATGTCAGAACAGCAAAAGTAGAATATTTGAATCATATTGTCATGAGTTTGCTATCCAGCATCTTGACCACATTCTATTGTCTAAATGATTGACTCATGTTCTATAAGCATGTGGCATGCAGTGGGAGGTTGTTACATAGAAACATTGATAAGTGACAGTCAGTACAGTGCTCCATGTTCTGTCATATAGACAGCTATAGGTTTGTGAAAGTACAGTCTGGCTATATGAACCAGTTTCTTTCTGGTTTTAAAAGAAAAATTTAAACCTGAAATTTTAATTTTGTTTCATTGTACAGAGCAATGAACATTTGAATATTTTATTATAGTACTGAGTGCAGTATAGTAATATGGTGTTATTAGTCAAACCTTTGCTGTGTGATGTTCAATGGTCTAACAGGTCAAAATGTATCAGTGGATTTCACTTATCTATAGTTCTTTGCACAATTTTACCTGGACTCCATGATTTGTTTTAGTCAATTACAGTTCTTTTCATATAACAGAAAGCTTTTCAGAGAGTTTTAGCATGCATTTTTATTTCTTTGGTTTTGCTTGTTTTTTAATTTTAAATTTTTACATACATAACCATAGTTGTCCATGCATTCACTCCATCTAGTCCCCCTCCTTTCCCTGTAGACACACCACTCTTCTTTCCAATCAAAAATAAAAGAACAGGCCTCACAAATTTAGCATATCCAAATATAAGACAAGGCACAAACCCTCATATTCTTAACAAGGAAGTCTATAGGCATAAGTGTATCGAAAACAGTAACTAGGGAAACCACACATAAATATGCTAATTGTTCACCTCAAGACTTACCAAATCAAGAACAAACTGAATCCAAATTGAGAGGTGAAATTATAATTTATCAAAATTAATGAAATTGGAACTACCAAGAACTATCAATGAAACAAAACATTGATTCTTTAAAATTGATATCAAATACAGTGCTAAAAATTTAGCTACATTCACTGAACACCTTGAGGTAACTTGAAAATTAGACTAAAGAGGAGGCATCTTAAGAGACACACATGGAATCCAATGGTAGTAATGACAATAAAAAAAGAAAAAAAGAAACAAACCTCTATTCCATCCATTAAAAGTCCAAAAAGAAATGGATCAATTTCTAAATGAATGTTAGCTATGAAAACTAATAGTTGTCATTGGTGGGGGAACAAAAAGGAAGATCTGCATAGTGTTGTTCATGATGTATATTTTCAGCTTTATTCACAACAGGTAGAAAATGCAAAAAGACTAGGCATGCATTGACTGATGCACAGATAAGTAAAATGGAGTACATATACACGATGGAATTTATTTCAGTTGTGAAGAAATATTCAATCATGAAATTTACAGGTAAATGGCTAGCATAAGGACCCACTGTCAGAAAGACAAATACCAAAATTTCTCTCATGTCTGTGGATCCTGAAATTTACTGTATAACATGACACAAATGAAGAAGCCAGGAGTATAAAAATGGCCAATAGAACAGGGAGGAGAAGGAGCTCTAGAAAGGGGGAGGGTATGGGGTAGATTCTACACAGGAGTTAATCTCAAAATGGGAGGGCTTACATAAAGGAAAGGGAACGTCGGGTAATGTCTGCACCAGTCAAAAATATTTGTTAATATATTTCTGTGTTCATGGATTTTGATCCACACAATGAGATAAAGTGCTCACATAGATATTTCTATGCTCTAATCACAAAATTAACAAGTAGCTATTTTTTCAGAGCAAGATATCCAGTAGTTATATACTGTGTAAAATACAACAGACTTGATATGTGGAAATAAAGCATTATATAGATCAAGAGATTTCCTCAGTAAAACTATAATAAATTGATATCTGAATGTTTCTCATGCAGGAATTTTATCGTATAGCAAAGAAGCATTTTATATAGAACTAAAATTGCATATGTCAAGATGAGGAGGCAAAGACTACTCTGTTACCTTCAATATATTTTTATTCGTTAGACAATATTATCAGACATTATACAGGCTGCCATGTGGTGAAATGCAAGAATACAGAGGTTCTTTTTGGGTAACATTGATGAAGACAGCTTGGAAACTAAATTATGTGGACTTATCATGGAGTATTTTATTGCCTTGTATATTCATCATGGTTATAACAACTAAGCTATTGTTCTGTCTATAGGGATTCCACATCCCCCAAGTATTAGAGAAGCATCAACATTGTTAACTTAAAGCAAACATGCAAATATTCAGCTCTTATGCAAACTAGACAATTATAGTGAAAAATGAGCTTTGTTCAGTACTTGAGAGGAATGTAGACCTTCCCTCCATATATTC
Organism: Mus caroli; assembly: GCF_978045245.1. Taxonomy (NCBI): domain Eukaryota; kingdom Metazoa; phylum Chordata; class Mammalia; order Rodentia; family Muridae; genus Mus; species Mus caroli. Next base: position 64,149,143 of record NW_028227259.1, on the reverse strand, counting down.
AAACTGGGAACATGTGCAACCTGAGAGAATCAGAAGTTGGGTTTCACTGCTTTAGTGAGTTTGCCCCATCAGAGCCTGCAGAGCCCTATGGAAAGGAAATCTCCAGGACACTCTTAAAGAGATAAGGCTTTGTATTTACCTAAAATTCATGGAGTTACCTGATACAAAATTGTTATAATAATAATAATAAAAAATCTTTCTGACAACTATTTGCTAATCAGATGAAGAACATCAATATGTATAAATAACAACAATAATGTTTTTTAATTTTTGTAAAGAAACTATTAAAATTTATGTTGCATATTGCCTCTAATGCTAATGATACATTCTTATTAGTAAATAGATTTATATCATATATATAAAATATGTATGTGTATATATATATGTGCATAAATATATATGTGTATATATATATGTGCATATATATGTGTGTGTGTTTGTGTGTGTAATAGATTGCTTTTGTGTATCTTTGTACCACCCAGAATGATTTATAAGGAATACACATATTCCATTTAACTAGAATGTGAATAAATTCCTACCAATCATCTTTCCAAGTTATTCTCAGAATAAAATAACCATTAATCAAGTGTTGTTTTAATGATCTCCTAGTGTTCTGCAAATTATATAGAATTCTTGATTATAGGTTTTTCAAAGAACTATTGGGTGTAGATAGAGATTACACATCTAGAATTTGGAAACTCTGCTTGACTGTGATTTTTTAATATCTATTTTTTAAAAAAGAAACACAAACCTGGAAGGTGGAGAGGAGAGAAAACTTTTCATTGATACCTAACAATACTCTTTGTCCCATCAAATATTATCTAAGGGTCATCATGTTCTTAAATGATCATCAAATTGCTAATTACATCAAAGTGGTGTCATTGTGATTGCCTGACCATAAATCTTTAGTACAAACAATAAAATACTTGGACTATTAATAGGAAATGTTGAGACAAATATTTCTGACATTCTCCATCTGATCCCTATTGATACATTTACAACAAGATTGTGAAAGGTAAATAAAGAATAAGCACCAAGTTTATAACTTTATATATTGGGCTAATTGAAAGAAAGTTAAATTCTACAGGTGATAATATAACATTATGCCGTTTGTATGAATTTTTCAGGAGAGTGAAAAAAGATTCCGTTTACTTGAGATGACAAAGCATATCTTATACCTGTCTAACTTAGTGAACCTGTGGGTCCATTGGAGTTGCTCAGAGCAAAGTAAGAGAGAGGTTTATGTATAAGTGTGGGTGACACAAAGACAGCTGAATAACTGAAAAGTTCACAGAGCAGAGGTGACAACTCATGGATATTGCATGCCTGGAGTTCCCTGTACAGCTTGAAAACAGCTGGACTGGTTATAGAGTTCCTCCTTGCCAGCTTTTGTTACTAAGCAACCTTAGTTGGAAGCTGAAATAAGAACTCTTGTAAATTTGCATATTTCCTAATTTTGAAATATTTGTTTATTATTGAGTTTTATGATTTCCCTCACCCTCACAAGAGTGTATTTTTTGTGCCTTGAGGAGCCAACTACACATTAGAGTGAAAAAAAGCAGAGAAGTATTACATAATTCAAAAATCATATTTTCAAGACTATATTTTTATAATAAAAATACATAGGAGATATGTTTGTTACTGCAAGTCCTTTTTGTGGAAATGATTTGGTTTTTGCACAATATTTCTTATATATGCTGTGTAAATTTCTATATGACCTATTAAAAGGATTAAGACAAGCAAAGGGAACATGTTTCACATCAAAGGGTCTTAATGTGATGAAAAATGAATGAATAAAGAAATCAATGATTCACTTGATAAAATAGTAGAGAGTTAAATTTTATAGTATCCAATCAAAACATCTTTAAAGTTCTTTCTTGACTTCCAGGTCTAAATTGCATGTGATTAAAAATGTGCCATCACCCATGTAAGGATTACAGAGACAAAGTTTGGAGCTCAGACAAAAGGATTGACCATCTAGAGACTGCCATATCCAGGGATCCATCCCATAATTAGCCTCCAAACAATGACAGCATTGCATACACTAGCAAGCATTTGTTGCAAGGACTCTGATATAGCTGTCTCTTGTGAGACTAGGCCGGGGCCTAGCAAACACATAAGTTGATGCTCACAGTCAGCTATTGGATGGATACCAGGGCCCCCAATGGAAGAGCTAGAGAAAGTATCCAATGAGCTAAAGAAACCTGCAACCCTGTAGGTGCAACATTATGAACTAACCAGTACCCCAGAGTTCTTGACTCTAGCTGCATATGTATCAAAAGATGGCCTAGTCGGCCATCACTGGAAAGAGAGGCCCATTGGACACGCAAAATTTATATGCCCCAGTACAGGGGAACTCCGGGGCCAAAAAAAAAATGGAAATGGGTGGATAGGGAAGTGTGTGGGGGGGGACTTTTGGAATAGCATTGGAAATGTAATTGAGGAATATATGTAATTAAAAAAAAAGAATGTGCCATCTAAAAAATAAAAATAAAAAGGAGCAAATTCTGATTCTCTGGATCTATTCATTGAACAAATTAATGTTTTATAATTAAATGTCTTGGTCCCGGTTTTCATTCACTGTACCACCAAGGTTAGAAAATGTGTAAAACATTTTATCATCCTTAACAAGTAAACCTTTTAGGTGCCTGGATACCGTTCCTTGGGGGCACAGAAGCCTTGGTCTTTGATCTTCACTTTCAGATCACTATCAAATGCATGTTTTCATTCTATAAGAGTATTTTATTTGGTGCCATCGCTTATGTTTAAGTTATTATTTTTTTAATTCTTTCAGATTAAAGTTCACTAGTTTTATAATTATTTCTAGCATTTGACAGTCACACTAACCTACAAAGAAGTGAATATCGTATGTGCTTCTGAATGTCTTAGATTTTATTAGTTGCCTGAAGTATATCTAGTATAAGATAATCAATTCGGCATACATTTTTATCTTTATTTTATGAAACTAATTCTGTGGAATTGCTTCATATTTGATAGAAATTCATATTTGATAGAAATTCATCAGTGATGGAAAATGCTTAGAGGCTTAGTCTATGATGGAATTAATTTATTTAAGTTACTTTTATTTTCATTCATATAAACAGTCTAATTTTCCTTTTAACACTTGTGTTTTAAGAGTTAAGTGAAAGCAAACTACTTGTAACCGTTACAAAATTAAGAAGCTAAATTCAGAATCCATTCCTCTGTTGAGGAACATCTGGGTTCTTTCCTGCTTCTGGCTAATATAAATAAGACTGCTATGAACATAGTCGAGCACGTGTCCTTATTACCAGTTGGAATATCTTCTGGGTATATGCCCAGGAGAGGAATTGCTGTATATTCTGGTAGTACTATGTCCAATTTTCTGAGGAACCGCCAGACTGATTTCCAGAGTGGTTGTACCAGCTCACAATCCCACCAACCATGGAGGAATGTTCCTCTTTCTCCACATTCTCTCCAGCATCTGCTGTCACCTGAATTTTTGATCATAGCCATTCTGACTGGTGTGACATAGAATCTCAGGGTTATTTTCATTTGCATTTCCATGAGGACTAAGGGTGCCAAACATTTCTTTAGGTGCTTCTCAGCCATTTGATAAGGGGCAAGAGGTGTGAGAAAGGCAAGAGTGTAAGAGGGTAAGAGCCAATTACAAAAGAACACACATGATATGCACTCACTGATAAGTGTAAATATTAGCCCAGAAACTTAGAATACCCATGATACAATTTGCAGAACACATGAAACTCAAGAAGGAAGACCAAAGTGTGGATACTTTGTTCCTTCTTAGAATGGGGAACAAAATACCCATGGAAGGAGTTACAGAGACAAAGTTCAGAGCTGAGACAGAAGGAAGGACCATCCAAGAGGGGGATACATCACATAAACAACCACCAAACCCAGACACTATTGCATATGCCAGAAAGATTTTGCTGACAAGACCCTCATATAGCTCTCTCTTGTGAGGCTCTGCCAGTGCCTGGCAAATACAAAAATGGATGCTCACAGTCACCTGTAGGATGGAACACAGGGCCCACAATGAAGGAGCTAGAGAAAGTACCCAAGGAGCTAAAGGGGTCTGCAACCCTATAGGAGGAACAATAATATGAACTAACCAGTACCCCCCTCCCCTGAGCTGTGTCTCTAGTTGCATATGTAACAGAGGATGGCCTAGTGAGCCATCAGTGAAAGGAGAGGTCCTTGGTCTTCTGAAGATCATATGCCCTAGTACAGGGAAATGCCAGGGCCAGGAAGCAGGAGTGGATGAGCTGGGGAGCACGGAGAGGGGAGGGTACAGGGGACTTTGGGGATAGCATTTGAAATATAAATGAAAAAAATATCTAATAAAAATTCGAACGAATAAAAAAAAAGCTAAATTCAGAAGTTCCAGATCTTCTTTCTTTTATACTAAAGCAGATTCAACAATTCATGTACTGATCACTTCGAGAAAACTTCCGAAAATAGGTAAGTTACTTTCCTTTATCTCAGTAGTCTCATAAACCAGTCAAATTGGACCATTGAGACTCTGTGATATACTATGTTTCAATAACCCTACCATAGATTGTGGTAGAAGGTAAGAGAAACTCTTCCCACACCCCAACCCCAACTATTTCCATGGTTGGAATAATAATAAATAAATTTTAAAAATAAATAAATAAAAAGATCAACACTGTGTCCAAAGAGTCAAGTTGCTCAGGAGCACTCTCAGAAAATAGAGGAGTCTGCCTAGCATATCTCACACCACAGTAATAGCTGACATGGCCCACTGTAGATAACAGGCTTGGAAGCCTATGCTATACTAAGTACTATTCACATTTTTATAATAGTATTTTCTTTTCATAAATTGGCATCTTTTAGTGAATGTATATATTTTTTTCTTTATGGATTTGTGAACACATGTTAGCAGTTGATGATATGAACAAGACTTCTATTCACATTTGTGTACAGACTTTCAAGCTAATCATTTTTGTAGGCTTCTTAATAAATATTTAAAAATAAAATGCCTGTTGGTAACAGGTGTAGGCTTAAGCAATTTTTTAATCTATCAAAGCAATGAGTGGAGCAGGTTTTCTAAAAGTTAGAGTACTGCGTAAGTCTCAGTATTATTTGTACAATTTCATAATATCTGAAGCTGTATTTTTTTACATTTATTTGTTTATTTATTTATTTTTAATTTTTTTGTTTAGTTTAGTTTTGTTTTTTGAGACAGGTTTTCTCTGTGTAGCTTTGGCTGTCCTGGAACTCACTTTGTAGACCAGGCTGGTCTCAAACTCAGAAATCTACCTGCCCCTGCCCCCCAAGTGCTGGGATTAAAGGTGTGTGCCACCACTGCCCAGCTGTTTTCTTTACTTTTGTTTTGTCTTACTGTAGTTATAATCTGCATTACACAACTAGTGTTACTGAGCCTGCACATATTTGTTAATATTAAATTTATACTTTTTGTGAAATGAACTTCTTAAAAATAGTACATAGGATTTTATTTACTACTGTTATTGAGTTAGAACAATTCTTTACACCTATTAGCTATCTTGTTTTACAACAATATAGCCCACATGTATTTTATTGCATTCTGTGTTTTAATATCTAAATGTCCTAATGTAGTTTTTTTTTTAATTTTGAGTTTACTGAATTCCATTTTTTCCTTACTTATTTTTTCCTTAGGGTTATAAATTTTAATCACATTTTATTTAGAAATTTTTAATTTTAACTATTTCATCTAGGATTGCCTGTTTGTGAATGACATGTGATATGATTTAGTGAATGTTTTTCTTATACATTATATACATTGTCCAGAATCATTTGAAAATATGCATGTACTTCATTCTACTCTAATGGACTTTATTCTCTCTCCAAAACACAGCCTTTGAGCACATATATGGTGATATCATTTTTCATCTTATTGAAAACAAGTACTTAATGTGCATAGTTTTTTTCAGTTTTGTGATATTGTTACTTTCCATTTGAGTATACATGAAGTACAATTTTTCAGAACATAAATACATTGTTATTAAATGTTGGCCACATTAGGCTACATTGCTTATCCATCCATCACCTTGTATTTTTGTCATTTCCTTAGGAAAAGGACAGTTGAAACCGTATTTTATCTTGTTTGATTTATGTGATACAATACTAGTAAGTGTAAAAAAAAAGATTCCATGTGATTATATGACAAAAACTTTTCCTCTTATTATCTATGTATCAATCTATCTACCTATCATCTATTTATCTATTATCCATCATCTCTCTATCATCTATCAACTTACCCATCTTTCATCTATAATCTATATATAATTATAACCTATATTTCTAATTTATAAACTATATCTCTATTTTATTAAGTTCTATCAGCCTCTTATCTGTCAACATACTAACTACCTATCTATCATATTTCTAGAAAATTTGGGGAGGGGTTATAATTCAGAATAAGCAAAATAGTTTTAAAAATAATTAAAAATTGGAAAGGGCATTATATTGTATAGAACTCTGTAAATTTTCAGTGATGTAGTAAATATCTAAGTGTTGAAGAAATAAATTTAAGACTTAAATAATCTCAAAATATTTATGGAGAGAATTTATAAAATATTCACTGTGCACATCACAACTTTAATGGATTCTAATAGAGAAAATATGTGGCATGTCACAATTCTCATGCATCATACCCATAAACATGTAATAAAATTACCAAAATTTGATGACTTTTGAATAGACGATTAGTTTGGTAAAATACTGTACCTGATATATGCTTGAAAAATGCCCCAATTAGGATGGTTCCAATAATAGAAGGTAAACTGCTAAAATATCCTAACTATTAATTTAAGGAGTAATGCTGTAAGAGGAGGAGAACACAGGTCCATAATCAAGAAATCTAGAGTGAGTAGGCAGTAGTGAGGATAATGGAAAGAAACACAAATGATTCAGAAATTCTACATTTGCTCAGTAATAAACTTGTGGTATCATGAAGCCTTTAGAAATTTAGTTTACTATGCTATCATTTTTGTAAGTTGTTGTCCCATGGTCAAATGAATAAAAAATGCCACCGTAGATATTTTCTGGATTTGTTGACAGGTCATGACAGATACACACTGATAACTCTTAAACTATTAATTCACCTAGCTCTATTTTATATTGAATGTAATTATTGAAGTAAATAGAATAAATAAAGCTTGTTAACAAGTCAAAACTATGCTGACTCATCAAAACCATATTATCATTAACCTATATTTGTTTATACTATTCCCACTATTAAATTTATATGACAAAGAAAAAACAACCTCGGCTGAGGGGCTAATACTTTATTGTGAAAGAATTTATGTTCAAATTATTTTAGTTATTGTCTTGGAGGAAATAAAGTGAAAAGAAGGTAAAAATCTGTCTGGGCAGACCTTATGTAGTGTAGCATTATGACTCCAAACTCATATGTACACAGTTTAACTAATATTCTAAGTATCTTTAATGATGGTAAACATTAATTGCAACATTTTGGAAGAAATAGTGTTGAAAGCTTTCTTATTATGGTGTATATTTGAAAATACCTAGTATCTCTGATAGAAAAAGGAAAATCAATTATCTAGGCACTTTCATGGAAATAACACATTCTAATCAAAAGATATGATTTGGGGCATTAGCATTAGAGATGACAAATTTAATCTATAGCCCATGGGCTCAAGACTCTATTTTCCTTGTTTCCCCTGAAGCTCTTTATGTTACTCAAGATTATCCATCTTGCCCAAATCATGCAACCGGATTTCATTTGTTGGCAGATGTAAGATTGACTAAGATGCTTCTTCAGTGTCAGTTTTCCCCCCCAAGGGACATGTGAAAAACCTAAGTACAGAGCATACTTGGTGAAACTCATATGAAAATGTGAATGCAGATTTATGGGCAGGCATCATTCAGGCGAAGAGCTTGGTTACAATAGATCACAGCTGGCAGGCACTTGTCATTTCTGAACCTAAACAAGTGACAATATTGAAATTCAGACTTTTATGCAGAGAAAATGAAAGACAAAGCAGAATTCCAAGGTATGAAACAAACAAACAAACAAAAATCTCCCAGGAATGTATGAAAGTGAATAATGCAGTAGATAAAGAAAGAAGACATGTAAAATTTTGCAACAATAAAATGATCAAAACAGTTGGATACTGAGAATGAGTCACTGACAGTTGAAGAGAAGAGACTAAGGAGATAAAGCAATGATTTTCCATCAATCAACAGAGGATATGAGTTAACTCTCAATCGTTTATCCAATAGTTGAAAACAACCCACATATTACTAATAAATTTAAGTGACTGTCATTTCTAAGCAACATGGAAATGAAAGGAATTGTAATTTTTCCAAAATTTAATTCTTAAGATGTATATGAATATATATGTAATACATATATAGAAGTTAATAGTGGAGTTGTATTGTTATTTAAAAATAAAGACTGAAGGAGAAAATATTAACTAATTATCCATGAGTGTTCACTTTTGATGTGCTGGGAACAGGAAATAAAATCTTAAAATAAGGGAGAGATGGTTGAGTGGTTTAGAACGCTGACTGCTCTTCCAGAGGTCTTGAGTTCAAATCCCATCAAACACATAGTGGCTCACTACCATCTATAATGGGGTCAGGTGCACTTTTCTGGTGTGTCTGAAGAGAGCAATCATTGTATCTTCACATGTATAAAAAAGAAAGTCTTTTTAAAAAAGAATAAGGAAAAGAGGTGATCAAAAAAATCTTAAATTAATTTATTTGAATTATTTATCTTATACTTGTTACATACACAAACACCCAGTAAGTGACATCAATCGATATGTGATTAGCTATTAGAATTAGATTAGAAATACATAATGGTAATTATTGGTACCCTAAATGAATAAACAACATAGTATGTCACTGAGACTGAGGGAGGGGAAAAGACAAGAAGGAAGAGAGTCAGGGTGTTAGAGAGAGAGAAGGAGAGAGACTGAGACGGAGAAGGAGAGGAAGGGAGAGAATAAGAACCTGAAGTTAAAAAGCAAGATATGTAGAAAAGAGTCTAGAAGGAGTTGGAGTAGGGAAAAGATTATTATCAAAATATATAATGAAATATATATAAAATGGAACTAATTGTTTAAATATATAAGGATATATAAAAGAATAATGGAACTAAAGTTGAGGGAACTCTCAATAATTAAATTTGGGAGTATTTGAAAAACATTATACTTGAATATAATCCAAAATGTAAACATAGTGTACTTGTCATGTGATTCCAGCATAAATAGATGATAGAAGATGCAGTGCATGTACATTTCATAATAAAATACAAAACAATATAAACCGATTCATATGTATCATGACTATTGATGTTTAATGTCAATAATGTGACTTTATTTCCAGAATCATAAGGCATACTTGACTTCATTCTAAATATTCTTTGTGACAATTTTTAGCCATTCAGTACTTGAATGGTCTTTTGCACATGGAAAGTTGTTTTATTTTATTTTATTTTATTTTATTTTATTTTATTTTATTTTATTTTAATTTTGTCATTGGTGGTAGTGACATCTCTTGTTTTGTCTCAGGATTTCTACTTTTTTTTCTTTTTTTAAATTTTTTATTAGATATTTTCTTTATTTACATTTCAAATGTCATCCCCTTTCCTGGTTTCCTCTTGGAAAACCCCTTATTCCCTCCCCCTTCTTCCTGCTCAACAACCCACCCACTCCTACTTCCTTATCTGGGAATTCCCCTATACTGGGGCATTGAGCCTTCACAGGACCAACGGCTTTTCCTCCCATTGATGACAGACAAGGCGATCCTCTGCTACTTATGCAGCTGGAGCCATGGGACTCTCCATGTGTACTACTGGGTTTCTACTTAAATTCTACCCTAGATAGACCTTAAATTCATTAACCACCCAACCATATGTGTTGAGTGCTCTGACCACAAGCATGCACTACAACACTGGTCTTAAAAATACTTTTATGTTGATAGAAATTCATAAATACTAATACTTTAGTTTTTGCTGAATGATGTTCTTGGTGTCACAATAAAATGTATTTTAAATGTACAGGGTGGTTTGATAACTCTTTGTATTTTAAATTGTCCACATTGTAAGAAAAGAATGCTTATAATATCATGAATGTCTCAGTGATTGTACTTTTTTTTAATGAAATAGTCTCTGTATGCCACTTAAACAATTATCTTTTCCTGTAAACAAATTTATTATTATGATTGAAATTTAATTCCAGGATTTTGAATAGGTTTGTTATTCTTAAATAAGTATGTATTATGTTCAGAGAATTGAAAATATAGCTTACTAATTGTAATATTTACAAGTCTTAATGAGATTTAAAAGTACTGCATTAGTTTTGTGAATTGGAATATCATACTAAATATAATGTGTATTTTCAGAATAGATGAGGGAAATTAAAAATCTGGTACCATCATATACTAGTAGATCTGTGATGTGACAATATAAAATTTCATTTCCAATTAAAAATTTTATTTGTTTAGTTCAATTAAGTTGTGACTTTATATTACTACTGAAATTTTACAAGAAGTACATTGTAATTTTGTTTTGCTATGAACTTATATAAACATAGAATGCTCTTGGGATGAGATGCAAATATTATTGGTCTCAAACTGCTAAAATACTAATATATTATTAAGAATATTTGGATTCATTTAATAGAATAAAAATTTATTTGGGAAATATAGACAGCAGTTGATATGCTTGTTTTCCCTGAAAGCACTTTTTTAGTTTATTTTTATTTAATTTTTAATATGTATGAGTGTTTTCCAGCATGTACATATGTGTACCATGTATATGACTAATAATGGCAAAGGTCAGAAGTGGACATCTGCTAGCCTGAATCAGGAGTTCTGAATGGTAGTTAACTTCCATGTAGGTGTTCCGAACTGAACTTGGGTCCCCGGCAAGAACAACACATACATTGAACCAACCACCCAGCTGTAGTTCCTGCCCCAATTTCTGTAAAAATTATTCTTTTTGTCTGATTGTGTGTCTATGTCTATGTACTACTAAAACAGACAGTATGTGGAAGCTGAAATCATTTCAAATGTGTGGCTGGAGAAGTCGCTCAGTGTATGTGAGTACTTGCTGCTACTCCAGAGGACATGAGCTCAGTTCCATATCGAGTTGCCACATTTGTGTATAATCTCAATGCTATGGTCTTCTGTCTTCTCTATTCTAGAGTACCTGCACACACTTGACACACTCACACTCACACCCACTCATAGAAACACACACACATATAAATGAAAATTCAAAATTAATTTTTTTATTTTTTAATTAATTAATTTAAATATTTACACTCCATATTTTATTCCCCGCATCCACCATTTGACTGTTCCACATCCCATACATCCTCCGCACCCCCTGTCTCCACGTGGATGTTCCCACCCTCCCCCTACCCTCTAAAGTCTCTGGGGCATCCAGTCTCTCTTGAGGGTTAGGTGCATCATCTCTGAATAAACACAGAACCAGAAGTCCTCTGCTGTATGTGTGTTGGGAGCCTCCTATCAGCTAGTTTATGCTGCCTTTTTGGTGGTCCAGTGTTTGAGAGATCTTGGGGATCCAGATTAATTGAGACTGCTGGTCCTCCTACAGGTTCGCCCTTCTCCTCAGCTTCTTTCAGCCTTCCCTAATTCAACCACAGGGATCACCTGCTTCTGTCCATTGGTTGGGTGCAAATGTCTGCATCTGACTCTTTTAGCTGTTTGTTGGCTCATCTGGAGTGTGGTCATGCGAGGTCAAAACTTTAGTTCTATCAAGATCTTTAGACACTGTCAACACTAAGACATAATAAAAGGAATTATACCATTTATACTTTAGCCACTAATTAAAATCATAAGAATGATGTCTGGCCAATCATTATTTGAAGCTAAACCAAGAATATTGATTCTAAAATGAAACTGAAGGCAAGCATTCCATTTCTCCTCCAGGTGATAGGCAGCAAGCAGAATCAGAAGATTTTTGTTTCAGTTGTCTTTATTCCAGTAAACCCTGCCATTATTTGTCAGCATTAATGTGATGATTACTGCTTCCATAAAATATGTGAGGTAGACACATAAAAGATCGACATTATATTTGAGGTCATGGTCTCAACAGTTACAGCCCATGATTGTTTGACTCTAGTACTTTGGAGCTGAAGAGAAACAATATGTACTGGAGAGAACTTGTTAGTAGAAGGAAGATACTCAGTCAGTGGCAAGTTAGAGTCAAAGAGAGATATATCTGGGTTTCCTGATACTCACTTAAGAGAATACACCACAGTGAGTTAAGTTCCTTTCAATAAAACTTATTCTACAATTCTTGGCATATATGCCATCCGCCTAGGTCAAACTTTCTTGCTTACTTTTACTTCCTTTTGTTCTTTTTCTGACATGCACCTCTCATGAACACTTGGTAACCTGTGCATTTGTCTTATGAATTCACAATATGAAAAAGTAAAAAGAAAGGATCAAGTTGTTATACCTTTACAATATATATATTCAGTGGAAAAAATGGAAACAGTCACTAATAATACTGCATCTAAACAGATGTAAAATAAGAAAATAAGGTTTCTAAAGTCATAGTTACTCAACTGACAGATTGTAGAATATTAAAATAAGAGGGCTTTTTGAGGCCAAGTAAGTTAATCTAATTGCTTTATGTCCTACTTTCCACATATTAAAAAAAATGGGTGCTACAAATACATAATTATCTCTTTGTTGTTTTCCTTCATGCTGATGTAATTAATTTTTAGTTTGTTTTAATCCAGTAAGCTATTTGGATTAAAAAATAACATCTGAATTTTAATGAAAAGCACATTAGATGTGAAGTTTTGCTTAAATATAATTCAGCTACTGAATAAAATTCCTTCTTCATGATCAAATCAATGCTTTATTTAGTCCAGGGGCTTTTTACTTACCAAGTATTTGTTTTAATTGCCCTCGAGAAGGAATCCGCAGCCCTCCCCCCTTAGGCTAGCCTTAAATGATCATTATAATCTTCTATAATTGTATTGTCTCATCATAGATCCAAAACAAAGAAGCAGAGTAATTATAAACAGAAATATCTGAATGTGAAAGCTAAAACAAATATTTCTGCCTTTAGTTTTAGGGTTTGGTTGTTTGTAGAAATGAGCAGAAGTCAAGCATACATTTTTATACTGGAAAATGTTAATGAACTGAAAGACAAACCCCTGACCAAATGAACTCACTCTTTGGATAGACAGATAATTAAGCATGGCTATTTGTTTTTTTCCTAATGACTGTATTTGGATGGGTCTTTAGAAGCAGCTATTGCATACAGGCCTTTATTTCCATTGAAATCCTATTAACAAAATAATTGTTTTGTTAAGAATATCACATTAAAACCTTTGAAACTTATGCTGATATTTTAGTTTTATTTATCTTAATAGAAATAACTAGCAGATTGCAGTATATCGTCTTAATGGTAGAGTTTTAAATATTGCACATAGCACCTAGAGATATGGAGCAAGCCCACTGAACCAAATATGTCTAATGACTTTTTTTCTTACAATCTATAGTTATGTTACTATTTGCTGTCAGGATAAAGGTTAGGCTTGGATAAGAAGAAAGAGATGATTTAGAGCAGTGGAACTATACTAACCAGGCTACTATGTAGCATGCAGTCTTAGTTTTATTCACAAAAATAAACTACACACTTTAACACTTATTTGTTCTTTGGTCATAAATGTGGAGAGGAAGAAAACATCATTTTAATCATCCAGGCTCCCTCACAGACACCTCCATCTTTCAAAGTTTGGTCCTAGATGTTAGAAATATGCAATATATATGTTGCTGATGATTTTCATATTGCTCCTTCAGTCCTTTCTCTAACTCCTCCATTGGGGACCCTGTGATTAGTTAAATGGTTGACTGTGAGCATCTGCCTTTGTGTATGACAGGCTCCTGCAGAGCCTCTCGGGAGACAGTTATATCAGGCTTCTGTTAGCACGCACTTCTTGGCATCCTCAATAGTGTCTGGGTTTGGTGGTTGTTTATGGGATAGATCCCCAAGTAGGACTGTCTCTGGATGGCCTTTCCTTCGGTCTCTGCGCCACACTGTGTTTCTGTATTTGCTCCCATGAGTATTTTGTTTCCCCTTCTAAGAATGACAGAATTACCCACACTTTGGTCTTCCTTCTTCTTAAGCTTCATGTGGTCTGTGAATTGTATCTTGTGTATTCTAAGCTTTTGGGCTAATATCCACTTATCAGTGAGTGCATACCATGTGTGTTATTTTGGGATTGGGTTACCTCACTCAGGATGATATTTTCCAGTTCCATCCATTTGCCTAAGAATTTCATGAATTCATTGTTTTTAATAGCTGGTAGTATTCCATTGTGTAAATGTACCACATTTTCTCTTTCCATTCCTCTGTTAAAGAACATCTGGGTTCTTTCCACAGCTTCTGACTGTTATAATTAAGGCTGCTATGAACATAGTCAAGGATGTGTCCTTGTTATATGTTGGAGCATCTTCTGGATATACGCCAAGGAGTAGGATATCTGGGTTATTAGGTAGTACTATGTCCAATTTTCTGAGGAACTACCAGACTTATTTCCAGAGTCGTTGTACCAGCTTGCAATCCCACCAACAATGGAGGACTGTTCCTCTTTCTCCACATACTTTCCAGCATCTGCTGTCACCTGAGTTTTTGATCTTAGCCATTCTTACTGGTGTGAGGTTTGCAACCCCATAGGAAGAACAACAATGTCAACCAATCAGAGCTCCCATGGTCTAAACTACCAACCAAGGAGTACACATGGAGGAACCCATGGCTTCAGCAGCATATGCAGCATAGGATGGCATTAATGGGAGAAGAGTCCCTTGGTCCTGTGAAGGCTCAATGCCCCAGTGTGGGGGAATATGAGGGCGGTGAGGTGGGATTGGGTGGATGGGTTGGGACACACCCTCACAGGAGCAGGGGGAGAGGGGATGGTATAGGAGGTTTCTGGGGGAGGAATCAGAAAAGGGGATAACATGTGAAATGTAAATAAACAAAATATCCAGTTAAAATGATTAAGGAAAAAGAAATGATTCTTATAATGCTTAAATTTCTAGATATTAACACATTATAGTTAATTTTTTTGACAAAATTTCAGTCTTATATGTTAAAAGTAGAAGGACAATAATGTACAATAATATTAGTAGTTTCTCCTCTAGGGTCTATTACAATTCTAGTTATAGGTCCTTGGTGTGATTTACCATACTCTATGCAAAATATGATCGACTACTCCAGTGACACCTGTATTGCCACACTAACCATGTCTTGACAGGGTACATCCTATTTTATTTCATAGACTTTATGGCTGTTTGAGATTAATTATTACTTTATTCATACAGTAGTAGGCACCACACCTTCTAGAACTTGCTGACATCTCACTGGGAGGGATGTAGATCCCAGGACCATGTCAATTTGATTTCTTCATTATGTATTACTTAAGTACATTCTGTTTTTGGAAATGTGGTCTGATCGTCAAGTTGTGGAGGATAAATAATAATGCTGCAATAACATTAAATATTTGAAGGACTATGGGACTTCAGTTTTAATCAACTCTAAAAGAGTTAACCCCTTCATGGTATTTTCTACTTTATGGTGTTGACTACTTTATTTATCAACCAATATTCAACTTGGTATTATTAAAAGTATTGATATTCTTTTATAAGATAACATTCTCTCTCTATCTCTCTCTCTCTCTTGTGTGACTTTTCAGAAATATCTTTAGAATTACTTATTTATTTTTACATTTCTTCCCTACCCTATTTTCTCATCCCCCCACCCAATTTTCTTTGTGTTTTATTAATCTCCCTTGAGTCTTTATACCACTACATTATATAATCTACCCTTTGAAATGTCTCCCAATCTGTTAGCTATTTACTGATTTCCTGACTTCTGTTACTGTTCTAAATGAAAAATATGTATGTTAATAATCTATATTTACATACACATATTAGAGGAAACATGGAGCATTTGTCTTTCTGAGTCAAGGTTACCTTATCAGAATGACTATTCCCAGTACGATCCATATATTTGAAAATCATAATTTCATGTCCCTCAATAGCTGAATAATTTTACATGGAATAACTGTATTATATTTCATTATCAATTCATTTGTAATGGACAATATGTTTTATAAATGTTCTGGCTATTGTGAAGAGTAGCACAGGAGAAACTGATGATAAGGTATCCTTTGAGAATATGCCAAGAATGGTAAAGCTGATTTCTGCTGTACCACTGGACATAGTATTGAACTGAATTTTAATAAATTATACTTATACCTACAGAGAGTACAGCTTTAAAAACCTTAAAGGAGAATGTTATAATTTCAGTAGATTGTAATTAACTTAAAGAAAAACAACTGTGCAAGCCATAAATGGGGCTACTATATCACAACACCTCCTATAGAGTTATATAGTGATCCAAAACTCCTGGATCACTATAGAAATGGAGCCATAAAGACTTTGACAATCTAAGGTGGTAGATGAATAGAAGGAAACAATACCATTTTCAGACACAAAAGGCCAGCTGCTCATACAATCTAGCACAATTGTGATAGCAGACACAAGATCTGTGCAAGCTCCAGCCACACCAAAGTTATAAAGGTTTATCCCTAACAGAGGCACTATTGGTGAGTGATAGTTGCTAAGAGAGCGAGTGTGTTTTAAGAACATTGCCTTGGATAAGAGAATGATGTTCCAGTAGAAGACGATATATCAAAAAAGATACAATCAGCCTAACTTGAACTTGAGAGTTGAAATCAGAAAAAAAAAGAGAAAATACAGATGTTGACTGGTAAAGAATTAAAGTGTATATGAAAATAGGGGGATGGGTAGATATGTTTTACTAAATACCCAAATAATGAATACAAATTTTAAAAAGTAAAGTGATAAATGAAAATAATGGCTTTGAGAAAGGTATTACATTTTCCTTTCCTTTTATTTTTTTTTTCAACTTAAAGTAGAATCACTGTGGGTTCAGGATTCTGCACTTCAAAGGCTTCACATAAGTGATGTCAAGTAATTTCATTTGAACTGAAGCTGCCAGGTTCAAGAGAGATTTTGAAGGTGTCAGGACCCTAAGGACACTAGAAACTTTGCCGGTTTCAAATTAATTTAAAGTATATTAACATCAAACACTGTGAAATGCTGGTTAGTGATATCATAACATGAAATCTTTGGGAGAAATTGTCATGAGCTTTCTTTTGGTGATGTCATGGCAAAGTTAGGTAGTCATTCATTTTCTTGTTTCCAGGATTCTGCATTATAATTCTTAGAAATTCAATTTTAGAGTGACTACTAGCAGTGAATCAATATGTTTGGATGTATTTCTTATTTGAGAAACCATAAGCACATAAGATATAAGATATAAGAAATCATAATCATAAGAAAAATTAGCTATGATAGTACAAAGGCTTGAGAGAAAAAAAAAGGGAGGAAGAGAATAGGAAGTGATCAACTGTAAACTTATGGGACCTAATGAAATTAATGGTACACAGCACATTGAACCTCTTAATGAAACTGAGGAAAAGTGATCACCCCCACTACCATTCCCAGTTGCCCAGGAACAAATGTCAGAAAATGCTGAAAATTCACAAAATGAACAGCTAGTCTTTATTCATGTTAAAATACAAGATCTTATACATTTTAAAGAATTAATAGTAATTTATGGACAGCACTCACCTATGTGAGAAAGATATTAAATACCAGGGCAACCAAAACCGGGATTATCTCCCAAGACTGGAAATATTCAACAGCATCTATACTGGAAGCTGGTTCTCAGTTAAGATAAATGACATGGTAGCAAGAAGAAGCTGCAATTATGTAAAATTATAATAGGTTTAAAGATGTTAATTTTGTGAAAGATCAATTATAAGGTGACTGTCAATATGCTGATTTATGATGACAGATAGATGCAATTTGATGACTCTTTTATCATATTATATTATATACTTTAGTAGCTTAAGAGCCTGGGATTATGTAGAAGAACAGGGAAAGTAGTCTATTTCAAACACAAAGATTATGAAGAGCTCAAGAGAGACTTTTATTGACTTCTTACATAAATTAACATCTGCTATAAAGAATGCAATAGCATATTCACATATGAAACAGGTATTATTTGAAACGTTAGCTTTTGTATGTAAAAGGTACTTTTATTTTCTAGATTCAATTGCAATCACAGAGACTTACTGGTCTATAAAACTCTCTCTTTCTATTTCTTTTTGAATTCTTGAGGTTAATCTCAGCTGTTCTTGCCCAAACTCCTGTCTGAGCTGACTGATCCAAACTGACTTCGTTTGGCTTCTGACTCCATCGCTCTGTTTGTTCTCAAACTAACACTGTCAATCTGTTCTAATTTTCAGGATTCTTTTCATTCTTTGACTTGTTCTTGCATCACCTGCAACTTATATTTGTAAAATAGTTCTGTTTCTCTCTCTCTCTCTTATATATATATATGATATTATTATATTAAATATATATATATAATTCCCTTTCTTCCCCCATCTGGTTCTCTTCTGAGTTGGGTGTAGCCTCTCTCTAAATCATTCAGTGAAATCTTTCTCCTACTAGCCATTTTGTCTGTCTCTCATTTCAAACATGGCTGCTTCCTTCTACAAACTAAGTTTGCCTTCTTTGTTTCAGAATAAAGATATGTATTAAAGGTGTTTCTATGTTCCAGAGAGAGGGTGAAAGATATGTTATTATAGCCAGATTACACAGATATAGAAGAGCTTTGGATATGATCACTTGCTTTGGAAGTGATGTTGCTGGATCAAAACTCCTCTTACTTAGAAAATGTGAATGTAGACTGTGAAGATTTCTTAGACATTTAAAAGCTTGACAAATGTCCGTGGTTAAATAGATTAGAAATACTGCTGAGTTTGCTCCTGATGACTATATAATTACACAAGCAATGGCCTATAAACTTAGACGTCAAAATGTCTATTGTTTTAACTATGGAAGATGAGGTCATTTGAAAAGGAGAAGTTGATAAGTTATTGTGGTGGGGGACAAGAATGAAGCCCTGGGAGCCAGCAGAATAAAAGGAAACAGTGAATCTTGGAAAGTAGTATATGGGGGCACCCTTTAGGAAGGATCAGAGACCTGGGAAGTGAGAGTTTCTCAGTAGCCAAAGGAAGGGACCTTAGATGAAAGGCTTAACAGTGGGAAGATGTATTTTAATGCTTGCCTACCATAGGTAAGGCTTTTGTTTCATAGCATTCACCACATACATAAATATTAAAATCATCACAATAATATTGCTAAAAAAAAATCTACCATACTTTAAGGCAGTAAACCTAAACAAATTTAAAAAATGAAAATGTGTTTACTGGTTACAAGAAATAATAAAACTGCAGTGCATAAACCAAAATATAGTACAATAATCAAGAAAAAGGAGAAATTAATAAATGTGCAAGAACTCATACAGAATTTTTAACAGTAAATATAAATCCCCACAGGAAAAATAAAGCAGCAGATCCCTTAAAATTTGTACATCAACATCAATTATTGTTCAGAATAATATGTATAAGAATAAATGAAAATATTGGAAAAATGAAGATTGAATACCCAGGATCAAAGCTATTTGTAAAAGAGATGTAATTAGTTTTCACTTATGATCTATGAGTATAATATCATTATATTTCAGTAAACAACAATGTAACCCCCCCCCCAAAAAAGCAAGCAAACAAACAACAACAAACAACAAAAAGACAGATAACTACATAGCTATACACTAAGTGGAGTTGGGAGACTTACACTTTCTAGGACTGCTTTTGATATAAGGTGAGTTTAGAACTGTCCTGTCAATACATTGAGAAGAATTCTCACATAATAAAAGCAGTAGAATTTCACGTGTAGGGTATTACTGGCATACTTGAAGTTATTGACCAATCAGCAATCAAGATATAAGCCCACATGATTACAGTTATTTTATATTTTAAAAAATTGGCAAAAACATGTGCTAGAGAAAGACAATATCTTCAATAGTTTTGATGGGTGATGGGAAACATGGCTTTCAACATGTACTAGAATAAAACTTTATTGTTTTCTCTCACCCTGCTTAAGATCATGCAACATGCTTTTCTTTAGAGTAGGAGAGGAGTAGAATAGAAGCAAAATGAAAGAAGAGGGGATATATTGATGATTCATATATTAAGCATGGATTGGTGGTCACAGAAATGAGGGCAAGAAGGGGGCAATGAATGATTTAGTCAAAACTAATAATTTATAAAACTACCTTCTTGGGTACCAATGAGAAATAGTCCAGGTACAAATATGCCACATAATGTATGAGATAAAGATGCCCCACTACTCCTTCTCTCTCTCTCTCCCTCTCTCTCTCTCTCTCTCTCTCTCTCTCTCTCTCTCTCTCTCTCTCTCTCTCTCTCCCTCTCTCGCTTTAACAATTTTTATTAGATATTTTCTTCATTTATATTACAAATGCTATCCCAAAAGTCCCCTATACCCTCCCCAAGCCCTGCTTGCCAACACACTCACTCCTGTTTCTTGGCCCTGGCATTCCCCTGTACTGAGGCATTTAAAGTTTGCAAGACTAAGGGGCCTCTCTTCCCAATGATGGCTGACTAGGCCATCTTCTGCTACATATACAGCTAGAGACATGAGCTCTGGGGGTACTGGTTAGTTCATATTATTGTTCCCTTTATAGGGTTGCAGACCCCTTTAGCTCCTTGGATACTTTCTCTAGCTCCTCCATTATTTCTGCTGTGGTATAACATGGTCACCAAAGGGTTCTATGAGTTTACATCCTGTGTAAATGAACTCTCTATACCTTCATATTTTCTATCACAATTCTCTTGATGGACTGGATTTCATATTTCCTTTTTGGTTTGGTATGCTTTTTGATTTTTGGGTTTTGTTTTGTTTTGTTTTAAGCCAGGATTTCTCTACAAAGATAAGGATTTTCCACATAAAATTTCTCAGAGGGATCCATGATTCCAGATCTAAGTAATTGGATGCATTATTTTTTTTTTTGTTTGCCTTCCTTAGGCACCAGGTAAAGACATATATGTACTTCATATTGTGAAAAAAGTTTCTGCACATATAAGATTTTTAATTAAAAATATTTTAATTAAAAATGTTTTTTTGACATATACTAATCATTAAGGTGTTGTAACACCAGAGAGAATGGCCAGCATGATGAGGTGTTCTGAGATGTGTAATAATGCCACTTATAATAACCATTGCTGGGAGTAACCAGCTGCAGAATAATTGAATGTGAGTGTTACTTAATATGAAATAATATTCTGTGTCCTGTAAAATTAGTGAACTGCACATGACTGATGAGACTATGGATCTTAGAGGACAAGCCTCCAACCATTATAGCCTCAAATAAGCTTAGACATAACCACCTGTGGTACATTTACACTTGGAGTACTACTCAGCTATTAAAAATGATGCATTTATGAAATTGTTGGGCAAATGGGTGGAACTAGAAAGTACCAAGCTGAGGGAGGTCACCCAGTCACAAAAGAAATCTCATGGTATGCACCAACTGATAAGTGAATATGAGCCCCAAAGCTTCAAATATCCAGGACACAACTTGCAGACCACATGAAGCTCAAGAAGAAAGAAGACCAAAATGTGGGTGTTTCAGTCTTTCTTAGAAGGAGAACAAAATACTCACAGGAGCAAATATGGAGATAAAGTGTTGAGAGGACACTAAAAGAAAGGTGACCCAGAGACTGTCCCACCTGGGGATTCATTCCATAAACAGTTACCAAACCCAGACACTATTGTGGATTCCAGGAAGTGCATGCTGAAAGGAGCCTGATATGGCTGTCTCCTGAGAGGTCTTGCCAGAGCCTAACAAATACAGAGGCAGATGTTTGCAGTCAACATTGGACTGAGAGTGGGGTCCCCAATAGAGGAGTTAGAGAAAGGACTGAAGGAGTTGAAAGAGTTTGCAACCCCATAAGAAGAACAACAATATCAACCAACCAGACTCCTCAAAAATCTTAGGGACTAAGTCATCAACAAAGGAGTATGCATGGCTCCAGCTACATATGTAGCAAATGATGACCTTGCCATGCATCAATGGGAGGAGAAGTCCTTGGTCCTATGAAGGCTCAATAGATGCCCCAGTGAAGGGGAATCACTACTAAATTTTTAAAATGGAGTAAAAGAATTGATGTTGGTAAGGAGAAGAACAAAAACTTGGACTGAATTGAGGAAGAATGTGATCAGATAAGATCTCAGAAGATGGAAAGATCTTCCATATTCATGGATTGGTAGGATCAATGTAGTAAAAATGGCTATCTTGCCAAAAGCAATCTACAGATTCAATGCAATCCCCATCAAAATTCCAACTCAATTCTTCAACGAATTAGAAAGGGCAATTTGCAAATTCATCTGGAATAACAAGAAACCTAGGATAGCAAAAACTATTTTCAACGATAAAAGAACCACTGGTGGAATCACCATGCCTGACTTAAAGCTTTACTACAGAGCAAGAAAAAGTGCATGATACTGATACAGTGACAGACAGGTAGACCAAGGCGAAAGAATTGAAGACACAGAAATGAACCCATACACCTATGGTCACTTGATCTTTGACAAGGGAGATAAAACCACCCAGTGGAGAAAAAAGACAGCATTTTCAACAAGTGGTGCTGGCAGAACTGGTGGTTACCATGTAGAAGAATGGGAATTGATCCATTCTTATCTCATTGTACTAAGGTCAAGTCTAAGTGGATCAAGGAACTCTACATAAAAACAGAGATACTGAAACTTATAGAGGGGAAAGTGGGGAAAAGAATAGAAAAGATGAGCACAGAGGAAAAATTCCTGAACAAAATAGCAATAGTTTGTGCTATAAGATTGAGAATTGACAAATGGGACCTCATTAAATTGCAAAGCTTCTTTAAGGCAAAAGATACTGTCAATAAGACAAAAAGGCCATCAACAGATTGGGAAAGGATCTTTACCAATCCTAAATAATATAGGGAACTAATATCCAATATATATAACGAACTCAAGAAGATGGACTCCAGAAAATCATATTTAAAAATGAGGTACAGAGCTAAACAAAGAATTCTCAACTCAGGAATACCAAATGGCTGAGAAGCACCTGAAAAAATGTTCAACATCCTTAATCTTCAGGGAAATGCAAATCAAAGCAACACTGATTTTCCACCTCACACCAGTCAGAATGGCTAAGATCAAAAATTCAGGTGACAGCAGATGCTGGTGAGGATGTGGAGAAAGAAAGACACTCTTCCATTTTTGATGGGATTGCAAGCTTGTACAACCACTCTGGAAATCAGTCTGGCACTTCCTCAGAAAATTATACATAGTACTACTGGAAGATCCAGCAATTCCTTTCCTGGACTTATACCCAGAAGATGTTCCAACTTGTAATAAGGAAAAATGCTCCACTATTCCTAGCAGCCTTATTTATAATAACCAGAAGCTGGAAAGAAGCCAGATGTCCCACAACAGAGGAATGGATACAGAAAATGTGGTACATTTACACAATAGACTACTACTGGACAATTAAAAACAATGAATTCATGAAATTCTTAGGCAAATGAATGCATCTGGAGGATATCATCCTGAGTGTGATAACCCAATCACAAAAGAACACACATGACATGCATTCACTGATAAGTGGATACTAGCCCAGAAACTTAGATTATCAAAGATACAATTTGCAAAACACATGAAACTCAAGAAGAAGGAAGACCAAAGTGTGAATATTTCGCTCCTTCTTAAAATGGGGAACAAAATACCCATGGAAGGAGTTACAGAGACAAAGTTCAGAGCTGAAAAGGAAAGAAAGACCATCCAGGGATTGCCCCACCCAGGGATCCATCCCATATACAACCACCAAATCCAGACACTATTACATATGCCAGAAAGTTTTTGTTGACAGGATCCTGACATAGTTCTCTCTTGTGAGGCTATGCCAATGCCTGGCAAATACAGAAGTGGATGCTCACAGTCATCTATTGGATGGAACACAGCACCCCTAATGAGGGAGCTAGAGAAAGTACCCAAGGAGCTAAAGGGGTCTGCAACCCTATAGGAGGAACATCAGTATGAACAAACCAGTACCCCCAGAGTTTTCTCTCTAGTTGCATATGTAGCAGAAGATGGCCTAGTTGGCCATCAAAGGGAGGAGAGGCTCTTGGTCTTGTGAAGATCATATATCCCAGTACAGGCTAGTGCCAGGGCCAGGAAGCAAGAGTGGGTAGGTTGGAGAGCAGGACAAGGGAAGGGTATACGGAGTTTTGGGGATAACATCTAAAATTTAAACGAAGAAAATATTTAATAAAAATGCCTTATAAAGAGTGTAAAATAGTATACTATTAAAAAAAGTATCAAAGCAACCCAAAAAGTTGAAGCAGTGATACCATTCATAAGAAGACAATGTTTAATAAAATAATAACAGTTTGAGTCATGGACCTACTTTCTGTAAGTAACTGACCACATATCTTCAATGTAACAGGCTTTGTCAGTTTGCTAAATTAATTACATTGCACTTCATCACTCTCCATAAATACAAGATATTTTCAAATTGCTGAAGATACCTTATGCTTTGGCAACTAGACACAAAGAAATCTGAAACATAACAGGTTTCATAACAGACAACAACAGTTCTCCAGGTTGGGGAACTTCCATAGTATATAATATATTATGCATGGTGCTAGGAACAGTTAGGTAACTGGTAAAATGTGGTTCATTTGTTATGGAGTAAGCATGTTGCATTCTGTTTGAGGCCTATTTAGAATAATGCATTTTGTCGTGGTTGATCATCATGGTGATGTTCATTCTGTTGATACTTTAATCCTTTTCTGGGGAGTTGAAAGGCCCTGAGGCAGTGTTTCTCAACACGTGTATCATGATCCCTTCAGCAAACCTCTATTTCCAAATATATTTACATTACTATTCATAGCAGAAGCAAAATGACAGTCATGAAATAGCAGAAAATATAATTTTATGTTTGGGGGTCACCACAACATGAGGAAGTTTGAGAAATTAAACCTTACAACATTAAGAAGGTTGAGAAATGCCACTTTAAGAATAAACTTCTTTTGCTTTGCTAAATTACCATATTGTCAATTTGTCTTCTAAATGTTACTTAATGATTTTACCTACACATACAGACTATTTTAATCCTTGATAAGAGTAGATTCTTTCTGCAGTGAGAATAGTTAAAGTACAGATGGACTCCTGTTCCAAATACTGGCTGTACAAGAGTAAGTACCCATATTAACCTGATTACACCAAAGGTCAGAGAATATTGTGGAAGAGAAAGAGAGAAAGAATTAAGAGATGGAGGAAGACTATGAGTGCTGTGAAATGTTGTCTTCCGGACATGACATGGCTAATGAAATCATTAACTCATAACAGCTATAGGTGCCCTAACAAGACCTATAAAGATCAAGCCTCCAGAAATCAATCTTTGATGGATTAGTAAAGCCACACACATTAGTAAGGAGCTTTTTGAAGTAGATAAGTCCTGAAGGATAGGTAAGCTTTCCTTCTAAAGAGTATTGCAATAGGTAGGTTCACACACATTAGCAGACAGACACACACTCAAGCATACAGATAACACTAATGGAGTTAGCAAGTTATTGAGAGAGAGGGAAGGAGGAAAGAGATGAAATCGTGGAGCAGTTGCATTGTGAGAAGAGAAGTTGAAGTACATATGGTAATTTTGGTGCAACATGTACAAATGTCTCAAAATATAGATAAATTAAAAAATTAGAATGGCAAAAAATAGAGGAAGACGTTAATAAAAGATATGAAATAGAAAACACTTATGAAGCTGACAATATTGACAAAGACACAAAGGTGATTTATGACACTATTAAAATATCTGATAAATTGCAAAATCCTCAGCTAATAAAATAAACAAAAATAATAAATCTAACCACAAATTCATTAAATCAGTAACACTGTAGATACATACAAAATTGGATTACAAACATTGTATACTGGAGTATTTCACATTTTGATTGATAGGATCTTTTCAAATGGCAATGTTTTGTTTGCTTTTTGTTTATTTTTTTTTAAATATCTTGCTTTGTGGTATGTTATAGAACAGAGCAGGCCAGTGTAGCTGTCTCATCTCATTGTTAAGAGCACTGGCTGCCTTACCAGAGAACACTGGGTTGATTACCAGAATCCACATAGTGACTTTGAGTGGTTTTTAAATCTAGTTTCAAGGCATCTGGTGCCCTCTCTGGCTTCTATATGTACCTTCTTCAGGCTTCTATGTATATGGTACACAAGCATGATACAAAAATAAAAAAAAATCCATACACATACAAATACATAAATACATTTTAAAACTGTATCGCTATGTAGCTGATGCTATCCTTGAATGCCTGGTGTTTCTGTTTCATCTGTGCATTATGATGACAGAAAAGCATTGGGAGTATTTCAAATTTAATAGGAGAATAAATAAATAAAATATCAAGCAAATATTAAAATTATTTTTCTTTAAAGAAATTTATTTCAAAAGTAAAGGTCTAGGTGCATATGAGTATTTTTTTAAAATGTACAAAAAAGAGGATTGATTTTTACATTCTTTTAAGGAAAAGGGAGAATGTAACTTTATATCAAAAATCTTAAAACAGCAATACTAAAATTTATGAGGAAAATATATGGAAATAAACCTACACATACCATGCATTTTGAAATGTATAAAAATATTATCCAATAAATGTACAAGTGCTGCTAAACATCCATAATTTATTATACAGTATAAATTAAATGTAATCCATAACTCTCTACAATCATGGCACACTGTCATATTAATCTTAAAAGGAATTCACATGGGCCATTTTAACACCCAGAAAAGTATTTCAAAAATTTAAAACCATTATACTAAGAATTTTATAAGTAATTATGTAAGAAAATATATTTCCAACTTAAAAAGAAATGACATATATAAACTTAAGCCTTTCCCCTGACATTTATAATTACCACATATATTCAGTAATTTTTAAAAGAGCTTATGACAACTTGGGGCTCAAGATTTTAAGAACAATTACGTGAAAATAAGTTTTTAAATACCATATATATTCTCCATTTTCTTTAAGATATCACTAAAGCATATGGGTCAGGAATTGAAAAATAATTATATTTAAATAATTTATTTTATCATATCAATCTATAGGAATCCAATTCAACTCAGGAATAGTACACAATCCTTGAATATATCCATTGTGAATGGTATTTACACACAAACACGCACACACACACACACACACACACACATATATTATCAATGCAGGTCTACATATATTTTCAAATGCTAGTAGCTATGATATTGAAAACACTCACCCCCTCAAAGATGATAGTATAAAACAACCATACTTTATGACACGTAAAACAGTGCCTATAATCATCTGAAAATTTCCAAACTATTACTTGTCAAATTCATATCTGAGATATAAACCCAAATATGTTTATTGTACACAAAAAAATAAATAATGTTATTCTTCAGTGTTTAAAAGGAATGATTTTGCAATTTTGCTAGGTGGTACAACACCAGACTCCATCTTGCTCTATTTTGAGGGAAGCATGGCTATTACATGTTTTGATCACTTGAGGAATCAGACATGTAGGCACAGAGGGCTATTAAGGAAAGGGTTTCCTGGTTCCTCTGCTCAATATTCCCAGCTTTCTAAGTGTTTGGTGGGCTGCGAGAGTTTGATTCTAACTTGATAAATTTATTCTAGTCTAAGAATTCAACAGTATCACTAATGGAGGAACCAGTTGGGTTCATCTCTTAAAGTAACACGTGATTTCAGTGTTTTGAAAAGAGTGAATTCTCAAGGATGGATATGTGCTGAATATGCACTTAGGAATAGAGGTAACTTTTCTTTACATGTGTGGGAGAGAGATTTATGTAAGTCTCTAATAAAAGCAGCCTACCCAGACAGAACTATCAACTGCAAATTGAAAGTAAATTAAAATAGCTGAGAAATGAGAGAGAGATTATAATAGAAATTGTGAGTGACCTTTAACAGAAATGGTTCTAGAGAGAACAACTGTAATTATTTAGAAAAATGAAAGGAACTGCTCCTGTGATTACTTGGTAGCAAGCATCCACTGTACAAATGAACTGCTGCCATGTGATTGCTTCTGAAAATTGGATGCGAGGTAAATTTACGTCATGAGGAAGTGAGCCTCAATGGGCTCATGAAGATGGCTAAATGTGAAAGTCAACAAATCATCTGGATCACAGTTGTTTTATGGCTCACTTCACATGTTAAGATTGCTTGAATGTGGATTTGTTAATTATTTTTCTAAAACATAAAATCTATTCAATCCGATGTTTAAGATTCTGACTTACAGATAACCAAATCTATTCATGATCCTTTGGTACAAAAGCATGTAAATGGGCTTTATAAGTAACTTAAGAATGGAGAATGAAACATGAATGCTACATTGCAAACAATGGTAGCCATGTATAACATCCTGCAATTTCCAAAAGTCTCTTTTAACAGAAAACTGACAACTGCTACACCAGTAACATGTTATCAGTCAAGAGCTGACCTTCCAACAAAAATATATGTATGTATGTGTGTATTTATGTATATATGTGTGTAGGTATGTATGTAGGTAGGTATGAATGCATATGTGTTTCTGTCTCTGTGTATAGATAGATTGATAGATAGATAGATAGATAGATAGATAGATAGATAGATAGATGATTGATTATATTTCACCATTACAAAAGTTTATACCCTCTATGAGATATGTGCATTGGAAACCCTACAACACTCATGGAATTACTTACTTTGTAGTAGTCCCAAAGCCCGTGTTTCAGTTGACAGCCTAAACTGAAGGCTTCGCAACAAGTATAGCAGAGGATAGTAGAAAATCAATGGTCTAATTCAATAAAAATGAAGAAATATAAGACACTTGCCTTACTATTCCTTCAAGCCTTAACACTCTTGATGGTGTTTTTCAATCGGTAGAGTCCTCTGCTTTTGTCAAATTGCTTATTTTAAACTTCTTCTCAATGAACCATCACAGTTCTTGAATATTTCATTTAGATATTTGTACATCTCTGTTCCTGACATATTGGTCCAGAAATTAATATCATGTACATTGAGATTATTTCTTAATGATTTGAAAAAAAAGTATTTACAGAGTGCAGATAATATAAAATTATATCCAGGTCTCTAGAATTCTATTAAGCTATTTTTTTATAAAAATTATTATAACACCCTTCTTAAATATCCAAACTTCATCAAAAGGCATTGCAAATTGGTACATTTCGATGAACATTTATATTATACTAAATAATACCTCTCAAAAATAATTGTTTCTGAAGTCCTGCCAATACATCTAAGAGGACCTTATTTAATTTAAGATCTGTTAGTAAGAAATACTATTAAACAGAGAAAATTACGAGTCTTGCTTTACATAATATTATTAATATTAAAATTAAAAAATAGAGACTAACCTACATTGAAGAAGTCATGTGACCATCGCTGAAGGCATATATACTCCATTGAAAGCCAGTGACTGCTTTAGAGATTAGAAACTGTAAAGAGTAATTATGGCCCAGCACTTTCAGAAGCACCAGCTGTGATTCCAGACTTTAATTCTCCACAACCTAGAGAATTTTAAAACAAAATCTTCAGTTGCATGAAAATACACAACTTTTAGTATAGTGTTTCAGACACCCTAAAAATTACATATATACATACATATATGAATACATACATATATACATACATGCACCTATGTATATATGTATGTATGTGTGTATGTTTGTATATGTTATAATACAGCACATTGAAGATTGAGATTTCACTTCCAAATTTATATGTTTGTGAGCCATGCCATGAAGGTAAAATAGTTAGTGATAACTTTATAGCAAAGAAAAATTTCTCTGTGTTCTCAAGGCCTGTGAGATGAGAAATTAAATCCCAAGCTGGACACTTTTTTTGTAGCATAATAAGAAAGTGCCCGTGTCTATCGCTCAATTATATTGCCTTGTGTAAACCTGTCATCATCCATCATAGGATCTCCATGTCAGCTAAGGCTGGATCCAAGCTAAGGGAATACATCCTAGGCAACCACAGTGAATAAAATGAGTCGAAATATTTGCCACCAAATACCATGAAAAAGTAGTACATTTTTTTCAGTTTAACTTATTACTCGATTTGCTTAATCTCAAACTTGCTATAGACTAATACCATTTTTTTTGTTAACTGCCTTTTGTGAAATTAATGAACTTCAATCCCTTCATTTCTGTCAACAACAAAATTTATGAAGAAAAAATATTTTAAATAATTACTAGAATTTACAGAATAATCAAATATTTATGATCCACAACTTGTAAAAATATAATTTGGGTGAAACTACTTGTACTATATAACTTTTGCATAAATGGCACTGATACATCCATATTTTCTGTGTTTTCTAGAGATGCCTTTGTGGTTGATGGCCTGTATTCCAAAATCAATTGACCTAGTGTTAAATGGATGGAAGTAGAAAATATCATCCTGAGTGAGGTAACTCAGAGTCAAAAGGACATGCATGGTATGTATTATGCATGGTATATGTTCACTAATAAGTGGATATTAGCCAAAAGAAAGTACAGAATACCCAAAATACAGTTCACAGAACTCAAAAAGGTCAACAAGCTGAAGTGCCCAAGTAAGGACACCTCAGTCCCACCTGGGAGAGAGAAGAAAGCAATCACAAGTGGGGATGGAGGGAGGGATCTGTGAGGGAAAGTTGACAAGGGTGGTGGTTGAGGAGAGTCAAGGGGATAGGAGAACCTGATCTGGTATTGGGTGAGGGAAAAGGACTGAAGGCCTGGGGGCTAGCAGAAAGAATGGAAACAGGCAGCCTCAGGAGACAGGAGGTTGGGGGACCCTCTAGAATGCACCAGAGACCATTGGTGGTGAGAGACTCTCAGGACTAAAAGGGAGGGACCTTAGATTAAATGCATGACAGCAGTGAGAGAGAACTTATAGATCCCACATATAGCAGGAAGGCAGGACAGCAAATGAGGGAGGGAGGCATCCCACAGTCACAATTGTTACCCATAATTTTTCCTGTCTGAAAGGATTATAGGGATGGAAATGGAGAAGAGTCTGAGGAAAAGAAGGTCCAGCGACAGGCGCAAAGAGAGATTCAGCTCAAGGGGAGGTCCCAAGGCCTGACACTATCACTGAGGCTATGAAACACTCACAAAAAGTGACCTAGCATGACTGCACTCCAGAATACCCAACAAACAGCTGAAAAAATCAGAGGCAGATACTTGTATCCAACCAAAGGACAGAAGCTGATGACCCCTGTTGTTGAATTAGGGAAGGTTGAAAGAAACTGAGAAGAAGGGAGATTCTGTAGGAGGACCAGCAGTCTCAATTAATCTGGACCCTTGAGATATCTCAAACACTGGACCACCAAACAGGCAGCATACACCAGCTGATATGAGGCCCCCAACACACATAAAGCCAAGGACTGCCGGTTTTGTATTCATTCAAAGATGGTGCACCTAACCCTCAAGAGATGAGGCCCCAGGATGTTTAGAGTTCAGGTGGCATGAGGATTGGAGACATTCACATGGAGACAGGAGGCTGGGGAGGAAGTATGGGATGTGGGGCAGGAGGAGGGTGGATGGGGTTGGGGGGGGGAGATAAAATATGGAGTGTAAAAATAAATAAACAAATAAACAATTTTTTAAAATAAATCATGCTTTAACAGACATCAGCCCTGTCTGCTTTTTCTATTGAAGATATCAGTGCACCTCAGTTTCTACATCCATGGCATATGAGTGACACATAGCCTATAGTGTTTTTCTAGGGTTTTTATGGATTAGTATTTTATTACCATCTGAATACTGCCTGTACTTTATTAAGCATTTTGTACCTTTCTGTTAAGTAGTAAAATACATCTAGAATTCTGATACTTGGGCTTAATTTTAGTTTCAAGTTCCCTGAACAATTTCATGAAATAATTACTATTTCACTCTTTTATAGATGTAATGAAATATAAGCTGAATGTGTTTTATCCTAAATATTAAATAATTCATTTTTTTATTTTGCAAATAAAAATTTAGAACACTGCGGGGTGGTAGGCTGTGCACAGACACCCTGGTCCCCCCATCGAGCAAAGGTCTGGAAGCCCAGAGTCCCAGTGGGCGGTGATTTCCACCTGCTTGGGACAGAAGGAGTTCGGCCATGCCTCCTGGGCACCTGGTTCCTGTCATGGGTACAGCCTTCCACAGCCCCCCGACCCCCAGAGGGGTATGTGGCATCAATCATATAGTAGCTGCACCAAGTCTTCCCACATGCAAATAATGTTTCTCCAAACTCTCAGTCCAAGCCAATGAGAAGTACCTGGTGTCAAACACTGAATCATCCCCCAAACTGTATATAAGTCCTATCCAGGGAATAAAAGGGGTGCAAGAACTACTCCATCATCTGAGCTTTTTTTTCCTAAGAGCTGTACACTAGTGAAGAGATCTACTCTCTTGAAGCACTGCCTGAGGCTCCTGTGCAATCCTCACAGGCTAGTTGGCCTCTCCTAGGCCCAGCCCAACCCTACTCAATGTAGGGCAGCACTGAGTTAGTTACCTACTAACATTGAAGGCAAGGCAGAGACTTAGGTGGAGCCAACTGCCACAGTGGAAGTGAGAAAGCAATTTCCCCTTCCAGCCAGCACTCCCTTCCCTTCACCAGAACCCTTGCACCAGGCCTGGCCAGAGATCTCCGTGGAAAGCCTCTGATACTCAGACCCACAGAACACAGGGATGGTTCAATAGTGAAGATATTTTTCTGTCAAACTAGATCTAATGTGTGATCAATAGGGAATCCCTGCTTGATATTATAAGCCTTGAAGCAACCAGGGGTATAGCTGCCATAAGTTATATGAGACCCTACTGCTGACAGTTTCCTAAATCAATGTGACTTGCTATTGTTTCCTAAATTCCCAATCTTATACCTATAGGTAAAGCTAATTATTCACCCACTTCAGAGATACTTATTTTGACAACAAATTGAAACTTACAATTATCCACAACAATGGGATGCTCAACCCCAACTGATACTTGTGCAATATACCTCCTACATCTACAGATCTTGGGGAAGTCATGAAAGAAGGTCTGGGAAGATTTTAAGAGACAAAGGTCCAGAAAACCTGTTAAAGAGGAGGCAGGACTGAGAATGATGTCAATGAAAGGCTGGTGGATGAAGATCTAAGACAAAAAATGTAAACAAAACAAAACAAAACAAAACAAAAAAATAAAGTGAGGGGAAATGGGGTGCAGATACTGCTTTCACATAAGGCTCAAGTTTTTTTCTCAGCATGGGATTCTAAATCTTGTGATCTAGCACTGCAGACATAACTGCTCATGTATGTTAAACGTTCACAAATACATAGACATATATGATAGGCATATACACCTCTCATAGACATATACTCCACACAAACATGTGCCACACACATATCACACACAGATACACACATATACACACAAACACAGACATACACATACCACAGCCACACACATATGTATGTATGTACCACACATACACATATCACACACACACACACACACACAAACACACACAAACACACACCTCATAGACACAATTAAAAATGAAACAAATCTTTCCAAACACACCTAGAACATATTTTAAAATGCAATTTCATAAAGCAGTAAAAAAATTTAAAATCTGAATATGATCTTTCCTGGGAAAAGTATTCTTTAGAAGAAGAATCAGAAGAGTGAACTATTAAGACCTGCCTTCAGCTTTCAGAGCTGCATCTATCCCCTTTTATGCATCTTCACATGGCCTTCTTTACTTACAAGTCATTTTCCTTTCCTATATTTCATGAAGCATCCTCCCAATCAGTGGCAGGTATGTTGGCTGATTTTAATCTAATTCTGAAGAATTCTACAAAAAATTGCACAGATCTTTGTATTTTAAAACTTATCTACTAAATATCATGCATTTAAATATTTTTCCAGATATGCAGAAATAAAACCACAACCTTTATTTATTAGTTTAATCTGTTTTAATAACTCACCTTGAAGAGAAATCAGGCACATAGCAACAGCCTAGTAATAGCTATTTAATAAGTCCTTACAGAAGTACAATATCTAAGATATAGATAATAAATAAATCTAATAAATAAATCAAATCTTTTATTTGGATAGCTTAAGTATTTACCCTCAATGAGATTTGCTCTCTATACAAGGCTTTGATCAGGATGCCATTGTATTGTGGTTTTCTGTTTAAATTTTAGACCTAGTTTTCTTATGAGATAAAATTGATATTAGCTCTGTAGACAACGCATTTTACATAATTGTTTCAATACTCAAAAAAAAGGCAAAACCATACAAAATAACAAAAACAGAATATCAACTAAATAGCACAACCTATTTACAGTTAATACATGTTATAATGGTTAGTGTGTATATCTATAAATACTTCAGATAGAGTTACTCATTTAAAAATAATTCACCTTGAAAAGAAACCAGACACATAGCAACAGCCTAAAAATAGCTATGAAATAAGTCCTTACAGAAGTACAATACCTAAGATACAGATAAGACATTTGTTTATGGAATACCCTGTATTATTTTACTGAAGCCCTATAAAATTAAGATGCTTATTGAACTATGGCATTATCCTCATTATGACTAAATAACATTATAATTTGTTCCTCAAAGATTAAACTCATGAATTTAATATGATCAAAAAATTTAACTGCTTTTTATCAGCTCTCACACATTTAAACAACTCCAAGAACTGCAGCATAGACTATCATTAACCATTCTATGTTATTTATAAAACTGCTATCACAAGAAATACTGTCTAAACAAAACAAGACTGCAGATTATCTTTACAAATGGGATCACATTCGCTTACAACAAAAAGTGAGAAATGAGTTTGCATTTAAATATGTTTTCCTCTGTATAGAGATAAGCCCTGAATGTGTGTGCATGTGTGTGTGTGTGTGTGTATTTGTGTTTGTGTGTGTTATACTTTAATCAGATTATCTATGTTGTGATGATATCAATGCATTGTATGTTCATCTATTTAGAAGATAAAATGTGTTCTTTGAATGTTGATGTGAGAATCAGTGAATATGAGTTCACAGAGATATGTGAGAATCTCCATGTGTTTTCTTGGTTTGAGTATAAATCTAAGGTTTCTCAAAAAATCTAGTAAGATATACTACATTGTTGTGTCCGGCCACCAGATCACAGCCTGGGTTCTAGCCTGGAAAGGCATTTTGGAAACCTGGAAGAGAAGAGGGGCTAGGCAGCGAGAGAAAGAAATGCAGCTAAGACAGGCATTCTGATCAAAGCTCATTTTTACTTGTTCAGACACTCAGTTATAAAGGAAGTGGGAGGGGACCCGATTTCCCGCCAAACAATCTCGGGATCAAGTAACAGGGTTGGCACGTGTGTGGCTCCAAGCAGCAAAGAGGCCGGTCCAGAACGAATGAGCAGGAAACTCCACCCCTGAGCCAGCAGGTTCCAGGCTGGGGGTGGGGAGGCTACACTACATTATTTACCAGTACGCATTTGTCAGAGTTGCGATGTGAGTAATAATCACAATTAAGCGAGTGAATAACTTCTCTGGTAGCAATATGGGTGTAAGAGGCCATCAATAAAGCTTAAGGTGTTAA
Source organism: Mus caroli (assembly GCF_978045245.1). Taxonomy (NCBI): domain Eukaryota; kingdom Metazoa; phylum Chordata; class Mammalia; order Rodentia; family Muridae; genus Mus; species Mus caroli. Next base: position 64,113,503 of record NW_028227259.1, on the reverse strand, counting down.
ATACATTTTATTTATTTTCACAAGACATTATATTTTTTCAATATAAGGAAAAATCACTAAGATCTTAAAATTACGTGAAACTATATAAAGTCATTTTTCTCCACCATTTGAAAATAAGTTTTAGCTGAATTTTCTTACCATAGATTATAGAAGTAATTATTGAAATGGAGAATGCATGTACAAAAATTCTTTAATTTGAAATTTTACACTTTTTCCCTGGCACTACAGGTAACTTCACAAGAATAAAATATATTTCACCCTAGAGAGATGAAGACAAAAATCAATGCATAATAAGGTTCTGTTACACTCATTGACTTAGTTAGGATTTTATTGCTGTGAAGATACATCATAACTAAGGCAACTCTTATCAAGGAAAACATTTAATTGGGGCTGGATTGGAGTTTTAGAATGTAAGTCCATTATCATTATGAAAGGAATCATGGCAGCATCCAGGCACTCATGGAGCTGGAAGAGCCAAGAGTTCTGCATTATGATATGAATAAGAGCAGGATACAATGGCTTCTGCAGGCAGCCAGGAGGTGACTATCTCATCTTCACTGGGTAGAGCTTCAAAGGTCACCACCACAGTGCAGTTCTTCCTCTAATAAGGTCAAAACTACTCCACCCAATCCACATCTTCTAATAGTGCTACTTCTCATGGGCCAGGCATGTTTAAACCACCACACTAATTATAAATTAACTGAGTGACTTTATCCAAAAGAAATAAATTATTTTTTACCTTTTTTTTTTTTTTTGGCCAGGGCATAAGCCATGCCAGGTGAGAGATAGACATTTATGGATAATGTAGTAACTTGTATGAAGCTGAAAGAAATGAAAGGCTTAGCTACTTAACCCTAGCAAAGGCTGTTACATAATTATATAGTTGGATGTTCTTCACATAATGAAGATTTTTTCATAAAGAAAAAAGCAAATACTATCCTCACAAGTGATTATGCTACTTATATAATATTAACATTTCTCATATTCACTTAAAATGGCAAAGCAATGGTATGCCTTTATCTTTTAATTCAATCGAATGTAAGATGTATCTTAAATGTGTAAGATCAAGTCCTGGAAAGTAACTTAAAGTCATTACCGTACTGTGTATATTTGAGGGGTAGAATAAGACCTTTTATACCAATCTTATATCACATGACTTCATATACCAGCAGCTACAGGAGAAGAAATGGACTCAGGGAATGTTTTTTTTGTTGTTGTTGTTTTTTTTTTTTTGTTTTGTTTTGTTTTTTTTTACTTAGCCTCAGGGCTTAATAGGAACTTTATTTAACTGGTATAGGGTAACTGTATTTTGCGCTCTCTCTCTCTCTCTCTCTCTCTCTCTCTCTCTCTCTCTCTCTCTGTGTGTGTGTGTGTGTGTGTTAGAAATTTATAATTTCCATATGTCTTTTTCAAAAGATATTTAGTATTAGTTATTTCTTTAATACTTCTTATTGTACTTTACCCTCTATATCTCTCTCAAGTTTAACATTTCCTATTCCATTATTCTTTTTATTCTGTATTTTAGTTAGGGTATCCATTGATATGAAAAGAAACCATGACCAAGGCAATTCTTTTGCAGGACATTTCATTGGTACTGACTTACAGTTTCAGAGGTTCAGTCCAATATCATTATGGCGGAGAGCATGGCAGCATCCAGGTAGACATGATACTGGAGAAGGAGCTGAGAGTTCTACATCATATTCCGTAGGCATTACATAGGAGTCTAGATTCCACATTGGTCAGAGCATTAGCACATGCGACCACAAAGCCCATGCTAATGTGACACATTTGTGCCAAAGTGAACACACCCATTCTTACAAGAACATACCTTCTAATAATACCACTCCCTATAGGTCAAAAATATAAATCTATGGTGTCCAAATCTATTCAAATCACCATATTCTTTTGAAGGACTTGGGGTTAAGCATATCACTGACAGGAAGACAGAGAGTGGAATAAGCCAGAGGTAACTTCATGTCCAGGTTTCTTTCAAAAGTCTTTTCTGTGGAACCTGTATTCTGGAATGCAAACCCATTCCTAGCCCTTCTATTTTGCGATGCCTCCAACAAGTCACATTTTCTCTTCGGAAACAAAGTAGCATTGAATATACAATAAGACATGATTTCTGAAATGATTTGGATTATGTTGTGTGTGTTGCACTCTCACAAATGTTATAATTGTGAAAATCTAAACCTTGGTTTCCAGAATCACACACACATTATATTGTATTCTCCAATTCTCCAATGGAAAACTAAACATGTAAGTGTGCAAATACTCCCCCCATGATTCTGAACATAGTACACTTCTAAATGCTTCACTTATTTTAAGTTTTAAATACTATTTTCAGTTTCATTTATCATAAAGTATTCCTATTTACATGATATTCTTGAATTGCTATATGTCTATTTATCCAACTATTACCTATCATTAGACACATACATATCCACACAGTAAAAGTCTATCGAGGATACTGTTTGAAGGTTTATATTTAAGTTAAAAATTAATAGATTATGTTGCAATACAAAGTCATTTTAAGATACTGGTTGTCTTAATTTTAATTTCTATATCAGAAATATCAGTATCTTGGGGATCATAGTTTAACATCAAAATATCTATCTGGGCTTATAAGATAGGTAAATATTTCAGAGTAATTACAGCCCTTTAAGAAGACCTGAGTTCAGTTCCCAGGCTCCATGTTCACAGGTTATAACTACATGTGAATCTCACTTCATCAGGTGAGAAACCTCTGGCACTACAGACACAAGCATGCACATTCATGTGCTTGCAAACATACATACACTTAATTTAAAAAATATGTTTAGTACTCTAACTTTATAATATAATTGCATCAATTTTCCCTTCCCTTTCTCCCAAACATTGCCCTTCCCTTGTTCCCTCTCAAATTGATGACCTCTGATCTTTTAAGGAATATTGCTATTATTTAATAATTATGACACATAGGTACTTGTATGTTTTCTTAAATATATAAATATAATCTGGTCTCTGTAATACTGCTTGTATGGATATAAATTCATGGAAGACTATTTGGATAGTAGATATTGAATAACAAAGTGGCAGAATCTTCCCTGATGAAGATTATTTTCTTCACTCTCGAAATTCCTTGCTCTCTTGTAGATCTTTGTCTAGGACTAGGGCCCCATGAAATTTCCCACAATACTGGAAACTTAACCAGGGCTTAGGGAGGTTATATGTTTTGGAAGAGAACATATGGTGGACAACTTATTAAACCAATATAAATTCTAACCACATCAAAAACATCTATCCTTGTACAGACAAATAAATCTAAGTCTTACTCCTTAACAAACAAACTGAATTTGCAACAGATAGAGATCATTACAGTAATTCACAAGTTATCCAGAAGCAGAGCACAGGTGACCCTGTGATTTCCATCACCAACTCCTGTGCAGCACCAATAAAGTACATCTAAGGCTCAGAGAATAACTAAGCCTATTCAATATCATTTAACCTGTAACATTCTCAGAGTAGATATTCAACTTGAAACTTAAGAGCGAAAATAAGATTTTGCTGTTTATGTTGCTTTCCAAATTAGTCCACATTTTTATATGTTCCTTATAAGGTACCAAAGACAAAGTAATTAGACAAACTCACTTGCAAATGTTTGAGAACTATATTAATACAAAATATAAATTTTTGAAATAAAGTGAGAATTGATGTGGTGTCAAAACATACATCTGTACACTTAAGAAAAACAAATAATATTAAAATATAATATAGATTTAACAATTTAAATTACTAAAAAATAATTATTTTTTTGAAATTGTATTGCTTATTTAATTGGTTGATGTTGTTGATTTTTAATTTAATTCATTGATTAACAAAATTAGTGCATATGTTCCTTTAGAGGTACAATGTTTAATCATTAAGTAATTTTAAGATATGTGCTCCTCATTGTTTAGATACTAGGAGATCTATTTTTTCATTTTTGCTAACTAAATATATATGAAATTTAAACATTTAAGTATTGTCTAATATTAAAAGTACAAAGTCTATATTTACCCTAGAAATAATTGAAACAAAAATGTTTTAAAGGTACTCAATTATAATAATACAAAACCAAATGGGTGAAAATATTAGTATGCATCAAGAATTTAAAAGTTTAGTTTGGTTCAAAACACACACACACACACACATACACACACACACACACACAACTGGAACAGCAAAGTATCTTATAAACTGAGAAAAATCTCTCCTAAATCTTCAGAGTAAAAGTACTATAATGAATTTGATGCAAGGAAAAAAAATTTCCATGATTGTCAGGGACTTTTACTACTTCAAATGGATGATTGTTACACAAGCAATTTTATAGAACATGTGAAATTTAAGTCATTGGAAACATTCTTAGCTGACATTTTTACTGTTCAGAAATAGCTTTAATGCACTTCTATTACCTGCAGGTGAGTCACAAATCCAAATGTGTTAGGTAAGTAGGTGAATGTAAAAGATAGAAAGCTTTCCAAAGAATGCCTGGCTTGCCTCTGTGCGGTCTACTCTAGGTCATCCTGAGAATAACAGCTGCAATATTATAAATTATACAGTTTATGTATTTAAACTGAACTCGTGACCAACTATAGAAAAATATGCATGCATATGTTCAAAGCTGACCATATATATGCTATATTAAATTAATTGAACTGCAGTGTTATGAAGGGATAAAGGGGGTGGTTAGAGCATATGGATTAAAAAAGAAATGGTTTTCAAAGCATCTAGTAATGAAGAGAATATGTAGAACAACAACTGAAACGAACATCTTCTGAAAAGCCACAGATTACCTTTTATGGTTGAAACATCCTAAACAATAAAAGAAGTTACTGTATAATGACCAAGATAATACCACCATCCACTCAATACCAGAAATGGATGTCATCTATTTGAATTGTTGGCCGAAGAAGTTCTATTGTCCACCCCAAACATTACCGAATAGTTCTAGGCTATTGATGATACATCACAATATGTAGATAAGACCATAGTTTGGAAGACAGCTCATTCTTGTGTTTGTGATCATGGAGGAACTGTACTGGTGCTCATCAAAAAAACTTCAGCTTTACTGAATAGCATTCATAATGCTGGAAGGTACCTGCTACATTACTGGAGGAGAAAAGTGAACATCAATCTCACTCAGCTTTGCAAAGTATAATAGTGACCTGCCTAAAAGAAATGCACTTGTACAGAGTGACACAAATACTATTGTAATAACCCACTGTTTATTTTTTTCTCTTTTTGATAAGACTTCTTTGGAACCTATACTTGAAACTGATAATATGACCAAGAAGCTGAGACTAGACAGATGTTGGACCAAAGGAAAAATCTTGTATAATTATTTTCAAAATGAGCTTAGCAATTAAGTGACTCTTAACACTATGTAAATATACCCATAGATCAACACATAGCTGAATGCTCATCACAAAAGTATCTTCTTCCCATATATAGTAAACAACATAGAGAACCACTACTATATAACATGAAGAGTGTGGGACCTTGTATCCCTCAGCCTAAAATGAAATCTCATTATTATCCTTCTCTCCTAAATGTTGCCTCAGGGTTCTAGGTAGACAACAAGGCAGGATATTGGGGAAAAACAGAAGTTTGGCTACTTAAAGATAAAAATACTTCCCAGAGAGAACGGGACTGATGCGCATATGGACTAACAGATACTCTGACATCATATACTTAACATGCTTAAGTTCATGGCAGATAAATTTCCCAGAATACAGAAAGGCATATAGTTATAAATATATAGACCATTCCAAGAAGATTTTTGCAATTGATAGCAAAAAAATGAGTTTTCTTTCATGAACTGAATCTTGCTTTATCAACCACAAATTAAGGGAAACCTCAGGTTCAGGAGTAATTGGTCAACAAAAGCTGTTTTGGATTTTTTTTTTTTTTTTGATAGATAAAGATGTGAAGTTGGGAGTGTAGTGGCAGGCTCTTGGAGTCATTGAGGAACAAGAAAGAATATGATAAAAGTTTATAAAAATTGTTGAAAAAAGAAAAAAATAGATTAAACTGAATGTTATCTTCCAATATAACTCACATTGATATATCTTTTAGAAAAGTTATCTGGTTTAGAAGTCACAGTTGGTTTTCTTTTTTGTTTTTTGTTTTTTTTTTTTAATATTTTTTATTACATATTTTCCTCAATTACATTTCAAATGCTATCCCAAAAGTACCCCATACCACCCCCCCTACTTCCCTACCCACCCATTCCCATTTTTTTTGCCCTGGCGTTACCCTGTACTGGGGCATATAAAGTTTGCAAGTCCAATGGGCCTCTCTTTCCAGTGATGGCCGACTAGGCCATCTTTTAATACATATGCAGCTAGAGTCAAGAACTCCGGGGTACTGGTTAGTTCATAATGTTGTTCCACCTATAGGGTTGCTCCTTGGGTACTTTATCTAGCTCCTCCATTGGGAGCCCTGTGATCCATCCAATAGCTGACTGTGAGCATCCACTTCTGTGTTTGCTAGGCCCCGGCATAGTCTCACAAGAGACAGCTATATCTGGGTCATTTCAGCAAAATCTTGCTAGTATATGCAATGGTGTCAGCCTTTGGAAGCTGATTATGGGGTGGATCCCTGGATGTAGCAGTCTCTAGATGGTTCATCTTTTTGTCACAGCTCCAAACTTTGTCTCTGTAACTCCTTCCATGGGTGTTTTGTTCCCAATTCTAAGGAGGGGCATAGTGTCCACACTTCACTCTTAATTCTTCTTGAGTTTCATGTGTTTAGTAAATTGTATCTTATATCTTGGGTATCCTAAGTTTTGGGCTAATATCCACTTATCAATGAGTACATATTGTTCGAGGTCCTTTGTGATTGGGTTACCTCACTCAGAATGATGCCCTCCAGGTCCATCCATTTGGCTAGGAATTTCATAAATTCATTCTTTTTAATAGTTGAATAGTGCTCCATTGTGTAAATGTACCACATTTTCTGTATCCATTCCTCTGTTGAGGGGCATCAGGGTTCTTTCCAGCTTCTGGCTATTATAACTAAGGCTGCTATGAACATAGTGGAGCACGTGTCCTTGGATGGGACATCTTCTGGATATATGCCCAGGAGAGGTATTCCTGGATCCTCCGGTAGTACTATGTCCAATTTTCTAAGGAACCACCAGACTGATTTCCAGAGTGGTTGTACAAGCTTGCAATCCCACCCACAATGGAGGAGCATTCCTCTTTCTCCACATCCTCTCCAGCATCTGCTGTTACCTGAAATTTTGATCTTAGCCATTCTGACTGGTGTGAGGTGGAATCTCAGGGTTGTATTGATTTGCATTTCCCTGTTGATTAAATATGTTGAACATTTTTTCAGGTGCTTCTCTGCCATTCGGTATTCTTCAGGTAAGAATTCTTTCTTCAGTTCTGAGCCCCATTTTTAATGGGGTTATTTGTTTTTCTGGAGTCCACCTTCTTGAGTTCTTTATATATATTGGATATTAGTCCCCTATCTGGTTTATGATAGGTGAAGATCCTTTCCCAATCTGTTGGTGGTCTTTTTGTCTTATTGACAGTGTCTTTTGCCTTGCAGAAGCTTTGCAGTTTCATGAGGTCCCATTTATCGATTCTCAATCTTACAGCACAAGCCATTGCTGTTCTATTCAGGAATTTTCCCCCTGTGCCCATATCTTCAAGGTTTTTCCCCACTTTCTCATCTATAAGTTTCAGTGTCTCTGGTTTTATGTGAAGTTCCTTGATCCACTTAGATGTGACCTTAGTACAAGGAGATAGGAATGTATTGATTCCCATTCTTCTACATGATAACAACCTGTTGTGCCAGCACCATTTGTTGAAAATGCTGTCTTTCTTCTACTGGATGGTTTTAGCTCCCTTGTGGAAGATCAAGTGACCATAGGTGTGTGGATTCATTTCTGGGTCTTCAATTCTATTCCTTTGGTCTACTTGTCTGTCACTGTACCAGTACCATGCAGTTTTTATCACAATTGCTCTGTAGTAAAGCTTTAGGACAGGCATGGTGATACCACCAGAGGTTCTTTTATCCTTGAGAAGAATTTTTGCTATCCTAGGTTTTTAGTTAATCCAGATAAATTTTCAGATTACTCTTTCAAATTCGTTGAAGAATTGAGTTGGAATTTTGATGGGGATTGCATTGAATCTGTAGATTGCTTTTGGCAAGATAGTCATTTTTTCAATGTTGATCCTGCCAATCCATGAGCATGGGAGATCTTTCCATCTTCTGAGATCTTCTTTAATTTCTTTCTTCTGAGACTTGACGTTTTTTATTATAAAGATCTTCACTTCCTTAGTTAGAGTCAAGCCAAGATGTTTTATATTATTTGTGACTATTGAGAAGGGTGTTGTTTCCCTAATTTCTTTCTGGCCTGTTTATTCTTTGTGTAGAGAAAGGCCATTGACTTGTTTGAGTTAATTTTATATCCAGCTACTTCACTGAAGCTGTTTATCAGGTTTAGGAGTTCTCTGTTGGAATTTTTAGGGTCTCTTATATATACTATCATATCATCTGCAAAAAGTGATATTTTGACTTCATCTTTTCCAATTTGTATCCCCTTGATCTCCATTTGTTGTCGAATTGCTCTGGCTAGGACTTCAAGTACAATGTTGAATAGGTATGGGGAGAGTGGACAGCCTTGTCTAGTCCTTGACTTTAGTGCGATTGCTTCAAGCTTCTCACCATTTACTTTGATGTTGGGTACAGGATTGCTGTAGATTGCTTTTATGGTTAGTTATGGGCCTTGAATTCCTGATCTTTCCAAGTCTTTTATCATGAATGGGTGTTGGATCTTGTCGAATGCTTTTTCTGCATCTAAGGAGATGATCATGTGTTTTTTGTCTTTGAGTTTGTTTATATAATGGATTACGTTGATGGATGTCCATATATTAAACCATCCCTGCATCTCTGGAATAAAACCTCCTTGGTCAGGATGGATGATTGCAAAAATGTGTTCTTGAATTCGGTTAGTGAGAATTTTATTGAGTATTTTTGCATCAATATTCATAAGGAAAATTAGTCTGAAGTTCTCTATCTTTGTTGGATCTTTCTGTGGTTTAGGTATCAGAGTAATTGTGGCTTCATACAATGAGTTGGGTAGAGTTCCTTCTACTTCTATTTTGTGGAATAGTTTGTGCAGAACTGGAATTAGATGTTCTTTGAAGGTCTGGTAGAACTCTGCACTAAACCCATCTGGTCCTGGGCTTTTTTTTGGTTGGGAGACTATTAATAACTGCTTCTATTTCTTTAGGGGATATGGGACTGTTTAGGTCGTTAACTTGATCCTGATTTAACTTTGGTACCTGATATCTGTCTAGAAATTTGTCCATTTCCTCCAGGTTTTCCAGTTTTGTTGAGTACAGCCTTTGTAGAAGGATCTGATGGTGTTTTGGATTTCTTCATGATCTGTTGTTATATCTCCCTTTCCATTTCTGATTTTGTTAATTAGGATGATGTCCCTGTGCCCACTAGTGAGTCTAGCTAAGGGTTTATCTATCTTGTTGATTTTCTCAAAGAACAAACTCCTCGTTTGGTTAATTCTTTGAATAGTTCTTCTTGTTTTCACTTGGTTGATTTCACCCCTGAGTTTGATTATTTCCTGCCATCTACTCCTCTTGGGTGAATTTTCTTCCTTTTTTTCTAGAGCTTTTAGATGTGTTGTCAAGCTGCTAGTGTGTGCTCTCTCCAGTTTCTTTTTGGAGGCACTCAGAGCTATGAGTTTCCCTCTTAGAAATGCTTTCATTGTGTCCCATAGGTTTGGGTATGTTGTGGCTTCATTTTCATTAAACTCTAAAAAGTCTTTAATTTCTTTCTTTATTCCATCCTTGACCAAGGTATCATTGAGAAGAGTGTTATTCAGTTTCCACATGAATGTTGACTTTCCATTATTTATGTTGTTATTGAAGATCAGCCTTAGTCCATGGTTGTCTGATAGGATGCATGGGACAATTTCAATATTTTTGTATCTGTTGAGGCCTGTTTTGTGACCAAATATATGGTCAATTTTGGAGATGGTCCCGTGAGGTGCTGAGAAGAAGGTATATCCTTTTGTTTTAGGATAAAATATTCTGTAGATATCTGTTAAGTCCATTTGTTTCATAACTTCTGTTACTTTCACTGTGTCCCTGTTTTGTTTCTGTTTCCAGGATCTGTTCATTGATGAAAGTGGTGTGTTGAAGACTCCCACTATTATTGTGTGAGGTGCAATGTGTGCTTTAAGCTTTACTAAAGTGTCTTTAATGAATGTGGCTTCCCTTGCATTTGGGACATAGATACTCAGAATTGAGAGTTCCTCTTGAAGGATTTTACCTTTGATGAGTATGAAGTGTCCCTCCTTGTCTTTTTTGATAACTTGGGGTTGGAAGTCAATTTTATTCAATATCAGAATGGCTACTCCAGGTTGTTTCTTCAGACCATTTGCTTGGAAAATTGATTTCCAGCCATTCATATTGAGGCAGTGTCTGTCTTTTTCCCTGAGATGGGTTTCCTGTAAGCAGCAGAATGTTGGGTCCTGTTTTTGTAGCCAGTCTGTTAGTCTGTGTCTTTTTATTGGGGAATTGAGTCCATTGATATTAAGAGATATTTTTTTAATTTATTTTTTATTAGGTATTTTAATCGTTTACATTTTCAATGCTATCCCAAAAGTCCCCCATACCCACCCCCCCAATCCCCTACCCACCCACTCTTCATTTTGGCCCTGGGGTTCCCCTTTAATGGGGCATATAAAGTTTGCAAGTCTAACGGGCTTCTCTTTGCAGTGATGGCTGACTAGGCCATCTTTTGATACATATGCAGCTAGAGACAAGAGTTCCGGGATACTGGTTAGTTCATATTTTTGTTCCACCTATAGGGTTGCATATCCCTTTAACTCCTTGGGTACTTTCTCTAGCTTCTCCATTGGGAGCCCTGTGATCCATCCAATAGCTGACTGTGAGCATCCACTTCTGTGTTTGCTAGGCCCCAGCATAGTATCAGAAGTGACAGCTATATCTGGGTCCTTTCAGCAAAATCTTGCTAGTGTATGCAATGGTGTCAGCATTTGGAAGCTGATTATGGGATGGATCCCTGCATATGGCAATCACTAGATGGTCCATCCTTTCACCACAGCCTCAAAATTTGTCACTATAACTCCTTCCATGGGTGTTTTCTTCCCATTTCTAAGAAGGGGCAAAGTGTCCACACTTTGGTCTTTGTTCTTCTTGAATTTCATGCGTTTAGCAAATTGTATCTTATATCTTGGGTATCCTGAGTTTTGGGCTAATATCCACTTATCAGTGAGTACATATTGTTCGAATTCCTTTGTGATTGGGTTACCTCACTCAGGATGATGCCCTCCAGGTCCATCCATTTGCCTAGGAATTTCATAAATTCATTTTTTTAATAGCTGATTAGTACTCCATTGTGTAAATGTACCACATTTTCTGTATCCATTCCTCTGTTGAGAGGCTCTGGGTTCTTTCCAGCTTCTGGCTATTATAAATAAGGTTGCTATGAACACAGTGGAGCATGTGTCCTTCTTACCGGTTGGGACGTCTTCTGAATATATGCCCAGGAGAGGTATTGTGGAATCCTCAGGTAGTACTATGTCTAATTTTCTGAGGAACCGCCAGACTGATTTCCAGAGTGGTTGTACAAGCTTGCAATCCCACCCACAATGAAGGATTGTTCCTCTTTCTCCACATCCACGCCAGCATCTGCTGTCACCTGAATTTTTGATCTTAGCCATTCTGACTGGAGTGAAGTGGAATCTCAGGGTTGTTTTGATTTGCATTTCCCTGGTGCTTAAGGATGTTGAACATTTTTTCAGGTGCTTCTCAGCCATTCAGTATTCCTCAGGTAAGAATTCTTTGTTCAGCTCTGAGCCCGATTTTTTAATGGGGTTATTTGATTTTCTGGAGTCCACCTTCTTGAGTTCTTTATATATATTGGATATTAGTCCCCTATCTGATTTGGGATTGGTAAAGATCCTTTCCCAATCTGTTGGTGGCCTTTTTATGTTATTGAAGGTGTCTTTTGCCTTACAGAAGCTTTGCAATTTTATTAGGTCCCATTTATCGATTCTAGATCTTACAGCAGAAGCCATTGCTGTTCTATTCAGGAATTTTTCCCCTGTACCCATATCTTCGAGGCTTTTCCCTACTTTCTCCTAATTGTTTCTTCCTTTTATTTTTGTTGTTAGAGTTGGCATTCTGTTCTTATGGCAGTCTTCTTTTTGGTTCGTTGAGGGATTACTTTCTTGCTTTTTCTAGGGAGTGATTTCCATCCTTGTATGGTTTTTTTTTTTTTTATTTCTGTTATTATCCTTTGAAGGGCTGGATTTGTGGAAAGATAATGTGTGAATTTTGTTTTGTCCTGGAATACTTTGATTTCTCCATCTATGGTAATTGAGAGTTTGGCTGGGTATAGTAGCCTGGGCTGGCATTTGTGTTCTCTTAGTGTCTGTATAACATCTGTCCAGGCTCTTCTGGCTTTCATAGTCTTTGGTGAAAAGTCTGGTTAATTCTGATAGGCTTGCCTTTATACGTTACTTGACCTATTTCCCTTATTGCTTTTAGTATTCTATCTTTATTTAGTGCATTTGTTGTTCTGATTATTATGTGTCAGGTGAAATTTCTTTTCTGGTCCAGTCTATTTGGAGTTCTGTAGGCTTCTTGTATGTTCATGGGCATCTCTTTCTTTAGATTTGGGAAGTTTTCTTCTATTATTTTGTTGAATATATTTGCTGGCCCTTTAAGTTGAAAATCTTCATTCTCATCAACTCCTATTATCAGTAGGTTTGGTGTTCTCATTGTGTCCTGTATTTCCTGGATGTTTTGAGTTAGTATCCTTTTGCATGTTGTATTTTCTTTGATTGTTGTGCCGATGTTCTCTATGGAATCTTCTGCACCTAAAATTCTCTCTTCCATCTCTTGTACTCTGTTGCTGATGCTCGAATCTATGGTTCCAGATTTCTTTCCTAGGGTTTCTATCTCCAGCGTTGCCTCACTTTGGGTTTTCTTTATTGTGTGTACTTCCCTTTTTAGGTCTAGTATGGTTTTGTTCATTTCCATCACCTGTTTGGGTGTGTTTTCCTGTTTTTCTTTAAGGACTTCTACCAGTTTGGTTTCTTTTTCCTGTTTTTCTTTAAGGACCTGTAACTCTTTAGCAGTGCTCTCCTGTATTTCTTTAAGTGAGTTATGAAAGTCCTTCCTGATGTCCTCTACCATCATCATGAGATATGCTTTTAAATCTGGGTCTAGATTTTCGGTTGTGTTGGGGTGTCCAGGACTAGGTGGGGTGGGAGTGCTGCGTTCTCATGATGGTGAGACGTCTTGATTTCTGTTAGTAGGATTCTTATATTTGGCTTTAGTCATCTGGTAATCTCTGAAGCTAGCTGTTATAGTTGTGTCTGGTTAGAGCTTGTTCCTCAGGTGACTTTGTTAGCCTCTATCAGCAGACCTGGGAGGCTAGCTCTATCCTTAGTTTCAGTGGTCATAGTATTCTCTGCAGGCAAGCTCTCTTCTTGCAAGGAAAGTGCCCAGATATCTGGTGTTCAAACCTGCCTCCTGGCAGAAGTTGTGTTCTACTCACCAGAAGTCTTAGGATCCTGTGGCGGAATCCTGTTTGGGTCCTTGCAGGTGTCCGGAGACTCTATTGGCAAGGCCCCCGGTGCTCAAGTGCCACAGTTGGTTTTTACTACCAATACTCTTCAAATGTCTCTGGACATTGAAAAATATGACTTTTGTATGTTTTAGAATTTGACACAACTAGGTAAATAGATATAGGCATATACATTTTAAACTAAAGAACTTAGGTTATTTGGACATACTAATTAAATGTGAATATAGGGATAGAAACTCAGTTGTTCATTTGCCATATCTCAAACTGCTGGTGAAATATATCGGAAGTATCTTATTTCAGTATAAAAACTAGTGTTTACTATTACAGAAAATTCCAGTTATTAATATGCTCAACATTACTGATTTATCCAATTCTAATTTTATTTCAAAGTAGCTACAATAATTTCTATTTAAGTGATTATGCTACCAATTAATTTGAAATTTATTTTGTTCTTTTGTAGAGAATTCCATTTTATGGGATTACCCTTATACCACATGTTATGGTTTCTATAAAGATAAAACCTTAAGTCTACAATTTTCCATCCCTCAATTTAGTGAAATTTTGTTATGATTCTGACCTAGAGGTAACACTTGTAGACTAGTTGCTAGTGCATAGAAATTTGGCAAATTTTGTGAAATTATTAACTATTGGTCTCTTGTCATTTTCTTTCATTCCAGAGCCATGTATGTGATCAGGTCTCAACAGGTCACGTTAATATACGTTTTCCAAACATACTCAAAGAAAATACTATGAAAAAAATGGTAACTGAACAACAATATAATTTGTGATATGTGTAGAAATTAAAGAGCATTTCATATTGTTTTAAATCATTTATATGCCTTTTGTGTTGTGTCATTAGTTCTTCTTTATAGAAAACTTGTTTTATTAGTCTTTCACTTTCCTTATGGAAATATACACATGTGTTCAAATTTCCTATAAAACTGAAATTGCATGCATTCAGTAAATTGTATCAGTGTATTTGTCATGTTATATTTCTCAATGTAAAGAAACAAAATATTGGAATTACCCTAAAAAGTTTTGTACCATCTAATTCTATTCTAATTCCCTTCACATTTTCAAACAATGTTATGAGAGATATTGGGAAATAAAGTTCGTTGTATTCACCAGTGATATTTAGAAAAACTAGAACAAAACAAAAAAGCCAGGTTAAGGTGGTACAAGCACATCAGTTATACCAGCACTCAGAGGCAGAGGAAGTGGATCTCTGAGTTCCATGATATCCACAGACAGAGCACTAGAACAGCCAGGGATTCACAGAAGAATCCTGCCTTGAAAAAAAATAATTTATATATGTTGGATAAAGTGTCTTTTAACACATCCGTTTAAAACTCTCATCCTGGTGAGCTTTGCTTCAACCTAAAGGTATGTGTGGGTAGAAGTTTAGAAGGTATATATTTTTTCTAGCATGCTTAATATGGACTTATATGGTAGCTATGAAAAATGGCTCTCCTCATTTGGATGACTGCCCTTATGGGTGACTGAATGTGACAAAAATTCAAAAGCCAATTTTTCTTTTCATGGCTGACAACATGGTGTAAGTCACAGCTGCCTTGTTCTAGCATTGCATCTTATGCTTCAGGGTCCCCTGTTGGTGACCATTGCAAGTGTTGTAAAATTTACATCAAATGTATTTCTAACATAGAGAAGAACAATCATATGCTGTTTCAGTCTCTGTAATCATGAAAGCCAATGCATTAAAATGTATTAATATATATATATATATATATATATATAATTTTTAAATAGTATAATATGAAATGTCAAATCATTGTAAATTGAGATGTGTAACACACAAGCATGCATGCATGTGAACACGTGTGTGTGCACACACACACACACACACACACACACACACACACACACATCTATAACACTAACTTAAAACTATATAGACCTAATCTACAGATACAATTATAATCCAGAGATTACAAGTCAACTGTTCAATGAAATTATTTGGCCGGGATATATTCCTGAGATTTGTATAGGAATTTCTTCTAACACTTACTGAGAATCACACTTTCAGTGAAAGGAGATAACCAAAAAACCCAAGAGAGGACACGCGTCAGAGTAAAACAGAATCTTGTTTCCTTTTACACAGTCACTTTTCAGCATTTCTAAAAATACGAAGCAAGATGACATTTACTTAAGAATCAGCACTTTCATGTTCACATCCTGTCCTCTCATCTTAAGTTTAAAAAGCTACATTTACTTTAAAGTGCATGTGCTAACAAGAAAAGATGACAGGACTATTTCTTGATGATTTCATAGTTGAAGATGAAAACTTGTAATTTCAAGGCCGTGCACAACACCTAGCTATTTTAAAATGGATTTCATCTTCTCATTACTTTGCCACAATTCACAGAAATTTGGATAGCAAATTAATGCAATCAGGTGCCACTTTAATACAAAATCTCACTAGTAGTATGGTGAGGAATGGAGAAGTTTGATTTTTGTTTAGTTTCAATGAATATATTAAAAATGTTCTTATTAATTCTCATTTCAATTTTCATGGAAAAGACACATGGTAATACTGTTCCCACATTATGAATGAGAAAATGAAGTTTATAAGACATTTAAAGTACTGAGTATCACTTAGCTAAATAATGGTAGTTGGTCATCTCCAAAACATGACTCCAGAGTTTAAATTATAAATTATTAAAATCCTCTTGTTTCAATTTTATTAAAAAGTAAATTCCAATAATAAAACAATGATTTAAACTTATAGTGATTCAGATGTCCATCTTACTTAATTTCATTACCATACTACTCATGGAGTTAACATACATTGTAGTAATATAATCCATGAATAATATATTAAAGTAATATAATTTATAAATAAATGTTTTATAATATATACATTCATAGATTGATGAATTAGTATCGATATTTATAAGTAGTTTATTACAGTTTAGAAGTATAAAATAGGGGTCTGGAGAGATTTTTCAGTGGCTAAGAGCACTGACTGATCTTTCAGGGGTCCTGAGTTCAATTTCCAGTAACTTCATAATGGCTCACAACCATAACAGGATTCAATGCCTTCTTCTGGTGTCTCTGGAGAGAGCAGCAGTGTTTTCACATAATATATATATATATATATATGTAGTGTATGTGTGCAATATATATATATATATGTATATATATGTAAATTATGTGAAATATAAATATGGTCTGTTTGTGTTTCTTGTATTTCTATTCACACATCTTTCCTCACATGTAGAGCTGAGAAGGATTTTTCTCATGCTGTATAGGCTGGCTTGTTTTCTTTTCCTTTGCTCTCCAGAATCTCCAAGGCTAACTGAAATTTTCTTAATTGACTATTGATCTCACTACTAAGTCACCAGAGTCCTATTGAGAAAGTCTCTCCTGTGCCTCTATGTTGTATCATGCAAGATATGTTTTTCTCTGACAGATTCAGTGTTTTAAGGTTCTTGATACATTTGGACATAACTTTTCTGTAAAGTAATTTTTAACTATCAAGTTGCATTTTTCTCCAGACTGAAATCCAGGATTTCAAGTAGCATTTATTGAAGATGCTATCTTTTTTCCAGGAAAGAAAAGTGCTGTGAAATGCTATTATTTGACTATGTCATGGGTGGAGAACACATGAAATCACCTAAGTTTTGGTTATCTACAAAAAAGGTTATGTAAACTACAAAAGATCCAGCCCATTAAATTCATATAGTGATTGTGGAAAGGCTTCTGATGACCAAACCCAGCTGAAGATTTCCTTGCATTTGATGGCAACTAGGGAAAGGAGAATCAGGTTTTGCTGTTGTTGTTTTCTGTTTTGATTTATTCTGTTTGTTTGTTTCCAGAATATGCCATTTAGTAGGCTGTAGATGCACACACCAGTGAATAATACTATGGTCATGAATATTTAGGAAGAATTAAAAGATGATGCAAATTAGAACCATATGTAAGTTGGGTCTGTAAGATGGGAAATTTTGAAGAGTAGTTGCTTTTATTTCCCAGAACCCATGCCAAGTGTTTCACAAGCAATTGTAATTCCAATTCAATTGTGCCCGATTGCTGTGTCATCTACTAGCACCAGTACCACATGGGAGTATTTAGACACACATGCACACACACACACACAAACACACACACACATACACACACACACACACACATGCACACACACAAACACACACACACAAAACACACACACATACACACACACACATACACACGCACACGTGCACATACACACACACATCTAAATGATAAATATTTTTAAATGATCTCAAGCTATAACACTATACAGGGAGTTGTTAGATGCAACATGTTCATGAAGAAATTGAGGAAGTAGCAGGGAACAGTGAGAGCTGAATGAGATTGAGGTACTTTGGATTATTTATAAAATCTTCAAAGAATTAGTAGAAATTAAAATAAGAATGAATAAACAAAACCACAACTACAAGAATAAATCAATGATATTTTAGTTACCAAACATATAAATTGTAGCATAAGTAAAGCATAAAACATAAAGATTAATTCAAGTAAAAGAAGTTAATTAGCTCATAAATATAGACTTGCATACAGCTGACATAATATTCACATAAGTGTAGTTGTTGAAGAAAAATATCAGTGATATGAATTCTCATGTGAATGCTTTCATAAACAGGCAAAAAATCAGATCAATGTACTTATTTAATTTTCAGAAATAAATATATCCTTTAACTGAAAATTAAGTTGATTAATATTTGTTCCTGAATAAAGTTAAAAAATAAGCCTTAAAAACATACACACTAATAATGCTATTTAGACTGGATCGGTTCTATTTGTGCATTGCAAAAAAATAAATGTATATACACATACATATATGCATGTAACAACTAATGAGAAAAATAACACATTAATCTGAAAAAGATCAAGGAGGAATATATAGGAGGCTGTGGCCAGAGAAAAAACGAAGGGGAAAATTATGTAATTATATTATAATTTCTAAAGTCAATATAAGTAAAAAAAAAGGATATTTTAAAGTTATCTACATAAAATTGTCTCTTGTTAATTACAGGTTTATACTTAAATAATAAAATTTCACTATAAAATGAAAAATATAAATAATAGTGTTTTCCAGGGAAAATTACTGTCTGCTTCTCACTTGGTAAAATTTTAATGAAACACTATATATTTGCTGTATTAGTCAGTCATAGGACATTCATTAGGTTAGCAACTGCATAAATAGGGAGGCTGTGATATATATTATCTATAAAGATTATGTTATGGTATTTAATTATTTGAGGGTTTTTTTAGAGCCAATGTTTAATTCATTTTTATTAGATATTTTCTTTATTTATATTTCAAATGTTATCCCCCTTCCTAGTCTTCCCTCTGAAAATCCCTTATCTCTTAACTCCTCCCCCTGCTTCCCAACCTACCCACTCCATCTTTGTGGGAAATTTCCCTATACTGGGTCATAAAACCTTCACAGGACCAAAGGACTCTTCTCCCATTGATGACAGTCTAGGCCATCCTCTGCTACATATGCAGCTAGAGACATGAGTCCCATCATGTGATTTCTTTGATTGGTGGTTTAGTCCTAGGGAGCTCTGGAGGTACTGTTTAGTTCATGTTGTTTTTCCACCTATGGAGCTGTAAACCCCTTCAGCTCCTTGGGTACTTTCTCTAGCTCCTTCATTGGGGACCCTGTGCTCTGTCCAATAGATAACTTTGAGCATCCACTTCTGATTAAAAAGTAAATGTTGAAGTTATATTTGAAATACTTGCAGTGCACAGATAAATTGCTTTAGACCCATTCATGTAACTAAGTCATTTAACATGATATTTTTGGTCAAATTATTGTAGTTTTTAAAATTAGATTAAAATGAGTTTTATCCATATTGTTTAATATTGTAGTAACAGAAAATTTACTAGAAATTACATCAGAATATTTTAATTAATTTAAATAAGATTTACATGAAATGCTAATTTTATCTTTCAAAACTTTAATCTGTAAACATTATAAAACTTTTTACCTCTTTTTTATGGTAGTTAAAAACTATTCAAATATGCACTTTTTAACCTTACAATCCTTATTGAATTTTCTTTGCACTCTATTTCATGTCAGAGTCAGGATTATAAGGTCATGCGTGATTCTGTCTTTTTCTCAGCAATGAAATGGGTAATATGTTTTCTTCAACACTGTGATCTAGATTGCTTAAGTGTTTTTTTTTTTTTTTAAGTTGCTTAATATGAATTCTTTCCTTAGATTTTCAGGAAAAAAAAACCTACACATTTATTCCATAATGTAAAGAAATGTGACTTTTCTTATACTTAACTTATTTGTGGAATGTATCATATGGGTATAATCCAAAACTAAACCTATTTAAGTTTTGTAATTTTAAATGAAGGTGAGTATCATAAAATGTATTGTTATCCTAACTTTACTCATAAAATAAAACTGTATTTTAGTACCACAGATGTATAAATGAATGATAAAATCTGAGTAAAACAAATGTGTGCAAAATATTCTTTGCTTTTGATTGAATAAAAATGAATGGATAATATCAGTATTCTGATTGTTAGTTATTTATCAGTCTACTTACAATGGCTCAAATTTCCAGAGGCTCTAAAATAATCTTGTGTGCATATAAATTTTTGTAAACAATAAACTTAATTATGGAAATAGGATGTTCATTTTCAGAAAGAATTTGCACTTGACTTTGATTCCATTTCTAAAGCCACTCCAATGTACTTACCAAGTACAACTGGAAAATAGAGTTGATTCCAAAACATCAAGGTGAAAATTGAATTAGGGATTATGTATTCAATTGTAGCTTACTTGTGCTCCAAGGTAAGCTAACATTTTGAATTAATTTGTTTCTGAGGTTTTTAGAGAGCAAATCCCTTCTATGCAAATATCTGTCATTTGAATCCAACTAATTTGCACTCAAAGTTGACCCTCTTAACACAGCAAAATGCAAGCTCAGACAGCTACATTTTCAGATTTAGGAACAATAATAAGTATATGTCTGCACATTTGAGGAAGTAAAGGACTTAGAAAGAAGCGCAGTAATGAAATGCCTAAACAAAAGTAGAATGGAATTTATTTTCTATTATCAAACAGGAGGCTCAAAGAATTTAAATTATTCAGAGAGTACTTGTTACCACCTCAAATAATTCTGAAAAAAAAATGTACCTAGTGGCAATAAATGTATAATTTTAGTCTACAAATAATGAAATATAGCCTAAACATACATCAGTATTAATTTGAAATTCTAAAATTTAGGTCCAGAAATTTTAGAAATATCATCTCTTCCATGTTTTATATAGAAGGAAACATCTAAAAAGAAATTAATTAATATTCTCATAACTGAATATATGTATCAATAAGCTGCATCCAGACAAAACTGTGCTAATGTACACATGATACAGGGCCAAAAAATGGGAATGGGTGGATAAGGAATTGGGGGGGGGTATGGGGGACTTTCGTAATAGCATTGGAAATGTAGTTGAGGAAAATACATAATAAAAAAAAATTCTTGCAAAAAAAAAAAAAAACCAAAAAACTAAGGCCTTCATATATGTTAGTTGAATCATTTTCACTAAGCAAACTATACTACCAGCACTCTTTTTCTTTTTTTTTTTTACATATATATATAATTCTGAGTCAGTCTCTACCTAATTTGTCCAGATTGGCCTTGAACCTGATATGCAGCCCATGGAGGCCTTGAGCATCTACTGAGTTGCTAGAACTGAAGGCTTGTGTAGAACATTATTTCATTTAATGGATGTTAATGTTCTCATTTGACAAGATGTTATTAGTGCCAGTTTCATTGCAAGTTACTTATAACTAGATCATTTTAAAGCAATAATACTCTGTCTTTTCATTAAATGGTCATAGTATAATAGTAATTTTTATTTGCTAGACATAATTGTCATCTCCAGAGGCTCCCTGATGAATAAGTGCAAACTTTATAGTTCTTTCTGACTCTGGTTTGTTAATTCAACTTACCTGTTCTGGTTTAAAACTTGTCTTAAAGCTGACTGATTCTAATTGGCTTCTCTTGGCTTCTGACTGAATTGCTCTGCTTGGCCTCACACTAACTCTGGCAATCTGTACTAATCATCTGGTTCCTACTATTTTAACATGCAGCCTTTCTTTGTAAAACTGTCCTGGTAAATTAATCAATCTCTCTCTCTCTCTCTCTCTCTCTCTCTCTCTCTCTCTCTCTCTCTCTCTCTCTCTCTCTCTCTCTCCCTGTACTGTTCTCTTAGATCCTTCTTTGTCCTGTGCTATTATTCCCTATTATTTCTATGTAGTTTCTCAAGCCCTATCTTTCCTTTGTTGTTCTGAGAGTTGGGTATATTGCATCTTTAATTTCTGTCAAATCTTTCTTTGATTCATGACTTCTTTTTAGCCCCTCAATTAGATGCTATTTTCAAACATGCTGGCTTCCTTCTACAAACTATTTATCTTCATTTTGGGGGCTTAATGGTGTGCATTAAAGTTTTCTCTGTATATTCCAGCCAGAGAGATTAAAGGTTTGTACTAGGGTCATGTCTTCATTCCAGCTGGATCATACAGACCTTGAAGGTCTTTAGGTATGATCCCTTGCCAGACAATCCATGTTGCTGGATTAAAATTTCCTGTACATCAAAATGTTTCTGTAGTAATTAGGCTATTATTCTGAGTAATAACTCAGAAGAAAGTGGATATCTGTTTTACTAATTTCTCGGCTAACTGGTGTAAGCTTTATTTCATTCCATGGATTTAACTTTGTCAAACATCTTCTGTAATCAGAATACTTCACAGTAAGCTTAAAAAACTTGAAGGTACATAACAAGAAGATTCAAGGTCCACAGATTAAATAACTGCTTGAATTTGAAACCAGAGGCCGTCGGAGCATTTTTAGTCAGCTAGGTGCCAGAGGTTGAACTTGCTCGAAGTCACCTTCTGAAGGCAAACCTAGGTAGAGACATCTCTGTACAAATGGACTGCAAAATGTGTTGACTTGGTGTACTCAGCATTTTCCTTTTCTAAGAACATAAAACAACAGCAGTGCATACAAGGAATAACATTTGTCTCAGCCGTATAAATAAATGGCTGGCTGGCTGGTGGCCAGAGGCAATCATACTGTGAAAATAAATTAAAGAACAGTAAATACAACTTTCTAGCTTGGTGAGGGAAGAAATAAAATTAAAAGGCCAAGAGGAAAACAAGTAGAAAGAGGAAACTAAAACAGAGTTTGTATAAATAAATGAGTAGCATAACTGCACTCTTCAATGCAATGCCATTGCCTATGAATCAACTTAAGTTCTAAATAAATGTGTGCTTTATTGTTTAATTCCACTCTCACATAGACAGAAGAAAGAAGAAAAGATTTTTAAAAAGAGAAATCTAGAGTTTGTTCAGCTTATGTTAAGTCCTGTGTGGTATTAAATTATGTCACAGGTCTTATTATATGATAACAATCTCTAAGCCAAAAGGAAGACATTATATCTTTCATTATTTCAAATTCATATTTTTAAATGTAATCAACAGTGTGATGGTATATTCATAGGGGATTTGGGATGGTTATCAGGTCAAGAGGATTTATATACCTTTCTGAAACATGTCTTATATAGTCCTTATACCCATCTGAAGCTACAACATGAAAAAAGACTGTCACTACAACTTTACCATGCCACAACTGTGATCTATTACTCCATTTCCATTAATTTAACCACACTCCACAACTCTTGTATCCCTATGTTATTGGTTTCCTCAGTATTCCTAAGGGATCTACAAACAAAAGTTAAGAGTCAAACATATGATACACGTATGAGAAAAAGTATATTATGTTTGGTTTCCTGGGCTTGGCTTGCCTAGTTCAGTATAGTTTTATTCCAGCTTCATTCATTTACCTGCATATCTTATAATTTAACTTTTATTTATAGCCTAATAATGTTCCATTGTATATATGTTCCAAATTTTCACCAGTTGAGGTCCATCTGGATTGATTCTATTTCCTACTATCATGACTAAAGAGACAATGAATATAGATTAAGATGGAACTCATTATAAACTTGTGTCCTTTGCTTATGTGTTTAGATACTGATGAACAGGTTGTTTTATTCCTAATATTCTGAGAAACTTCTCTAATTATTTTTAAAGCTTTTTTATTAATATTTTGTGAATTTTGCCAGTCTCCACCCCATGTATCCCAATCTCAATAACCTCTGTGTACCTGTATATCTGCCCTCCTCACTAGTAACCTCCCCCTCCGGAGAAAATAATTAAGATAGAGCAAAGTTGTTGTGAAAACTGTAGTGCATCACAGTATGTCACAAAGAATATCATTTTGTCCACACATCTTAACTTGTAAATGTTCACTGTAATGAAGCATTGGTATGTTTTAAGACCTCTGATTTCTGCTACACTGCCTATACCTAACTGCAGACTGGGACAAAGCCAATTTTCCTACACCTCCTGGCTTGGCTCACCTGCTTCCTTGCCATCAACACAGACCCAAGCTGCCATAGGACCATAGTCCTCCTGTAGCTGACTGGAACCAGATGTTCAAATGGTCTCAGGTCGCAGTACAGGCCACTCAAAACATCATGTCCCTACTCAGCAGCATGACTACCAGATACCCACATGGTCTCTTGTAGCAGCTGAGAACATGAACATCTGACTCAGACTTGGTGATAAAAAATGCCACAGTCATCAACACGAACCTAGCTGTAGCAGAAACATGAATACAGACATGGCTCTTGTTTACAACCAGTTCAAGGACTGCATTATGGCCTCCTTATGTCTTCCATTCATAACTGATGTAGTCTCCAGCTCCAGCTTTCTTCAGAGTCTTCAAACTGCTTTACTTTGCTTTCTCTTTTATCTCTCTGCCATGTACCTTGTTTTTCCCATCTCTCTGTTACACATTCATTCATGATAAGGGCACCTATGGTGGGAATTGGGTGTCCTTCTTCCTCTATACTTATTTCCTTTTTTTTTAAATTAGGCATTTACCTCATTTACATTTCCAATGCTATCCCAAAAGTCCTCCATACCCTCTCCCCACTCCCCTACCCACCCACTCCCACTTTTTGGCCCTGGCGTTCCCCTGTACTGGGGAATATAAAGTTTGCAAGTCCAATGGACCTCTCTTTCCAGTGATGGCCGACTAGGCCATCTTTTGATACATATGCAGCTAGAGTCAAGAGATCTAGGGTACTGGTTAGTTCATAATGTTGTTCCACCTATAGGGATGCAGATCCCTTTAGCTCCTTGGGTACTTTCTCTAGCTCCTCCATTGGGGACCCTGTGATCCATCCAATAGCTGACTGTGAGCATCCCTTCTGTGTTTGCTAGGCACCAGCATAGTCTGACAAGAGACAGCTATATCTGGGTCCTTTCAGCAAAATCTTGCTAGTGTATGCAGTGGTGTCAGCGTTTGTAAGCTGATTATGGGATGGATCCCTGGATATGGCAGTCTCTAGATGGTCCATTCCTTCGTCTCAGCTCCAAAGTTTGTCTCTGTAACTCCTTCCATGGGTGTTTTGTTCCCAATTCTAAGAAGGGGCAAAGTGTCCGCACTTTGGTCTTTGTTCTTCTTGAGTGCATTTCATGCATTTAGCAAATTTTATCTTATACCTTGGGTATGGTAAATTTCTGGGCTAATATCCACTTATCAGTGAGTGCATATTGTGTGAGTTCCTTTGTGATTGGGTTACCTCACTCAGGATGATGTTCTCCAGGTCCATCCAATTGCCTAGGAATTTCATAAATTCATTCTTTTTAATAGCTGAGTAGTACTCCATTGTGTAAATGTACCACATTTTCTGTATCCATTCCTCTGTTGAGGGGCATCTGGGTTCTTTCCAGCTTCTGGCCATTATAAATAAGGCAGCTATGAACATAGTGGAGCATGTGTCCTTCTTACCGGTTGGAACATCTTCTGGATATATGCCAGGAGAAGTATTGCAGGATCCTCCAGTAGTACTATTCATCCATTCCTATCTCCTTGTAATAAGGTCAAATCTAAGTGGATTAAGGAACTCCACATAAAACCAGAAACACTGAAACTTATAGAGGAGAAAGTAGGGAAAAACCTCAAAGATATGAGTACAGGGGAAAAATTCCTGAATAGAACAGCAATGGCTTCTGCTGTAAGATTGAGAATCGATAAATGGGATCTCATAAAGTTGCAAAACTTCTGCAAGGCAAAAGAGACAGTCAATAAGACAAAAAGGCCACCAACAGATTGGGAAAGGATCTTTACTTTTCCTAAATCAGATAGGGGACATTAGTCCAATATATATAAAGAACTCAAGAAGATGGACTCCAGAAAATCAAATAACCCTATTAAAAAATGGGGCTCAGAGCTGAACAAAGAATTCTCACCTGAGGAATACCGAATGGCTGAGAAGCACCTGAAAAAATGTTCAACATCCTTAATCATCAGGGAAATGCAAATCAAAACAACCCTGAGATTCCACCTCACACCAGTCAGAATGGCTAAGATCAAAAGTTCAGGTGACAGCAGATGCTGGCGAGGATGTGGAGAAAGAGGAACACTCCTCCATTTTGTGGGATTGCAAACTTGTACAACCACTCTGGAAATCAGTCTGGCGGTTCCTCAGAAAATTGGACTCTATACTTGTTTCTAAGGTGGGTACCTGTGTTAGTTTGTACTCCCATCAGAAATCTTTAACAGTCCTCCCTTCCTTATATTCTCAGCATTTGCATTTGCACTGTTGAATGGAATGGTATGGGATTTTAGAATACTTTTGTCCTGCATTTTCTTTGTGGCTAAGGCTCTAGAACACATTTTGCATGTTTTCTATACATCTAAAATTCTTCTTTGATAATTGTCTAGTTATGTAGTCCATTTTTTTCATCGAACATGGAATGTCTTCATGTTTTCATGCCTTAGTTATTTGTATTTCCTAGACATTATTTCTCAGTCAGAGAAATCCCAATAACCTCCTTCACAATAAAGAATAAAGTCTTACATTTTATATGAAAGCCAAAACAAACCTTAGTAAACGAAAGTAACTATAAACAACAACCACAAATATACTATATGCACTATTGTGTGAGAATTTGCATTATACTACATACCTCTAACAAAACAAGGATTTTAATGATGCAAAAATTTGCATGTTGATTGATAGATGAGAAACAAGAAAATACTACAGAACAAATAGCCATGTGAATTTTAATAAAGTTGCTAAACATACACATTTGTGAAAAATATAGCATCTTCAAAAAATAATTAATAGATAACTGTGTGTCTGTATGTAGAATAATGAAAGTAGATTTATAATCTGTTTATATGAAGAAATATACACACAGAGAGAAAACAAAACAAGCAAACCCAAAACAAGAAATCCTCATTTTTTCCAAGATATCAATGTAAGACCTGACTTTTTAAATTAAAAGATGGAAAATAGTATGTACATTTTAAGATATTAATATGGTTAAGGGTGTACAAAATAGGATCCCAGTTTCTCTGAGTATAAAAACAATATTTAAAAATAGAACAAACCAAATCAAAAATAATTTTCACAATAAATGAAAAGTATAATGCACTAAGGCTCCACCACAAATAATATATGACCTTTCCCAGCTAAATAAATGTTATAAAAATATATGTAATATATAATCCAATACTGTATGTAAAGAAAACAAATTAAGTAGAGAGTTCTCAAAGGAGTAAATTCAAAATGCAGGCAAATAATTTGAAAAGAAATCAATATCAGGATGATGAGAAATCTAAATATTTTGAGAGAGAGGGAAATGGCTGATGGCAAAGATCTTATCACCAAATGAGAGGACTGAAGCTTGTTTAATGTACAGGGCAGACAAACAAAAGTGACTCCTGAAAGCTGTCGTCTGATCTATGCCACCATACACACATGAATGAGTGAATAAGTTTACTTTTGAAAGGAAAAACTAGGTTGAGAGTCCACTTTTGGTGGCAATAGGTTTTGGTACGGTGACATTTGAAATGACTGAGAGAGTATTTAAATAATGTAAATATGTGTTGCATAATCCATGTATAACATGCCTGAATATATATCTCATCACAAAGATATCTGATAATTCATATCCATTGCTTCCCTCTTCCCAATAGCCCAGCAATCTAATTAGCCTAGATGCCTACTGATTTACATGATAGAATTCTATTCAATCTGGAAGATAATAGAATTTTTAAAAAATTTATAGGACTGGAAAAATATTATAAAAAGAGGTTAATGCAATCCCACAAACATTTTATGTTTGTTATCATAAACAGAGTTTAGAACTATTTAATTGATTTTATACAATTTTGAACAGTTGTTATAAGCTGAATAAATCTTATAATATTTTTTAAATTGTGAAATTATAATGTAGTTAGCTCTTTTCTCCCCTTTGCCTTCCTCTCTTTTAATTGTCCCATGCATGTGTCTTCTTGCTCTTCCAAGTTCATGCCTCTTTTTTCTTTCAGTGATGAATACACACGCACACACACACACACACACACACACACACACACACCCATAGATATAGATATATAGATTGATTCATATTATATGTAATATATTGATTTATATTAATATATAGTTACGCAAGTGTGCTGTGTGTGCATGTGAGTGTATTTATGCTTAAGTGTGTGTATAAATACAACTTGTTCGGTCCATAAATTGTTACCTATGAATAGAATCTCAGGCTGGCTGGCCACTTAGTATTTAATAAATAATTTGCTGACTAGTCACTGTGACTGCCCATTTATCCTGTTATAAGTACTTCCTATTTGTCCATTGTTATTTGTCTAGTATTGAAGTGCTGCTGATTTCCCCTGTCTATGTTATCATATACCTTTGTGTAAGATTTGTTCTAGTCTTGATTAAGCAGCCATGTTCTTGAAAACTCACAGTTGAAGCTTCTGACAATTGTCACAGCAAAATACCTTTCCTCTGGCTCTTAAAACTTTCTGGTCCATTTTCTACAATATTCCCTGAGTCTTAGGTGCAGGAATTGTACATGTATCAGTTAGAGCTTTGCACGATACAGTCAACCTCTTATTCTCCATAGATTTGTTGAGTTTTTAGGTTGTTGTGTTTAAGGTAAAGAGATAAGTTAGTGAGGATAAATAGCAATAAAGAAAATGTAATAAGTAGTGGAATGAAATAAATATCAAAGAATAGATTCATAAAACTAACATGAAAGTAGAAGTCAAGTATATTGTGGGAGCAAATCTTTGAAGAGGAAAAAAGATCATACACAAACTCACCCAAATGCAGATCCTGTGTGCTGTAACCAATGACCTGCCTGTAAGGTACATCAACCAGTAGACTAGTGTGGTGAATGTCCTATTAGTAACCAACAGTGAAGCAGTGAACCATGCCACCAGACAGAACAGCTGGTAAGGTAGAGCAGATTCAGGAACCCCAGCAATTCTCATAATTGAGAACGGTAGGCATTTAAATCTAATGACCAGGGTCCTGTCTTGGAACACATGACCACCAAGACACCCCATGAGATGACTGAAGCAGACAGTTATGTAGGAACAAAAAGAACCTGAAGTCCTTCTACATGCTGATGAAGTGTCCCTAAAATCTCAGACCAAGCCAGTAGAAAGCACCTGTCTCTAGATCCCAACCCATCTTCAAATGTTTATAATGTCCTCGCTACAAGGAATAAAGTGCATGAGTTATTTTATCAAAGATCATCTGAGAATGCCTGTCTTATTCGAGCTGGAACACTTCAGGAAAGAATTTTCTCTAAGGAAACTTTCCTTGCTGGACCTCCACCAGGCCCCACCAGCTAGGTATTTGTGCTTGACTGCAGCTATTTCCAGTTTGGTGGCCCTGAACTTAACCCCTAGCTGCCTGCAGCATCTTGCTTCCTGCCACAAAATCTGGGACTTCAGTGGCCACTGAAGAGGCCTGGCAGTCTGCCTTGCTCTGGCTTCCCCTCAGATAGCTGAAACACTTTGGTCCTTCTTGCAGGGCTAGATCTTTTCTCATGCAGGCCAATCAAAGGATTCCCTGATTAAAACTGTATGTCAAGCTAAACAAAACTGCAATGGTTTAAAAGACTGTCTTAACACTGGTGGCAATATTGTCACCTGTTCCCTTTCATTTGAGTGAGCTAGTAAAGTCAAAACCTCACCAAAGGGAAAAAAAATCGATGTAGCAAGAAGTCAAGGAGATGTTATATCTAATTCTGAGAGAGGTTTCCTTCCTCAAGATCAAAGTTAAGTACTTAAGGCAGCAAGTACAGGGACTTGTAAAGATGAGGGAGGCCCAGGCACACATCCTCTCAGATGCAAGACTTAAGAAGGTGACATCTACAACTAAACCACAAATGCAGAAACCAAAAGTATGGTATCATTTTAAAATCCCAGAGTGATACATGGTTTACAAGTATGGCTTAGTCCAGCAAGTTCAGAATAGACTTTAAATGGGATTTATCTTTATCTTACAGCAAGCAAAGGCACATCAAAGAGGAGTTAATTCATCAAATGTATGATATATTCTCCTCTGGCCTTGACAGAGGAAATACAAGAGGCCAGTAGCTTGTTTTCTTACCTCCTTGCTCTCCTTCGTGAGAAAGAGCTGGACCCCATTAACTTGGAAGTGTCACACACATGGTTCTGTCAATGTATCTCCATGTGTTTGAGTAATCTCTGTGTAGATGTTTCCAAAAATTTCATTCTAAGTGCATGGGAGGCAGTTTCAATTGACCATCAGAGAACAAATTCATCACATAACAAAGAGCATCTCCATTGGGTTAAAGTGTGATGAATTTCAGGGAGATTGGGTCAAATCAGTCCCCCAGATGTCTAAGCATGAAAGCTGTCTTGATTCTTTTCATGCTATGGGACAAGACTCTTCATGTGTTGCACTCAGTTCACATGGCCATTGAGGAAGGTTCACATGGCCTTTGCACATGCCTTGCAAAGTAGTGGACAAGGTGCATCTCTGGTTGTTTATCCAGGGTATGCTAGTTTTCTGGAAGGGAAGATATTACTTGGCACCCAGAACATCCTTGATTTTGATCCACAATAAATTATCTGAAATCTCTACTCTCTGCATCTCCAGATTACTGGTTGGTATAACACAAGAGAGGGTTTTTGGACAGAATTTTGCTACCATGGTTGTTTGAATGCTACAAACTACTAAAAATTCAGAAGATGAAGTCATATCACCTGTTAAGCTGTTTGAAGGAATGATTGTATCTTTTATTTTTAAACTTTATCTTATTTTTAATTTGTTTTTTACATTCCATATTCCATTTCCTACCACCCCATCCACTCTCTATCTGCTCCACATCTCACACCTCCTCCACACCCCACCCTTTCTCCATGTGGATGACCCACTTCCCACTCCACCTGACCTCTAAACTCCCTGGGGCCCCTGATTTCTTGAAGGTTAGGTGAATCATCCCCGAATGAACACAGACCTGGAAGTCCTCTACTATATGTGTGTTGGGGGCCTCATATCAGTTGGTGTATGCTGCCTCTTTGGTGGCCCAATATTTGAGAGATCTTGGGGATCCCGATTAATTGAGACTGCTGGTCCTCCTACAGGATCACTCTTCTCCTCAGCTTCTTTCAGCCTTTCCTAATTCAACAATTAGGAATCCTAATGCAGCTGGTTCTGTCCATTGGTGGGGCACAAATATTTGTATCTGACTCTTACAGCTGCTTGTTCAGTCTTTTGAAGGGCAGTTATGATAGGTCCCTTTTTTGTGAGTGCTTCATAGATTCAATAGTAGGGTCTGGACTTGGGACCTCCCCTTGACCTGGATCCCACTTTGAGTCTGTCACTGCAACTTCTTTTCCTCAGGCTCCTCTCCATTTCCATCCCGGTAATTCTTGCAAACAGGAACAATCATGGGTCAGAGATGTGACTGTGGGGTGACAACCCCATCCCTCACTTGATGTGCTGTCTTCTTGCTGGTGGTGGGCTCTGTATCCTTAAGCAAAAGCACTGAGTTTGAACAGGTCAACCCAGACTTTCTTGAAGGCAAATCCAGAAATTTCTTCTGAAATTTCAGAAGATGCCGAGGTAGTCTACAGTCAGCATCACAGTGAATTGCAATTGATTTTTAAACTTGCAACCCCATGTGAGGTGATTGACTTGACCAGCACTTTCTAGATATTTGGGGTTCTGAAAATTGACTATGACTCAGGGATTGCTGCCATGCTGAATACAACAAGAGAACCTGTAGGAGTGGACCCAATGAAGATCTCTCGAGTGTGTTGTTATCCAAGAAAAAGCTGTGTGAAGCATACTTAGCACAGCACAATCACTGGTTTAAGATCAGTGTGGAAGAAAGTAACTGTCCAAGGCTCCATGAAGCTGTAAGGAGTGGGGTGTAGATCACTGACCGACAGAAAAATCCAGTCTGCCTTGCCAGGATTCATGAATCTGCTTGACCATACCAGGTTTTCTGTCCAATGGCATGGTCCACTGCACCACAACTAACAACTTCAGCATCAGTTTTCAGGCCTCTTCAACAAGGGATGACATATACCTGGCATAATAGAACTGCTAAAACATTCATGGCAAAGGAGGTCATAGCCTGATGGGGGAACAGACTACTGATGTTGTGGCAGATGAAAATGCATTTAAGCTGCCTGTAAAGAATGTACTTTATACCCAAAGATGAATACAGCTCTCAGCCTTGATTACAGGTGCTTCTTTCTGCAGTGTGTTATTACAATTGGCCAATTTGGTGAGAGAAGTGATTGCTGAGGGCCTGGTCACTAACACCACATTTATGTAACACTATGTGAGAACTAGGGAATCTCACAAAAGAGGGGCTGAAAGAACTTTCAGAGCTGAAGGACAGGGAAGAGTGCTATGGGGCATTGTCAACTGAATTCACATGCCTGTTACGTCATGCACACAAAGTATCTGTTCTTACACTCAATGAAAGAAAGAAAGGAAGAAAGGGAAAGAAAGAAAGAAAGAAAGAAAGAAAGAAAGAAAGAAAGAAAGAAAGAAAGAAAGAAAGAAAGAAAGAAAGAAAGAAAGAAAGAAGGAAGGAAGGAAGAGAGAAAGCGAGCAAGGAAGAGTAAAGGAATAGGATGGGACTATCTGGAAAGATAATAGGGTCACCAGTATGGGTGGGGTGAATGTTAGAGGATAATCTGGAATGAGTATGATCTATAAGTGCACTGTAAACAAGAGTGATACTTTCAAGAAAACAAAAAAAACAGGAGTGAACTTTAAATATTGGTTATGGCTATATAACTAAGACTTAATATTATTTCTATTTCACTATCCTGAGATTCAAAACTCAGGGCCCTTAGGTAGTCTATGTAAATGCTCTATTGCTGAGTGTTTTCTCAAACCACAATTCTGTGTTCTTAAACAAAATTGCACACATTATATTATTTAATATTTATCTGGAAATTTAAATTAATTTTCATGATAAGCTGTAGATTAATATCAAGTGCATGCTAGAATATTGTTTTGGGGGGGCGGTTGTTGAATTGTTTCATGAATCCATCTTTTTCTTTTCTTTTTCTTTCTTTTTTTTTATTTATTTTTGGTCCATTGAATTTTTCCATGATCCATGTGATATTGACATAGCCTCCCAGTTTTATAGCATCAAAGTTTATATTTAGCAGATGAACGTGTTTTTCTAGTTTTCACTAGTTCATCGTACTGGATATCCTATTTCTCTGACAGGTTAGTGAAACTGCTTTCTATCATTGTATGCACACTCAATGCTTCAGAGGTGACTCTTCTACATTTTGTAAAGGGGCAGGCATATCCCTGTCAATCAATACTGACTGCTGTGTTTCTAATAAATTGCATCAAATACATTTTCTAGGTCCACTGAAAAGCTGCTGTTTTTCATTGTGTCATTTGACTCACGGATTTTTTGATTCCAAGGAAATGGCAGTCAGCCTTGCAGCAGCTGTGCACAGCTGTACCAACATTTACAACAATCCACTGTCACTTCCCACGTATGTCTTCTCAGTCTTACAGACAGCCAATCAACCCTGTAAGACTGACTGATTTTAATATTTCAGTGTTTATTGATAATGCTTTAAAGGGCCTTTCCTTATATTTCAGGCATGAAGATACTTAAAAGTTAGAATCTGTGAAGCAGCACCAGGAGACTTTGGATGGCTAAATCTCTCAACTTCTAGCATGATCCCTCATGCTTTATAGTGCTTTTAAGATGTCCTCAAATAGATGATCTGGAATTAGGTGAATCCTGTACTTAAGCTACCCAGTGGAAGCCAATGGGAGAGGAAATTGAAGGTCTTTCAGATTAAAAGTTCAAATTGTGATGATTGTACCTTTTAGCCTCCACACTGGCTTTTACCTTGATCTCTGTAAGCCTGTTCAGTTCGTCATATTGAAAAGATTATGACATTTTCTAAATCACCTGGGGGGAGTGTTCCATTTCAATTCAATGTCTGAATCATTCCCTGAGCCTTCAGCACTGCCCTGCTGTGATCAGTCCTTTAATGTGGAAGTAATTCTTATGTTTATAAAGTTTGGTGGCTTTTTAAATCTCAGAAGGAAACCTTGGAATTTAATGTGAAAAAAATTGAAAGAAATTATTCACTATACTTTAACTGTCCTAAAAGGGAAAGGTTTATCAAAGATAGGAAAATGACACTTAGAGCATCACTCAGAAAAATCCAACTAAATCAAATAACCCTTTTATGTTGGAGATTTTGAATTGAAATGTTAAGTAGAACTTTTATATTTTAGTTTCTACAAATAGTATTATCACAACTTTAAAACCATTCTTTTGAAAAAATTTAAAGTCATATGAGAAGTGAGAAAAGTGTATATCAATTGAACATGGTTTACATTAATTTCAATGGTTCTTTTTATGTACAAACACATAATATTAAGCAAAATCATTCAGTGATCTTTGTATTTTCTTATGAATGCTAATGTGTTTATAATATATCTAAAATGAATTTTAATCATTTTTATAAATAAGATCTGATTTTACTTCTTAATTTATTAATGTATGCTTGTATGTGTATATATACATATATATTTATATATGTGTGTGTGTGTGTGTGTGTGTGCATGTGTGCGTGTGTGTATTATATACCATAGGACATGTGTGATGTTCAGAGGAGAACTCTTAGAATAGCCATTTTCTTTTGGTACACTAACAACTTCAGTTATTGAATTCAGGTTCCCAGAGTGCAGCAATGACTTTCTTTACAGTCTTACTGGACCTAAGTAATAAATTTATGTGGTGTTTTTATGCTTTTGTATATTTAAAGATAAGCGTTAAAGCAATAATCATTTCGATAAATCAACAGTAGTCATGTACCCTATTATTTTCCATCATACACTGAATCCTTAGCAAGTGCGTTGATTTTGAGCAATTAAAGTTTCCTTGTTATAATCTGTGCAATTTTTCTCAAACCAAGCTTAACATTTTTGTGACTTCAGTTAAAATAAAATTCTGGATCTCAAAGCATTATGGATTGTACTGGCTAGTTTTGTGTCAACTTGACACAGCTGGAGTCATCACAGAGAAAGGAGCTTTAGTTGAGGAAATGCCTCCATGAGCTCCAACTGTAAGGCATTTTCTCGATTAGTGATCAAGGGAGAAAGGCCCCTTGTGGGTGGTGCCATCTCTGGACTGGTAGTCTTGGGTTCTATAAGAGAGCAGGCTGAGGCAAGCCAGTAAAGAACATCCCTCCATGGCCTCTGCATCAGCTTCTCCTTTCTGACCTGCTTGAGTTCCAGTCCTGACTTCCTTTGATGATGAACATCAGTATGGAAGTGTAAGCCGAATAAACCCTTTCCTCCCCAACTTGCTTCTTGGTCATGATATTTGTGCAGGAATAGAAACCCTGACTAAGACATGGACTTTAACAAAAAACTTATTTGCTACTTTCAAAAAAATATTATATTTTCATTTATACTCTAAATTTAAAAATAACCTGTTGCTTGCATTCCATCTCTACATTCCTCTTATAAAAATTATTTTGCAATATACAAATTAAAATTCCTATTCACCATTTTAAATATACTGTTGCCTAGAAATGACTATGATTATTCCAAAACAAAAATTTGGTAAGTTAAAACATATTAAGATGGTATTCTTAATATCAGATTGCATGTATAACATATGTATAATTTCTTTTGCATTTCTGAAATCAGACAACATTTGAAACATAGTCATACCTTAGAGAAATGTTTTATGGCAACTTATTGGTAGTTACTTTCTGTTGGAAACACTGAAAATTATGTTTATAATTTTAATAGTTATATTTATTTTAGTACTTTTAATAACAAATTATATTGTTATATAAAGAGTTTATTTTTGAAATAATACTTGTGACAAACCATCACTAGGATCTTTTATCATTTATCTACACAGAATCAGAAGATGGGGAATCTGATTTTGAAAACAAATCTCCTCAAAAACAGTAAAGTCTCATAGGAGCAAAACCAAACAAACAAAATGGGAGAGAAAATATTATTTCTAAATGATCTCATTGACTGACAAGGATGTGGCACCTCTAATGATTTTTGAGTTATGCATTGACCTATGAGTTTAAGATAAGTCATTAGAAATCTCTTAAATACTGTTACCTTTTGTCTGCATAATAGGTTCTCTCTTAGTGCCTACCATCTGTCTAACCATAGGTCCTTAGCTTGATAATATTATCAGGTATTACTCTTATCTTGTGGCTCTGAAATTAAATCTGAAAGTCGTTGGTTAATTCAATGATGTTAATGTCATAATTGCATCATTGTAGCTCAGTGTTCACAGCTGGATGGAGGTAATAATTAATTTTCTCTTCTGGTATTCTGCATACAACCTTCCAGCATTATGAAAGCCAGCCAGTAAGAATGAAACTTCCAGATCAATACTAGATTGAATTCCCTATGTTCTGCTATCTACTAGATCATTGTCAT
Organism: Mus caroli; assembly: GCF_978045245.1. NCBI lineage: Eukaryota > Metazoa > Chordata > Mammalia > Rodentia > Muridae > Mus > Mus caroli. The sequence continues at coordinate 64,077,026 of NW_028227259.1, read as the reverse complement.
GTGCATTTTCTAAAGGTGCAGTTCTCAACATGGTCTGATGATCATGACCATCAGAAAACACATATTTCTGATGGTCTTAGGAACTGAGACTCCACTCAGTCTATCACCTCATAAAATGATAATAAAAATTTGGTATAAGCATAAAATGGAAACATTGATACTCTTTGAGATACCCCAGAAGCAAAATTTTATATTTCAAATATTTCAAAGTCATGAGTGATCAGGGAAATGCAAATCAAAATTACCTTGGGATTCCACATTATAAGAATCAGAATGGCTAAGATCGAAAAATCAGGTGATTCACATGTTGGAGAGGATGTGGAGAAAGGGGAACATTCTTCTATTACTGCTGGAATTGCAAACTGGTACAGCAACTCTGGAAATCAATCTGGAGGCTTCCTTAGAAAATTGCAAATATACCTACCTGAAGACCCAGCTATACCATACCATATCTCTTGTGACCCTCGTTACAGTCTCACCATTTGGATCCTTCTGCAGTAAAGCTTTTTTTTTTTTTTTTTTTTTGGTTTTTTGAGACAAGGTTTCTCTGTATAGCCCTGGCTGTCCTGGAACTCACTTTGTAGACCAGGCTGGCCTCGAACTCAGAAATCTGCCTGCCTCTGCCTCCCAAGTGCTGGGATTAAAGGCCTGAAGTAAAGCTTTAATACATCTCGAGAGATAGATGATCAGCTTCAGGAGAGGAGACCCAGAGAGCAGAAAACCCTTCCCTTTTATAGGCTGTGAAGTACAGTTGGACACGTGCACCACCCGGATTGGCTGCCCAGTATCAGTCAGTTAACGCCACGAGAGAGGCAGGACTCAGGAAATGGAAAGATACCCTGATGCCTGTGCACACTTTACTACAAGCAACGGATGTCAGCACCATCTTGTAATGGCGACTGTGAGGGCGGCTCCTCACATCTTCCCCTTTTCTTTTATTTTAGAAGCAACAGGCCACCCAGTACTGAGAGTGGAGACAGAGGTCAAATCCCCTGTGTGCAAGCATAGGGGCTTTACATAAAACCTCCTCCTAGGCTCGTCACCTGGAGGGGTCTTGGTCCACTCCCGTGTTGTTTTTTCCTGGGGGAAGGACACTTGGACACTCAACCTTCATACAAGATGACATGTCTCCCTAGAATAGACTCATCTTATGCCACAGAGTCTTTCTACTGCAGTGTTTAGCCATACATCTATCCCGGGCTGCTGAAGCACACTCACTCTATCCCGTGCAATGAGACTAGCCTCATGGGGTTCAAGAGCTGAGCGGTCAGTGACCTATTGCTTAAGCATCGATAATCGTATATCGGGGGAGGCACCATGCTCCAAAGCAACAAGCGCCTGGGTTACTACCATCCTGTCCCTCCTTGTTTGGGCTTTAAGTTTGCAGATCATCCATAGTAGGAGCAGTACTCCACACAGCCATTCCAAACAAACCCCCCACCCATTCCTTGAAGTAGGAGAATGCTGCAGAAATCCAGGTAGAAAAATCCTTCCGTCAATGACAGGTCAAGACGTGTCTAATTGACTTGTAAGACGGCAATCCTCAGCTCCCTCTATGGTCCAATTCTGTAACAAATAACGAGACAAAGCCTTTGACAGGTTAGCTGCTCTTGTAAAATTCTCAAATTATACTGAGATGATACAGAGGCCAGGCAGCTTATGTTCACAACCCAGCTGAGCCATTTGCCACAGGACATCCACCTGCTCTTGGACCAGATTGATCCATTGGTTTACCAACATGAGGCCTCCCTATATCTGGGAGTTGGCCATGGCCTGCCTGTCCAGGGCCGATGTCACTCTTGCGGAAAGGTCATTGATGGTTTGCATTGTCTGAACCGTAGCAGACAAGGCAAGGGCCAAAGCAGTGATAGAGGCAGCTATTGCTGCTGTTGCTACCAAGCCAACTATAATAGCAGAGATTCTAAAATCTCTCTTTTCTTTAAATAAGCTTAAACTGCTAGGGGCTTCCACAGGAACTGGAACAAATTTAGGCATGCGAGTAACCAAAGCAAAGGGATACTTAGTAACATCCTAACACAGGGCATAGAAACATTCATTAAGCAAGTAATCTAACTCTAATTGATTACTATTTAAACTTTTTTTTTACTTACCACCCACAGAAAGGGGGCCAAACACTATATAAGGATATTCACTGGCTTTGGTCTTTCAAGTCAGAGATCATAACAAAGCACGGGCTTCCTTTGAGGGAAAAGTTCTATTTTCCATCAGAGCCTGAATTTGCCCATCTAATGGTAAAAAGGCAAGTCCCAGCTCCCTATCAGTAGTAAAGAAAAGTGGAAACACTTGTGCACTGTGCATGAAACACTTGTGTACTGTGCATGGCAGTCATGGGCAGGGGAAAGGAGGACATAATACCCCAACGCAATTTCCCCGATATACTAGTAACCAGGATCTCTAGTGGAAGGGTCAGTATCCACCATTGTTTCAGTGTTCCCTCTTTTTTCCACATCTTCTGAAGGGGAGATCCTTTGGGTGAGGCATTCTGAACCCAAAGAGGATTGTCTTCTTCCTGTGGAAAAACACAAATAACTCCCCTAGATCTTATTAAAATAGGATCCAGGCCTCTCCATTTTCCGGTTAAGACATCTTTCCATTTGATCATTTCTCTAGGTCTGTTTGGTTCTGAACACTGACGATCAGCCGCAGTGCGGCCTTGTTCATCAAGATTCAAAAAATTAAGAGCAAAGAGTGCCATAGAGAGAGCTACTCTCGGTGTTAAGGGCAGAGCCTCATCGACTCCCCCTTTCTGTTTGATTAGGTAAGATTTAAGAGTGCGGTGGTCACGTTCCACAATGCCTTGTACCTGAGGGTTGTATGGCAAACCAGTTAAATGAGTTACATTCATCTGGCGACAGAACTGTCGAAATTTTTGAGAGGTGTAGGCTGGTCCATTATCTGTTTTAAGAATTTTGGGTTGTCCCCAAGCACTCCAAGCTTCAAGGCAATGTTGAATTACATATGAGGCCTTTTCCCCCGTAAGAGGTGAGGCAAAAATGATACCAGAACAAGTATCCACAGAAACATGCAGGTATTGAAGCCTCCTAAAGGAGGAAATGTGTGTTACATCCATCTGCCAGACTTGTAGCAGTTGAATCCCCCGTGGGTTAACCCCCACATGTGGCACTGGCAAGAACTGGCAACAGTTTTGACACTGAGTAACTATTTCCCTAGCCTCTTTTCTGGTCAATGCAAAGCGATGGCGCAAGGTTTCAGCTGTCACATGGAATTGTTTGTGAAAATTTCTTGCAGCATCCACTTGGGATGAAAGGCCAGCAGCCACAATCCTGGTGGCTCAGTCTGCGAGATCATTGCCTCTAGATATGGGCCCAGGGAGACCCGAATATGCTCTGACATGGGTGATATAAACAGGAAATCTCCTATGTAATAAAACAGCCTGTATTTTTTGAAAAATATCAGCAACTTTACTAGATGATTTTATTACCCCAGCAGCCTCTAGAAGGTTAACTGCATTGACCACAGAGGAGGAATCTGACACAATGTTAAGCGGTCCCGGGAAGGCCTTAAGGACCTCCAAAACCACCAAACATTCCACAATCTGAGGTGAAGTTTCATTATATTGTTTAGATACTATTTTGTTATTGGTCACATAAGTGCCTACACCAGTTTTTGACCCATCTGTATACACTATGATTCCTTCTGGAAGCAGGTTTTTTGCTGTCACCTGTGGAAACACTATGGCCTGATTTAGGGCAAATTGTAAAATTGGATGTCTAGGATAATGATTGTCAATTTGGCCTGAAAAGGAGATGACTAATACTGCCCAGTCATCAGATGTAGCCTCAAGGACCTGAACTTGTGTGGCAGTATAGGGAACAATTAGCAATTTAGGATCTTGTCCAAAATGAGTGACTGCTGCTTTTAAGCCATGAAGCACAAGTTGTGCAATGGTGTTAGGATACCAATCGATTACTCTTGCCAGAGAAGCATTGGGATGGATCCATAATAATGGTCCATCTTGCCACAATACAGCAATTGGTAACTGAGCTGTCTTAAAGACACACACGTCGAAAGGTTATGATTCCTCAATATGCTGTAACTGGGCATTTTGTAAGGTATTCTCTACTACTTGCAAGGCTTTATTAGCCGCAGGAGTAAGGGCTCTGGGGGAGGAAATATGTGAATCACCTTTTAAAATATCAAATAAAGGTTTAAGCTCGGCAGAGGAAATCTTTAAAAAAGGCCTAAGCCAATTTATACCCCCCAATAACTTGAAAATTATTAAGAGTATGTAAATGATCTCTGCGAATTTCCAATTTTTGAGGAAGTATCTTATCTGAGAAAATAATGGTTCCCAGAAAGGAACCCACTTCCAAAATCTGAACCTTTTCTGCAGCTATCTGCAGTCCCCATTGGGCTAACATTTTTATCAAAAATGAATAGGATTTTTGTAAAAGCATCATATCTTTATGGTCACAAAAGAATATCATCAATATAATGTAATAACAGTAAGGAGGGAAAATATTGTCTCACAGGTTCTAATGCTGCCTGTACAAAAAGCTGGTACATAGTGGGGCTATTTGCCATGCCCTGAGGGAGGACTTTCCACCAGAATCTCTTATCAGGCTCCATATGATTAAGGTCTGGAATTGTAAAAGCAAATCTTGGTCGATCTTGGTGACATAAAGGGATGGAAAAGAAACAGTCTTTAATGTCTAAAATGACAATTTTCCATTGCTTAGGCAGGGCAGATAACAGAGGTAAACCCCGCTGGATTGAGCCGAAAAGGTTCATTTGTGCATTAATTGCTCAAAGGTCATGAAGTAACCTCCATTTGCCTGATTTCTTTTTTATGGCAAAAATTAGAGTATTCCACGGAGATGTGGAAGGTTCCAAATGTCCGAGCTGCACCTGTTCTGTAACTAGCTTGTTGACTGCCTCCAATTTTTCAGAGGATAGCGGCCATTGGGAGATCCACACGGGTTCCTCTGTTACCCAGGGGATGGGTCTTGTAACCCCAACTGCCCCTAGGAAAAACCCAAGCCCCGTCTACCTGGGTTACCGTTGTAGGAGACGGGCTCAAGTCTACCTTGTTCTTTGCTTCCCAATCCCTTTCCCTTTGTGTACCCCATCTTCTTCATAATATTAGTGGTCTGAACTGAGTATTCATTGGTTAATGTGATTCCCATCTCAGAAAGCACATCTCTGTCCCATAGGTTTATCGGCAGCGGGAGCACATATGGAGTAAACAAGCCCCTCTGTCCTTCTGAGGTTTGCCATGTCAGGGTGGATGAACCAATCTCTGGGCAAGATTGATAACCCAGGCCTTGTAAAGAATGAGAAGATTTTGTAACAGGCAAGCTCTTGGCCCACCAGTAAGATGAAATGATACTCTTATCTGCTCCAATGTCCATAATCCCCTCAAAATCTTTGTTATTAATAAAAAGATGTAGAGTAGGCCTGGCATTCAAAGGCATAACTAGATAGGCTGAATCGGGGCCAGAAGAACCCATACCTCTCAATTTTTTTGTGTTATCTTCATCCTTATCGGAGCTGGGCAAGAATATTAATTGTGCAATTCTATTTCCTGGGCTAATGGAAAAAATACCTTGGGGACAGGAGCAAAGGACTTGAATGTCTTGCAGGTGTTGGTGGTCCACTACCCCAGGATGAACCACAAGGCCTTGTAAAGTGAGAGCTCCTCGCCCAATAATGAGACCCATAGTCCGAGGGGCTAAGGGTCCTGGAGACTTAATGGGGATTGGTTGCACATTCATTTGGGGCATGAGTAAGAAACTGGAGGTGGTGCACAAGTCCACTCCTGTAACTCGTCGGGTGTTATCTCCTCTGTCCTGCTCTGGCTTTTGATAAAGCGGCTCCCATATTTGTGAGGGCCTTGGGATCAGGGGCCCAGCACCCCGTTTTTTGACTGTGAGGGATTAACTTCACCTATTGGGGGCAGGAGTCTTCCTTTTACATCTCTGACAGAGCGACATTCACCAGTCTTGTGATAGCCCTTTCTTCAGCGGGAGCAGAGAACAGCTCCTCTTGCGCGTTCAGGTACATGGCAATCTCTCTTCAAATGTCCAGCTTTCCCACAATTGAAACACGCCTTTTGTTTGTTGACATTAGGGCGCCTCTGATATTTCAATATAGCCGCGGCTAGTCCTGCGTTGGTGAGAGGGCCTCCTAGCTCCCTACATATCTTAAGCCAGTCTTGTAACCTTTTTTTTTTTTTTTTTTTTTTTTTCTTGGCGTGATGGCCGCCCTGCACTCTTGGGTGGCTTGCTCATAAATGAGCTGTTCAATTAGAGGCATAGCTTGCTTGGGGTCACCAAAGACCTGAGCTGCAACCTCAGTCATTCTTGCCACAAAATCAGAGAATGGTTCCTGGGGGGCCCTGAAAAATCTTTGTAAGGTGACCCCCAGCCTCCCCTTTTCTTGTAAGTGCCTTCCAAGCCTTGACTGCAGCTGCCCCTATCTGGGCATATGCCACTCAAGGATAGTTAATTTGATTAGTGGCATACTGCCCTTGGCCGGTCAACAATTCAAAGGTCCATTGTCTCTGGTTGTCATCAACTGCTGTGGTATTGGCCCTGGCCTGATTTTGGGCCGCATCATACCATATATTGTCCCATATTAGGGAGTGTAGCCTTTGCTATCATTTGCCAATCTGACGGGGTCATGGCCATATTGGCGAATCTCTTGACCCGAACCAGAGTAAAATTGACACTGATCCCATAATTACAAACAGATTCAGCAAGTTCTTTAAGTTGTTTATAGTCCACTGGGGCATGCATATGCCCCGCCTCCCCAGTATCAAAGACTGGAAATGCCATCTGTATCTTTTTTATCTCTTCCTGAGGAAAAAACGAGTTAGCACTATACCGCAATTCATAAAGCAGTGGTGCTGTGGGCACAGTAGCTGGTATGCTACCCTTTTTATTACTTCCTGATCGCGACCATCGATCAGGGTTATATCTTTGTTTTTTATATTTTGCTGCCTCCTCTAATTCAGCCTCCTCACTGGGGTCTAGATCTTCGGACCCTGAACTATCAATCTCTAAGGCCTCCAAGTCATGGATAGGATAAAAATTAGTATAAGGCTTTTTCTTAATAGAGGGCTCAGTTTCACTGCCCTTCTTTCTCTCTCCCCTTCCTTCTGAATCCTGGGGAGGTCCCTTTTTCTTAGACATGTCTTTCTTTTTTCGAGCTTCTATTCTCTCGCTCCATTCGGTTTCTGACATACTGTCCTGAACCTCTTCTAGTGTTCCCTGTCCCTCCACAATGGCGGGTCTGCAAGTTTCATCCTCTAGACAGTTTTTTATCAGCTTCCAAATTGCCTTGGTGCCCAGGCGTAAGTCTCCCTCTTCATGCTTAAGGTCAAGGTCCCTTCCTAGCTTATTCCATGAGGCTACAGTTAGAGACCCCGAACAGGCATACCAGGGAGCAATGCAATCCACTTCCTTAACAAAATTCTGCAGTGTACAGGAGGCGACCTGCAGATCTCATTGTTTTAGCACTGCCTGTAATGCAGTGATCACTGACTGTGAGGAGCCCATGATAGAGTGAGTGCCTGTGGCTGATCTACGCCCGACTTATGGTATTCCTTAAGCAAAGCCGAAAGTAAACATGGTGCTCTACTCCCTTATCTACGGGAGGCTTACAAGATACCTCAGTGCTGCCGCTTATCTACGTTGGACTGACCACACCTCAAATTTCAAAACCAGCCTCGATGGACAGAATAAGAATTTCAGCACCAGCCTCGATGGACAGAATAAACGGAATCTTCATTCCAGGGCAACCAAGACTAGAGCTTCTACCGCCCCTTCTTAGGGTGCATCTAGATTAAGACCGAAATCAAAAGGGATAAGAGGTTCACGATCAGACATACCTCTCCGAACTTACCTTTTCCTTGCAGTTCTGAACCCACCCTGTCTCTGGGGGTTCTCCTCGATGCAGATGATGTTAATCCCGGGTTTCCAGCACCAGATGACCCACACTACCGTCTCGCCAGCCAAACGCACGCAGGCCACATGGATCCTTCTGCAGTAAAGCTTTAATACATCTCGAGAGATAGATGATCAGCTTCAGGAGAGGAGACCCAGAGAGCAGAAAACCCTTCCCTTTTATAGGCTGCGAAGTACGGTTGGACACGTGCACCACCTGGATTGGCTGCCCAGTATCAGTCAGTTAACGCCACGAGAGAGGCAGGGCTCAGGTAATGGAAAGATACCCTGACGCCTGCGCACACTTTACTATGAGCAACAGATGTCAGCGCCATCTTGTAATGGCGACTGTGAGGGCGGCTCCTCACACTCTTGGGTATATCTCTTGGGCATATATCCAAAAGATGCCCCACCATGCCACAGGGGCACATGCTTCATCATGTTCATATCAGCCTTATCACTGACAGCCAGAAACTGGAAACAACTCAGATGTTCCTAAACAGAAGAATAGATACAGAAAATGTGGTTCACTTATATAATGAAATACTAATCAGCTATTAAGAACATGAGTTTTGCAGGAAAGTGGATGGAACTAGAAAATATCATCGTAAGTGAAGTATCTCAAACCCAAAAGGACATGCATTATATGTTCTCACTAATTAGTTGATATTAGCCAAAAAATGTACAGAATACCCAGAATACAATCCACAGAACTCAAGAATGTTTACAAAGTAAGGATGCTTTAATAACACTTGGAAGAGAGAAGAAAACAATCACAGGAGACAGAGAAAGAGAGGGATCTGATGAGAGAGGGAAAGAGGAGGGGGGAAAAAAAACATCATGTCTTGATGGAGGGGGTATACAAGAGAGAAGAGAGGACAAGCACAATGAATGGAAATATACATGCTCTGTGGGCGGGAGGGGGGGGCATCATGCTCTAGAATGTACTAGAGATGTGGGAGGTGAAAGATTCTCAGGACTCAAAGGGAGGCACCTTAGATGAAATGTTCAACAGTGGGGAGAGGGAAATTGTAGAGCCCACCTCTAGTAAAAAAGACAGGGCATCAAGTGAGAGATAGAGTTGCCATCCCATAGTTAAAATCTCTAACACAGAATTACTCCTGTCTAAAAGAACTGCAGGAACAAAAATGGAGAAAAGCCTGAGGGACAGGAAGTTCAGTGACAGGCGCAACTTGGGATCCATCTTGAAGGAAGGCTCCAAGTGCTATAGTGTGTTTACAGATAGGAGCCGAGCATGGCTGTCCTCGAGAGAGGTCAAAACAGCAGCTGACTGAGACAGTTGCAGCTATTGACACCCAACCTGAAGACAAGATCCCTGAGGTTGAATTTGGGAAATCCTGGAAAAAGCTAAGGAGGAGGGTAACAGCATAGGAAGATCAGCAGCCTCAACTAACCTAGACCACTGAACTCTCTCAGACACTGAGTCAACAACAGGCAGCATACACAAGCTGGTAGGAAGCCCAGACATATATACAGCAGAGAACTGCCTGGTCTGCCCTCAGTGAGAGAAGTGCCTATCCCTCAAGAGACTGGAGGTACTAGGTAGTAGGGAGGTCTGACGAGGTTGTGGTGGAGGTTTGGGGACATCCTCTTGGAGACAAGAGGGAGGAGGAATGGGATGAGGAACTGTCTGAGTGAAGACCTTTCTATTTTTTCCACAGAATGCTGCAGGAGCATGCTAGCTTCCAGAATGATTCGTGTGACAGGCGGACCTGTGAGTTTCTGAGTGCCCTGAAATTGGTGACAGGAAAGCTTTATTGAGCACACAGAGAAAGAGGAATCGGGGAGAGCAGCCACTTGCAAACAAGACAAAGAAACTCTTCCTATCTCTGCCATGGGCTACAGCAAAGAAAGCCAACCTGGTGTCAACTTGGGGACAACTAAAAAAACTGACTCAGACAGAGGGACTGCTACAGAGTATTGGACAAGATTTCATCAGAGACACTGTTTTTGGCCATTCAGGCCAACTCCTCTATAGCTGTAAAAGCTTGTGTACCTTACCAGTATGCTATTGAAAGACCTCTGTTTCTGGGGAGACTCTTGCTCAAATCCAGGATGAGCCGACGCCCCATTACTCGAGAGAAACCGTTCTTGATGCAATATCACATGAGGTTTAATCAGCATGCAGAGGCGGAGCTTGTAACCCACACAGGAGCAGAGGAGATTGACCCCCAGCAGTTGCAGTGTGTGTGCGGGGAGGGTTAAAGAATAAACCTAAAGTCAGGGGAGGTAAAGATCACAAAGACTGGGGATGTTGAGTAAACATCGTAAAAGTGGGGATGGTGAATTGCAGCTCATCTCTCATGGAAAGTGACAGGCTATCTTTGGTAAATATTCTTGGTCCCTTACACAATGGGTCAGGCTCCTGGTTTGGTCACCCCTTAGTAATCATTCTCTCAGGCTGAAGAACAAAGAACTCTATGCTGGGCTTCGTTTCTAGGGTTCTCAGGAACACATTGAGTTGGGGGTCTTATACTATATTGTTAGATAATTTTAAGACTTAAAATCACCAATCTTGACAAGTCTTTTCATATTCATTTTAATTCTTGTCAATTAACTAATTGTGTAGATTCTAATTTAGATAAGGAATCTGCTGATATGATTTTGTTAAAGAGACCTGCTTATGTTTGCTGCCTGTACAGTTAGGAAATGATCCTTGGTTTAAAAATCTGGGAATGCAAACTTTGAAAAGGTATCTACCACAGCCTTAGTTCAGCAACTGCATACTGCTCATTTTGTTAATGATAAGCATAGGAATATTTCCATAGCTTTGTCAGAGCAACATATTATAAATAAAATAATTGGAAGCAAATGTTAATGTCTTAGAAGTAGTAGTCTTAGCAATAGGGCAGGGTATAGCAAATATTAAGGCTAAACAGGCAGAAAATTCTTGGAACTTGGAACATTGATGGATTGGCCAGAAATTTGAAAAATAACCTAAGTGCACTGAATCCCCTGGATTATTATTCCCCAAACAAGGGAATACACAATGGCCTAGCAAATAGGTAGATTTACCTTGAAAGACTTAGGGAATCCCCATGAGATAGGTTTCTTCACTAGGCCCAAAGAAACAGCATAAGCAGGCATTTACTAAGTACCCCTGGTGGTGGGCTTAACAATATACTAGCATTTCACCTGGCTCCCTTCTTAGTGGTAAACATGTCCTGGTCCCCTCCATCTTTTGATATATACATTTCTTTTGTATTGTGTCATTCTAATTTAGCGGATGTGTTCGCCTGGTTTCTTGTTACTCTTCTGTATAAAAAGTTTGATGCTTTGTTTGACAAATTACACTCAAATTCAACATGCTCTCTCATGTAGTCTTTGTCATTCGCCAACTCCTTTGCCCACTTGCCACCAGAGACCCATTCCACGCAGATAGGAGACCCGAAAAAGGGGATAGTCTGCGGCAGTGGGCATAAGGTATAACTGTAATTACCCTAATTTTAATGTACTCTATTCATAATGATCAAGGGGAAAGTATGAATAGTGGAGTATTGAAACTTATACTCTAATAGGGGCTCACTGTGTTGAAATAAATAACTCACTCTGCCTCGACTTCACAGCATTTACTTACTCCATGGTCCTATTATCACAAGATATTTGTACATGTTTATGTGAAGGGCTTGACTGGTACTCAGAACCTAATCACGATCAAATATTAACACCATTATTATTTGAAAGCAAAGATATTATCAATCACACTGAACATTTGATCACATTTTATAGACATTTAAGGAAATAGAAAGGAATGCTTTACTTACTGCTATGAGGACTTAAGAAAGTTATTGTTCTTTTTTTTTTTTTTTTTTTTTTTAAGACAGGTTTCTCCATGTAGCCCTGGCTGTCCTGCACAAACCTTTAATCCCAGCACTTGGGAGGCAGAGGCAGGCAGATTTCTGAGTTTGAGGCCAGCCTGGTCTACAAAGTGAGTTCCAGGACAGCCAGGGCTATTCAGAAAAAACCTGTCTCAAAAAAAAAAAAAAAAAAAAAAAAAAAAGAAAAAAAAGAAAAGAAAGTGAGTGATTGTTTCATATGTTGCTTATTTATAGACATTCAAAGAGAGGTTTATCAAAAAAAAATCCATGAATTTAAATGTCATGTTAAAGAAAAATTAAACGTCTTGATGGGAAACGGGGCCAAGTGTTTATTCTAAAATGATGTAATGTGAACAGATAAATTTCTCATGTTAAGTTGGTATCTGTTCCAATACTCATACCTCACCAGAATCATTAAGATGCACTAAAACTGAAAATAACATTCTTTTTAAAACTGTGACTAGATGGTATATTAAAAATAATTGTCTGCAGTACTTCAAAACACAGTACACAGAAAATCTATAACATGTAATAAGTATTTTATTTAAATATTTGTGTCTAATTTGGTGAAGCCATATGTTCATTAATTACTTTACAAGCTAGGTTTGGCACAGATACTGTGCAACATATGGATTGAGGTTATGAGTCTAACTCTGATGCACTTCACAAGACACAATGAGGATCCATGTGCTCTAAAATGTTTGTTGTTTTACCAAAACTTTGTCTTGGAGAGGTTATTGTTTTTTCAATGTCAGGACAGTATTGATGTCCTTATTAATCTTTTGATCACAGACATTCTCAAGAAGGGATAAGAACTTTTACTATCATCTTTCATGCTTTTGAAATCTAGTAATGATGAATAAACATTGCCATATGAAAACTTGTCTCCACTTTAACAGTATAGTATAGGCAACTTAAAGCATAGCTTCATAAGACTATCATAAAGATAAATTTGTAATTTATATATTTTTGACAGTGAATTTTATTCATAATGCTTGATCAAATAATCATATCGCTTTCTCTGTTTTACTTCATTTAGCTACTTTACATTCTTTTTCATTTCTAATTTTTTTTATTCAGTTTACATGCTGATTACAGCCACATTCCCTTCTTTTTTTCCAGTCCCAGCTTTACAATTCCCTCATCCGATTGTACCCTCTTCTCCTCCTCAGAGCAGGGGATACACCTTTGGTTACCTTATGGGACATTTAGTCCCAGAGGGACGAGACATATCCTCTCCCACTGAAATCCAAGCCAGCTATACTTACACAACTATGTTTACAGCACCTTTATTTGTAAATAACCAGAAACTTAAAACAACCTAGATGTCCTTCAACTGAAGATTGCATAAAGAAAATATGGTATATCTTCACAATGGAGCACTATCCAACTATTAAAAACTAAGACATCATGAATTTTTCAGGCACATGGTTGGAACTTTAGAATATCTGAGTGAAAAACTCAGAGCCAGAAAGACATATGTGGTATGCACTGACTTATAAGTAGACATTAGCCACAATGTGCTTGACAACCATTGTACAACCCATAGACCCAAAGAAACTGGGAAATAAGAGAGGTTGCAAAGGAGCACACATGAATCTCAGTCAGAAGGGAAATCTAAATAGTCATCAGATGTGAATGAAGAGAGGGAACTGAGTAGGAAAGGAGGGATCAGGGCTGTAGGGAAGTCAATTAGGCATGAGTAGGTACAGGGGTGATAGGGCTGGGCATGCGAATATTCATTACTTCTAAAAGGTATGTTATCCACTTATCTACCAATAAGAGAAATATACATTTAAGATAAAAGAGTTTAAAAAAAGCCACTAAAATTAGGGTTTCTTAATTGTATGCCCATATTGTTGAGTTGACTTAATTTGTCTTCCAAAATACACTCACTGATTTTCATATTAAAATGGATGCAAAATATAGGAATAACTGATTCATAATAGAATTTCATAACATAAACTATTTCTAGTGGGTGAATGGGTGGGGGAGCACACTCATAGAGGCAGGGGGGAGGGGCTAGGGGATTTCTGGAGGGGAGACCTAGAGAGGGGATAACATTTGAAAAAAAATAAAGAAATTAGCTAATAAAATAAAACAGAACTTCAATTATATAAAGATAAAAAATTAAGGCATGAACCATCATAAAAATAAATAAATAAATTCTTTTTGTCACTAATGTCTGTCATTTAAATAAAATTTTGACATTTATTTTTTTGTATAGCAATATCATTTGTCATATTTTATTTTGGTTTTGTAAACTTAAAAGAGAAAGATGAAAAAATATTGTATCACAGTCCAGCTCCATGAAGGTCTACAGCAGTTGAATTTCAAGATTAAGACTAGAATAGTCAACTCAATGAAACATTCAATCAAAATCAAAAGTGAAAGAATGGCTAGAAATATAACTCAAGGTTGATTACTCAACTATAATTCAACTATTACACAGACCTAGAGTAAATAAATAAAAAAAAATAAATAAATAAATAAAATAAATAAATAAATAAATAAATAAATAGCACAATTAGATAGTCTGTGCAAGTGTGCTTTTCATTCACTCAACAATACATAAAACACAATACTAGAATTTATTCAATTCACATTGTATTAAAGTTTTAGATAATTTCAATGCAATGGAGTGATTTTTGCCAGACAGTTTCATGAAAAATAACAGATTTTCTTATTTTAAAACATAACCAATACTAATCCAATCACAACTGTAAAGAAAAAAGATAATTGAAAGGTCCTACAAAGAAGGTAGGAAATTTTTTTCTCTTACCATAGAATGAAGATTTTTGAGACATAAGAAGTAGAAATGTCAGAAAATTATGAATTAGATTAATCTAAATTAATAATAGCTCTTACACTAAAGATAATTTACAGAAATAAATGATTAAATAATATACTTAAAATATTTCAGAAAGATTGTTTAGAATATATACTATTAATGTTCTCAGTATCTACCAATGCTAAGAAAACTTAAGAGACTCTGTGTTTTAAACTATTCAGAGGCTAATGAATTCATTTATTTTCAATATCTTCTTAAATATTTTGCTATATAAAATTATAATTTACAGGATATGTGCTAACATTTGTGAATTTTTAAAAATGCTCAACAATAAATATACACATTCGCAGGCTATAAATTAGGAATAAATTTCTATAATCATTTTTAATGTCATTTAAACTTTACAATGGCCATTGTAGACTATTATATATTCCATGGATTTGATAGTTCATGAGACAAGCACAGCTTCTAGTTACTCTCCTCTCTTTACTCTTTATTATATGGTGACATCAGTGTTCATATCTATTGTTAACACACAGTTTTGCAGTTTCACAGTATATTGAATTTTTGGATAAAAATAAAATTCCAAAAACTAACCAAGCAATATTTTCCAACAAAGTTTAACAGATAAATAATTTAGTCTCAGTTTAAAATCTGTTGAAGGTTTTTAGTTGTCTTATTTAGCACTACAGTGAGTGTTTGAGTGGACTGATATCACTTTTCTCACTTTTATTTTAAGAGGGGCCACTCCTTATCTTAACAGATAATACTTATTTATAGTGAGTACAAACCATGCTTGCCTTTCTGGACTGGCTTACCTCACTCAGGATTCTAATGTTACAATGCACAGACCAAAAGAGGCTAGATAATAAAGATGGCTGAAATGAATCTCACTGGATAGGTAAAATATAATAGATTTTGCAGGCATACTAGGGACAGGTTGGGATTTGAATAGGAGAGTTGTTCTTGAGGGACTTACAGAAATAGGAATGGAAGTGTCTGATTCATTTGCCTGTACTTGGAACCCATTCTTCCTACTGGATTCCCTCATCCAGCCTTGATAAGAGGGCATGTGCCTAGTTCTATTATAACGTTTTAAGTTTTAAGCCATGTTTGATGGATATCCCTGGGAATTTTGCTTTATTATTATTATTATTATTATTATTATTATTATTATTATTATTTTAAAAGGATATAGAGGGATAAATCTGGTAGAGAGGGGATTAGGGGTAGGATTGGGAGGAGTAGAGGAATGAAAATTTTCAGTCAGTATGTAATATATGAGAGAATAAATAAGTAAATAAATAAACTAAAAATAAAAGAGGAGACACTGCAAAACACCGGTTTCTTAGCTTCAGGGGCTGATTGATTTGGAGCACATATAGTGAATTTCATTGCTCTCTGGAAACTTCATATATTCAAGATTTGTGTCTTAAAATAGAATTAATGGATCTATTACAATATAAATGTTGGCTTTTTTCCCCTTGTTCTCTTATTGTTCTATGTATATAAAGATTAGTTACTGACACACCCAGTCTAAAATATCTATTAAAAATAACTCTCTAAAATATCTATTAAAAATAACATTGAGATGGCTCTAAATGTCTTTAAGTGAAATCAAAATGCATAACTAACATGTAGAAAATTTTGTCTGTCATTGTATGCCTTTATTCTCTGGCAACAACTTATGTAAGTTCATTTATATAATTGTAGTGCTCCAATATACATAAATATGAAGTGATTATACTACTGAATATATTGACCCTTTTTGAAATTTCATATTTAATGTTCCAGTTGTAGCTGTAGGAATATCAGAAATGTCAATTTCTGGAATGGTTGCACACTTGTGTTTTAAGACAGTCATGACTTATCACTGAAATACCTTGAACTAAAAAAGTACCAACTACCAAGTATATAATACCTGTTACTATTTCGTATAAATTCTTGTGATAAATTACAAATTATTTAGGGTCAAGTAGCATGTAATACTATAGAATTTAGAGTTGACAAGTAAGTAAACGTAAAATATATTTATTACAAAGCAGAGAACATTTCCCAGGTTTATTCTGAAGAATTTAAAAAAATAAAGTTGATTTGAGGCCATATTTTGTCTTTATTTTTCACTGCTTCATAAACTGAAAAAATTAAAAAACACTTACTTATTTTGAACTGTGCAGTATAAAACAATGTTTTAAGCGTCTACAAATGTATGCAAAAGGTTATCCCACAGTGAAAATAGTTGGATGCCCAAAGGTTAGTAATTTTTTTCACTTCCTTAGCCTATGTTTACTTATCTCAATCCTTTTCTGCTTATCTTTAAAATCCTTTTTAAAAAGGAAAAAAATATCACCATGATGATTTGAGGAACAAAATGAGGTTAAGAAGGAGATCTGTGCAAACTGAGCAGAAGCCTTCATTGTACTTAATATGAACTGTGAATTTTTGTAATACTCTTTGAAATTTTAATCATTTTATGGAATTACATAATATTTCATGACAGGAAAAAATGTGAAATTGAATAATATAACCCTATTATGTATTATTTACTGTGTGTAACAAGATATATTCTAGTAAAATTTACCACTTAATAGTGATATGTTTGATGTGATGTGAATCCATGCCATAAAAGATTACAAATATAATATTATTTCACAGGTATAATATTGTGTAGAGTTCAATTTTTTATACTTTTATCATGCATTTATACGATCTCATCACCAAATCAAAATAGAAGTTGTTCATTTCAATTATCTGAGCAGATGAAAAACTGGACATTTACCTAAAGAATGTAAAAATGCTATTCACATTTTTATATGTATGAATGTTTACCTGGCTTTATAACCACATATATATATATATATATATATATATATATATGTATATGTATCCCCTGTGCCAGGGGATTTCTTGCATGGCCTTAGATTCTATGGAACTGGAGTGACAAATGGCTGTGAGTCACAATATGGGCATTTAGAGCCAAAATCCGGGTATTCCATAAGAAGATTAAGTGCTCCTAACAGCTAATGTGGTACTATAAAATGATGAAATTATTTACAATGATTGTTATGGGTAAGGGCTTTAAAGGAGTTTACTTAATCTATATACATACAACTGTGCATTTGAACCTATGATGAGAATTATTTCAAGTGCATGAGCAAACATCTTCAAGTAAGTTCTCTGATAAAGGAAATGATCTAAAGACTGTGTTTTCTGGATACCATCTTAGCTCTACAAACTTGTGCAATATTACGTTTCCTTTCTTGATAAATAAGAAGCAGATAAATGAAAATGAGAGAAACCGGCCTGAGTAGGGCCACAGGCCTCATCCTGCTGGATCAGCGCCAGGGTAGCTGGAGCGCAGGGTTGCCTGACACCTGCCAGCTACCCACGACCCCCGCCGCAGGATTTTGGGACTGCTGGTGAGTGGAACACAGCTTCTGCTCCAGTCCAATCACGCGGGACCTGAGACTGCTCTGGTTGGGGAGAGAGAAATCCGGCCTACATAGGGCCACAAGCCTCTTCCGGTCAGAAAAGCAGGGGGCAGCTGGGGCGCAGGGTCAGCTGACACTCGCCAGCTACCCACAACACCTGCCACAGGATCTTAAGACTTCTGGTGAGTGGAGCACAGCTTCTGCTCCAATCCAATTGCACTTGGGACCTGAGACTGCATTAGTTAGGGAAGCAGAAACCGGCCTGAGTAGGGCCACAGGCCTCATCCAGCCGGATCAGCACCTGGGTAGCTGGAGCGCAGGGTTGCCTGACACCTGCCAGCTACCCACGACCCCCGCCGCAGGATTTTGGGACTGCTGGTGAGTGGAACACAGCTTCTGCTCCAGTCCAATCACGCAGGACCTGAGACTGCTCTGGTTGGGGAGAGAGAAATCCGGCCTACATAGGGCCACAAGCCTCTTCCGGTCAGAAAAGCACCAGGGCAGCTGGGGCGCAGGGTCGGCTGACACTCGCCAGCTACCCACAACACCCTCCACAGGATCTTAAGACTTCTGGAGAGTGGAACACAGCTTCTGCTCCAATCCAATTGCACGCGGGACCAGAGACTGCATTAGTTAGGGAAACAGAAAACCGGCCTGAGTAGGACCACAGGCCTCTTCCGGCTGGACCAGCACCAGGGTACCATCAGCTACCCACGACCCCCGCCGCAGGATTTAAAGACTGCTGGTGAGTGGAACACAGCTTCTGCTCCAATCTTTAAACAGTGACAACAATAACAACTAACCCCAGAGATTACCAGATGGCGAAAGGTAAACTTAATAATCTTACTAACAGAAACCAAGACCACTCACCATCATCAGAACCCAGCACCCCCACTTCGCCCAGTCCAGGGCACCCCAACACACCGGAAAAGCTAGACACGGATCTAAAAGCATATCTCCTGATGATGGTAGAGGACTTCAAGAAGGACTTTAATAACACACTTAAAGAAATACAGGAGAACACTGCTAAACAGGCAGAAGACAATAAAGAGGAAGCACAAAAATCCCTTAAAGAATTGCAGGAGAACACTGCTAAAGAGTTACAAATCCTTAAAGAAAAACAGGATAACATAATCAAACAGGTAGAAGTCCTTACAGAAAAAAGGGAAAACACATCCAAACAGATGATGGAAATGA
The DNA here is from genome assembly GCF_978045245.1 of Mus caroli. Classification (NCBI taxonomy): domain Eukaryota; kingdom Metazoa; phylum Chordata; class Mammalia; order Rodentia; family Muridae; genus Mus; species Mus caroli. Next base: position 64,057,840 of record NW_028227259.1, on the reverse strand, counting down.
ACAAAACCATACTAGACCTAAAAAGGGAAGTAGACACAATAAAGAAAACCCAAAATGAGGCAACACTGGAGATAGAAACCCTAGGAAAGAAATCTGGAACCATAGATACGAGAATCAGCAACAGAATACAAGAGATGGAAGAGAGAATCTCAGGTGCAGAAGATTCCATAGAGAACATCGGCACAACAATCAAGGAAAATGTAAAATGCAAAAAGATCCTAACTCAAAACATCCAAGAAATACAGGACAAAATGAGAAGACCAAACCTACGGATAATAGGAGTGGATGAGAATGAAGATTTTCAACTCAAAGGACCAGCAAACATCTTCAACAAAATTATAGAAGAAAACTTCCCAAATCTAAAGAAAGAGATGCCCATGAACATACAAGAAGCCTACAGAACTCCAAATAGACTGGACCAGAAAAGAAATACCTCCCGACTCATAATAATCAGAACAACAAATGCTCTAAATAAAGATAGAATACTAAAAGCAGTAAGAGAAAAAGGCCAAGTAACATATAAAGGCAAGCCTATCAGAATTACACCAGATTTTTCACCAGAGACTATGAAAGCCAGAAGATCCTGGACAGATGTTATACAGACACTAAAAGAACACAAATTCCAGCCCAGGCTACTATACCCAGCCAAACTCTCAATTAACATAGATGGAGAAACCAAAGTATTCCACGACAAAACCAAATTCACACATTATCTCTCCACGAATCCAGCCCTTCAAAGGATAATAACAGGAAAAAACCAATACAAGGACAGGAACCACGCCCTAGAAACAACAAGAAGGTAATCCCTCAACAAACCTAAAAGAAGACAGCCACAAGAACAAAATGCCAACTTTAACAACAAAAATAACAGGAAACAACAATTACTTTCCTTAATATCTCTTAATATCAATGGACTCAACTCCACGATAAAAAGACATAGACTAACAAACTGGCTACACAAACAAGACCCAACATTTTGCTGCTTACAGGAAACTCATCTCAGAGAAAAGGATAGACACTACCTCAGAATGAAAGGCTGGAAAACAATTTTCCAAGCAAATGGCATGAAGAAACAAGCTGGAGTAGCCATTCTAATATCTGATAAGATTGACTTCCAACCCAAAGTCATTAAAAAAGACAGGGAGGGACACTTCATACTCATCAAAGGTAAAATCCTCCAAGAGGAACTATCAATCCTGAATATCTATGCTCCAAATACAAAGGCAGCCACATTCATTAAAGGAACTTTAGTAAATCTCAAAGCACACATTGCACCTCATACAATAATAGTGGGAGACTTCAACACACCACTTTCACCAATGGACAGATCATGGAAACAGAAACTAAACAGGGACACAGAGAAACTAAGAGAAATTATGAATCAAATGGATCTAGCAGATATCTACAGAACATTCTATCCTAAAACAAAAGGATATACCTTCTTCTCAGCACCTCATGGTACCTTCTCCAAAATTGACCACATAATTGGTCACAAAACAGGCCTCAACAGATACAAAAATATTTAAAATTGTCCCATGCATCCTATCAGATCACCATGGACTAAGGCTGATCTTCAATAACAAAATAAATAATAGAAAGCCAACATTCACGTGGAAACTGAACAACACTCTTCTCAATGATACCTTGGTCAAGGAAGGAATAAAGAAAGAAATTAAGGACTTTTTAGAATTAAATGAAAATGAAGCCACAACATACCCAAACTTATGTGACGCAATGAAAGCATTTCTAAGAGGAAAACTCATAGCTCTGAGTGCCTCCAAAAGGAAACTAGAGAGAGCACACATTAGCTGCTTGACAACACACCTAAAAGCACTAGAACAAAAGGAAGCAAATTCACCCAAGAGGAGTAGATGGCAGGAAATAATCAAACTCAGGGGTGAAATCAACCAAGTGGAAACAAGAAAAACTATTCAAAGAATCAACCAATCAAGGAGCTGGTTCTTTGAGAAAATCAACAAGATAGATAAACCCTTAGCCAGACTCACTAGAGGGCACAGGGAAAGCATCCTAATTAACAAAATCAGAAATGAAAAAGGAGACATAACAACAGATCCTGAAGACATCCAAAACACCATCAGATCCTTCTACCAAAGGCTATACTCAACAAAACTGGAGAAACTGGATGAAATGGAGAAGTTCCTAGACAGATACCAGGTACCAAAGGTGAATCAAGATCAGGTTAATGATCTAAACAGCCCTATATGCCCCAAAGAAATAGAAGCAGTCATTAATAGTCTCCCAACTAAAAAAAGCCCAGGACCAGATGGGTTTAGTGCAGAGTTCTATCAGACCTTCAAAGAAGATCTAATTCCAGTTCTTCACAAACTATTCCACAAAATAGAAACAGAAGGTACTCTACCCAACTCATTCTATGATGCCACAATTACTCTGATAACTAAACCACAAAAAGACCCAACAAAGATAGAAAACTTCAGACCAATATCCCTTATGAATATTGATGCAAAAATCCTCAATAAAGTTCTTGCTAACCGAATCCAAAAACACATCAAAACAATCATCCATCCTGACCAAGTAGGTTTCATCCCAGGGATGCAGGGATGGTTCAATATACAGAAATCCATCAACGTAATTCAGTATATAAACAAACTCAAAGACAAAAACCACATGGTCATCTCGTTAGATGCGGAAAAAGCATTTGACAAGATCCAACACCCATTCATGATAAAAGTCTTGGAAAGATCAGGAATTCAAGGCCCATACCTAAACATGATAAAAGCAATCTACAGCAAACCAGTAGCCAACATCAAAGTAAATGGTCAGAAGCTTGAAGCAATCCCTCTAAAATCAGGGACTAGACAAGGCTGTCCACTTTCTCCATACCTATTCAACATTGTACTTGAAGTCCTAGCCAGAGCAATTCAACAACAAAAGGAGATCAAAGGGATACAAATTGGAAAAGATGAAGTCAAAATATCACTATTTGCAGATGATATGATAGTATATATAAGTGTCCCTAAAAATTCCACCAGAGAACTCCTAAGCCTGATAAACAGCTTCGGTGAAGTAGCTGGATATAAAATTAACTCAAACAAATCAATGTCCTTTCTCTACACAAAGAATAAACAGGCTGAGAAAGAAATTAGGGAGACAACACCCTTCTCAATAGTCACAAATAATATAAAATATCTTGGCGTGACTCTAACTAAGGAAGTGAAAGATCTGTATAATAAAAACTTCAAGTCTCTGAAGAAAGAAATTATAGAAGATCTCAGAAGATGGAAAGATCTCCCATGCTCATGGATTGGCAGGATCAACATTGTAAAAATGGCTATCTTGCCAAAAGCAATCTACAGATTCAATGCAATCCCCATCAAAATTCCAAATCAATTCTTCAACGAATTAGAAAGTGCAATCTGCAAATTTATCTGGAATAACAAAAAACCTAGGATAGCAAAAACTCTTCTCAAGGATAAAAGAACATCTGGTGGAATCACCATGCCGGACCTAAAGCTCTACTACAGAGCAATTGTGATAAAAACTGCATGGTACTGGTATAGTGACAGACAAATAGACCAATGGAATAGAATTGAAGACCCAGAAATGAACCCACACACCTATGGTCACTTGATCTTCGACAAGGGAGCTAAAAACATCCAGTGGAAGAAAGACAGCATTTTCAACAAATGGTGCTGGCACAACTGGTTGTTTACATGTAGAAGAATGTGAATCGATCCATTCCTATCTCCTTGTACTAAGGTCAAGTCTAAGTGGATCAAGGAACTTCACATAAAACCAGAGACACTGAAACTTATAGAGGAGAAAGTGGGGAAAAGCCTTGAAAATATGGGCACAGGGGAAAAATTCCTGAATAGAACAGTAATGGCTTGTGCTGTAAGATCGAGAATTGACAAGTGGGACCTCATGAAACTACAAAGCTTCTGCAAGGCTAAAGACACCATCAATAAGACAAAAAAACCACCAACAGATTGGGAAAGGATCTTCACCTATCCTAAATCAGATAAGGGACTAATATCCAATATATATAAAGAACTCAAGAAGGTGGACTCCAGAAAGTCAAATAACCCCATTAAAAAATGGGGCTCAGAACTGAACAAAGAATTCTCACCTGAGGAATACCGAATGGCAGAGAAACACCTGAAAAAATGTTCAACATCCTTAATCATCAGGGAAATGCAAATCAAAACAACCCTGAGATTCCACCTCACACCAGTCAGAATGGCTAAGATCAAGAATTCAGGTGACAGCAGATGCTGGCAAGGATGTGGAGAAAGAGGAACACTCCTCCATTGTTGGTGGGATTGCAAGCTTGTACAACCAGTCTGGAAATCAGTCTGGCGGATCCTCAGAAAATTGGACATAGTACTACCGGAGGATCCAGGAATACCTCTCCTGGGCATATATCCAGAAGATGTCCCAACCGGTAAAAAGGACACATGCTCCACTATGTTCATAGCAGCCCTATTTATAATAGCCAGAAGCTGGAAAGAACCCAGATGTCCCTCAACAGAGGAATGGATGCAGAAATTATGGTACATTTACACAATGGAGTACTACTCAGCTATTAAAAAGAATGAATTTATGAAATTCCTAGCCAAATGGACGGACCTGGAGGGCATCATCTTGAGTGAAGTAACACAATCACAAAAGAACTCACACAATATGTATTCATTGATAAGTGGATATTAGCCCAAAACTTAGGATACCCAAGATATAAGATACAATTTGCTAAACGCATGAAACTCAAGAAGAATGAAGACCAAAGTGTGGACACTGTGCCCCTTCTTAGAATTGGGAACAAAACACCCAGGGAAGGAGTTACAGAGACAAAGTTCGTAGCTGTGATGAAAGGATGGACCATTTAGAGACTGCCGTATCCAGGGATCCGTCCCATAATCAGCTTCTAAACACTGACACCATTGCATACACTAGCAAGATTTTGCTGAAAGGACCCAAATATAGCTGTCTCTTGTGAGACGATGCCGGGGCCTAGCAAACACAGGAGTGGATGTTCACAGTCAGCTATTGGATGTATCACAGGGCTCCCAATGGAGAAGCTAGAGAAAGTACCCAAGGAGCTAAAGGGATCTGCAACCCTATTGTTGGAACAACATGATGTACTAACCAGAACCCCGGAGCTCTTGTCTCTAGCTGCATATGTATGGAAAGATGGCCTAGTCGGCCATCAATGGAAAGAGAGGCCCATTGGACTTGCAAACTTTATATGCACCAATATAGGGGAATGCCAGGGCCAAAAGAATGGGAATGGGTGGGTAGGGAAGTGGGGGGTGCTATGGGGGACTTTCGGGATAGCATTGGAAATGTAATTGAGGAAAATATGTAATAAAAATATTAAAAATCAAAAAAAATAAATAAATGAAAATGAGTTTTAAATTCGTTCTAAATTGGTTATCACACGTGTCAGTTTGTACAGATTAGTGATAAACTCAGAGTGCCAAAAATGCATCAATGTTCCACCAAGAAAAGGAATTAAATCATTTTCCTTGAGCAATTTCATAAATATTAACCCCAGATATGATTTTCTACTTCTTTCATCCTGCGTCAATTTCTTCTCTATGCTATCTAATGAGTCTGTTTGTCTCTTGACTCTGACTGACACTGAGACTTTAAAAATCACATGTTTAAAAAGTTGGACTTTTTCTGCTTGTTTAATACTGTAAACATCCTTCTCACAAACATAGGTAGATTTTTAGTAAGAATATGGAATTTAAGCTTGGTGTATAGACTGCTTGTCCCATAAACAAAAGGCCTGGTTTACATGTCAGCACAAGAAAAACAAATAATAAGGGACGAATTAACTTACGACCTTTAATTAAATTCCTGTGTTGTCATCAACTGGGAATTATAGTAACTGGTGAATTATCTATTGTACAATATTACAAAGAAAACTTACTTTATAAAGCTGTAAGAATGGCTTCAGTGTCTGATCTCCAAAATATGTGGACAACCACAGTGAAGATTAATATGAGGAGAAGAATAGAAATATCTAATGCTGGGCCAAATTTCATGCAGTTTGAGAAGTTATAAAACCATTACAGAAAAAAAGATGAAAGAATGAAAAGACAAAAAGAAGAAAGTATCTCCTTTCCTGTTATTAAAGTAGTTAATAATATGTAAGTGGGACTCATAATAATTAAAAATTATTTCATCAAACACAAATTTTAAATATTATCATTAAAAATTAACTGGAGAATAAATGATATTAGGAAATAGAATTAACTATACAAAATTAAATATAGATAAAATGGACTTAATACTGCTGGATATAAAATTCTGAATTAAATCTGGATACATATAGAGTCTGAATAGTGCATTCACATTAAAAAGATAGAAATAAAGTTCAAATCTTTCCACAAAAAAAATGAAATTCCAAGGTACTCCTATAGGATTTTGACCAAACATAGGATGATATAATGTTAAATAAACTAATTAAAAATAGAATATATCAAATCCTACTTACTTCATGAAGAAAATAATACACAAAAATTTAAAATATATTTAAATAGATAAAAAGTGCACATATTTTAATATGAGAAGGAATATCAACTCATCAGTCAAATCTAAGATTCATCACATCATGCCATTCAAGGTGCATATAACACAAAATATATTAATACAGAAATATTGATTTCTAATGAATGGCACAAAATCATGATTATTGATATACAGAATATGTAAAAACTAATGTAGAAGTGTTAGGTTGTTTTCTCCACATTCTATTCTGTAAGTTGTTTTTTGGATGGAGAGTCTATGAAATACATTATTTAAAACTTGTGTCTCTGCTCCATCCCTCATGCCTGCATTTATTGTAGACAGTATAACTTTTAAGTTGAAAGTATTATTGGTGGGTTGATGTTTCTATTGCTCCACTGGTATTCCTAGTATTCCTACCTGGCTACAGGAGGTGACCTATTCTGGTTCCATAACCTCAGTGTTGTGAGTCACAGCTAAGGTCTCCCCACTGATTCTTGGGTGCCTCCCATATCCCAGGATTCTGTCTAGTCCTTGAGATGTCTCATCCCCCACTTTTTCATCTCTGTCAGTCACACATTTCCATTTATTTTTATGTCCATATATCCATCTCTCCCTACATCTGATCCTGAATCCCTCATTCTCCTACCTATCATCCTTCTCTCCCAGTTCCCAGAAACTGAGGCAATTGCCACCAATAACCATTCCAACTTGAGGCACATCCCATGGGCAAGCACAAATCCCTGACACCATTAATGATAGTATGGTATGCTTGAAGACAGGAGTATGCTGTCCTCTGAGAGGCTCCAGCTAGCAGCTGATTCAGACAGATACAGACACCCACAGCCAAGCAATGAATGGAGATTGGAGTCGTTTATGGAAGAGTAAGCAGAAAGAATGAGTGCCCTGAATAGGATAGGAACTCTATAGGAAGACCAACAGTATCAACAAACCTAGATCCTTGGGGCTCTCAGAGTCTGAACCACCAATCAAAAACATATATTGGCTTAATCTAGGTGTCCCCACACATATGTAGCAGATGTGCAGCTTGGTCTTCATGTAGGTTCTGAGCAACTGGAGTGGGGGCTGTCCCAAAAGTTGTAGCCTGTCTGTGGGATATGTTCTTCCAACTGGGCTACCATGTCTGGCCTCAATGAAAGAGGAAGAGCTTTGCCTCACAGAGACTTAAAGTGCCAGGTTGGGGAGGTTCTCCAGGGTGAGCCACAGCCAGTCACAGCAGAAGGAGATGGGGGGTGGGGATGACCAGGAGGAGGTCAATGAACGGGATGTAAAGTGAATATGTCAAAAGTCTTGGGAAGACTTGGCGAAGAAGTTGTTGAATGATCGAATACATAGCATGACATTCTCAAAAGAATATATTTTTTAAGGAGGCTGTACACTTCACCTACTTTTATGAAACAATAAACAAACAATTCTATCTCCAGGTAGATAACTGGACCCCTAGTGGAATGGATGGGGCCACCCACCAATCTCCAAAAAAATATTTGACCCAGAATTGTTTCTGTCTAAAGGAAATGCAGTGACAAAAATAGAGAAGTGACTGAGGAAAGGCTCTCCGGAGACCTCTCCAACTTGGGATTCATCCCGTGCACAGGAACCAAACCCTGACACTATCACTGATGCCATGTTATACTTGCAATCAGGCGCCTAGCATGCATGGCCTCAGAGAGGCTCAACCAGCAGCTGATTGAGACAGATGCAGATATGTACAGCCAACCATTGGACTGAGGTCAGCGATCTTTATGGAAGAATTGGGGAAAAGACTGAAGAAACTGAAGGGGATGGCAAGCCCATAGGAAGACCAGCAGTGTCAATTAATCTGGACCCCTGGGAGCTCCCAGAGACTAAGCTTCCAACCAAAGAGCAGACATGGGCTTATCTACTGGCCCAGGCACATATGCAGCAGAGAATCACCTTGACAGAACTCCATGGGAGAGGATGTGCCTAATCCTGTAGAGACCTGATGCCCTAGGGAAAGGGGTTATTTGGGGGGAGGAGGATGGAGTGGGGGTGGGTGGGTGTGTGAAGAGGTTGATGTATGGGAGTTGGAAGTTGGGTTTTGAGGATGGAGGATGGAGGGCAGGGGGTGAGGTTGGGGGTGGTTGGGAGCACCTTCTCAACGGTAAAGGGGATCAGGAATGGGATGAAGAACTTTGGGAGGCGGGACCAGGAAAAGGTAATATTTGAAATTAAAATAAATACAATAATTTAATAAAAGAAAGGGTGATCAAAAAACTTTCTGCCATGAAAATCTGATAAAACACTTGAAATTTTAAATATATATTGAAAAAGAAGCAAGTCTTCTTCTTGAAACCCTAGGTCATACTAAATGATGATACATTAACTGCACTCAGAATGTGTTTTTGGTAGAATGTGTGTTCAAACTAATGAGTAGAGATAACGTCATAGTGTCAGTTTTCAGTTTGAAACACCTGAGAAAAGGAGACAGAGGTATTGCATCCATCTGATTGGCCTGAAGGTTTGTCTAATTTAGGTTTTCATAGCCCAGTGTGGGTAATGCTTTCTTTGAGCCAGTGGCTCTTCCCCACACAACAGTTCCTTATGCTATAAGGAACAAGACTGTATGCAGTGTTTGAAATGCCATAACTCCTGCTTCAATTCCTGCCACAAAGTTCCTTCCTTGAGTTCCTGCCATGGATGCTGTCAGAATTGGCTTGTTACCTTGAACTGTTCATTTGTGTGTTTCCTCTGGTCAGCATATTTTATCAGAGCATCAGAAACCAAACTAAAACAGCAAATCCAAGTAAAGTTATATGTTGAAAGAAAACAGATCAAAATTTAAAGTGTAGTTATTTACTTTTATAGTAGCAGTGCAAATCAATTGGAAATTTGAAATAATTGAACTTAGTAAAAAGAGAGACATTCATTTAAAGAAAATGAATACCTTATGCAGAAAAATTATGTAATATGTTTGGGAATTAATTTATATAGATAATAATTGTTGCATTTTAATGCTAAAAATTACAAATGATAGAAGAAAACAAAGTATAAGAAGGGAATGTAGGGAAACATTATTTACATTGATTTTAAAGCTTTTGGGTGCAAATATTTTCATGGTTTCTAGGGGGATTTACAAAATACAGGAGACACCTTATGATCCAAACCCAGCTAACACAAGTCTTTATTTTTTAAAAAATCAAGAAAACCAGACTGGGAAAAGACACTTAGAAAAGGAATTAAAAACTGGATAGTTCATAATTTCTAATTCAAACTTTAACAGAAAGGCTTAGTAGCACACTAGTGTTCACCAGTGGATGAATAAATATAATGTCTTTTTTTTTTCAGGAACTGATTAAACATTGCTAACTGCTATAAAATGGTGAATTGTTAGTCTTCTATTTCTGTAATAAAACACCACAATCAAAATCAAATTTAAAGGGAAGGGGTTTGTTGCCCTAAAACTTCATTTCCACTTCATAGTTCCCCATTGAAAGAAGTCAGGGCAAGAATTCAGACATAGCAGGTACATGGAGGCAGAAATGAGTGCAGAGACTATGGAAGAACACTGCTTTCTGTCTCCTTCCTCACAACTTACTCATCCTGCATTCTTTATAGGACTCAAGATGACCAGCTCTGGAATGGCATTACTCACAGTGGGCTGGACCCTTTCACAACAATCAGTAATCAAGAAAATGCAGGACAGAGTAGCTATAGGCTAATCTTCTACAGGAATTTTCTTGAGAGACCTTCTTCCCAAATGACTCCAAATGGAGGGACCTAAAAGTGTTACATATTCTGTAATTTCATTTAGGGAAATAAGGTGTTAGTATTATATGCAGGGTTAGAGGAGTGCTGGTCTCACAATGCCTGCTGGGAGATGTAGGATTTTCTTTTTAATGACAAAAATAGCTAAAATTAATACAGCAAAAAAAAAAAAATATGTAGCTGTGGGAGCATACAAAACATGATTGTATCATATATTTTAAACTTGGGATTTTGACCATATTGATTTTGAATCAGCAAAAGCATTATTGCTTATATGTCTACTAATAAGCTTAAGAAATTCTCATTTTATTGAAACTAATGCTCTGAGAATCCATTTTTCTAAAACTGACATTTTAGCTAAGTCTTGCTACTGAAAACTTACTTTCAAAACTTCATATTAAAACAGGAAAAGAAGAATGAATGGAGGGAAATAAGTATAAATGTAAATTTACCTTTAAAATTTGAAATTAAATTTTGCTGATTTAGTGATACAAAATTTTACTAATTTATTACTAATTCAAATTGAGAATCCATTTATCTGATAAAATTTATTATAGTGATATCTCTATTGTACAGCAGTGTTATTGGAGCTTCAGAGTTTGAAATAAATTTCCGTAAACACAGTACTATTATGGTACAGCTTCAAGATTAACCCAAGATATTTGTTTCCACTGTCATATAGCTAATGGGATAAAGAGCTAACCAGGACATATATATCTCTAACATTCAAGACAGTGCACTTCCGGATGAACAAAGTAAAACCTATACAGTACAATGTTATTACTTCAGGATTTAAATCAACCACATCTCTTTTAAATCAAGCCATAAATGGCTTAGGAGGGTTTGTTTTGTTTTGTTTTGTTTTGTTTGTTTTCTTTTTAAATGATAATATATTTTAATTATAATGTAGGAATTCAGGAAGATGAAATAGGAAATAGAATAACTAAATGTAGTTTCTTGTTTCTCAAATCAACAACAGATATGGGAAGCACCTAGAATGATAGGAAAATTAAACGAAAAACAAAGAATAATGAGACCTAGGGTATGTTACAGTAGCTTCAATTTGATTTAGATTAAGTATGATCTCAATATTATTGGAAGTATAAATTTGGGTGACATTGTATTTCAGAATAGCTTCATTAAAATAAATTTGGATTCATCCATTGAATAAAAGTATATATAGTTTGACAACAGAGGCATCTTTATTCTGATTTTACTAATAGATTGGTTATAGAAACTGAAAGTAGGAACCCATTTGAAAAAAATAATACTTTGGAAGTTTTTTTCATATATTAGATATGGCTGACCAAAAAGAAATCAAAGATAACTATATATATTTACCCTGCTGAGCTGTCAGAATAATAATATTGACCGTGATGGCTTAAAGCTATCCTAGAGAAAATAATGAGCAGGGTTATAGACATGTTAGGTTGAAATGTCAGATGTATATTCAGGTCGAGGTATGCAGACAGCCAATCATGGAAGTGAAAGAAATGAAAGTGGACAGGAATTAACTTCCTGCTTTCAGATTTCTGCCTAGACTTTATCTAGGTTTCTCTCTGTCTCAGTAGCTTGACAATAGAATCTAACTCATAATGTTCCTTCAGACCTTCGTTATTTGTCATTGGGAAGATCAGAGTGTTTGACTTTTAATGCTTGCCTATATCATTTGGATGGTATAACTGATTTGTATATTTAACAAAAAGAAATTATTTTATTCAGTTGATCATAAATAAGACAACTAAAAAATATAAATACAAAAAATTCTATGGCCATAAAAAAATTCTGGACTTTACACATGCTGTGACTTACACATATGTGCACATACATACATGCACACAAAATAAATAATGTAAAAAAATTGTTCAGATATGATTAGCATAATAATACCATTTTGTTAAGTTTTCCCATTTTGGTTAACCAGTGACAAGTCCCCCAAAGTAAAAGCACATTGATTCCCAGAAATGAAATAACTGTTTATTCCAGAATCTTGCCTTCCACACACACTGATCATCAGCAAGGGCTGATCACATGGGGTTGATTATTATCACGTGACATTTTTCAGCTCACCTCTCGTCTTGATTCCAAAGCTACGCCTAGAAATAGCCAGCAACAGATCCAAACAGAAAATCTTTTAGTTCTCTTCCTTCTTCCTCTATTCTGTCCTATAACTTCCCACCTGTAAGCAGACAATTGGCTACAGGCCCCTTTCCAGTCATACTTGGTAGGGCTTGTGGTGTCCAGCATCTGCTCTGCCACTGCCACTGGGCTTGGGCCACTCCAGGAGGTAGACGTGGGAGTTGGACTGTAATTACCCCACTGCAGCACCGGGCAAGCTATGGGAAGCTGCGGGGACACAGCTTTGGGGGTGAAGGAGTGCAGTCTGAGGTTCCAGGGACAGCAGGAACTGGCTGAAGGTCCCCAACCTGCACAGAGGCCAGGGCCATCTGGTTCTCAGGATCTTGGTTACCCAGGCACCACTGGATGCTGCACAAGGGCTGAGAATGGAGTGGGGACCTGCAGACAGGATCTAGCTCTGGGGCAAAGGGGAAAAGAAAGGAGAGCTTGTGTTGGGTCCAGCAGTGAGGAGAGAGTTCTTGGCTTGTTTGAAGAGTGGTTTGGCTTGATACAGGCCTTGTGAAAGCAGATTAGGTATCCAGCTCTTTTGGTGAAGACCTCTTCCATTGCTGCCCATGGTGGATCCTGATGAAAAGAGGCAGTCCATGGTTTTAAGACATTTATTGTCATGGTGGAAGGTATATTAATAAAACAATACCCAGTTTCACAGGGTGGGCTTAAAGTTAAATACCTTTTGCAGGGAGGAGTGTCTGGGAAGGGGAGTTTACTGGCTAATCCTCCAGGTCTTTAGATATAATCATCAGAATGGAGATCTGCCTTGAGGCTACATGACCTGTGGTCACATCCTTTACTTGTGCAGGGGCTTAGGGCATTGACCTTACGTGACTGATGGCCACAGATCTATGGAGGGTTGCGACCCTGTGTCGGGATCTTGGCAAACTGCCATCTGTTCCTTAGGGTCATCAGGGTTTCCAGCCTGTGCTCCACCAGAACCAGGCTGCCTTTCACTGTCCTACAATATCTTTCTTGAATAAAGCCTGGGCTGTCCTTCTCATTAATAACCTTTAAACTGTTTCCCCTAGCATTACTTGTCCTAATGGTTTATAATATGCTGTTTTCAAAAGTGCTATTAAGGCTCTGAGAAGTTCAAGTTTATCTACCAAGTAGATGAGTTTCCTCTATTCACCTGCTATCACTTAGTTAGGGAATTGACATTGGAGAATATCATATTAGAAATATGCTTCTGGGTTTGGCAAATGGAATCTAACTTAGGTTGTTATCTTTGAGAAACATGTTCTTTTACCCAAAGCATCATGTCCCTAGACACAGTCCAGTAATTTTCAAAAAATCAATAAAATACAACTGTACTGGTATATACAGTAGAGCTTTTATTTAGGGCTTTAAGTGAATGTATAGCAAAGCCATTATTCCTGGCTTTAAAAGATATGTATAGCGAAGCTTTTGTGTCTGGGTTTCAGTTAAATATTTCAGCAGAAGCTTTGCTATGTTTGGGTCAATCTATAGAGGCTGAAAAAATTGTTATACGACTTTCTGAATCTTTAGGAAATGTCGTTTCTCTAGAAAATCTGCACTTGTTGCTATGTGGGAATCTGTAGCTGTCCCAAGGTACTCCTTGCAATTTTGGTTATGGTTATTCACAGTCAAAAGGGACTGAGATTTGTGTGGGTTATCTGCTCTCATGGGCAGCAAGGGTAAGATTTTTTAGATAACTAGAACCTTTTCCAGCCCTGATTAGACTTGTATGATGTGTGAATGAAGTAATTGTAGTGAGCTAGCTAGGTACCAGTCATTTCCAAGAAGCCTGAATCCCTCTGTTCCTTCAAAAAATAAATACTTTGCATTGTGGTGAGCTTTTCTCTATATTGCAGTATCTACTACCAACATAAATCAATATATGACATCAGCAAAGCTCCAGTTTTTCAGTAAAATACATCATTCAAACTTTGAACCAGAGCTAATTTTTAAGGTCCACAATTACTGTTATAGAGCTCATGCCAAGAACCTACAGTAAGCTGACAGGAATCAATAGCTTATACATTTTACTGAGAATTTCTCTTTCTCTATGACATATGTATGATAAATGTGAAAAATATCATCAATCACCTATATTTAATTATATGTTGATACACATTCACATTCACTCACCAAAACAAAATAAAGTGCACAGCCAAATTCCATGAATCTTATACTAAACTTTACTTCATTAAAAATTGAATCAAAATATCTATATTTCTTAATTATTTATCAGACTCATTGAATTTTTATAAAATATATCATTGTTAAGTACCATCAACTGGTTGATTTTAAAGGAAGCTATGTACATATTGACAGTAAATTGTTGACATACAGTTCAATGGCTGAAATTATTACTCAGTTATTCTATAACTGAAAAAGTAATTTATGACAATGAATTAAGAAATTCTATAATCAAGATGTTTAGCTGTCACTCTTTATTTCAGTTATGTTGTTAGTTGATTGTAATATGGTTCTATTTGAGTAGAGTTAGATATTCATAAGTTGATTTTAAAATGTTCAAAATGTATGGATTTGGCAGTTTAGTATATTCAATGATTTATTTATGCCACATTAGTATTTAACAATGATATACATGTATATAATATATATTTTACAATACATATGTATTACATACATATAAGTATACTAAAGATCTGCAAAGAGATGCAAAGTGTTTCAAAATTCATCAGCTAAATAGGGTTCCTGCCTTGAATATATAAAGTCCTGTTTTCAGTCTATATAACAAATTAATGACTCCCCCAAAAGAACATATATTAGAATGCCATAAAATTATTTAGTATCAAAATTAGAACTATATTTTAACATCATTTTAAGAATTTAGTGTATGATACTTGATTCCTTAAAATACAAGATGTGATAACTAAAAAACAAAAGAAAATCTTGTAATAAACATCAAATTCAATAAATGAAAAATCAAAACGAATATAAATACACGATTTTTAAGAGTGCTTGCTTTGCAAGACTAAGGAGCAGTTTTCAAATCCTAGAAAAGATGCAAAGCTCTGAGTGGTGTTGGTATTCTGAGAATTCAGAACTAAATGTTGAGGTAAAGACATGAGGCTTGTTGACCTACTGGTCACATCTTTAGAATACAACTTTAAACTAATCAATATAGGTAAAGTTGACTTGTAGAAGGAAGCAGCCATGTTTGAAAGTGCTGTCTAATTGAGGGGCAGACAAAGTGATGAATCAGAGAAAGATTTGACAGGAGTCAAAGATAGGTTACACCCAACACTCAAGAGAATAGGACAGGAAAGAGAAGCTACTCAAGATACTTAAGAGAACAGCACAAGCACAAGATGACTTAAGAAAGCAGAACAGAAGGAGAGAGGGAGAGAAGGAGAGAGGGAGATGGGGAGACAAGGGGAGAGAGAGATAGAGAGAGAGAGAGAGAGAGAGAGAGAGAGAGAGAGAGAGAGAGAGAGAGAGAGAGAGAGAGAGAGATTTTAACCAGGACCGTTTTACAGAGACAAGTTGCAAATTCAGACAGAATAGGCAATAGAATGAGAAGCCAGAAGATTAGAACTGAGGGCCAGAATTAATTTGAGGCCATGTAGAGCAATTTAGCCAAAACTCAGGAGGAGCCGGTTTGAATCAGTCAGCTTAGAGAGGAGGTTTTGAGCAAGAGCTGTTGAGTTTAACCAGCCAGCCAGAATATAGAAAGAAAAAGAAAGGGTGAGCTTGTTCAGCCTTCCAGTCAACAATAACATCTGGCAAATAAAAGCTACATTTACAGATAAGCTAGAGAATGGTAAAATAGACTTCACAAGTTCAGCATCAGCTCTTTTTGTATCTATGCAAAGGAGAACAAGATAGCACACACGTGTACACACACATACACACAATGGAATATCACATACACTCTAAGAGAATGAAAGCAGGTGTAATTATGATTTCAGGAAATTCAACAGTAATGCAAGTAATGAAGAGACCAAATTAAAGTGAAGAAAAATAAAATAGTAGTGAAAAATACTGTCCTAAGATTGTGGTGGAGAAATCTAAGTGACTCATTTACGTGTTAGTATATTGATGGTTATCAGAAAAGATGTTGAATATTGGAAGAAGTTCCTTTCATTGCCAAGAAACATCCGTAAATGTAAGGCAAACACATTTTGGAATAACAAATTTCAAACAGAAAAACATAGCAAACAGTAAAATCTTAAATGGAAAAGATGCTTACTAACAATCAATTCTCATATGTTACTTTAAAATGGACAAAATATGTCTTTATGGAATTTTTATTTTGATATTTTGATCTAATTTTACATATTTAAGTGTATTTATTTTATTTTATTTTATTTTTGAAGAGAGATAAATAGAGAAATATAAAAACATGAAAGTTAATTATTAGGCCTATGGGAAGGCTCTATGTGGAGGTAGGGGAAAGAAATATGATCAAATATATATTACTATTGTATGTGAATGCACATGTGTGTTAGCCTGTTCTCCTTTGAATGTACAAAAAAAGAGCAGGGGTTGAAATTGTGATGTTTATTTTACCATTATCTAGCTTATTATCTGTAAAAGTAACTTTTATTTGCCAGACTAAATTGTTGCCTGGGAAGCTGAAAAATATATTCATTAATTAACAAATAAATTAATAAATAACATACTAATTTTAAAATTAAGATATGTTGTTAGTGAGTTGTTTGTATATATGTTTATGTTTCTTTGTATGCATAGAGATGAACAAATAAATACATATATTTAGACAGGAAAAGAGAATCAAAACTTTCTTCTAGTTGTGAAATTTTGTCACTATTGAAGGCAACACTAATTAATAGCCATATTCATACAGTAGTCAATTGACAGCTATTTGGTATCCCTTGTTTTCAACATAGGGACCAGAATATTCTTTTAGCTAAAAAATTCAATGATTAGATTCATATGTAGAAACCCAGCCAATTTTTTTTCTGTTACTTATATTTAAGAGAAAACATGGACAAATATTTTGAATATTCACATGATTAACCCTACTCTCCTACTAATATTAAAAATGTCCTTACTCTTCCATGCAAATATCTGTCTTGATATTTCAGTTTCATTGTTCTGAAATATATATATATATATATATATATATATATATATACATATATATACTATTTGACACATTTAGCTCCATATATGTCCCTACTCTTTTGTTTATCTCATTCAGTAATGCATAAAAAAATCCCATCTTTCTTACTCTGTTTTATCACAAAATATTTCTCATTATTGATGCTATTCATGTATTTTATATTTTTATATTTTACTGCTTAAATTTTGTGTATGAATTTGTATTTTACTTAATACAATTTTCTTTCAAAATGAACAGCACACATTAGTTCCTAAATATACAAATTTGTATTGTCTAAAATGACAGAATAATTCAGACAGAATAATTCAAGTAAATCATCCTGTAACTCATAAAAATATGTTTTGGTTATTCTAGTGTGGTATGTGATATACAGTTTTTGGGTTGTTTCAATAGAATGGTTTATTTTTTTTTCTTAGAATCTTTTTTTAGACAAATGAAGATGGTTAAATTTTAATCAGTGAAACTTGAGAATGGCAGTGAATGTGTTACTACACTTCCTTCAGTCCTTGACATAGAAATTAGCTACTGAGCAAAGTAAAAAAAAATTGTCTATATTTCATAAATATCTTTCAAAGCAGAAGAAACTATAGGCTTTATAAAAACCATTGTTTTGGGTTATTATGGATGTTATTATATCATTTGTGGTAGTATTTCTTAACACTGAGTACTTTGTGTTATGTCTCAGAGAAAGGCATCTATAATCCACAAAAATACTTTAATGTATACCCCATACAAACATGAACACCTATCACTCACAGAGGAAATCTTCAAGTATGATGAAAAGTTTGGGTACACCTGAAGCAAATAATGTCACTAATACATATGAGAAAAATAAGCAAAGATGCCCTGAGAAATGTTAACATTAGATACCACAGAAACATGGTATGGTCAAAAAGATAACTTCGTTGCATTTCAGCATCCTAACTACTGAACACCAGTAGTAACTCCAAGCAAAGACTGCATCTTCACTAATAGGTCCCTCTGTGACTATACAGGCCAAGCATACTGGGCAGTGAGAAATTCTAAAGAGTCATTTTGCTCCCCTGTTCACATACCCTGAATTTCTTAGTTTAGAAAATATCATAACACACAGAAAAGTTGCAGTTGAGGGTAATGACTGATTTCAGGAAGTAGTCAAATTTTAACAATTCTAAATCATATAACTTGAGGAAAAATATATCTGTTCTAATATCTAGAATGTTATATAAAATATTTTTAAAATCATGATATTCTTTGGAATAAAAACAAATAAAAACTCAAATATTGGATATAATTCATGGACACAATTGTCAAGAATTGTTTAATCATTACTTGGACATAAGATTCATAGGTCTATTTAGAGGGCAGTCATCCTCTATAAAATGATATATTTTTATATATTTGATATAAATATATTATATAAAATATATAATAATATAGTTATATAATATATAATAATTTATATAATTATGTATAAAAATATAATAATATAGTTTAGAATCACTTCCATCATATGCCATTTAAACATCCTGTAGTCTTCATGTTGTATAATATTTGATGCTTTTTGAAATTGAATGTCACCATCTATACATGAGAGATATATAATGGAGATCTATAAAAACTCATTTGATTTTTTCTTTTATTTTTCTGTTTTTAAATTCTTTTATATTTTTTTTACAGTCCAGACTTTTTCCCCCTTCTGGTCCATCCTTCAACTGTTTCACATCCCACACCTCTCCCACCCCTGTGTTCAAGAGGATGTCTCCATGTCACCCCAACAGGACCAGACATCCCAACTCCCTGGGGGCCCAAAGTCTCTGAAGGGTTAGGTGCAACTTTTCTGACTGAGTCCAGGACCTGACATTCCTCTGTTGTATATGTGTTGGAGGCCTCTATCACCTGTGGTATGTGCCTAGTTGGTGTATCTGAGAGATCCTAGGGCGTTAGGTGAGTTGAGACTGCTGGTCTTCCTATAGGGTCACCCTCCTCCTGAAGAAACTCATATGATTTTACTTGAAAAGTCAAAGAAGAGATGATGACAATCCCCTCCCCCTGAAAATCCCCCACTAATTTGAAGATATAAGAAGCACATTGTTTTGTGATTATGCACTCTTATAAGTGACTCAGGATTTTACTATGTATTAAGAAGAGGGAAACATGTTTTTCATTCTTGAATTAAAGCCAAGAGTTGTCAATAAAATACCTCTACCTTTTTTCTTATGTAGAACAAAGTTACTTTTGTTTATCACTTTCTAGCAAAGATGAAATGCATGTTTTAATGTCTGAAAAATAATATTCATCATGAAAAGATTAAAGAAAAATAAATAGTTTGCATCACTTGCTAGGAAAAATATTTTGCTTAAAATTATTTACCAATTTCCTGTATTGTAAACTATTCCAGGATTAATTTATTCTCTGGATCTTAAAAATAGAATGTTGAGAAGATAGTATGTATCTATCCCAACAATAGTACATGTTTCTCATATTTCACAATTATCTTTCTTAGTTTATAAGAGCTAGAGAACTGATGTTATTTATATTATCTCCCACTTTATAAGTGTATGTGATATTTGCAAAATAAACTTGAAGTATGCAAATCAGATATGTTATCTATGATAAATTAACATATCAAATGGATTTGTTGTTGAACTTATTTTATTAAAATAATTTACCAAAATGCTATTAGTTAATACATGGTAATAAGAAGCCAGCTTTATATAAAATGTGATAGTATCTTCAAATTTTCCTATATAATTTCTCGAAGTAAAAGAGAGCTAATAAATGATAAAATTGTGGTGCAAGAAAATCCCAGTTTTAGTGTTTACCTAGCATCCATGAGGAAGAATATATAAGTATTTGTGGATGAATAGAGAACAGAATATTTGTGGGCAACTGATACATTAGTATAATCTTTTATAATGTATTTTAATAAACAGGTATAACTTGTATAATGGTTTTCAAAAAGATCATAGAAATATATGTGCTTACAAATTTAAGTTGTGAACTGAAAAACTTGTATTTTCTTTCTCAAGTAATTTTAGATATTAATAAATCATTGTACCAAATTTCAAAGGAAAATGTCCTAGACACCCAAAAAATGTAAATGTGTGCATATAGATTTCTTCCCCTTAATGAAATATGGTTGCATGAAAATATGAAAAGCAATTATTTACCTGATGCCCATGGATTCAAGAACTGGAGTAGCAGACAGACATGAGCAGTCAATCATTCAGGTGCTGGAGATTGAACACAACTCCTCTAGACGAAAATTCAATCCTCTTGTCCCTGATCCATATCTTTAGGACCCAACCACTCAGAACTACAGCATCAGTTTTGCTTAAAATGTCACTTTTATTACTCTTTTTTTCTTTGTAATACCTATCACCACTGGAAACATTTTCTGTTTGTTTATTTTTCTATTACCAGCAATTTATTTGCTGATAAAGCTCTTTGTGAATAGATGTAATATACATTTCCCAGTCCTTTCTTTGTTGTATCTATTTTGTTTGCAATAGCCCTTTGGTTCATATATTGTTATAGTCTAGCATTTCTTTAATATCTTCAGATATTTATATAAATATCCCTAGCAATTTCCTTTTTGAGAATAAAAACGTAAATCACATTCTTAAAGTAAAGTTTGTCATAATTTTAGTCTGCATGGTTTTAAGAAATATTCTTGTTGTTAAATTAAAAGCTATCATTAGTCACCTTATAGAATGCTAAAATACCTTATGGAAGATATGTCTTAAATGTGTTTTAATGGCTCTCCTCAAAATCCATGAACATTAAAATTATATTTTGAACTTAACATTTACATTTACATTTGACTATTTAGTATTATATATATATTTACATATATATATATATATATATATATATATATATATATATATATATATATATCAGAGGGTAACATAGTTAGTATATACTACATCTTTCTATGCCATAATTAAAATTATTCTCAGTGTATACTATTGATCTCTAAAAACTTAGACACTCCATATTATTATTATTATTATTATTATTATTATTATTATTATAACGTTTCTACCTGTATATTGTATTTTAAAAAATCATTCCCATAGATTTTTGAAGACAGTTTAGTGACACTTTTTGTTTCATACTGTGAAACTAGGTACATGGCCTTAGGCCACCTTTTAATGATTTCAGATTTAAAATGAAGTTTCCACTTCACAACATTCAGTATGACTTAAAACTCCCCTACATTTTCTTCAGTGTCATGACTGAATAACCTCCTTCATCCAATTGTGCTTACCTTTAATTACTTCAAAGCCTGACTGAAATCAATGTCTTTATTTTAATATAATGCCTGTTGAATCAATAAAAAGATTTGGAATGGTATTTACTCTGAGTAAAAACACTACTAAGGAAAGAAAAGGAAAGTCTGGGTAAGAAATGCCTTCCATATTTCTTCTGCCTCACTTCCGTGATAGAGGAGTCGCTAGAGTCTGGTATCCCCTGGCAAACTGCCCCCTCATTGCTGTATCAACAAACAACCTCAGGCTTTTTAGAAAATTAGGTTTGTCAACCGTTATTGAGTTGTGTGGCTGAGCACACAATAGATGAGAATGAAAGATTATAACTTAAGCCTTTAAAGTCCTTTTGAGGAATTTATTATATAGGTCTGGGAGGCCTTCACCTTTCCCAAGTGTGAACTAGAAATGATATTGCTGCATTATTTATAAATGACTCATGAGATATCACATACACTATTTTGCCCTTTTCTTATTGGCAAGAGGAAAATATATTTATGATTTGGCAAGCATTGTTATTACACGTAGGAATTTGAGAATTCATATATCAAAATAAAATCAATTAAGTTTAAAATAGCTAACATTGCACATGGTGCATAACTTGTGATTCTTTATATTACACTGACAAGCATAAAAGAGGCCTGGTATTGTCTTCCATACAACCTAGAAATAAACAGTTTTAAAGATAGAAATTGCATTCAGCATCACACCATTTTACTTATGGAGGTAATCAGTGACATGTCTGTTTAATGACTTCATCCAGATGTGTGTTAATTGAGGCAATATCTAATATTATGACAAACATGTGAATCCCAGCTCTTAGAACTTCTAAAAATCTGATAATTTCTGTTTGTTCAGAAGGAAAAAAAAAAAGAAAAAAGTAAAAAGAAAAAAAAGAATGAAAGAAAAAAAAACCAAAAGATTGTTGTACTGTTACATACTATTTGTAAATCAATATGCAAAATGTACTATATTACAAGTTTATGCATGAACACAAACTGGTATATGTAGATATATTGTTATATATGTGTATATGTGCATGTGGTTATATGTATATATACTACCTGTGAACATGTATGTGTTTGTGAATTTACACATCATGCAATATTTTGAAAGCTGATGAAATAAAATATGCTAGCTCATTTCGTGGACACTGTGGATATGAAAGCATCAGTGGGAGCAGAGCCAGAGGAGAACAGATGGGACTGTCAGAACTTTAAGATTTGAGTTTGGACCTTTTGAGCCCAGGATCTCGAAGTCCACTGTTATTTCTGTCCTTTGGACTATAAGGTTTATGTAGGTAGTCTTGGAAACAATGGGAACAGGACTGAATTAGAGTGGGCCTTTGGCTATTATGGACCACTCTGAAGTCTGTGGGTTGCTCAAAACCCAACTTAAATGTAAGGATACTTGAGCTGTTGCTACTGCTGTCCACAAGCAAGATGGAAGAACACTATGTAGCTGCCATGAAAGAGTGGAACTGTCAAATGGAGAAAGGAAACGTCGGAATTGTGGCCACCTCCCTTTTGCGGTTATCTTTCTTAAGATGATTACTGCAGGAGGAGTCCTCCACCTCGGTGCAGATCACCAAGAAGGGGAAACTTTTCCAGAAGCCAGAGCAGGTCACTTTCTGGGAGAAGAAAAATGTTTCTAAATCACAAGCCATCCCAATTCTTCTCTAGGCATCCAGAGCTGATCTAGGTCAAATGAAAGAAAACAGAAGACCAGTTTGCAAAAGTGGTGTTCAGGAAATAACTTCATTTGATATCATTATGTACCAGAAATTAAAGTTTTGTTTGAGACTTCATAAGCTTGGTTCATTTTTAAGATGATTTAGCTGTTCAAATTTGTTTTGTCTCTTGGAATAGTAAGATGATTTAGCTGTTCAAATTTGTTTTGTCTCTTGGAATAGTGTCACACAAAACAATGTAATTCTCTCTTGTTTCAAATGGATCATATGAGGCATGTGATATCAAGAATTGTTAATTTACAATGTTCCCTTAAGCAAGATTGAGACTCAGGAGCACACAGGATACACAAGTGGCAGAGCAGCTGGGAGAGGGTCCTACAGGCCTATATCTGCATCTAGGAGATGGAGCTGTTCCTCAGCCTTCTGTGCACCTTCCCTGCCAGAGGAGAGCTTGCCTCGAGGGAGTGGAGTCACTCCAGGACTCAGGTGAGATCTCCATTTTTTCTACAGTGACTTTCTAAGGCAGGTCCACTCAGGAGAGCACCAGCCACATAAGCAGCAGAGCAGTGTGGACAGGGTCCTACAGGCCTACATATACACCCAGAAGGTGGGCTGATCTGCTGCCCTCTGTGTACTGTGGACTTGCCAGAAGAGAGCTGCTCTCCCAGGAGTGCTGACACAGCTTACAACTCATAGAAGGAACAAGCTCAAGCCAGAGACAGCAAGAACACCTAGTATCAGAGATTACCAGATGATGAAAGGCAAACACAAAAATCTTACCATCCGAAAACAAGACTACTTGGCATCATCAGAACTCAGTACTCCCACCACAGCAAGTCCTGGATACCCCCAAAACAATGGAAAAGCCAGATTTGAATTTAAAATCATATCTCATTATGTGGGTAGAGGATATTAAGAAGGACATTAATAATTTCCTTAAAGAAATACAGGAGAACACAGCTAAACAGGTCGAAGCCCTGGAAACAAAAAGAACTGTACAAAGAATCAGCCAAATGAGAAGCTTGTTCTTTGAGAAAGCCAACAAAATAGAAAAACCCTTAGCTAGACAAACTAGAGGGCAGAGGGACAGTATCTTAATTAACAAAATCAGAAATGGAAAAGGAGATATAACAACAAAATCTGAGGAAATCCAAAGCATCATAAGATCCTACAACAAAAGCTTATACTCAATAAAACTGAAAAACCTGGATGAAATGGACAATTTTCTAGACAGATACCAGGTATCAAACAAATTGGAATGATATTACTGATCTAAATAGTCTCATATCCCCTTAAAAAATAGCAACAGTAATTAAAAGTTTTCCAACAACACCACCACCACCACCAAAAAAAAAAAAAAAAAAAAAAAAAAAAAAAAAAAGTCCAGGACTAGATAGGTGTAGTGCAGAATAATACCAGACCTTCAAAGAAGACCTAATACCAATACTCCTCAAAATATTCCACAAAATAAAAACAGAAGTTATAGTTCCAGTCAGTGCCAGTCCAGTGCCACCTTAGGCTTGAACTCAGCTGAGGTCCCAAAGTACCCAGAGGACTCTCCACACCATAGGAGCTCTATCACACACAGGATCTTAGTATCACTGAGGAGAGTTGGTCTCCATAGAGGGCTCAGACCCCAGGACTCAGGTGAGAGTACCATTTTGTCCACACAGGAGAGAGAAGGGGCTGCAGAAGCAACAGAACTTCTTGGACAGGGTCATTATGGGCCTTCATTTTAAGCCAGGATGTGGATCTGATATCCAGACCTTTGTGCAGCTTCCCTACAAGAGGAGAGCTTGTCTGCAGAGAGTGCTCTGACCACTGGGACTCAGGAGAGAGTTGGACTCCCAGAAGTACTTACATAAACTACCAGAATCACAGGAGGAACAAGCTCCAGCCAGAGACAGCTAGAACATCTAAAACCAGAGATTACCAGATGGCAAAAGGCAAACGGAAGAATCTTACTTACAGAAACCAAGACCACTCAGCATCATCAGAACCCAGTATGCATACCACATCGAGTCCTAGATACCTCAATACACCCTAAAAGAAAGATTTGGATTTAAAATCATATCTCATAATGCTGGTAGAGGATTTTAAGAAGGATATTAATAACTCACTTACAGAAATACAGGAGAACACTGCTATCACAGGTAGAAGTCCTGAAAGAGCAAGCACAAAAATCTCTCAAAGAATTACAGGAAAACACTGCTAAACAGGTAGAAGTCCTTAAAGAAGAAACACTAAAAAATCCTATAAAAAATTACAGGAAAACACAACTAAGCAGATGATAGAATTGAACAAAAACATCCAAGATCTAAAAATGGAAGTAGAAACAATAAAGAAAACGCAAAGGGAAACAAATCTTGAGATAGAAATCCTAGAAAAGAAATAAGGAACCATAAATGCAAGCATCAGCAACAGAATACAAGAATGGAAGAGAGGATATAAGGTGCAGAAGATTCCATAGAAAACATGGACACAGCAATCAAAGAAAATGCAAAATGAAAAAAGATCCTAACTCAAAACATACAGGAAATCCAGGACACAATGAGATGACCAAACCTAAGGATAAAAGGTATAGATGAGAATGAAGATTTTCAACTTAAAGGACCAGTAAATATCTTCAACAAAATTATAGAAGAAAACTTCCCTAACCTAAAGAAAGAGATGTCCATGAATATACAAGAAGAATACAGAACCCCAAGTAGACTGGACCAGAAAAGATATTCCTTCCAACACATAATAATCAGAACAACAAATGCACTAAATAAAGATAGAATATTAAAAGCAGTAAGGGGAAAAGGTCATGAAACATATAAAGGCAGACCTATAAGAATTATACAAGACTTCTCACCAGAGACTATGAAAGTCAGAAACTCCTGGACAGATGTCATACAGATTCTAAGAGAACACAAATGCCAGCCCAGGCTACTATACCCAGCAAAACTCTCAATTAACATAGATGGAGAAACCAAAGTATTCCATAACAAATCCAAATTCACACAATATATTTCCATGAATCCAGCCTTTCAAAGGATAATAAAGGGAAAACTCCAACACAAGGAGGGAAATGATACCATAGAAAAAGGAAGTAATCCTTCAACCAACCTAAAAGATAACCAAAAGAACAGAATCCTAACTCTAACAACAACAACAACAACAAAATAACAGGAAACAACAATTACTTTTCGTCAATATCTCTATCAATGAAATAAATTCCCCAGTAATAGACTAACAGACTGGCTACATAAACAGGACCCAATATTTTACTGCATACAGGAAACTCACCTCAGGGACAAAGACAGACACTACCTCAGAGTAAAAGGCTAGAAAACCATTTTCCAAGCAAACGGTTCAAAGGTAAAAGCAGGAGTAGCCATTCTATTATTGAATAAAATCTACTTGCAACCCAAACTTATCAAAAAAAAAAGAAAGAAAAGAAAGAAAGAAAAGGAGGGCACTTAATACTCATCAAAGGGAAAATCTTCCAAGATGAACTCTCAATTCTGAATATCTATGCTCAAAATGCAAAAGCATCACATTAATTGTGGAAACTTTAGTAAAGATCAAAGCACACATTGTACCTCACACAATAATAGTGGGAGACTTCAACACCCCACTGTCACCAATGGACAGAAACTTAACAGAGACACATTGAAACTAACAGAAGATATGAAACAAATGGATTTAACAGAACATTTTATCCTAAAACAAAAGGATATACTTTCTATTCAGCACCTTATAGTACCTTCTAGAAAATTGACCATATAGTTGGTCACAAAACAGGCCTCAACAGATACAAAAATATTGGAATTATCCCATGCATCCTATAAGATCACCATGAACTATGGGTGATCTACAATATCAACATAAATAATAGAAAGTCAACATTCACCTGGAAGCTGAACAACACTATATTCAATGATACCTTGGTCAAGGAAGAAATAAGAAAGAGATTGAAGACTTTTTAGAGTTTAATGAAAATGAAGCAACAACATACCCCAAATTATGGGACACAATGAAAGCATTCCTAACAGGAAAATTCATAGTTCTGAGTGCCGCCAAAAAAAAAATTAGAGAGAGCATACACTTGACAACACACCTAAAAGCTCTAGAACAAAATTAAGCAAATCCACCAAAGAGGAGTAGATAGCATGAAATAATCAAACTCGGGGCTGAAATCAACCAAGTGGGAAAAAAAAAAAAAAAAAACTATACAAAGGATCAACCAAACCAGGAGCTGTTTCTTTGAGAAAATCAACAGGATAGAAAAACCTTTAGGCAGACTAACTAGAGGGCACTAGGACAGTATCCTAATTAACAAAATCAGAAATATAAAAGAGACATAACAACTGAATCTGAGGAAATCCAAAACATCATCAGATCCTACTACAAAAGGTTATACTCAACAAACCGAAAGAAAAAAAAAAAAAGTGGACAATTCCTAGAATGATACCAAAGTTAAATCAAGATTAGATAAAAGATCTAAGCAGTCCCATTTCCCCTAAAAAATAGAAGCAGTCATTAATTAGCTCCCAACCAAAAAAAGCCCAGGACCAGATGGGCTTAGTGCAGAGTTTTCTCACACCTTCAAAGAAGGCCTAATTCCAACTCTCCTCAAAATATTCCACTAAATAGAAACAGAAGGTACTCTACCCAACTCAGTCTATGAAGCCACAATTATTCTGATACCTAAACCACATAAAGCCCCAACGAAGAAAGAGTATTTCAGACGAATTTCCCTTATGAATATCGATGCAGAAATACTCTATAAAATTCTCACAACCCGAACCCAAGAAGGCATCAGAACCATCATCCATCATGATCAAGTAGGTTTCACCCCAGGGATGCAGGGATGGTTTAATATACGGAAATCCATCAATGTAATCCACTATATAAACAAACTCAAAGACAAAATCCACATGATTATCTCCTTAGATACTAAAAAATCATCTTACAAAATCCAACACCCATCCATGGTAAAAGTCTTAGAAATATCAGGAATTCAAGGCCCATTCTGAAATATAATAAAAGCAATATACAGCAAAACAGGAGCCAATATCAAACTAAATGGAGAGAAATTTGAAGCAATCCCACTGACATC
The DNA here is from genome assembly GCF_978045245.1 of Mus caroli. Taxonomy (NCBI): domain Eukaryota; kingdom Metazoa; phylum Chordata; class Mammalia; order Rodentia; family Muridae; genus Mus; species Mus caroli. The sequence continues at coordinate 64,029,338 of NW_028227259.1, read as the reverse complement.
AGAGACTAGCAAAGGATGCCCACTTTCCCCCTACTTATTCAATATAGTCCTAGAAGTCCGAGCCAGAGCAATTAGACAACAAAAGGAGGTCAAATGGATAAAAATTGCAAGGGAAGAAGTCAAAATATCACTATTTGCAGATGATATGATAGGATAAATAAGTGATCTTAAAAATTCCACCAGAGAACTCCTAAACCTGATAAACAGCTTCAGTGCAGTATCTGGATATAAAATTAACTCAAACAAATCAGTGACCTTTCTCTACACAAAGTATAAACAGACTGAGAAAGAAATTAGTGAAACAACACACTTTACAATAGTCACAAGTAGTATAAATTAATTTGGTATGACTCTAACTAAAGAAGTGAAAGATCTGTATGATAAGAACTTCAAGTCTCTGAAGAAAGAAATTGAAGTAGATCTCAGAAGATGGAAAGATCTCCCATGCTCATGGATTGTTAGGATTAATATAGTAAAAATGACTATCTTGCCAAAAGCAATCTACATATTCAATGCAATCCCCATCAAAATTTCAATTCAATTCTACACGGAGTTAGAAAGGGCAATTTACAAATTCATCTGGAATAACAAAAAAAAACCTAGGATAGCAAAAACTATTCTCAACAATAAAAGAACCTGTGGTGGAATCACCATGCCTGACCTCAAGCTGTACTACAAGCAATTGTGATTAAAAACTCCCAGGTATTGGTACAGTGATAGGCAGATAGATCAGTACAGTAGAATAGAAGACCCAGAAATGAACCCACAAACCTATGGTCATTTGATCTTTGACAAATGAGCTAAAACCATCCAGGGGAAAAGAAGATAGCATTTTCAACAAATGGTGCTGTCTCACCTGGTGGTTAGCATGTAGAAGAATGCAAACCAAGCCATTCTTATCTACTTGTACAAAGCTCAAGTATAAGTGGACCAAGAACCTCCACATAAAACTAGATACACTGAAACTTATAGAGGAGAAAGTGCGGAAAAGCCGTAAAAATATGTGCACAGGGAAAAATTCCTAAACAGAACAGCAATGGCTTACACTGAAAGATCAAGAATTGACAAATGGGACCTAATAAAATTGCAAAGCTTCTGTAGGACAAATGACACTGTCAATAAGACAAAAAGGCAAAGAACAGATTGAGAAAATATTGTTACCAATCCTAAATTAGATAGAGGACTAATATCCAATATATATAAAGAACTCATGAATTTAGACTCCTGAGAATCAAATACCTCTATTAAAAAATGAGGTACAGAGCTAAACAAAGAATTCTCAACTGAAGAATACCAAATGGCTGAGAAGGACTTATAAAAATGTTTAATATCTTTAGTCATCAAGGAAATGCAAATCAAAACAACTTGGAGATTCCACCTCAAATCAGTCAGAATGGCTAAGATAAAAAGTGACAGCAGATGGTGGGGAGGACATGGAGCAAAAATAACACTCTTCCATTGCTTGTGGGATTTCAAACTGGTACAACCACTCTGGACATCAGTTTGGTAATTCCTCAGAAAATTGGACATATTACTACGTGAGGACCCAGCTATGCCACTCCTAGGCATATATCCAGAAGATGCTGCAACATGTAATAAGGACAGATGCTCTGCGATGTTCATAGCAGTCTTATTTATAACAGCCAGAAGCTGGAAAGAACTCAGATGTCCCTCAACAGAAGAATGGATACAGATAATGAGGTACATTTATACGATATAGTACTACACAGCTATTAAAACAATAAATACATGAAATTCTTAGACAAAGGGATAGATCTGGAGGATATCATCCTGAGTGAGGTAATCCAATCACGAAAGGACACATATGATATGCACTCACTGATAAGTGGATATTAGCCCAGAAACTTAGAATACCCAAGATATAATTTACGATTTGCAAAACACATGAAACTCAAGAAGAACAAAGACCAAAGTGTGGACACTTTGCCCCTTACTATGCTATTATTAAATTAATATTTACTTTTTAGAAATTTGACATTTTGTATACTGAAATTAAATTTATTAAGCAATATATGCATATATATATTATTAGTGACTATCACTATGTATACATATATTGTTAATGTTTTTCTCATCAGCTAATTTTAATCAAGTGAATTTATTTATTAAGACATTATTGCATACAGTAGAACTAGGATTTTAAAATTAAGCATATGTATGAATACAATTAGTTGCTTCTGATAGTATGATTTAATAACACTCAGAATGTTTGTCTGTATATATTTGTTCATACAATTATGATATCCAAGATAATTACATAAGTTGATCATTCATTAGATTAAATTTTTTGATGAAAATCTATTTTTGGCTAATTTAGTTTAACTCAAAAGTTTGGAATTTAATTATATATATATTTAGTTTAAGTCAAACTGTAACCTTGGAATTATTCTTCAATGAATCAGACACAGTCACTTTGACTGTACTTCAATCTCCTTACATTTTGATGTAGGGAAAGAATGGATACATTTGGCTGACATTTAACAATGAATTTATTTTCTCCATCATTAAGGAAAGTCGGAAGGAATTCCAGGCAGGAACAAGAAGAACTACAGAAGAATACTGCTTATTGGCTTGCTACCTATGAATTTCTCACTTTTGTTTCTTTTTCTTTTTCTGTTTTTAAACATCCTTATTTATAGATATAAAAATAAGATTTTGGTTGTGGTACAGGATTATGCTTGTCTAATAGACTGGTGGTAGTAGATTCTCTTCTAAGATCTGGGACAAACTGAGTCTTAGATAGTTGGTTAGATTTCAAGTACCAGGCATAAGTTTAGTTCTGTTGAAGATAGGATTTTAAGTCATTATTTTTCTTTTCAGGTGAGTTGGAGTATACAGGGCTTGCTGTGGTGGAGAAACTGGATTCTTGCAATTCTGGATTGGACTGGGTTCTGTTGCTTATGATCCTGTGCTTGCTTCTGGCCATCTGGATATCTCTGGTGTTAACTGGCCTGGGTGTCTCTGACTAGAGTTGGCCTTCTTGGAGGCAGGCAGTGCTGACCCTGTTTAGGATGGGCCTTTTTGACTCTGGTTAGAGCAGACCTCCTGTGCCCCTGATTGTAATGGATCTCCTGGGAGGTAGGCAGGCTGTGTTCCTGGTTACTTTGAGACTCCTGGGAGGTAGACAGGCTGTGTGGTGTGTGAGTGCTTATCTGGCCCAAGTAGGAATTGAGCTGGAAGAAAGGTGGAGCTCAGGGGATGGGAGTGGGGGGTAGGGGATGGGTCCCTAGTCAGATGGCTGTCCCAGTTCAAATGGGTATTTGGGGGACATTCTCACCTGTGTCTTTGATTTCTGCAGACCTTCTGGGAGGCACACAGGTTGTAGGTTTGGGAAGGGATCTCTCTCTCTCTCTCTCTCTCTCTCTCTCTCTCTCTCTCTCTCTCTCTCTCTCTCTCCTTTTTCTTTTTTTAGATCATTTTTACTTTTTCTTTTTAATAATTATTAATTTACTTATGATTAAGTGATTAATAATATTTTATTTATGTAAATCCCAAATGTTGCTCCCCTCACCTTACATAGAAACTGCACAAGATCAGAATGGGCAATCATGGGACCCACTCAAGCATTCCTGCTCAAATTATACTGACCTTCATAATTACTCCTGAATGACCATTCATGCATCTGTCAGAGAGTAAATGGAATTACTGCATGAGAGTAGTCTTGATGCTTGTCACAAATATTTAACAAAAGTGTCTCTTTTTCTTTGAATCCAAAATGACAGGAAGGATAGACAACTTGGAATACTAATAAGAACAGTCACATTACAGTCAGTTAGTTAAGATGATGACTTTGTGCTCCTTCAGGCTTAAAGAAGCAACTCCTGACTTTTGGGAGTCTTTTCTGTACTTTTCGGTAAAGGATATAAAATGGCTGTAGATATAATCATTATTACATATCAAAACTGGTGAAAATCTATTAATCTTAACTATTGCAAGTCTAAATCTCAATATTAAGAGTAACTAATACGGTATCTGTACTTTGTGGTTAATAGTCACTTATAAGTGAATATGTACCATGCATGTCCTTTTGGGTCAGAGTTACCTCATTCAAGATGATATTTTCTAGTTCCTTCCAATTGCCTACAAAATTCATGATTTCTTGGTTTTTAATATCTGAATAATTCTTCATTGTGTACATCTACCACATGTTCTTTGTCCATTCTTAAGTTGAGGGACATCTAGGTTGTTTTCAGTTTCTGACTCTTAGAAATAAAATTTATATGAACATGATTGAGCGGGTATCATTGTGGGATAGAGGAGCATCTTTTGGGGTGTATATAAAGGAGTGGTATAGCTGGATCTTGAGGTAGAATTATTTCCAGTTTTCTGAAAAACTGCAAAATTGATTTTCAAGCGGATGTACAACTTTGCATTCTCACAGCAATGCAGGAGTGTTCACCTTGCTCAACATCCTCACCAGCATGGGCTATTCCTTGAGGTTTTGATCTTAGACATTCTGATGGGTATAAAATGGAACCTCAGAGGCTTTTTTCTTAAATTTTTTTAAAATTTGCATTTCCCTAATGACTAAGGGCTTTGAACTTTTCCTTAAGCACATCTCCTCCATTTGAGGTTTCTCTTTTGAGAGTTCTGTGTTTAGTTCTATACCCCATTTTTTAAATTGGGTTATTTGAGTGGTCGACATTTAACTTTTTGAATTCTTCGTAAATTTTGGATAATAACCCTCTGTCAGATGTAGGGCTGTTGAAGATCCTTTCCCATTCTGTGGACTGCCAATTTTTCCTATTGACAATGTGCTTTGCCTTACAAAATGTTTGCAGTTTCAATATGTCAGTTGTTGATCTTAGAACCTGAGCCACTGATGTTCTCTTCAGGAACTTGTCTCTTGTACCAATGTGTTCAAGGGTTTTCCCACTTTATCATGTATGAGATTTAGTGTATTTATTTTCATGTTTAGGTCTTTGATCCACTTGGACTTGAGTTTGTGCAAGGTAATAACTATGAATCTTCTTTCAATCTTCTACTACATGTAGACATCCAGTTAGTCTGCCACCTCAGGGATTTTTTTACTGAAGAATAGGAGGAAAGACTGTGGGTCCTTGAGGGGATAGGAACTCCCCAGAAAGAACAACAGTCAACTAACTTGAAACCTTATGGTGCTCAGAGTCTAAACCACCAAGCAACGAACATAGATGGGCTGGATCTAGGCCTTCCCACTCAGATGTAGCAGACGTGCAGCTTGACCTTCATGTTGAACAGCTAGAGTGGGGAGCCATCTCAAAAGCTGTTGTCTGTAGATGGAATATGTTCTTCTAGCTGAGTTACCTCTTATGGCTCCAGTAGGAGAGGAAGCACCTAGCATAACAAAGTATAGAAGTACCAGGGTGGAGGTGGGGAATTAATAGCACAAAGAAAAGAAATAAGAAAAATATTTCTAGTAAGAGAGTTGAAATGTTAAATGTTCACAAAATTTAACTTACATTTAGGTAAGCAGACACATGTATTTTATTTTTACATTTCTATTATATCTGAGGAAATAACTTAGACTTTTCTGTAAATTATTTATTTTATGAAATGTAAAAATGATGAAATCACTACTAGTGGTGATTATTTGGTCAGTTTTCAAACATACTTTGATATTTAATACATCTCTATCCAGAACCTAAATCTCAGAGCATTTAGAGATCTGAATGTATCAGCAATTTTCCAAGATTTTCAGTATTATATTACATTTTATATTCTAATATTTTGTATACTCTTCAATAGTACAATATGTTGATTTGTAATCATTTTATTATACGTGAAACATATACGTTTGATTTTTACAGTATTAATAAATATGTATAACTTCATTTCATAAATGATTTATTTCATACTGTATCTTATATAATCAGATACTAAGTGAAATGACTGAATTTTCCTCTTTATTTCATCAAATACAGTTTCTCTTCATTAATTATTTTTATGAAAATATTGATACGATTCCTCAATTAAACCCCAAGATGGGGTTGATTTTGTTTATTGAATTTAACAAGAATTCTATAATACACTTCTACTGATACTACTTACATGATGTATCTATTTTCTAATTTAGTATTTGTTTTGTTGCATGAAAATAATAAATATGAGAGGATAATTTCCATGGTTTTACATGAATTTGTGTTTATATTAGGGTTTTTATATATTTTACTGTATTTTGTAGAATTATTATGAGATAATAACACAAAAGTCCAAACAGTTCTTATGCCCTGTTTCCTCTTTATATTTTAGAAAGAGGAAAACCAGATGATGATGATAATTTACAAACTTTCTTACAATTATATTTAAACCAATGCACACAATTTTTCGACTTGTTTTTGTAATGTATGCACTATTGTGTATTGTTAGTTTCCATATAAAATCAAATCTTTATGATTGAAATTATAATAAAATTGAACAGCACTCAGGCAAACAATTGCAAATGAACAACTTTGCCAGATGTTCTCCCTATCACAATATTTCTTTCTTGTCATCCAAAGCAACCACTGAATTCTAATGTAATAGTAACTTTAGAAAGGGGTATATATAGCTATACAGTGCATCAAATTCATATTTTTTATACAAGCACAATTTCTTCAGTATTATTTTATAAGATTTGAGCATCTTATAGTAATGCATATTACATTTCTTTGTTTGTTTGTTTGTTAGAGACAGGGTTTTTCTAAGTAGCCCTGGCTATCCTGGAACTCACTTTAGACCAGGCTGGCCTTGCATATTACTTTGATTTCATCAGTTATCAAATCTGTAACATTAGAATTATTTCTTTATACTGTACATGGATAGAGATGTATATTTTCAAATTCTTGTAAGTCCTAGTATTCCTACTCAAGCATAGTTAAGCATACTAATACTTTTTAGTGAATAATTTTTTTTGATATTTTCTTTATTTCCATTTCAAATGTTAACACTGTTTCTGGTTTCACCTCTGAAAAACACCATCCTGCTATTCCCTTCCTCTCCTGCTCAATACACTCACCCATTCCCACTTTATGGCCCTGGCATTACCCCACACTGATGCATAGAGCCTTCACAGGACCAAAGGTCTCTTCCCATTGATGACTGACTAGGCAATCCTCTGCTATATGTGCAACTGGAGCCAAGAGTCCCACCATGCGTACTCCTTGGTTGTTGGTTTAGTCTCTGGCATCCCTGGGGGTACTGGTTAGTTCATATTGTTGTTCCTCCTATGGGGCTGCAAACCCCTTCAGCTCCTTGAATCCTTTCTCTAACTCCTCCATTGGTGACCCTGTGCTCAGTCCAATGGATAGCTGAAAGCATCCACTTCTGTATTTGTCAGGCACTGGTATAGCCTCTCTGGCATATAGCAGTGAGTGCATACCATGTAGGTACTTTTGTGATTGGGTTACCTCACTCAGAATGATATGCTCCAGATCTATCCATTTGCTTAAGAATTTCATAAATTCATTGTTTTTAATTGCTGAGTAGCACTACATTATGTAAATTTTCTGTATCCATTTATTTGTTGAGGGACATCTGAGTTCTTTCTAGCTTCTGGCTATTATAAATATGGCTGCTATGAACATAGTGGAACATGTGTCCTTATTACATGTAGGAGCATCTTGTGGGTAAATGCCTAGGAGTAGTATAGCTGTGTCCTCAAGTATGAATACGTCCAATTTTCTGAGAAAATACAAAACTGATTTCCAGAGTGGTTGTACCAGTTTGGAATCCCACAAGCAATGGAGAAGTGTTCTTTTTTCTCCACATCCTCGCCAGCATCTGCTGTCACCTGAGTTTTTGATCTTAGACATTCTGACTAGTGTGAGGTGGAATCTCAGTGTTGTTTTAATTTGTATTTCCCTGATGATTAAGGATGCTGAACATTTTTTTTTTTATGTCCTTCTCAGCCATTGGGTATTCCTCAGTTGAGAATTCTTTGTTTAGCTCTGTCCTCAATTTTTAATATGTATTTGTTTCGCTGAAGTCTAACTTCATGTGTTCTTTGTATATATTGGATATTAGTCCTCTATCTCATGTAGGATTGGTAAAGATCTTTTCCCAATCTGTTGACTGCCTTTTTTTCTTATTGAGAGTGTCCTTTGTCTTACAGAAGCTTTACAATTTTATTAGCTCACATTTGTGGATTCTTGATCTTATAGCACAAGCCACTGATGTTCAATAACTTTTCCCCTGTGCCCATATGTTTAAGGATCTTCCACACTTTCTCCTCTATAAGTTACAGTGTATCTGGTTTTATGTGGAGGCCCTTGATCCACTTGGACTTGAGCTTTGTACAAGGAGATTAAGAATGGGTTGACTTGCATTCTTCAATATGCTACCTACCAGTTGAGCCAGAACCACTTGTTGAAAATTCTTTTTTTTTTCCACTGGAGGTTTTAGCAAAGATCAAATGACCATAGGTGTGTGGGTTCATTTCTGGGTCTTCAATTCTATTTTACTGATCTACTTGTCTGTCACTGTACCAATTCCTTGCAGTTTTTATCACAATTACTCTATACTACACTTTGAGTTAAGGGATGATGATTCTACCAGAAGTTCTTTTATTGTTGGTAATAGTTTTTGCTATCCTAAGTTTTTTATTATTCCAGATGAATTTGGAAATTTCTCTTTCTAAATCTATGAAGAATTGAGTTGGAATTTCAATGGGGATTGCATTGAATCTGTGGATTGTTTTCGACAGGATGGCCATTTTTACTATATTAATCCTTCCAATACATGAGCATGGGAGATCTTTCCATCTTCTGAGATCTTTTTCAAATTTTTCTTCAGAGACTTGAAGTTCTTACCTTATAGATCTTTCACTTGCTTAATTAGAGTCACACCAAAGTATTTAATATTAATTGTGACTATTGGGAAGAATGTTGTTTCCCTAATTTCTTTCTCATCCTGTGTAGAGGAAGGCCACTAATTTGTTTGAGTCAATTTTATATCCACCTATATTGCGGAAGCTGATTATCAGGTTTAGGAATTCTCTGGTAGAATTTTTGGGTTCACTTAATTATACTATCATATCACCTGCAAATAGTGATTTTTTTGTATTTTTTAATTAGATATTTTCTTTATTTACATTTTAAATGCTATCCTGAAAGTTCCCTATACCCTCCCCCACCTTGCTCCCCTACCAACCCACTCCCACTTCTTGGCCCTGGAGTTCCCCTGTACTGGGGCATATAAAGTTTGCAAGACCTAGGGGCCTCTCTGCCCAATGATGGCCAACTAGGCCATCTTCTGCTATATGTGCAGCTAGAGACAAAAGCTCTGGGGGTACTGGTTAGTTCATATTGTTGTACAGAGTCAGAATGGCTAAGATCAAAAATTCAGATGACAGCAGATGCTGGCAAGGATGTGGAGAAAGAGGAACACTCATCCATTGCTGGTGGGATTACAAACTTGTACAATCACTTGGAAGTCAGTCTGGTGGTTCTTCAGAAAATTGGACATAGTACTACTGGAAGATCCAGCAATACCTCTCCTGGGCATATACTCAGAAGATGTTCCAACTGGTACTAATGGCACATGCTCCACTATGGTCATAGAAGTCTTATTTATAATAGCCAGAAGTTGGAAAGAACCCAGATGTCCCTCAGCAGAGGAATGGATACTAAATTTGTGGTACATTTACACAATGGAGTACTACTCAGCTATTAAAAACAATGAATTTATGAAAATCGTGGGCAAATGGATGTATCTGGAGGATATCATCCTTAGTGAGGTAACTCAATCACAAAAGAAGTCACTTGATATGAACTCACTGATAAGTGGATATTAGCCCAGAAACTTAAAATAGTGATATTTTTACTTCTTCCTTTGCAATTTGTCTCTTTGATCTCCTTTTGTTGTCTAATTGCTGTGGCTAGGACTTCAAGCACTATATTGAATTGGTAGGGAGAGAGTGTGTAGCCTTACCTAGTCCCTGATTTTAGTAGGATTGCTTCAAGTTTATCTCAATTTAGGTTGATATTAGCTATTGGTTGGATTTTGTCAAATGTTTTCTGAGTATATAATGAGATGATCATATTATTTTTCTTTGAGTTTGTTTATATCGGGGATTACGTTGATGGATTTCCATATAATGAACCATACCTGCATTCCTGGGATGAAGCCTACTTGATCATGAAGAGTGACCATTTTGATGTGTTCTTTGACTCTTGTTTGCGAGAATTTTATTGAGTTTTTTTTCATTGATATTCATAAGGGAAACTGGTCTGAAGTTCTCTTTCTTTGTTTGGTCTTTAAGTGGTTTAGGTATCAGAGTAATTGTGGCTTCATAGAATGAATTTGAAAGACTGCTGTGGGGAGACCCCCCACTCAAGCCCTGAGATGGTGCGCATACCCAAGGAATCATGAGAGACCGTCTTGATGCAAACACTAGGTAACTTCATGATGGAGCTCCAGGGCTAACATGTATCTCACACAGGAGACTTAGGTGTCAACCATGAGGCTCAGAAGCTAGGGGTTTATATACAAAAAAGTTGGGGACAGGGGAAGAATTGGCACGTTTACACACAATTGGACAGTTTAAACATCAGCAAATTGCCTCTCCTATCTTTCTGGCTAGCCAGTTCCTGAAATGACTTAACAGAAACAGCCTTTGTTCTTTGCTCTTGGCCCAAAAAGCCCTCCTAACTAGCAAGCCACATGAGTCACGGACCTTGAATTTAATTTTCTTTCATTCCCCTCTTCTTCTACTAAATAATTCTAATCCTAGAATTTCACAAGTTCATATCTCCATTTGGGGAGAATAGATATCATATTCTTTTTCTATCTTAACTATAGTTTGGTATTGACACTGGAGGACCATAAGTTGCTTTGCATTCACTCTCTCTTTGACATGGGAACAACAACAGAATAAAAAGGGATAGTTAACAGGACTAGGCATCCTTGACAAGCAGAGCTATGGCAGTAATAGCTTTCAGGCAAGAAAACCACCTGCTGGCAACAGGGTCTAACTTCTTGGATAGGTAAGCCACTGGCCTTTTTCAAGGTCCCAAAGTCTGAAAAAGGACTCCTCTGGCGACCCCTGCTCTCTCTTCCACATAAAGAGTGAAAGGCTTAGTTAGGTCAGGCAAGGCCAAGACTGGCCATCAGTAGAGCCTTTTTAATTTCTTCAAAGGCTTTCTGGTGATCTGGGGTCCACACAAACACTTCTCCTTCCTTGGCTAGGGAGCACAACGGGGTAACTAAGGTCATCAACCCAGGTATCCAGAGTCTGCAGAAGCCAGCGGTACCCAAGAATTCTCTTACTTGTAGTGTAGTTGGGGTGGAGATCTGAGTTACAGTCTTTTTTCTAGCTTCCTTTAGCCACTGCTTCCCATCTCGAAGGGTGTATCCCAAATAAGTAACTTCTGTCTGACACAGCTGAGTCTTTTTAGCTGAGGCTTGGTCTTCTGTTGCCCAGGTTTCTAGGTTCTGTTTTTTTTTTTTTTTCTCTCCTACCACTGTGGCCAAAATTTTAGTCAAATTTCTCTCTCTCTCTCTCTCTCTCTCTCTCTCTCTCTCTCTCTCTCTCTCTCTCTCTCTCTCTCTCTCTCTCTCTCTCTCTCTCGTGATACTCTTTCTCTGCCTCTGAAGTTTCTTTCTGATATCCAGGGCCAACCACCTTATGAAGGCCAGGGCCACTGAGGCCTTCTGGGCTTCCAAGGTAAGATCAAAAGGAGTGAACCACCTGAAGGCTTCCATAAGCCTTTCAAGGAACACTGAGGGAGATTCAATTGACCCCTACATTACCTCTACCCTGGTTTATCCTTCTTCCTCACTGCACATCTCTGATTCTGACTCTGGTTTCTGTCTTTGTCAGCCTCATGTTTCTTCAACTCTTTTTCTTGTCTGTCTCTTACTTATTGGTTCTTACTCTAAATATTTCCTATTTAGAGTATCTCTCTCATCTCAGACCTCTCTAATCTAATTTCTTATTACCTTGGTCAGATTGTTGGGGCACTTTCTAGTCCCACAGAGACAAAACCCCCATCAGAGCCTGGTGGTTAGACTCACAGGTGCTCCTTACCTGGGACAGGAGAAGCCCCAATTGGGTAGATGTCTTCCTCTCTGGAGCTTGGAACAGACTCATTGCCAGCAGCTCAGGGTGGGGCCGCCCGAGAAGAAAAAACGCATGGGGCAGGGAAGGGAGTGCAGCTCTCACAGCTGGCTGCACTGGGCCACTGACAACTCAAAGTGAAAGCACTTTTTCTGCTAACAAGAGGCACTCTGGTACTGCCAAAGCCTGAAGATGGCCAGGTGGGATGCAGGGGAAAGGGAAGTTAGGCAAGTATGAGAAGCAGCCAGGGCAGGGCTCCTGGCCGGCTACTCTCATAGTCTCTTCCTCTTCTTCCAGTCTGTCTGTCCCATGATTGGGCCAGGGTCGAGGGTGGGAGGTGGGAAAGGTGGGCGTGGGCTCTGGGGCGGGGGGGGGGGTGTTAACCCTGTAGGGGTTTGGAGTGGGAGGAACCAGTGGGCGGGGGGGGGGGGGCAGACACTTGGGGGAGTGGCAGCGGGTGGCAGCAGGAGTCGCAGCCACTCCCGAGGAGCCTGGCGGGTGCTGACTTGGGCCCCTCCTCTTTTCCCCTCCTACCCGTCTCCTTGGTAGAGAGGTGTGAAAGTTCTCTTGGATGGACAGCCTAGGGGCATGCGGCTTACTCTCACAGCCACTTGGCTGCACAGCTGTCCACCACTGTGGTACCTGCAGAGCCCAGAAGTGAACAGCAGGCAACTCAGAAGGTTTGTGTTCTGCTCAGCACTGAGCCCCAGCCACGCATTGTGCGCTGCCACCACTGCCACAGAAACCAGCAGCCCCCAGCAGCTTCCGGGCTCGGGGCTGCGGCCTCGGCCCAGAGCACCGCCAGCACTGCCAAGTTCTTGTGTCCTGGGGCATGTGGGGGAGCAGGCCTGCCTGTGGGAAAGCAGCATCTAGTTGTTTTTCTTAACTATCACAGACAAATTCTTTCCTCTTACCTAACTAACATCAGTCCAATAGTCCACAGTCAGAGATAAAGGGGTTGACACTGTCTGTCCCATAACAAAAATCAGAAAAAAAAAAAAAAAAAAAAAAAAAAAAACAGAAACAAAACAAAACAAAGACAGAAGACACTAGTATGTCAAAACACAGGTGTCCGCAGAGGGGGTGGGATTCCATGTCCACTCCCTTCCCTGTAGAAGGAGTATTCCATCTTCTTCGTTCTGAGAGACAACAGCCAGGCTCTCCTGACATTCCTGATGGGTCATGGGGTTCCACATCTACCCCCTTCCTGATGGGGGTGGGAGTCCACATCCACCCCCCTCAACCCGTGGAACATCTTCCAGGGTTGCAGCCTGCAGCCCTAGAATGTCTCCTTCTGCAGCCACTAGGTCCTTATGGCCCACAGTGGCAGCTGCCAGAAACTGAAACAAAACATAAACTCAGTGGATCTGCACTCAAACAACAGACAACATATAAGACTCATACAAACTTACCTCCAAGGGGTCGTCAGGATTCCTGGGTGTCACGCAGATCTCGGTGGAACCTCCAAATGAAAGACTGTGGTGAGGAGACCCTCACTCAAGACCCGGGATGGCATGCACACCCAAGAAATCATGTGAGACCATCTTGATGCAAACACACGAGGTAGTTTAATGAAGGAGCTCCTAGCTGACAGGACATGACATGTATCTCATGCAGGAGACAGAAGTGTTGACCACAAGGCTCAGAAGCTAGGGGTTTATATATAAAAAAGTTGGGGGCAGGGGAAGAATTGGCAAGGTTACACACAATTGGACAGTTTAAACATCAGCAAATTGCCTCTCCTATCTTTCATGGCTTAACAGCAACAGCCTTTGTTCTTTGCCCTTGGCCCAAAAAGCCCTCCTAACTATCAAGCCGCATGAGTCATGGACCTTGAATTTAATTTTCTTTCAAATTCTGTAGAGTACCTTCTGTTTCTATTTTGTGGAATAATTTGAGGAGTATTAGTGTTAGGTCTTCTTTGAAGGTCTGATAGAACTCTGCACTAAACCCATCTTTTTTGTTTTGGTTTTTTGGTTTTTTTTTTTTTGGAGACTATTAATGACAGTTTCTACTTCTTTAGGGGATATGGGAATGATTATATAGTTAATCTGATCCTGATTTAACCTTCGTACCTGGTATCTGTCTAGAAAATTGCCCATTTCATCCAGGTTTTATAATTTTTGTTGAGTATAAGCTTTTGTAGTAGGAACTGAAGGTTTTTTGGGATTTCCTTAGTTTCTGTTGTTATGTCTCCCTTTTCATTTCTGATACTGTTAATTAGAAAACTCTCTCTGTGCCCTCTAATTAGTCTGGCTAAGGGTTTTTCTATTTTGTTGATTTTCTCAGAGAACTAGCTCCTGATTTGGTTGATTCTTTGTATAGTTCTTTTTGTTTCAACTTGGTTGTTTTCAGCCCTGAGTTTGATTATTTCTTGCTGCCTACTCCTCCTGGTAAATTTGTTTCTTTTTGTTCTAGAGCTTTCAGGTTTGTTGTCAAGCTGCAAGCATATGCTTTCTCTACAGTTTCTTTTTGGACACACTCAGAGCTATGAGTTTTCCTCTTAGGACTGCTTTCTTTGTGTCCCATAAGTTTGGATATGTTGTTGCTTCATTTTCATTAAAATCTAAATAGTGTTTCATTTCTTTCTTTATTTCTTCCTTGACCAAATTATCCTTGAGTAGTGTTTTGTTCAGCTTCCATGTTTATGTGGGCTTTCTATTATTTATGTTGTTATTGAAGATCAGCCTTAGTTCATGGAGATCTGATAGGATTGATGGGATTATTTAAATATTTTGTGTCTGTTGAGGCCTGTTTTTTGACCAATCATATGGCCAGTTTTGGAGAAGGCACCATTAGGTGCTGAGAAAAAGGTATATACTTTTGTTTTAGGATAAAACATTTTATAAATATCTGTTAAACCTATTTGTTTCATAACTTCTGTTAGTTTCAATGTGTCTCTGTTTAGTTTCTGTTTCAATGATATGTCCATGATATGAAGATATTTACTATCCCTTTAATTCGGAAATATTCACTCATTTCCATACCTATTATCATTAAGTTTTTTCATTGTGTCCTTAATATCATGGATGTTTTGAGTTAGGGTCTTTTTGTATTTCGCTTTTTCTTTGATTGTTGTGTCAATGTTTTCTATGGTATCTTCTGCCCAGATATTCTCTCTTCTATCTCTTGTGTTCTGTTGGTGATGCTTGCTTCTTTGACTCCTGACTTCTTACTTAGGTTTTCTTTTTCCAGAGTTGTCTCCTTTTGTAATTTCTTTATTGTTTCTTCTTCCACTTTTATTTCCTTGATGGTTCTGTTCAATTCCTTCACCTGTTTGGATGTGTTTTCTTGAAATTCTTTAAGGGATTTTTGTGTTTCACATTTAAGAATTTCTACCTATTTACCTGTGTTCTTTTGGAATTCTTTAAGGAAACTGTGTGTTTCCTCTTTAAGAACTTCTACTGTTTACCTCTGTTCTTCTTTATTTCTTTAAAGGAGTTACTTTTGTCCTTCTTAAAGTCCTTCATCATCATTATGAGAAGTGACTTTAAATCCATATCTCGCTTTTCTGATGTGATGTGTATCCAAGACTTACTATGGTGAAATAATTGGGTTCTGATGATGCCAAGTAACCTTGCTTTCTGTTGCTTCTGTTCTTATTCCTTCCTTCTTCCATTTGATTATCTCAAGTGCTCCCTGCCCTTGAGATCCTGTCCTTCCTGTAATACCTGTTGAATTGGAACTCCTCAGAGTCCAGCTTTCTCTGTGTTCCTGTGATTCTAGGATCCTGTGATCCTGAGATTCTGAGTGTGTCAGAGTTCGTAGGATTTAAGCTTCCTCTGAGACCCTGAGATCCTAGTGTGACCAAGCTGCTGGGATCCTAGAATTCCAGGACTCCAAGATCCTGGTATCCTGTTATCTTAAGATCCTGGGCATGTTAGAGCACTTGGGAGTGGTTCCTCATTTTGGATCCATAGGGCTGTCTTCTGAGTTCACAACCAAAGTAGATCCATGTAGATTAGAAGGAACCTGAGCCACTGATCAGGTGGGGTTCCACTTTCAAGGGCTCCTGTTAATCCCAGTCACTTTGGTGGTGTTGGAAGAGATGTTGTGTTCTACTCACCAGTGATCCTAAGACCCTGGGCATGCTAGGGCACCTGGGGAGTTGAGAGTCCTCTGGAACCATGGGACAGTCCACCAATTTCGGGCCCAAAAGTAGCCGGCACTGACTAGAAGGCTTGGTAAATATTCTTTAGTTTACTGTTCTTAAGCCTATATGTTGAAATACTTGATCAACCTGATTTTTGTTTCTTTCTTCAGTTTGTTTTGGTTTGTTTTTGCTGAAAATATTGCACAGATTTTTAATAAATGTTCTGTGTGAAACTGCTATTACATGGAAAATACTCTATATAATATGAGGTTACTCTAAAGGAAACATCATGTGTTAGTGCAAACTTCCTAACTGGAAAGATTTGAGTGGAAGAAACAAGATATTACAAACACTTTGCAAATGAATTTGGTAGCTTCTCAGAAAATTGGGAATAGTTCTGTCTCAAAGCCTAGCTATATCACTAGTGGACATATACCAAATTGATGTTGCATCATACCACAATAGCACTTGCACACCTATGTTCATAGAAGTTTATTCATAATATCAGGACGTTTGAAACAATCTAGATGTCCCTCAAGTTAAGAATGGATAAAAAAAAAATGTGACACATTCACCCAATGGAATATTGCTCATCTAAAAAACGATATCATAAAATTTGCAGACAATTGAATAGAACTAGAAAATATCATCTTAAATAAAGTAACTAAGACCCCAATCTCACTCAGAAGGGGAAGTAAGATACTCTTTGAGGTGGATGGAGGCTAGGAACTGAGTGGAAGAGGGGATAAGGAGGAGATCACTTGAGGACAGAGGAATCAGGTGTAGGGAATCCTTGGTTGAGAGATTGAAATCAGTAGTATTAGAGGTGGGTTGGGGGTGGGGTATATCTTTAGGACATTCTGGGATTGGAAGGTCCAGGAAATCTATAAGGCTGACTAGCTGCAACTTATAGCTGTGGGGTATATGGAGCCTGAAGTTGCCATCTCCTGTAGCCAGGCAGGACTCCCAGTGGAGGGATAAGGATACCAACTCTTATTATAAAATTTTGACACAAAATTTATCCTATCTACAAGAAATGCAGTGACAAAAGTAGAACAGAGACAGAAGCAATGGCCAAGAAGTGACTAGCCAAACTTGAGATTTATCCAATGAGCAAGAATTCCTGGAAATATTAATGATACTCTGTTATGCATGCAGACAGGAGCCTAGCATAAATATGCTCTGAGAGGCTCTACCCAGTAGCTTACAGAAACAGTTGCAGAGACCCACAGTCAAGCATTCAGTAGAATTTGGGAAGTCTTCTGGAAGATTTAGGAAAGGATCAAGGTACCAGGAGGAGATATGGACTCCACAAGAAGACTGACAGTGTCAAGTAACCTGGACCCTCAGGGACTCCTGGAAACTGAACCACCAACGAAATAGCATACATGGGCCAGAGCTAGAGCCTCAGAAATGTATAGCTGATATGCTATACAAGATGATTGGTCTTTGTGCAGGTTCCCCAACAACTGGAGCTACGACTGTTCCTGATTCTGTTGTGTGCCATTCCCCTATCTGAACTGCCTAGTCTGGTTTCAATGGGATAGGTGTGCCACGTGCTGGAGTGACTTGGTATGCCAGGATGTGGTGGTCCAGGGATGTCCTCCATGCTTTCTCAGAGGAGACATGTAAGGGAAGTGTGGGCAGGGGCTATGTGAGTGTAGTAATAGGAGGAATGGGAGAGGTTGTGATGGAGATATAAATTGAATAAATAAATTAATTAATGGAAGAAAAAAAAGGACAAGAATGTTGAAGTACTTACTTAAATTAATAAGATATTTGTAAGAATATATTTGTATAACAAAAGAGTTTATTCAAGTTTGATTTACTTCATTGATAGGAAGTATGGACAAATTTGTGTGGACAAATACTGTGAATAATTCTATAGTAATTCATTCATCAATTAATATTATTTCAAGATGAGGTTCATATTGGAAATGCTTTGTATATTTATCTTCAATCAAAATGAATAAATGTCTTGATATCCACTGTACCATATGCAAAACAAATATTTGTACATATTTACAATTTACCTTTACTATGCAGGCAAAGAATACAATTCACCCTGTCTTGTGAGCTTATGCATATTGATTGTGGGACTAAAATACCTTCTTATTGAGTGCACAAGATTTCAATATTTAGCTTCATTAAAGCTTATAAGGTAATCTGTAAACACGCAAAGCTATTATATGTTCAGAAATCTGGGTATAAGTTCACATACTTGTATATATCAATGTTCAGACATGAATTAATAGCATGCAAACATAAAGACATAAAGTTTCATACATGTTAAAAACATTACCCCACATTACAATGATACTTAGCATGAATTAACCATTTTATTCTAATTCTCTAGAGTTTACGAACCAAATGTCTTCACCTGATTTATTATAAACCAGGGCAAAGACTTTCATGGTTCTTTTATTTTTTTTAATGGCAATATTACAGGTAAAATCATATTTTTAAATTATTTTATTTATTTATATTTCAAATGTTATCCCCATTACTGGCCCCCACACCATACACCCTCCCCTTCACTTCTAAGAGGGCCCCCCCCATGCACCCACCAACTCTCATCTCACAACTCTGCCATCCCCTTTCTTTGGGACATCAAGCATCTATAGAACTAAGAGTGCCCTTGCACTGAGATTGCTTCATTGAGAAATGATGTAATATTCAAATGTACATCATCGTAGGACGTGAATCATCAGTTTCTATATATTAAATTCCAATCCAGCTAACTACAACCTAAACATAATGCTTAAATTATTTCCAACTTTCCTCATCAGGATCTAATGCTTATGTATATATTTATATTAATAGAATACATATTTACATTTTAAAGAAAATATCTGAGTCTTCTGAAAGTATGGCAAGGGTCCTTAAACACTAAGTCATACCTCTCTTCTTATCTATCCGTTACTTTCATGAAAGACTACAAGTATAACTCAAGGAACGCTATAATAAAATTAAACTTAAATTTTAATTTTATGAATGCTATTTAAATAAAATGGTATTACCTGTAACCACAGAACTGAATATTTATCCACAATTTCTTTAATCTGTTTTCTTTTTCACATTTAATTAGATTTATTATAGACACAGTATACATGAGAAAAGTAGTTTAAGATATTTTGTTGAAGATAGACAGATAGATGATAGATAGATAGATAGATAGATAGATAGATAGATAGATAGATGTAATTTTTCATGTCAATATATCAGATACTTATATTAAAAGAAATATAGATTAGATTAGTAGATACAGAGAGATGATAGATCTAATCATAGATGATATATGTTAGGAATAAATAGATGATATATAGGTAGATAGATGAGAGAAAGAGAGAGAGAGAGAGAGAGGGAAAGAGACACTGATCCTAAACTTTCTCAAAAGAACAAATAGAAAGAACAAAAGAAATTTAGATGATGTAGTTGCCCAAGAATATTACTTCTTCTCAATTTTATGAAAATGGATAAAATACAAACTTATTTCTAAATCAAAATTTATCAATAAGTTTTTTATGTACATACAATTATATTCCTGGTACTTTTTAAACGCTTCATCTTTTTCTTAATTATGTACATTTTTTTCAATTGATGTCTACATAGATAAATAAGCCAAATGTTTTAGAAATTGCAATTTTTTTTCTTTACGAAGTGATCCCTACAGTTCATTTTTTTTCCAATAGCTGACTGTGAGCATCCACTTCTGTGTTTGCTAGGTCACAGCATAGCCTCACAAGAGACAGCCATATCAGGGTCCTTTCAGCAAAATCTTGCTAGTTTATGCAATGGTGTCAGTGTTTGGAGGCTGATTATGGGATGTATCCCCGGGTATGGAAATCTCTAGATGGTCCATCGTTTCATCTCAGCTCCAAATTTTGTCTCTGTAACTCCTTCCATGGGTGTTTTGTTCCCAATGCTAAGAAGGGGCAAAGTGTCCACACTTTGATCTTCATTCTTTTAAAGTTTCATGTGTTTTGCACATTGTATCTTGGGTGTTCTAAGTTTTGGGGCTAATATCCACTTATCAGTGAGTGCATATCATGTGAGTTCTTTTGTGATTGGGCTACCTCACTCAGGATGATACCCTCCAGATCCATCCATTTGCCTAGGAATTTCATAAATTCATTGTTATTAATAGCTGAGTAGTACTCCATTGTAAATGTACCACATTTTCTGTATCCACTCCTCTGTTGAGGGACATCTGGGTTCTTTCCAACTTCTGGCTATTATAAATAAGGCTGCTGTGAACATAGTTGAGCATGTGTCCTTATTACAAGTTGGAACATTTTTTGGATATATGCCCAGGAGTGGTATTGCTGGATAATCTAGCAATTTTCTGAGGAACTATTTCCAATTTTCTGAGGAACCTCCAGACTGATTTCCAGAGTGGTATATGCTTGCCATCTCACCAACAGTGGAGGAGTATTCCTCTTTCTTCACATCCTTGCCAGCATCTGCTGTCACAGGAATTTTTGATCTTAGCCATTCTGACTCGTATGAGGTGGGATCTCAGGGTTTTTGTTGATTTGCATTTGCCTGATAATTAAGGATGCTAAACATTTTTCAGGTGCTTCTCAGCCATTGCGTATTCCTCAGGGGAGAATTCTTTGTTTATCTCTGAGCCCCATTTTTTAATGGGGTTATTTGATTTTCTGGAGTCCACCTTCTTGAGTTCTTTATATATATTGGATATAAGTCCCCTCTCTGATTTAGGATAGGTAAAGATCCTTTCCCAATCTGTTGGTGGCCTTTTTGTCTTATTGAAGGTGTCTTTTGCCTTACAGAAGCTTTGCAATTTTGTGAGGTCCCATTTGTCAATTCTCAATCTTACAGCACAAGCCATTGCTGTTCTATTCAGGAATTTTCCCCCTGTGCCCATATCTTTGAGGCTTTTGAAGATAATGAAGAGCAATATTTATTTGCTAATACAGAGTTTTCTAATGTTAATAGTAACATGACTCAACTTCTTATACCCACTGAATTTCTTTCAGTATATGAAAAAATGTAAATGAATTGAATATTGTTTCATTATATTCATGCTATAAGGATAGTACAAATAAATATTTTATATTTAAATCATGTATATTCTTCCATTTTGCTCACTTGGTTTTCAGACAAATGTCTTCAAGTATGTTTGTATATTTATTTATTTGCTTATTTATATATTTTTCTTGTTGAATATTCCTGTGGAACAAATGTTAACATTTTATCACATATTTTATTGTTATTATTTAAGTTTAAGATATATTCAAAATTGTTAGTTATAAAAATCTATATTTTAAAAATGCTATTGCATGAATTTTATTCTGATTATGATCTTTTGGATGTATAATCAGGTATTGTGTTCTAGGAAACTATGATTTTACCTTAGGTCTCTAATTTCCGTTTACAGTTATGGAGAATTTTTTTTTTCTCTAGGAAAGAATGATTTTCTTTTCTTCTCTTTTAGGAAATGAGACATACTTCCTAAAAATAGATTTTTAACTTATAATGGAAGTATTAAACAGAATTAGGAAAAAAAATTATGGGATCAAGGTAACTTTTAAACAAAAACCTATCATTGTGATTTCCACAACTCCATGAAATGTTGCAAAAAAAAAATTTCTTTCACCTTGTAAAAGGAAATGTTAGAAATAATTACCCATGTTTGATGTGCTACTATTATAAAAATTGCATATTGAGAGCTGTTTAATCATAAAAGACACCCAGTGTCTTCCCTAGGTTAAATATTAGAGATGAAGTGTCACCAATGAATTCTTTTTCCAGAAACTGTGTGCTTTGTAGATTTCCCTGAAGATTTATGGATGCCTTTATCTTTTCTCATTACAGTTTTTAACCTCAGGAGAAACTGCGATCAAAACCCAGATGAAGATATATTGCTACATTATGTTACATTGGTTAAAGAACTGTTGGTGCTATGCTTGGTGATAGGGTCATATCACTGTTGTATGTGAATCAGACCTTCAGATATTTAAATATTTATTTCCTTTGAGCCTTGTACCTCATGTATTTTCTCCATTTTTGTAGGCTACACTATTTGTCACAGATAATCTGTGGTCTGTCTTGATGTCTTCATTGAGTAAAATCAAGATAATACTGAGGATATCTTGTTACCTGAATACTTGTCTAGGAGAACATGTACTTCCAAACTACTGGGAGCTGTTGATAGAATGTGTTTTTCTTAACACTTTAGTTCATTTTCAACAGGCAATGGAACAGAGTCTCTGCTGTTATGGAACTCTAGTTTCACAGAGGGCAAGATCCTTCATGATGCTCATAGGATGTAGCCCTCTCTTCTTAATTAAGAACCTATGTTACATCAATACACATCATTGTTTATCATCTTATGTTAGTTTTATAGAATATATTATATTTGACCAATCCCAAGAAAAGTCATTTATAATGAGCAATTAAAGGACAATTAAAACTCAAAAATAACAGCTGTACTTCTCAGTTTAGTATTTACATATTGAGTTATAGGAAGTTGTAGTTTCAGTTTTCATTCTACAAAACAAAATTTAAGCAAGTAGTTAATAAATGATTTAAATAAATAAATAAATAAATAAGAAATAGAAGAGAAAATAAATAGAAAAATATTTATATGCCCAGATATGTAGAAGACATACATGTTAGTATATATAACCACAGAAACATTTACCATTATCAAATTAATATTTACATAAGATGATAGATATTTCAATGAAGTAATTGAAGAATAATCAAACTTCATCAAACTAGTACTCAGAATATGTTCTGGAGACAGACTGTCTACTAAGTCAAGTTTTACAATTTTCTAGCTACAAATCCATCATGATATTTTGTTATGCCAAATGTTCTATCTGCAAAATGTTGACAACAACCATAATAACATATAGGATGAAAAAGATATTCTTTTATGTGGACTGGTAGGAAAACTATTTTCTGATACTGAGAACTGTGTAAAACTTTTAATTATTTTATAAGTAATAATTCAGTTAACATATTCCTCAATACCAGTATGCCAGCACAAAGAAAGACTCACTTTAACAGTTTAGTTATTGTTGTATTACAATTTCATCAGGAAAATAATCTTCCTTTTCTGTGAACTTGGCCTAGGGAAAGTTTTGCTTTGACAGTTATGAGAGATTTTGGCTTCTGTGATATGGAATGGGATAAAATATATCCATTTTGAACAGCCTGAATAACAAGATGACATTATAGAATTTGTAGTTTTTGACACAGCACAGTGAGCTTTCTATAGAATAAAATGGGGAAGGAATTACACAATTAGTGTTAGAACCTTATTACATTGGTATATTATAAATATGTCAGACAAGGAAACTACTCAAAGTATTAACACTAAATATTAAAATAAATGAATAGAATTGGCCAGCTAATGCCTCTCAGAGTTCTATGCTCAAATGTTTTTAATTATTTAATTATTGCACAGTTTTATACTTCATCAAATCATCTCTAAGTTATCATAGAGGATCCAAGGACATTACGACTGTCAGAAAACAAGAAAGAGCAGGAAGAGATACTAATGAATAAAGCAAAAACTAGTTTCAACAAGAAAAGATAACTTCTCCATTTTCTTCCTTTCTCTACAAGAGAGATACTTTCCTGATATACTCCTTGCTCATTTATTACACCAGCAGTTTATTAAGAATCCTCTTAAGCAAGTGATGACCCTATTTTAGGCTCATTGTTCCTAAAAATATCTTGTTCTTAAGAGTATATATAAAATGAGATTAGGGCGTTTGAAATGAAAAGGCTTTATGCTAGTCTCATTAAAGACACCTAGTCTAACAGACATGACTAGATTTAAACAGATGAGGGTAAAAGATTCTTCAGCTACACATCTTTAGTTCTATTTCACCTGGAGAACATGCTCAATATTACAGGGAATAATTTGTTTCCTTATTTACTCAAAGAGATGACAGCTTGGTTGGGAAGAAGTATGTTAAGGGTGAACATAGGAAGATGCTCTGAAGTTAAATCAGTAACTGTTTTTATGGAAGACCCAGATTCAAGCACGTGCACGATGGCTCACAAACATAGCTAACACTGGGTCTGGAAGTTCCTTCTCCCCCATTCACAGACTTGGAAAACACATTGTTCATTACACAGATGCTGGCAAGATACTCATCCATAAACAAATAAATAAACATTTAGAGTCAAACAGAAAATTTTAGTTTTTATTATAAGTTGGAATGTATGTATGAGATGACGAAAGGCTGTAAGGAGGTGAAATGAAGAAACCAAGTATGCAGAATCTTTTTGATGAAACTTATGGAAACAGAAAAGAAATCTAGAGTAGAAAGTTGGTATAATAAGGCATATTTATGTTGGAAGTATAACACTTGCTCTTTGTTCTTCTAGGAATGGTGGTGTGGAGAGATGTACAGTGTAAATAGAAGGCAGTAGAATCACTGAAGAAATATCACTAGAATCCTATCAGGTGATCACGATGAGACATACAGAGGAAGGAATGGATCTTAGCCTTTGTTTAAAGTGCAGAATGTTTATTCCTTTGGTGTAAAAAGAAAGCAGAACAGGATATGTGTAGGGCTGTTAGTACTGCAGAAAGAAGGTAGGAACTTTTGAGATCTCTAATGCCTGAATTTAATTGTTCAGATTGTGTGTTGAGAAGAAGCATGAAAAAAAATTTAGAATAAAAAGAGGATGAGTGATAGAGGTCTAACAAAAGAATGAAGAAAGTTAAGGGCCTTACCAAATATTACAAGATTGTCTGTCAATTTGCTGGAGCCCACTGCACAGCAGTGACTGTAAATTAAACTTTAGTATTGTTATAATGCTTAGGATTTTAGGTTGCTTCATGGTTATAGTGTGAACAGGTTTTATATTGGTAGAGATTTTATTTCTCCAGGGTTGTACTTTAGCAAGAAGGTAACAGTAAAGTAGAAAAAAACGATTATGTATTATCATTATTATGATTAAAGTTTTAAGAAACAAATCCAGAAAGAGATGGAAAGATATGTATGTATACCTCATACTTTTTCCAGACATGCAAGAAATACACACACACACATACACATACATACATACATACATACACACACACACACACACACACAAACACATGAGAATGAGAAAAGAGAGAGATTTTACTTCTTAGTAAACTTGAAAGTGTATTTGTGAAAAATATTAAAAAACTGAAATATTTTCTGGAGATAGTTTAACTTGAAAGGAGGTTGATATTATAATACCTATAATTATGACAAATATTATACCCATAATTATGACAAAATAATCAAGATTTTGATCATTGATGTGGTTGATTTGAAGACCTGAAAAGTATAAGATATAACTTTAAAATATCTGAGAAGACACAGAAATAAGATGATAACTAAGGTATACCTTAATATTGCTACATATATAGTGGAGGTGTTCATCTTGGAAAGAATATTATCACACAATATACGTATTTTCAGGTAATGAAGGTAAATGACCCAATATTTGGATGATGAGGAAAAGTTGGCAAACTTGTTTATAAGTCTCCTGGCTTAGTTAACTGTTATTTTCATGTGTAGAGGAGTAAAGGAACAATTTAAGACACTAAAGATTTGTTCCCTCTGCCTTACTTCTTTCATATACCACAAGGAAGCACCTAGCCAGGGTTTGTATCACCTTCAGTGGGCTGAGATCTCCCATGTAAGTCATTAATCAAGAAACTATAGTAAAGAATTGCCTACAGACAATCTGGTAGAGACATTTTTTCATTTAAGGTATCTTTTTCCAGATAAGGTAAAGAAATTTTAATCCAGCAACATGGATGCTCTGATGACCTTCAAAGACTATCTAGGTCTCTGTGATTCAGCTAGAATGCCGAATATTCCCTTAGTACATACCTTTATTCCATCTGACTGGAATTCCTTAGTATGCACAGTTAATTCCAAATATAGATGACTAGTTGAGAAGCAGATCAAATAACAAATCAGAAAAAGATTTTACAGTATGACTCTGAGACAGAATATGCCCAACTCTCTGGGGGAAAGTTGAATGTAGTTAGTTGGGAGTTAAATCAGTTCATCAGGCAGTGATTGCAGTGTAGGAAAGTTGACTTCATTCTTGACTTCATGCAGTTGAGTGCAATTCCACAGAGACAATTGAAGCCAGAGAATGAGAAGGAGATAGAAGATTAGAACATGAACTTTGCAATATACCAAGCCCCTCTCCTCCCATTGATGGCTGACTAGTCCATCCATATATCCCAGTACAGGAGAATGCAAGGGCCAGGATGAGGGAGTGGGTGGGTTGGGGAGCAGGGCAGGGGATGGTATAGGGGAATTTGGGGATAATATTTGAAATGTAAATGAAGAAAATACCTAATAAAATGCTTAAATAAATAAGTACTCTTTCCCTAGACAGAAGAAGAAGAAGAAGAAGAAGAAGAAGAAGAAGAAGAAGAAGAAGAAGAAGAAGAAGAAGAAGAAGAAGAAGAAGAAGAAGAGAACAAATTGCTAGAGTTATTTTGAGTCCAAGCAGAGCAATTCAGTGAGAAGCAGAGAGGGAATCCAGATTTAATCACTCATCTTGGAGACCAGTTTGTGCCAGAGATGCTAAGTTGATGATAACTAGAAACATGCATTAGCTCTGGTAAAATATTAGCACAATGGTCACCCCGCTGTCACTCATGTTTGTGGAATTCAACAACCGCTCGGTTATATATCAATGTGAAAATTATTTACTGAGGGTTGAGCAAGAACCAACACTACCAGTTCTGCTGTAGTTCATTTCACACCTTTCAATAGTTGAGTAATCATTACAAGATTCTTTTGCACAACATTTCTAGAAATAAGATTCTGTTTCAGCCAGAGATAACTTAATTCATAGCAAACCATACAACAAACATACGTTAATCCCAAATTATGTTGGTCACACCTGTCTCTTACTTTCTTCAACAATCATTGTTAGACCAATCACAGTGCCATATTTAGTAAATGCAAATCCAAACAAAATATCAAATATAAAAGCTTTCAATTAAAAATAAGTGTTTCTGTGGCTACAACATAAATAAAGGTTGATGAAAATATTGTTTATTCCTTGGTTGTTTCTCATATCCAACTCCACAATCACCACAAACAAGAAAATAAAATAAAGATCAAAAAGGAAGTTTGAGGAGACATTAAATCCACTCTGCATTTTCTATTTTTTGAGTAAACTGCTTAAAGTGATGACCTAAATTATTTATTTTATCTGTGTGCATGTTTACATGCCATGGCAACAAAAGGATGCTGTTTTATCTAGTCTTAAATTGAAAATATTTTGACTGGCCTTAATAATATTATGTGTCAAATGGAGCATTATAAGGCTTTCAAGTCTGAGATATAAAGGATGCCAATTTTTCTCTTACTACTCTTAGAAGTAAGCTTTGTTTCTTGAGGTAGTAGATTCACCTGCAGAGGGAAACCTTTCAAAACAAAGCTGTTAGGTTTTTTTTGTTTTTCGTTTTGTTTTGGTTTTTTGTTTGTTTGTTTTGACAGCCACTTCTGTATCTACTAGCAAATGTATGAATAATCCATCTTGGATGTTCAGGATAAGCCAACCTCTTGGTTTATTCAAACCAAAACAATCATGAAAAAGAATACAATGCTTTACTAAATTGTGAGGACTTTTTATGCAATGATGTATGATGGAAAAAGTCTTATATACCTTTATTCTGCCTAAAATTTAATCCACTTTACTTATTCCTGCTAAAATTTGAATGGATTTTCTTTTAAATTTCTTATACCTGCCTGAAGACATATGTATAGATAAGTGTTAATTGATATAGGGTGATTATTTGAAAGATTCTGTGAAAAAACATAGCAATACAAAGATTCCACATGACAAAAATAGGAGTCTGAATATCTTACAATGCTATAGAAAACTAAAGGAGCACTCAATGTTTTTGTACATATCTATCTTTAAAGGGGAACTGATCTGAAAAAATGGAAATGTGTCAGAATTTATAATTTTTGAATGTTACAAAAGTAGCTAGTTTAACTTAAACCAATGTAAGATAAAAATAAAAGAAATAAAAAAAGAACAATCATTGACAAGAACTTGAAGGCTGGTCAAACTCAACACATAGCTTGATAATTTTTATTAGTGTTTTAAACAGTAAATGACATAATTCTGTCTCAGAAATGATTATAAAAGCAAAGACTATGTACAACACTTCTATCTGTATTAATAGCAAACTACCAGAGACTTGGATGACCCCACTGGGATAAGTGAGAGGAAAAATATAACAAAATATGTTTTTAAAACACACAGAGCAAAGAGTAGAACTTAGCTACTCTACTTTCAAAGGTCCCTCTTTATGTAAGGTGATGCTAACAATATTTAAATCACAATTTTAGATATTTCAAACTTTACAAGTGTCACAATATGAAGAAACATTGAAAATATTTATAAACTCTTTTAGTTAGGGAAAATAAACTTCTAGTTATTGGTTTGACTCATAAATTTAGTTTTAATAACATTAGAAATATTGAATTATAGCTAACTTTGTCTTTTAGAGTTTAATTTAGGTTGATATTACCTACCTAAACATTGTCCAAAATTTTCAAATATTTCAAAATTAAATATAAATAGAATAATCCACGAACAAAAGAAAATCTAAGATAAATTAGAAAATAATACACTGAGTAAGGAAAATCAGACTCACAAACTAGGTTGCTCCTGTGAGTATTTTGTTCTCCTTCTAAGAAGGACCGAAGCACCCACATTTTGGTCTTCTTTCTTCTTGAGCTTCATGTGATCTGTGAATTGTATCCTGGTTATTTGAAGCTAGTATCCACTTATCATGGGTGCATACCATGTGTTTTCTTTTGTGATTGGGTACCTCACTCAAGATGATATTTTCTAATTCTCTCTATTTGCTGAAGAATTTCATGAATTCATCATTTTTAATTGCTGAGTAGTACTCAATTGTGTGAATGTACCACATTTTCTATATTCATTCCTCTGTTGAAGGACATCTGGGTTCTTTCCAGCTCTTGGCTATTATAAATAAATATGAACATAGTGGAACATGTGTCTTTATTACATGTTGGAGAATTTTCTGGGTATAAGCCCAGGAGTGGTATAGCTGCGTCCTATATCCAGTTTTCTGAGAAACGGCCAAACTGATTTCCAAAGGGGTTGTACTGGCTTGCATTCCCACCAGCAATAGAACAAAAGAACACACATGGTATGCACTCATTGATAAGTCAATCTTAGTCCAAAATACTCATGGGAGCACAGACGGAAATACTCAAAGGAGGAATGGCCACCCTGAGACTGTCCCACTTGGGAATTCATCCTATAGTGTTGGGAGCGGGTGTGGCGGCTGTCCCAAAGGCGCCAGGGACTGCAGCTAAGTCGTATGACTTGCACCTGACTTCCTCATATAAACCACAAACATCGTGAGAGCTGCGCAGGTGTACCAGGTTACTGGCGAAGCCATTTTGGTGGAGATATGCCGCTGCTGCCCTGATTAGCTGAAGCTGCGTACCTGGTGAGGTGATGTGGCCTGCTGTGAGTGGATGGGAACTGATAGTATATAAGAGTGAGAGGCCCAGGGCTCAGGGTCTTTCACCTACACAGTCAATGCTCTCCCAATAAACATGTGCAGAAAGATCCTATTGTGGTGTCTTTCTTGCTGGCGAGTCAGGCGTCCCACACTATAGACAGGTATCAAACCCAGATAATATTGTGGATGCCAAGAAGTGCATGCTGAAAGGAGCCTGATATGGATGTCTCCTGAGAGGCATTGACAGAGCCTTACAAATACTGAGGTGGATGTTTGCAGCCAACCGTTGGACTGAGTACAAGCTCCCCAAAAGAGGAGTTAGAGAAAGGATTGAAGGAGTTGAAGGGGTTTGCAACCCTATAGGAAGAACAACAATATCAACCAACCAGAGCCCCCCCACCCCCCGCCAGAAGTCTCAGGGACTAAGCCATCAACAAAGGAGTACACATGTCTTCAGTTGCATATGTAGCAGAGGATGGCCTTGCCATGCATCAATGGAAAGACAGGTCCTTGGTCCTATGAAGGCTCAATAGATGCCCCAGTATAGGGGAATGGAGGCTGGGGAGGAAGGAGAGGGTGTGTGGGTAGAGGAACACCCTCATAGAAGCAGGTGTGTGTGTGTGTGTGTGTGTGTGTGTGTGTGTGTGTGTGTGATAGGGTGTTTACAGGAGGGAGAGAAATGGGATGACATTTAAAATGTAAACAAAGAAAATATCCAAAAAAGAAAAAAGGAAAGGAAAGGAAAGGAAAGGAAAGGAAAGGAAAGGAAAGGAAAGGAAAGGAAAGGAAAGGAAAGGAAAGGAAAGGAAAGGAAAGGAAAGGAAAGGAAAGGAAAGGAAAGGAAAGGAAAGGAAAAACAAAAATTCTAATATCAAGCACAGGAAATCTCCATCTGAATGGCTTGTCAAGGGAGTCAAAGAGACTTCAAAATAACACTTGTACTTCATTGCCTTGTTTACTTTAAGATTCTGTTGTTAAACGTGCAACAACAGGATTTGGGGGAACCGAGCCATAACTCATTTGAAAGCCTGCCCCCTGAGGACTATTTCATAGTGTCCAAAACTGAAATGCAAGCTGCCATTAGAAGAGAGCAACACTTCCACCCAGCTGTAAGACCTCGGAACCACAATGAGTAACCCAGCCCAGTGTCTGGGAGGCTTTAATCCTAGTGCTCTCTGGGAGGATGGGACACACACTAGTCATTGAATGTTTAAAAAGAGCTATTGGAAATACTCTTGTCAAATCAGACATAGATGGAGTGCATATCTGAGAGACAAAAACAGTTCATTAGTGCGCTGAGATACTGCAGCCCTGTTCTTCTTTTCCCTCTCTACTCCTAATTCGGGGTGCTTTGCTTCTGTTCTGACTAACCTGATTTCCGCCACTTTCATATTAAATACTCCACGAGGGCCTCAATTACTGAGAAAATTCCGATATCACTGGGATATTTTTAATTCCAGGAAAATATAGATGTGTTTGTTCTCGTAGGATGTCCGTGAGAGTTGTCACTTAATTTTGCTAGCAAAAATAGAAAGAGATAAATAAGAAGCTGCCATGCTCTGTTTCGCTTTTATTTTTTCTCATGTAATTTCCTGTAGTAACTTGTCCTGTGAACCATGACTCTCCACGAGCAAAAGTTCAACGTTCTCATTTTATCTTTGCACAGAAAAGGAAGTTTCATCCTGAAGTACAAATATATTTCAGAACACTTAGGCCAGAGGTACTGAGATGGCATCCTTTGCATGTCAATAGCTTATTCTGGAAGAATTAGCATCAATTTAAATGATGTCTGTGGTACCCTCTTCTCTGAAAGCAGCTGCTCCACTTTCACGTTTTTGAACTACTTACATGAAAGAGATAAGTGCTTTCTCAAGAGAGGCCTTGAATACAAGAGCAAGATCCCATAGCACAAAACTTCGAAGGGAAGAAAGAGAACTTTGGAAAGAGACATCTCTATTCTCACAAACACAAACATATCCACATAGGCACTGTCTTAAAATGCAAATATGCATGTTATCCTTAATACAGAAAATGAAACAATGAAATATTAAAAGGTGATTTGAAATGTGAGGATGAAAACATTGAAATTGCTCACAATACTAAATCTTGAAAAACAAACAAACAAAAAGAACATAGAGATTTTCTATCTCAACTTACTGTTCATGAAAAGAATAAATTTAATAAAATTCCCAATCTAAGAAATAATATGCTATCAATCTAGTTAAGTCATGTTTGGCTTCTAGTTCATGGTTTCTATGTATTTAAAAGGACAAAGCCACGACTTGAAATTTCATTTGACATTATAGAAACCATAGGACCAAATCTACTTGTAATGGATTCCTGGTTAGCTCTCATGTCTCTTCTTTACAGTGCTTCTATAAAAAGAAAAACACAAACTAAGGTTTAGGGACCATTGATGATGATGGTACTGAAACTCTATAAGAGAATCAGGAGGGCTGCAGTATGATTGTATCTCCTAGTAATTTTGGAAGCTAACCACATAAAACCTCAAGAGCATGACTAATAAAACATGACAAAAACAAATATTACACCCACGAACCAAGCAAAGGTGACTGAGAAAATCCCACAAAGCCCCAAAATTTCACAAAATACTATAGACAACTGAGGAAAGCTAGAAGATGGAGAAATGTTCTTCTCCAGAGAACAGTCCAGCAATTTCCCAGTAACAGAAGATCAGTCCTGAAATCTTACACAGGTCATATTGTACAAACTGAGCAGTTTATATTTAGAAATGTAAACGTACACACACACTCAAACACAGGCATGCAATAAAATTAGTGCTTAAAAGAAAATGGGAGCAGGGAGGGGGTACATGGGAACATTTGGAGCAAGGAAAGGGAAAGGAGATATATTGTAATGATTGTATCATATCAAAATTAAAATAAGAAAAACACACACAATATTTCTTTGGTCATTTTTCATTTTATTTTTGCTAATTTCATGGTTTCATTAAATTACCAGGTAAGTCATTAATTGCTCTAAATTATGCCCTATTCTTTTCATTCCAATATTCTTTCCTTCAATAATTTTATTCCAGATCACAACCATCTTCTATTAGTACCCTGAATTTATAAAGTCTTCATTTATGGGCTATGGTGAAAATAGGAAGTTCCTTGGCTGACATTAATAATTTCCCCTGTAAACCTGAATAGGAAGATAACTTTGCTGATCAAAGTGCAAAGGAACAGCTAGTGGGGCTGTGACTAGAACATTGCATGAGGCATTAGGGCATTAAGTTAGTAGACTGCAGGATATGTGGTTGTTATTTTGAAAATGTGTTTGTTTGGTTATGTTGTGCCTTTAGTGTCTCCAGCAGGTTATTAATATCTAGCAAAGGGAGTGATCAGATTGGGCACTATGCAATTTTATAAAATAAGGAAGGGATGTTGTTTATGTAATTTCTAATTACTAAACCTCTGCCAAGTGTATTCTGACAAATCAAAATTCACTCTAAGTGAGAGATTTATGACATATGGATCATGAATTCTGCACACTCATTTATAGTGTCATGAGTTAATCTTTGGCATTTTCCTATGTGATTTCTGAACTTAATTTGGCAAAATAACCTAATGGAGACCTGTTTCATTTTCCTATCTTATGTTAATGAA
Source organism: Mus caroli (assembly GCF_978045245.1). Lineage (NCBI taxonomy): Eukaryota > Metazoa > Chordata > Mammalia > Rodentia > Muridae > Mus > Mus caroli. Next base: position 63,996,069 of record NW_028227259.1, on the reverse strand, counting down.
TTTTCCTGCACATATGTATACGGGAAGAAGAAACATTCAGCATAGCATAGTTTAAAACACACTCAAAGTAAAACATTGAAAATGTACTGTAATTCTAAATGGAGAAATTCTTTACTTAAAATCTATTCTTTCTGGCAAAAAAAAAAAAAAAACCTCCATTGCTATCCAAATTGAAATAAAATGCACCTTCTTAGCTAATGGTATGTCTGAACAAAATCAGCACAAGACTCATGGCTCATGACAGTTTGATCCATTGATACAAAGTTACTATAGAAATAGCAAACAGTTGTCCACAATTTTTTTTAATAGTGGAGTGAGGCTTAGTGTTCTGTCATTTTTATACAAAAAACACTGATACCTGTTCTCTCTTATACTGTTTCTTGAAGGTACTTGTTCAAAGGGATACTTCAAAATTTTTCACTTGTTAACTTCATATGTAGTTATGCATCAAGCACGGCATTTTTTCATTAGATTTATCTAAGTATCTTGGTTATATGAGTAAAGGATCTTAAATGTGGGTCATGGAGCTTTATCTGGCTCCTGATGAAGTTATTCTGATCAAAGATTTTCCCCTAATGTGCAATATGACTGTGCTATATGATGCATATAACAGGCAGGGCATAAATTGGCAAGTTAGAGGGCTGGGGAATCTTTCTAAGAACTCTAAATATTTTTACATAAAACAGACACAGTAAATGAAGTCCCACTGACATTTTTTGGTATATAAATTCCTTATTTTCCAATGTTAAAATACAACCAGAAACATTAAAATTACAAATTAAACAAGGCCAAATCGGTACACCTAGGATGTCTGCTTGGGGTCCCTCTACATAAATTATTTTAGATTTTTATAGATTAAAATCTTTTCATCCTGAGCTAAAAACATTGCAATTTTGATGGTCAGATTTTATCTCATTCCATTCATCAAAATATATATTTGCCTTACTATTTTATTCATTTTATTTCTATCCTACAATTTTGATTAAAAATCAAAAATCTCCTGTAGGTCAATTGTATATATACTGCCCAACATTATCCTGTTATAGTTATTACAAACAAAGGCTACAGAAGCTAGACAAATGCCACCAAGTTTCAGCAAGCTTGTTGCCTCCCAAAGATTAACTCTGTAAATTGCAGACAGCTGGCATCCATAGAATTCTTCTCTGTAGCAGTATAACCCTGAGGTCTCGGTATGGCTAAACATTCCCTTAAAGAAGTTTTATCCATTTTATTCATTTGTTTTGTGTATTTGTATTTGGGGATATGTGTGTGTGTGTGTGTGTATGTGCGCGCGTGTATGTGTGTATGTGTGTGTGTGTATGTATGTGTGTTTGTCTATCTAAGTATGTGTATGTGTGTGATTGTGTGTGTATGTGTTTGTGTATCTGTGTGTGTGTGAGAGAGTATGGGTGTATGTGTTTATGTATGTGTGTGCATGTAAAATATCTCCCTCTGGGTCTACATATGTGTTTGTGATTAAATGTATGCCCTAAAGTCTATGTGCCACAGAGCACACTGGAAGTCAGAGGGTAGCCATCAGTAATGTCTTCTCTTCTTCACATCTTCTACCATGTGAATATGAAGGGTCAGCTTTTGTTTGTCAGCAAGCTCATTTACTGACTGGCCTACATCACAGGTCCAATATCATTTTTGATTCCTATTACACTTGATTAGTTCAGGGTAATTAAGTCTCTAATACTCTCTTCATGAGAAATACATTTAAAGCTGTCTTCACTATTTTAGCATACATGGTATATGATTGTTACTGTGCCATAGCACACTAGACATCATTCCTCCTATTAAGCATGTTATCCCTTATCTTTATCTCTTTTTTATGACTTCATGTGTAGAGTTAATAACTTCAAGAACAATGGGTTTTATTTTTAATCCTTCATTAAAAGTGAATTTCTGTTTTTCCTTCTGGTACCATAAAAATCTCAACCAATTGAAAATGGCTTCCAGGTATCCTGATTTAGAACTTCTTCACACCATCAATATCAATAATACTTAATTCCTCAGAACCATTCTTTCCAATCTGGTACATCCTCATCTTTTTTTTTTTTTTTTTTTTTTTTACTTCATTGGATATTTTCTTTATTTACATTTCAAATGTTATCCCCTTTCCTGGTTTTCCCTCAGAAAACCCCATCTTCTCACCCCTCCCCGCTCCCTACTCACCAGTCCACCCACTCCCACTTCCTGGCCCTAGTATTCCCCTACACTGGGGCATAGAACCTTCACAAGACCAAGGGCTTCTTTCCCCACTGATGATCAACTAGGCCATCCTCTGCTACATATGCAGCTAGAGTCACAGGTCTCTCTATGTGTACTCTTTGATTGGTGGCTTAGTCCCTGGGAGCTCTGGAAGTACTGGTTAGTTCATATTCTTGTTCCTACTAGGGGGCTACAAACCCCCTCAATTCCTTGGATCCTTTCTCTAGCTCCTCCATTGGGGACCCTGTGCTCAGTTCAATTGTTGGCTGACAGCATCCACTTCTGTTAGTGCCTGACAATTATATCCTCATCTTAGAAGCTAAAATTCCAAGAATTTTTACATGAATTACCTAGTCAAGCTTCAAAGTAAAATCATAGGGAAGGGAAATGTTTTGAGCAGCACCACTCTTGAAAAAAGACAATAGTCTGGAGAGATGGGCATGTAACACTCCTCCATATAGTAAAAAGGCAGGTAGCACAGAGTTTCAAATTTAGTGAATAATAAAATCAACAAAGCAAACATGTTAATAACCATTTGGATACTCTAAAGCTTCTTGGCAAGTGTTAGATGACTATCAAAAAGAGATCACTATTTAAAAAATATTTATTTGTATTTAAATTATATCTAATGATGAATTTAAATTTTGGAAATTTCATTTTTCATAGATTTGGAGGCTGAAACTTGAAAATATTTAATCTATTTTCAGATTATCATTTACTATTTATTAAACAAATTATAATGAAATATGGAAATATCCCATTATATTAGACTAAGGTAAATAGTGTGAGAGGTTTTTGTATCATGATTATTATTTTTTCTTTTAGAAATATGAATATTTAACATGAGTATTAGTATATGTAGGATCCAATAATAGAAGAGGATTTCAATGTTCTACTTATTTTATATTTTCTAATCTTTCTAATATGGCTTATGGTAGCACTATACTAAAATGCCTTCTTTAATGATAAAAAATTTAAAATAAATGGTGGCTTAATCAATTCACAAAGGAACTATTCTATCATGGCTCTTAAAGCAGAAGTGTATGCAAATATAGGGGCATTTATTAGCAACTAAGCTTTTTTCTTTACTTTGTATGCCCTAAATACCAAGCACTTAGTTGGTAATTAGTACTCCTACAGGAAAATTGCTTCTTTGCTTCAGGTCAGTGCTCAACAATAATTAAAATAACTAAACACTAGGGAAAGAGATCTAGAAAACAGAAGGGCATGACAACATGATCCAATTCTGAAGTTGTTAATTAAAATTACGAAAGGCCCAAACAAAAATACTGGGACGGCAAAAATTATATAGGATGCTTCTTACTGCATTTAGATTCTCTTAGAACAATTTAGTATTTATTTATTATTTGTAAATTTTCCAACAAAATTTAACTAAATATAAAATAAAGGAATAAATAGTGCTAGAATTTGTTTAATTAAGGATAATATACAAAAACTAAAACTTAGAAGCCCCTATAATGACCAAGGAATCTAGAATGAGTTGAACATAACCAATGGATGTAAGAAAATAATAAAATGATAGAGGTTTTAAAGTGGAAGTTTAATTTTAGGATTATCAAAATAGTTATTTTGTGAAGGAAAATTATTTGAAAGAAATAAATATTGGGATACATAATTAGATATATTTTATTAATTTTTTCTTCTGTTCAGTATTTATGGTAATATATTTGTCTATCTTGTTTCAGTCATTGATATTTAAAATTTGGTAAATCAAAATTAACCAATCCTCTAGAAGACAAATATTAATTTATATTTATGTGAATGTCTTGACATGTTGAAGACAACCAGTAGTCTTAATGACCAAGCATTAATTAAAATTTGGGTACAGTATGCTAAGAAAATTAACAAAAATAAATAATTATGAGTTTTAATTCACTGACACTACTCATCAAATACGATAACAAAACAAAAAGGAAAACATAAACATTATATTCACAAGCACAAGACAATAGTATACCAACATGCAAATAAAATAAATATGGATGTGTATTGTTGGAATATAAAAACATTTTTAAGAGAAAGATGACTTGTGCATTACTTCTATTTTATTTATTAGTAGACAATACGATAAAATTGGACCTTATTTTTTTTTTGCAATCTCTTGTACAAAAGAGGAAAGTGAATCAGCAAAATAAAAATGTCTTTAAGACAAAAAATATAACTGTACAAATTTATCATGAGGGGTTTAGACACTGTATCAGCATTTGGAATGTGTACTACTTTTAAAGAGGAGGTTAGTTGGTTCGAAGTGTCTGCTCTGGGTAGCTCATGATCATATGCAATTCCAGATGCAGAGATCTGATGCTCTTTCCTGGACTCCTTAGGTATTGCATGTATAAGAACATACCCACTCAAATCTTATAAAAAACATTTTAATACAAAATAAACTAAATGTAAGTTTTCTGTCATGTTGAATTTAAGGTCAATGAAGGAAATGACTACAGGAAAATTATTTTCTCTAAGACTTCAAAAGTTTTATTTCTTGCTGAAATTTCTCTCACAATTTTTTTCTTTAGATTCATAAATATTGATATTTCTTTTGGGCCTCAGTATGAATTGCTTTTGTGGTTGCTTGAAAATCACCCATTTGAACCTCCCCCTGATTTCTATTTTTCCCATATTCCATGTATAAAAATTCTTAAATGATGATCAGATAGACAGTCTGACATTTAATTTAGAATTATCATTTATTTTATGATCCTTAAACTTTGATTTACTTTAAAGACTACTAGGTGTTTCTACTGTAACAAGTTATAACATATTAGAATCACAAGTTTGTATATGTTGATATCCTAGTCAGTTTTGTCAACTTGACACAAGCTAGGTTTATTCAAGAAGAGATACTATTAATTAAGAAAGCCCTCCATGGATATCATCCTGAGTGGGGTAACAAAGAAGTCACTTGATATGCATTCACTGATAAGTGGATATTAGCCTAGAAACCTAGAATACCCAAGATACAACTTCCAAAACACAAGAAAATCAAGAAGGAAGACCAACAACACGTGGATACGTCATTCCTCCCTAGAATAGGGAATAAAATATCCATGGAAGGAGTTGCAGAGACAAAGTTTGGAGCTAAGATGAAAGGATGGACTATCCAGAAACTGCCCCACCTGGGGATCAATCCCATAATCAGCCACTAAATGCAGACACTGTTGCATATGCCAGCAAGATTTTGCTGAAAGGACCCTGATACAGCTGTCTCCTGTGAGGATTTGCCAGTGTCTGGCACATACAGAAGTGGATACTCAAGGTCATCTATAGGATGAAACACAGGGCTCCCAATGTAGGAGCTAGAGAAAGTACCCAAGGAGCTGAAGGGGTTTGCAACCCTACAGGTGGGACAACAATATGAACTAATCAGTACCCTCAGAACTCGTGTCTCTAGCTGCATATGTAGCAGCAGAAGATGGCCTAGTCAGCCATCACTGGGAAGAGAGGCCCCTTGGTCTAGCAAATTTTATATGCCCCAATACAGGGCAAAGCCAGGGCCAAGAAGTGGGAGTGAGTGGGTAGGGGAGCAGGGCTGGGCAAGGGTATAAGGGATTTTTGGGATAGCATAAGAAATGTAAATGAAGAAAATATCTAATAAAAGAGATAAAAAAAAGGCCTCCATGAGATTTGCCTCTATGTAAATTTGTTCTCCTTTTCCTGGATAACTAATCGATATGAGAGGGTCCAGCCCACTGTGGGTGGTGAGATTTTGGTCAGATGGTTCTGAGAGGTATAGGAAAGTAAATTGCATACGTCATAGGGAGCAAGCCAGTAAGCAACACTCCTCCACAGCTTCTGCTTCAATTTCCATAACCAGACTCCTATTGTTTGGGTTTTTGCACTTAAATTCCTCTGTAATGAACCTTTACCTGAAAGTATAAAATGATATGTCATATCCTCCCTAAGTTACTCCTGGTCTTGGACTTTTATCACAGTGAGAGAAACCCTAACTAAGACAGTAGATTTCAAATACATGGTAGCTATATAAATTCTATGTCATACTATCCTTATGACTACAGATCACAGTAGTAAAATAAATAAATTTTCTTTCTGAAAAATGGTTGAATTGGAGGATGAATGATGTGTTTTACAACAAAGATGAAAAGATTTTGTTTCTTTTTAAAATATCAGTATATCAAAAATTCCTTTGATCATGCATTCTGGGACAATTGTTCAAAACGATATTCTCTGCTGTCAAAGACTGTGGAATATCTTTTTTACATCATTTGCAATATAATTTTGTGTTCAATGCAAAAGCAATCCATACATTTAGTTGTTTAGCCATCCCCTCCCAAATCATAAGCTCACTAGAATTATAAACCATATTACTAGAGATTCAAACTTATCAATTGATAGAAAATATAATGAATATAATATTGAAAAAAGAAGTGTCTATGATGAGCAAATAGACTTTGTCATTATCAATTTAACATTTTACACGCCCCCCCCCGTTCACCTTCTGACTGTTCCCCATCCCATACCTCCTCCTCACCTCTCCTTCTCCATGAAGATGTTCCCAACCCTGTACTCCCTGCCACACACAGGCCTCTAAATTCCCTAGGGCCTCTGGTCTCTTGAGGGTTAGGTTCATCTTCTATGGCTGAACCCAGACCCTGGAGTCCTCTGCTATATGTGTGTTGGGGGCCTCATATCAGCTAGTGTATGCTGCCTAGTTGGTGGTCCAGTGTCTGAGAGATCTCAGGGGTCCAGGCTAATTGAGACTGCTGGTCCACCTACAGGGTCACCCTCCTCCTTAGCTTCTTCCAGCTTTTCCCTAATTAAACCACATGGGTCAGCAGCTTCTATCCATTGGTTGGGTGCAAATATCTGCATCTGACTCTTTCCGCTGCTTGTTGGCTCTTTCAGAGGGCAGTCATGATTAATTTTTAAGAATTAATAATTTTGAAAGTTAGAAATGTAAGCAAATATATCTTTTTGCATCTTTCCTTCCCTTCTTACTCCCTGTTATCCTTATCATTCTCTCTCTTCCTCTCTCTCCTTGTCTTTCCATCTCTCTGCCTCTCTATATGCTTCTCTGTTTGTGTCTCTATGTCTCTCTGTCTCTATCTCTGTCTCTATCTTACTCACATGTGTACACACACTAATACACATAGATGATTAGCCTTGAAGTAATAAAATAAAAATTCGGTAGATCATAAAGAGAAATCACTAACAACTTGCCTTTGTTGTTGTCAGAATTGAAATAATCACAGGGGAAATTTTATAATTGTTAAATAATTTGACAAAATATTTTAAAAATTTGAAAAGGTCATCTCTTTTTCTTTTTATAAAAATGAATGACTCAGTGAAAAATAGAAAAAAAAATTTAAAAAAAACCCTTGATAGCATCTTTTGTCTATCATACAGAGACCCTTAGTTAGTAAGCCAACCTGTAACATAAACTAGGAATTTTATATACTCTCCTTCATATACCCACCTTTTTTATTCCTGGCTAAGTTGAAAGAAGGAATTGTAAGCTTTTAAATAGAAAAACAATTGACAATAAACTTGCATGACATATTATTAGGGAAAAAAGTGATCTTCACGTGAAAATCATTGACACTTACAAATTTTACCAAATCAAATCCATTTTTTTTAGTCCTAATTGCAAGTTCAGATGATCTATGGTTTGGTCTGTCTGTCTATCTATATTAATAAAGAATATTTTTCTAAAAAAACGGTAAATTGTAGTTGTGTATAAATCACAGCAAAAACTAATAATCTTAAAGCAATTGATCCAAATATCTATTGAAATATTTCCATCAATTTGCTTCAGTTGTAAATCTTTAATCTGCAGCATTCATTATTGTTTCAAATCTTTCCAGACTGTTATGATGTAATAAAATTAACACTATGTCAAAGTTATTTATGTTTCTATTGTTAATATCACTTAACCATTTCCACATTACCTTAAGAAATACTTTAAGTATATGATTTTTTAATTCAATTTCAGACAATTAAATATTTGCTTATTAGGTTCATTGTGGACATAAGTTTCATGTAGCTATATAAAACATGAGGAAATTAAAAACAGTATTTACATTTCAAGGTAATACCTATTTATTTTGCCATGAAACATTTTTAAATGCTTGCTTATCCCTAGCCATGTTTTACAAAGGAGGCCAATTTCCACACAATGCCCCAGTTTACTATGTTGCAGCAACCTAACCATGGTTTTTGAAAATCTACAATTTTTTCATAAGGTCACTAATTGCATTTTAGAATTAGAACATGTTAATGTATTCTGCCACAAGATGTTCAAGATTGATACTCCAGTCCAGTAACTTAGTATTTCCTAACCATAATATTATGTTTATTAACCTGTGTTCATCTAGTGCTACTCTGGTAGGTATAAAGTAAGTGCACTGATTCCACTATCACGACTGCCATGTCTGAGGAGAAAATAGAAATGTTTACATTTGAAACTAGAAAAGTTAACTATACAGTCTGAGTCTTCACATCATAATTGTGTGCTTTTGAAATTCTAACAAAGGTTTCATCTACTTTTCTCTTACCCCAGCTCATCCAAATTAAAGTGACTAAGACAGTTGATGTTTAAATTAACCTATATCTAATCTCATTCTAAATCCTAAATTTTATATACAAAAACAAACCTTAGACTGAAAATTATATGTATATGTGATTTTTTGTGTGATTCTTACACACACACACACACACACACACACACACACACACACACACGTACACAGGCACAGGATTTCTTGTGGAAATTCATATGCTCATAGTGTATTCACTCTTAATTTTTCTGAGTTCTAACAGGAGAACAAATGGCCTTGAGAATCTTAGAATTCTTACTAGACAACTCAGTACTCACTTTTGTGTGTTCCATATGTGGTTTCTTTGAATACAGCTCTGTTAGTATATTTTGGGTTTGAACAGTGCTTCAGCATCTAACTACAGCAGAATATAGGGAGGTGGCATTAAAAGAGCCATTCTTATCAATGGGAGTTCTGGTATACAACAGAGTGACTAAAAATGGTAAAAATAAGCAAATGCTGCACAGATGCTCATAGCTGACTTCTTGAATTCCAACTTATTAAATGGTCTTTTGCAAATGTATACACTGTTATTCATGCAGATTTTCTATTCAGCATACTTGAGTAGAGATGGCCTATTCTGAGTTAATGAGAAAAGTCCTAATTAAGCTAGCCATATGTTCAATTGCATTTATAAATGGAGAAATCGCCCTTTTTGCTGCTGAGACTACCATTGTTGCCATCGCCTGCTGCTCTGGGTGGCACCGAAGCAGTTCCTGTTTCAAGGCTCTCCTCTGTATTCCTTGTGTGCATTCCAGGGCTGCACTCGTTTTCATGAGATATTCTTGGCACGCACCGTGGAGTGCCTGCAATGCTTGCTTAGGAAAATATCTTTCTGAAGATCTATGTCAGTATTGAATGCAACTATGTCTTCAATTTTGCCCTGGGGATATAGATCTAGCAATGCTGCCAAAACATATTCTTTCTTTTCAAGCATTTAATCTATTCTAGAGCACACAGAGTGCCTAGAAGTTAGGATTGCCCTACATAGCCCTGACTGCTTTCTCATGATGTTCAGACTTCATCTTTAACCCCCGCCCCTTTTAGTACAGGTGTAAAACCTTTGTTTAGACTCCCATCTTCACTACAGTCAGGCAAATGAACTAAATGGAAGGTTGCATTCCTTGAGCTCAACACTTCAGATAGAAAAGTAGTTTCCTACAATTACCTTCATGCAATCATAGAAAACTGTAATACTAAATAATTTGAAATAAATGACAGTGTCAAAATAATGATTAGAATTCATTATCCATTCATTTATTTTATGCAGTCTATAAATATAATGAGCTTGGTGACCTGGAGATTATTTAGTGGCAAAGCATGTATACTGACTTTACAGAGAACCCATGTTTGTTAACAAATACTCAAGTCAGACACCTTACAGATGCCTGAAATCCCAACTTCAGAGTTACCAGATCCTTGAGGCTTCCATGGAAACCAAACGTACACTCACAGATATACACACATGAACCCACTGACAAACATCCATGAATATAATTAAAAATAATGTAATAAATTATATTTATATATATACCTAATCATTTTTTACAGAACCCTGTATGACACCTACATTTCCTAGGAAAGCTATTGATCTCCATATACATGCAAAATTGCAATAAACGTGAACACAAAATATTTTACCAGAGGTATCTGCATACATACCATCTGTGACACAGACAAGGTGAAAGGCAGGATATTTGTATAATTTGGATGCTTTATCTCAATTGGAGTTGCAAAAAAAGTTCATATACCCATAACAGATGGTGATTATAATTTCAATGATGACATTTTGATGTTTCTCCACTTATATTTGTTAGGCATTTACTGTGCCCCAGGATCTTTACAGAAACTTGATGTACAAGACTATTTTTATATTCTTTGCTGGTGCTCAAATCAAGAACTCTGTTGGCAAGGTTTTAACAGTAAGACAAATCTGTGCTACACTATATCATTGCATCCTCATTCACAAGTACATTGACAGACAAAAGGTAAATTACTAAAATATTCTTAATCTTTCTCTTTAAATAAGCCAAAAACTGCAATTAAGAAGAATGAAGACCAAACTCTGGACACTTTGCCCCTTCTTAGAATTGGGAACAAAACACCCATGGAAGGAGTTACAGAGACAAAGTTTGGAGCTCTGATGAAAGGATGGACCATCTAGAGACTGCCATATCCAGGGATCCATCCCATAATCAGCTTCCACACGCTGACACCATTGCATACACTAGCAAGATTTTGCTGAAAGGACCCAGATATAGCTGTCTCTTGTGAGACTATGCCGGGGCCTAGCAAACACAGAAGTGGATGATCACAGTCAGCTATTGGATGGATCACAGGGCCCCCAATAGAGGAGTTAGAGAGAGTACCCAAGGAGCTAAAGAGATCTGCAACCCTATAGGTGGAACAACATTATGAACTAACCAGTACCCCGGAGCTCTTGACTCTAGCTGTATCAAAAGATGGCCTAGTTGGCCATCACTGGAAAGAGAGGCCCACTGGACTTCCAAACGTTATATGCCCCAGTACAGGGGAATGCCAGGGCCAAAAAGTGGGAGTGAGTGGGTAGGAGAGTCGGGGGGGAGGGTAAGGGGGACTTTTGGGATCGCATTGGAAATGTAAATGAGGAAAATACCTAATAAAAAATATTTTAAAAAACTGCATCCACAACAACCTGATTATTTCAAATAACATATGTTAAGCTCTAGCTTCACTTTCCTTCTCAAAATAGTTAATCTTCCTCAATGTTATTTTGTTATGTTCTGTAAGAACTACGAACAAGAATCCCAATCCTACTCTCTTGTTATTAATTAATAATATTATTAATTATATTAAGTTCTCATATATCTTAGGTATTTCAACTGAAAAATTACCTAAACTATAAATATTTTCTCACTTCTGACATATTGTATTAAAGATATTTAAATTAATACCCAAAATAAAATTACATATTGCTATCTGAACCAATCATAACTTTTGTCTGTTTATTTAAATTGGAAATTTTTGATGTACTTAATATGAACAAATTTACCCTCATATCAATAATGTATGCTTAAATTTAATAAATGCTTAAGAAGCTGGAAATCTGGTACTCTTTTAACTTGGTAACATGAAATTATGTACTCTAACTTACAAGCTACATGAACATTTTACATAAAATATTATACTTTCAAATTCAATTATTGTAATATATTATTTATACTAGTACCAGATATCATGACCATAACTTCTAGAATATGTCTTTTTTCTTTACTGTCTGTGTTCTTTTTAAGTATGCCTTTCATATTTTTATTTGAACTTCCAAAAATATTTGATATTTTAGGAATCCTCATTATAAATATTTTCCTAGATATTACCAAAGAATAATTATCAGAATAGTTTTAACTTTGTTATTATTTTTATAAAAGTGATATTATTATTATGAAAATGATAATAATATACAATATGATGAAGGTAGAGTATATCACATTTACTACAAAACACCTTAGTTCCATGTTTCCTTTACAGGGGAGACAGCTATCTGAACACTATATAAAGGAACCACTGATTGATGTGTACTAAGTTTGGCTTGTTTTATTCCTGGACATGTTCTGTAAAGGGCACTCCACCAATGTCTCAGATTGATGTGATCCATTTGATGACTTTATTATGGAAATCTCTCTCTTGACATTGTGTTAATTCCAATTCTTTCAACAGCCAGACAAAAGAGATGATTTAAAACCCAAAAGTGAATCTAAAAGTTTGAGCAGAGCACCCTGTGTTTCCTTACTGTAAAAAATGTGTGAAATTGGAAATCTTCTAATAATAATAGTATATAAATATATAGAAAGCAATTATGTAATATTACAGATTAGATAATTTTATAGATATAATTATATATTAAAGAGTATATATTATAGATGTAATATATGATAATGTATATCATTTAATATAAATAACACATAGAGAAAATAACAGAGTGATAGACTAATTAAAATGTACTATCACAGATTGCAATATTATACTTTTTATTTAAAATAATTCAGTAGATATTAACTATACAGATTTTAAAAGAATATTGCACAGAATTTGTTCTCAGAAATGCTATTTTTCATTATAATATATCATATGAATTTGTTAGCATGTAGGAGGTAGGGGGGATCCTCTAGAGTATATCAGAGACCAGGGAGGTAAGAAATTCCCTGGAAGGACCTAAAATGAAATGTCCAAAAGTTGGGAAAGAGAATTTGAAGAGTACATCTCCAGTAGAAAGACAGGACACTGGTTAGTTCATTTTGTTTTTCCACCTATAGGGTTGCAGACCCCTTCAGCTCCTTGGGTACTTTCTCTAGCTCCTCCATTGGGGGCCCTGTGTTCTATCCTATAGATGACTGTGAGCATCCACTTCTGTATTTGCCAGGCATTGGCATAGCCTCACATGAGACAGCCTAGCCCCAGATCTTGCAAACTTTATATGTCCCAGTACAGAGGAACACCAGGGCCAAAAGTGGGAGCTTGTGGGTAGGGGAGCAGGGCAGGGGGAGGGTATAGGGAAATTTCAGGATAGCATTTGAAATGTAAATAAAGAAAATATCTAATATAAATATTAAAAAAAAAACAAAGAAAGACAGGACATAAGTCAAGGGATGGGGTTGCCATTACTGATGCTATGGTATGCTTACAAACAGGATCCTAGCATGGATGTCCTTGAGAGAGGTCCAACAAGCAGCTGACTAAGACACCAACCAATGGACTGAAGTTGGGACCCCTGCGGTTGAATTTGGGAAATGTTGAAAGAAGCTGAGGAGGAGAGCAACCCCATAGGAAGACCAGACATCTCAACTAACCTTCATCCCCAAGACTGTTGAGACACTGAGCCACTAAACAGGCAGCATAATCCAGCTGATATGAGACCCCCAACACATATACAGCAGTGGATTGCCAGGTCTAGACTCTGTGAGAGAAGATTCACCTATCCCTCAAGAGACTTGTGGCTTCAGGGAGTCAGGAGATCTGATGGGGTGCGGGTAGCTGAGAACATCTTCTTGGAGATTTTGGAGAAGAATGGGAAAAGGAACATTTGGAAGGAGGACAGGGAGGGAGATAATTAATTAGCTGTTAAAAATATTAAGTCATATTAATCATAAAAATAAAGAAAAAAAAGAAAACAAAACAAATAAAACAAATTCTATCACATTAAAGTTAGAGAGGACAAACCAACAGAAGGAAAGGAGCCCCCAAAAAGGCATGAAAATCAGATACCTATTTATTTGTACTCTCAGGAATTCCATAAGAACTCTAAACTACAAGCTATAATTTATAACCTGGAGCAGACCTATATAGCCTCTAAGCATGCTGCTTCACTCTCTGTGAGTACTTATAAGCTTTGCTCATGTGTCCTTGGTGTTCTTCCTACCCTCTAGCCTTTAATATTTTTTTTCCTCCTTCTCCACAGGGATCACTGAACTCTGGAATTTGAGTGTGACATCAAGTTAGGGCTGTAAATCTCATAATTTTTAAAACAATGGATATAAATAAAGGATTACTTTGGTAGTGGTGTTATCAGTATAAACTTATATGTGAGTTAAACCAGTAAAGTACCTTTAAATTAATGTGTTATGTGAAATATTTTTCAAGTGTGTATATTTTGAGAACTTTCCCAATCTCATGGAGGTATTGACTTGAGAACACTGGAAATTTTGAGGCCAGAGGCATAGCTGTGGTTAGACACTGTGAGGATGTCTTACCTGCAAATTTTCTCTCTCAAGTTCAGCTTTGTATTTTCCACTGTGATGTAATTGGCCATAAGCCCTCATCAGTAGAGACCAAACCATTGCAAATAAGACATTTTCTGCTTTCCACATCATGATATACTTCACACTTTAAACTGTAAGCCTAAATAAATATGTTTAGCCATATGCTGTTTGTCCTATCACTGTGATGAGGAACAGTAGATCAAAACATCATGTAACAGAAAATAACAGTTTCAGATAAATGTAACTATTTCCCAAAATTTTAAACACATGTGAATCAAAGCATAAAAATTTGACACATTATTACCATAAGCACCAAAACAATTTAGAAACACATCTGAACTAAGGATCCCCCATAAACACACATATCAAAGGTTATTATTAAAATAATGTTTTCTATTAGATAACATTTTTCATACATATCACAAACACACAGAAAATACCAACAAGAATTAATTCATCATTTTGCATTTTGACATATTTTAGTATATAATACATATAAAAGCAAAACCCATGACATGTGTGAAAAAAAGGTAAGAGAATAGTTTAAATATTATATTGCCTTTTTGTAAAATAGGAACTATTAAACAATATGTTATATATTTCAAATAAACCAAGAAGAAGGTATCAAAGTTTACCTTGAGATTGCATTTTTAGTACCACCATGTTTATTCAAATGGTAGTTGGTAATAAGGAGTAGTGGTACGTAATTTGATAATATCAATGTATTTTAAGTATGAAGAATGGTTGCTTCACTTTCTTCCTCTGCTACTGTTGTATTTGAAACTTTGAGATGAGGGTATTTACCTAAAGATTGCATAGAAGGACATAATAAAAGGAAAGAAATGAAATTTATTGACTCAAAAAATCATATATAAATGCTATACCATGAAAGTTGCCTGATAATAATTTCTTTCAGTTGGATGCTACTATCCACATTTAAAATGCTTTCTTCTTTTGGACAATACCAAAAATATAAAGGAAAATTTCTGAAAGTGATTTGTTAAGTACTTTAAGTTCTATCCAGAAATAGATACACTTTACACTTGGTACTCTATTGTTAGGATCTGCCATTCAAAAAATTATCCTGAATTTTGTTCATTGAGAAATTGCATATTATTTACTCTTTATACAAAAGAATTTGTCATTGGAATTTTAAAAGACTGCTATCCTGTTATTACTCTTACATAGTAGCAACAATGATGGTTATAACACTTGCTCTCTTTTGGCAGCTATAATTTTGTATCATGATGTTATACACTCTCAATTGTTTAATATCTGCCTTTAATAGAATATGGGCAGCAGAGCAGATATCAGACTACATACTAGCTGCAAGATCATTCCAATCCTTATTTGTACACTTTATCTATGTGGATTCAATGACAGCATAAAGTCAGAATTCATATATAAAAGATATACTGATTTTAAAATAAAACTAACTTACTAGCTAAGACTATAAAGCTCACACCTATTTAGATATAAAAAAAATCAATTTAAACAACTAAAGAGTCCTTACAGAATAAATTTAGATGCAATACAAATATATAATAGGAAAGATGACTGTGAATCATATCCAAGCGATTTCCCTGAGATATTTTGGTGACACTGAGAGATAAAACCTACTCCATCTTGGGACTGGCCTCTATCTTAAAAAAAAAAAAAATGTTTGAGAACTTGACCTGCAGCTGAACCCAAGATGTACCCATGTACCAGGAAGGACGCCATGGCCTATCCTTGGCCCATACCGCAGAGTTACTCCCTAGCTACTTCCTAGCAACAGTCAATCAAAGATTAGTCTGATTATTCTTGATGTACTTTCAGATGACTTGTAATTGCTTATGGGCTTGCTTCAGAGCACCAACCTGTCTGTTGGCTTGCATAATCATTCAGTTAGATGCTTGACAGGATGGACTCACCCCCACTTGCTTCCATAATCTATAAAACTTTGTCCAGCTGAGAGTTCAAGGCTCCTTTACCAAACCATCCTGTAGGCTGGCTGTCAGTAAGCCCAATCTTGATTTTAATATAAAGAAACCCTAATGTTATTACATCATATTCAGTTCCTTAGTGATCATTTTGGGTCATTCATAAATGCTTCCGGACATAATATGAATAATCTCTCGTCTCACCATGTTCTGTCAATTTTACTATATACACATTATATTGATGCAATCATAGAAAGCAAATTAATTTATTTAGAAGATAGCCATTTTATTGGTATTTGTACAATTATCATGTATGCATTGGATGTCATTATCTAGGTAATTGATTATACTTTGTATCAAAACACAGATTTTGATCAAAAGTCAAGTAATAATGTCAACACATTTAGTTATGTAGTTGCACCCAAATTTGCTGTGAGAAGATATCAAACATACTTAAAACATGAACCCATTTATTAAGCTGTTATTAATATTGTTAAGGAAAATTTGTTAGTAGCAATCATTTTACTTTTTGTACAGTAGATAATTAAAATGGTACACTATATGTACATTTTTAATTTTTAAAATAATGTTGATTTCCTAGAATGTGTTTTTTTATTGCAATTACATAGCTTTATTATGGTTAATTCATCTATGGTCTGTAACCTGGGTACATGCCTATGATACTAGCCTACAAAAAGTAGAGAAAGGATGATCTTAGGTACAAGGTCAGCTTCAGTTATGATGTGAGTTTAAAATCAGAATATGTTATATGAGGTTATGTCTCAAAGAAAAGGAAAAATACAAAATATTAAGATGATCTAGAAATATTAAAATATGTTTCTCATGAGTGTTTTATGATGGTTTCTAGGGTCTGTGATAATTACAAAAGACTTCCTGTGAGATGAGAAATTATTCTACATATCTAACACTCATTTTTATAATATTTGTGAGAATTATCACTTGAGTAAGGAATAATAGCCTTTGAATATGCTTTGTGTGTAATGAAAACCAACAAAAATTAACTGGTACACTCTTCTCATATACTACATTCATGAGAACGGAACATATATGAGACACTCCTCTATGAATAGTTCATGGAATTTGGAGGATGATTTAAATAACATGCTTTTATTCAAGCCTAAATAATTCTATATGTAATAACTGACTCAATTTATGTTCCTACCAGAATATATATTTGCTAGAAAACAGAAACAACACCTATAAACTAGTATTCTACTAGCTATAAAAATATAGCCAAGTGGTAATGGTGCACATTTTTAATCCCAAAAATCAGGAGGAAGAGGCAAGTGAATCTCTGTGAATTTAAGGCCAGTCTAGGCTACAGAGTTAATTACAGGATAGCAATGAGAAATACAAAGATAAATTCTGACTCAAAAAAGTTTATATACATACATATATATATATATATATATATATGTATATGTATAAAAAATGAAATTCAATATATATGTACATGTTCATACATGAATATGTACATATGCATATATGTCCTTAATTTCCTATATATATTTTAAGTATATATTTTCGAGCTAACAGAAATGTTAAATTCAGGTTATACATGTGGATATACACACATATACATTTATATGCATATATATATATATAATGAATATATATTAAGTATGTGTAACATATTATACATACATATATACATATATATCCTGACTT
The DNA here is from genome assembly GCF_978045245.1 of Mus caroli. Taxonomy (NCBI): domain Eukaryota; kingdom Metazoa; phylum Chordata; class Mammalia; order Rodentia; family Muridae; genus Mus; species Mus caroli. The sequence continues at coordinate 63,977,934 of NW_028227259.1, read as the reverse complement.
TCTTACATATAATTTAAATATATATTATAGAAGTAAAACAAATTTTAAATTTAGGATATAGGAAAACACACATATACATATGTATATGCACATATACAGATATGTACATGTATATACATAAACGTCTATATAAGATGTGCATATATGAATATATTGTCATAGATAATAGTTAGGTAAAGAAAAAGATAAATGCAGATAGATATGCAAGTAGAAATAAAGATATATAAGATAGATATAGATATAGGTATAATTGGACCTTCATATAGATATAGATATAGGTAGATGTTGCTAGATAAATGGATGATAAATAGTAGATAGATACATAGATGTATAGATACATATATACATAGGTGTTAAATATACAAGTAGAGATAGATTAGATAAATATAAGTATACATATAGATATAGGTATAGATATATGTAGATATAGATATGTGTATATGCAAATGTAGATACAGATATAGATATAGATGTAGATAGTTTACATGGTATTGCCAACAATGGAGAATCAATTCCTTTCCCAGACACCATATGTAATCCAATGTAAAGCTCATTGCTTGGTACGGTCTATCATGTCCAGAGTTGTTGATCACCTGGTTCCCTTTAACATTCCCTCAAATATTATAAACTGTTGCCATTTTGATTGGTCATCCCTCTAAATCTTCATGCCATTCTATGTACTATAGACAATGCATAGTTAAGTCACAATCTATGGAGAAATAAATCTGTAGTAGAACTCAGATTTTAGTTTGATTTGACTGGCTTTCATAGCCCTAGAATATTCTGTCCACACTGACAGGACAATGTTATCTAAAAATAAATTTTGTGACCTACAGGGATTTTTCAGATCTGGTAAAATACATATTCATTAACACAATAGCAATATGCAGTTTGTGGAAGTAATCATCTACTTTCTGATTTTTATTGAAAACCAACTCTATAAATTGACTCTAATGCATTGTTCAGTTAAAAGGGTCACACACTTTTTGCCATGTAACCTATTAGACATTCAGGATAACATATTATTTTTCTGTTAAATGAGCATACTAATGAACTGTTCCCTAAATGCTTAACTTCACACCCATATAGTGTATCTCTCACCCCTCAAAGGAGAAGCTATTTTTAAAGTACATGATGATTAATACAAAGACATTTCAACACTCTAGTTCGTAACAACTGCGCCTGCATGTTATATGACCGACACAAGATCAAGCCAGCCAAAGTATCCATATAAATGCAGTAAGGGATCATGATATCCCAATATTAGATAAGAAATATTGTCAATTGATGACTCTGGTGGATGGGGAATTGGCTTCCTTTAGAGAGGTGACCCTTTGGAGGCTACACTGATACTGTGTTTCAAAAAAACTCATAGAGATGGTTTTAAGTGGTTTGAGTGGCTTTTATAAATAAAGTACATGAGGTTAGGAGGGATAAGTAATTTGAGGATCAGTAGTAATTAGAGGTTAGGGAATAAAGTGTGGCTTTGATCAAAGCAAATTATAGAATTTACATTTTCCATTAAGGACTCATTAGTATCAATGTGTTCAGAATAATAATAATACATACTTAATAGCACTATTTTATATTTAGGAATATGAAATAATTTTAATCCTTTTAGTGTATTCCTTTTTAGGTTAAAATATTAGCTTATAAACTTACTTTAATTTGAAATTACCATAAAGTAATGCATGAGTGCTATGATTGAGAAAAATTGTTCCTTTTAAACTGAGCTTATGAACTTATGAACTATCATTAAAATTTTAAAATATCCTTTATAACCTTCCCAATTGTTACACTACAGTAGTCTATAATTATATCTTATACTTAGAGAGGTATAAAACAGGCATCATTTTCAAAGCAAAATTACATTATGCCACAATATAAAGGTTGTGGGGTTTACTTCTGATTTGTCATGACAGTGAATCAGTACTCTAACTATAATACCTATTTCAGTCCATGTCTTAGGAGCACTATGTTTTGCATTATGTTTTTTGAATGATCATGTTTTAAAATTTTTCTGGAATGGAACATTTTTTTTTATTTATAATTGAAACGTTTGTGTGGCATCAGTGATTGTGTTACACCATAGTGAATAGGATGAGAGACCTCATCATTAGAGAGCCAACCTTTTTCTGCACAGTGGACATCTAACGCAGAAATGACAAATTGCTCATCTCTCCCATAAAGCAGTCTTATGTTATCCATGAGGCAGTGAGTGAAAGTGGTACTGTAAGCCTTGAGGGCTATGCTGTAGACATCAATCTTCATGGGTGTTCTCCTGGTGATAAATATTGACTGTAACACAGATTAGACTTTCCACTCATAACTTTTAAGACTCTAGTCCCTTTGGTCATTTTGTCATTCCTTGATTTAAGAAGGGTATTCATGGAACACTTACTTTTCTCAAATCACTCCAATGTCTGCTTTTCATACACAAGTGCCAAGTGATTCAAGAAATGAACATAACATCACGGTGAATAATCACTTACTTTTTCCTAAGATCTCAGCTCAGCTCAATCAACTGAATCCTTCAGTGATCAAGAAAATATGCTAAATTACTAAGGATATTTATTGGTTTATGCCTATGTAAAATATAAAGGTAACATTTATCAATGGATATAGAGTACATTTTTTCCAAGAATAAGATCCCATACTTATGATTTACTATATTGCTGGTTTTAATGCCAGGATGGCAACGTTATGCTGCATGGTGGTGGCTGGAAATAATTAATATAATCATTATATTATGAGAAATATAAGAGAGTTAAAAAAGAAAAAGGAACAAAGTAAAAAGAGACAGAAAAATACTAAGTCAGGACAAAATTTCTTTCCATTAACCAAAATAAAGAGAACCTTATCAGGAGTTTGTTCAGTAAGGAAAAGATTAAATAAAAATAACTTACCTCAGAAAGCCATAATAAAAATTATAGAAGGTGCTCTTCATGTTGAACTGACTATTTATTAACTATGTAATGAATGTGGGATATGAAGCCAGGATGCACCAACATCAAGCCTACACAGGGCAATGTAGGGCAATTCTCCACGCCTAGATGCCATTGTCTGTGCTCCAAATGAGGCTTTCCTCAAATCCCATCAGTCTTGAAATATTTGATTTTTCTCCAGAGTTATACTTATATGACACTAAACTTTACAATCTATAAAATCTCCAAGACAGCTCATTTTTTATATCTTTGAATTAGTTAAGTATTGATTATGTATTAATTTCATTTTAAAATTTGAAGATAACTTATTAAATACTGAAAGTAAAGCATTTCCAGTCATGTCCTTTTATAAGAAAAATTGAAAGTATATAATCTGATTTTTGTTTGTATATATGCATATTTATATAAAGATTAGTATGTATATTTAAATTATAATAGTAAACAGTAGAAATTAAAGATAAATGATGAAAAATATACATATTTGACATCTATTAATTTCATTTTATTTATATACATATACATATACATATATATGTGCTATATATATATATATATATATATATATATATATATTCTAATTACTTTCTCTCACTTTCAAGCTCCTCTAATCTTTCTATCACTGTTAACATCTCTTCTTCCCTATACATCCCTTTCTCATTTTTATGTCTTTTTGTTTTAATTTTTGGCCCACTAGGTTTAACTATGGCTACCAATGTGACTTTGAGTTAGTACTATCCAGAAGACCTGAGGAGTTTACCAGAAGTGAAGTCAATGGTTTTACTACCAAAATTTTGAGCTGAGGGCTAGTATTCAATGAGGTCATCTACAACCATAATTCCTCAAAGCTTGACATGTCCAGTCTTGTGTAAATCTAAATCAGATTAGAAAAGCTACTATGAGTTTATGATTTTAATGGCTCTGTCAGATCGAAACTGCATGTTCATATAACCCTGTCTTTTAATTACTTTATTTTTCATTTTCTTTTCTAGCCATACCAAAATTGATCCCTGATTTTTAAAAGTTTTGGAGTAAATGTCTTTTCCAGGGCTAAGTGTTCAACAGGAACGTATTGTTGGCACCTTTAGCATAAATGAATATCTGCTTCACAGTTTTCAGTGTAAAGAAAAGTTTAAACTGTTATGCCTCTTGTTGTATTAACCCATGGGTATATACATCAATTTTTAAAGGTTGTTAAATATCATATTAACTTAGCCAAAAATAGTAACGAGTTCTACTTTAGTTTTCAAAACTTCTCTACTATGGGACTTGGCTGAATATTCACTGCCAGGCACTAAGTATCACCTAAGCAGAGATTTGCTTAGCAAATCCTTAGCAGGATACCCTCCCTTTAATTATTATTTTGGGACTATTGTACAAGTAGAGACACTGAGTTTGGGGTTGGTATAGTACTCTATTCTGTTCATGTTTGCGTAAGCCTTTTCTTCCTGGATATTGACCTTCTGTCATTAAAAAGTCAACCAGAAAACCATCCATAAAGCTCCCATGGACTAAACCACCAACCAAAGAGTACACATGGGGTACCCATGGCTCTAGTTGGATATGTAGCAGAGTATGACTTTATCCGGCATCACTGGGAGGGATCAGAGCCCCTTGGTCCTTTGGATGGTTGATGATCCAGCATAGGGGAATGCTAGGGCACTGATTCAGGAGTGGGTGGGTAGGTGGAAGAGCTCCATCATAGGGGCAGGAGGGAGAGTAGAAGGGATAGGAAGCTTATGAAGGAGATAACATTTGAAATGGAAATAAGTAAAATAACCAATAATTTTTTTTAAAAAACTGACAACAAAATAATGCTAAAAAAATAACACAAATACCCCAAAAGGTGCCCTAATGTATATGTAAATTAATTGGCTGACTGATAAAAATATTTGGAATATTAAAAAAAAAAGTCATTCAAAAGAAAGCCTCTACTGAAGTCCTAGTTTAAGTGTCTATATCACAACCAATGTGTCTAGTCCCTAGAACTGTAGGGACTATTTTTACTTATTCTTACCAACTTGTTATTGTGTGAACCTATAAGTATAAAAAAAAGCCTAAAACCTTATAAGGAGATATTGTACACTTGGTGTTGTGATGTATTTTTAATAACTCTAGAGGTCTGAATGAGAATATCAAGTATAGTAATTTTGAAAAAAAATCTTGGTTCTCAGTTGGTGGATAGAAGGTATAACATTATTTTCTGTTAAAGGTGGTGTTACTGGGGCAGATAGATGTGAGGGTTTAAAAGCCTATGATTGGCCCTGCTTTCTCTCTGTGTTTCCTACTTGCTGATTAGGGTGTAAGGCTCACAGCTACCACTCCAGTGTTGTGTTTCCTGATAATGGACTCAACCTTCTGAAACTTTAAGCAAGCAGCCAATTTAATATGTTATTTTATAATATGCCTTGGTTATAGTGACTCTGGAAATCAGTCTGTCGGTTCCTCAGAAAATTGGACATGGCATTGCTGGAGGATCCGGCAATACCTCTCCTGGGCATATATCCAGAAGATATTCCAACCAGTAAGAAGGACACATGCTCAACTATGTTCATAGCAGCCTTATTTGTAATAGTCAGAAGCTGGAAAGAACCCAGATGTACCTCAACAGAGTAATGAATACAGAAAATGTGGTACATTTACACAATGGAGTACTACTCTGCTATTAAAAAGAATGAATTTATGAAATTCCTAGGCAAATGGATGGACCCGAAGGGTATCATCCTGAGTGAGGTAACCCAATCACAAAAGAACTCACATGATATGCACTCACTGATAAGTGGATATTAGCCCAAAAACTTAGAACACCCAAGATACAATTTGTAAAACACATGAAACTCTAAAAGAATGAAGATCAAAGTGTGGACACTTTGCCCCTTCTTAGCATTGGGAACAAAATATCCAAGGCTTGCTCTAGTGAATTAACTGTGCTTTGGACGTGTCATATTGTTTTTGCTTTTGCTGATTGTGTACTTTGGAGGGTTTTTACCATCTGGTTACTTTTGGTCCCTGAATGTTCTGTAATAGATATTGGGGGAAGGTGAACCTAGATTGTCCTGGCATGGCAGTTCTCTGATGAAAACCCTTGGGATATATGTTGTCAGACCTGCAGGTCTCTATGTTTTAGGAGCCCCAGGTCCAATGAAGGTGAGTTGAGAGCTGGCATAAAAAGGGAGGTCTCTCTGAACTAGCTGGCTGCTCAAAGTAGCTTGACTTGGCCCAGAGGGCCCAGAAAAGATGGATGGGGGAAGGGAGGCTAACATATATGGTCCAGGAGTCTCGGGTCTTTTGGTGGTGGGAGGAGAGGCAGTGGGAGAATGGAGGTCCCCCTACAATAGCAGCTTAAAGGGCTGAAACATAGTGTTGCAAGCAAATGGCCACAAGAAGCAAGCTAGAGTAGCCATTTTAATATGTAATAAAATAGACAATCAACCAAAATTAATCAAAGGAGATATGGAAGGGCATTTCATACTCATCAAAAGAAAAATCTTTCATGATGATATCTCAATTCTCAACACCTATGCCACAAACACAAGGAAACCCACATTTGTAAAAGAAATATTGATAAAGCTTAAATCGCATATTGAAACCCATATATTAACAGTGAGAGACTTCAACACCTCATTCTAACCAATTGATAGAATAACCAAACATAAACTAGACAGAGAAATAATAAAATTAGCAGGCATTATGAATCAAATGGACCTAACAGACATCTATAGACTATTATATCAAAACACAAAAAGAATATATCTTTTCTCAGCATCCCATAGATCCTTCTCCAAACATGACCATATAGTCAGTCACAAAGAAATCCTTATCAGACTACTAAGGATTAAATCTGAACTCAAACAGCAGAAACACTGGAAAGCCTACACACTCATGAAAATTGAAGAACTCTCTATTCAATGATCTCTGGTTCAGGAAGAAATTGAAGTCTTTCCAGAATTCAATGAAAATGAAGGCACAACATACCCAGATTTATGGGTTGGAATGAAAGCAGCCCAACAAGTAAATTTCATACCAGATAGTGCCTCCATAAAGAAATAAGAAAGTTCTCATATCAGCAACTTAAAAGTACACCTGAAAACTCTAGAGGAAAAAAAAATAAAAAAGCAAGCTCAACAAAAGGGAGTTGAAGGCAGGAAATAATCAAAATCAGGGCTGAAATCAGTTCATTAAAAACAAACAAACAAACAAACAAACAAACAAAAAACCCAAACAAGTCATAGAATCAAGAAAACCAAGAGCTGGTTCTTTGAGAAAATCAACAAGATAGACAACCCTTAGCCAAACTAACCAAGAGACAGAGAGATAGTATCCAAATAAATAAAATCAGTAATGAAAAGGGAGATATAACAACTGACACTGAGAAAATTAAAAGAATCACTAGGTCATACTTCAAAAGCTTGCATGCCACAAAATTTGAAAATCTTAATGAAATGGATTATTTTCTAGACATCCATTCTACCTATAAGAATCAAATCAAGATCAGGTAAAGTATTTAAACAGCCCATAAACCCAAAAGATAATAGACACAGTCATTAAAAGACTTAGAACCATCTTTTAAAGAGCTAATTCTAATACTCCTCCAAATTTTCCACAAAACAGAAGCATAAAAAACACTGCCAAACGTGTTCTATGAAGCAACAGTCACCCTGATAACTAAGCAACACAAAGACAACAAAGAAATAGAATTTCATAATGACTCCCTTTATGAACATTGATGCAAAAATACCCAGTATAATATTCGAAAACCAAATTCAAGAACACATCGAAGGCATCTTCCATCAAGGTAAAGTATACCTCATCCACAGAACACAGCGATAATTTAATATACAAAAATCATCAACCTATTCCACCATATAAACTGAAAGAAAAAAAATCACATGATTATCTCATTGGATAATGAAAAAGCCTTTGATAAAATCCAAAACCCCTTCATGTGAAAGGTATTAAAGAAATCAGGAACAGAGAGCACATACCTAAATTAAATCAAGACAATAGCAACCCAATATCCAGCATCAAATTAAATGGAGAAAAATGTAAAGCATTTCGACTAAAATCAGGAACAAGAGAAGACTGCTCACTCCCTCACTAGCTATTCAATATAGTACTTGAAATTCTAATAATAGCAATAAGACAACTAAAGGAGACCAAGGGGATACATATTGCAAAGGAAGAAGTTGAAGTATTGCTAGTTGCAGAAGATATCATTATATATATATATGTACATCAAAATTCTACCAGAGAACTCCTACAGATAATAAAAACCTTCAGCACAATGGCTTGATAAAACATAAACTCAAAAGAATTTGTAGCCCTCCTTCATACAGATGATAAACTTGCCAGGAAAGAAATTAGGGAAACAACACCGTTTACAATAGCTATAAATAATGTAAAGTATCTAGGTGAAACTTTAACCAAGCAAGTGAAGTATTAGTGCAACAAAAACTTTAAGTCCCTGAAGAAAGAAATTGAATAAGATAGCCAAAGATGGAAAGATCTCTGATACTTATGGATAATAGGAATAACACAGTGACTATGGTCACCTTACCAAACACAATCTACAGATTCAATGCAATCCCCATCAAAATTCCCAAAATTTTTTTACAGAATTCTCAACTTCCTGCAGAAAAACAACAAAAACAACAACAAAAACTAGGATAGGCAACACAATCCCACACAATAACACAACTTCAGGAGGAATCATCCTTCTTGACCTCAAGCTGTAATACAGAGCAATAGTGATTGAAAACTTCATGGTATTGGAACAGAAGCAGACATAGTGATTAATAATATTGAATCAATGATCCAGAAATAAACCCATACACTTATGCACACTTAATTTTTGATATAGAAACCAATTCCATACAATGGAAAAATGAATGCATGCTCCAAAACTGATGATGGACTAACAGGATGTCTACATGTAGAAAAATGAAAATAGATAGATACTCATCACTCAATTCCATGTGAATCAAGGACCTCAACATAAAACTGATTGCACTAAATCTCATAGAAGAGAAAGTGGGAAATACTCTTGAAAGCATTGGTACAGGAGACAATTTTATGAACAGAAAATAAATGGCTCAGGCACAATTGATAAATGGAAGCTCATGAATCTAAAAAAGATTCTGTGAGGCAAAGGACACCATTGATAGGACAGATAATCAGGCCAACGATTGGAAAAGGGTCTTCACCAATCCTACATCTGACACAAAGTTAATATTGAAAATTTACAAAGAATTTAAGAAGTTAGACCTCAACAACCCAAATAACACAATTAAAAACAGTGTGCAAACTAAACAAAGAGTTCTCAACAGAAGAATCTCCAATGGCTGAGAAGCACTTAAAGAAATGTTCAAATTCCTTACTCATCAGAAAAATCCAAATCAAAACAACAATGAAGTTCTATCTTACAGCCATTATAATCAATAAAATGAAAAACTCTAAGAAACATGCAGGCAAAGATATGGGCAAAGGGCAACAATTCTTCATTGAAAACTGGATTAAATGTACTTTTTAAATTATGCTATATTTAGGTATGGCCCCCATAGATCCACATGTTTGAACAAGCCTATGGGAACCAGGAAGTGGAACATGATGGTTTGTATATTCTCAACCCTGGAAGTGGCATTATTAGAGGGTGTGACCTTGTTGCAGTAGGTATGTCACTGGGGGTGTGAGCTTTAATACCCTCATCCTATCTATCTGGAAGTGAGCATTCTGCTAGCAGCCTTCAGATGAACATGTAGATCTCCCAGCTCTTCCTGTATTATGCCTATCTAGATGCTGTTATATAATAATGGACTGAACCCCTGGACCTTTAAGCCAGCCCCAATTAAATGTTGTCCTTATAAGAGTTGCCTTGGTCATGTTGTCTGTTCACAGCAGTAAAACCCTAACTAAGAAACCATGTGTGTCTGTGTGTGTATGTATGTTTAAAGTATTATGTTGCAAAACAGCAGCTATTCATTGAAAGATAATGCTTTTTTCTATTTTGTTAAAATTCTTTAATCGAGTTAACATTCCAGTCTTTATCTCTCTCCAGGTCAGCCCTCTGACTGTTCCTCATTCCATACCTCCTCACCCCAACCCCAATCTCCAAGAAAATGTCCCCAATTCCCCACCCCAACTTCACATGATGTCTCTTGAGGGTTAGGTACATCTTCTCTCAGGACCAGGTAGTCCTCTGCTATATATATGTGGGGACCTCATATCAGCTGGTACATGCTGCCTGCCTGGTTGGTAGCTCAAAGGAGGTCCAGTGACAGGACTAAATTGGGAACTACATCAAGAGCAGGCCCCAAAGACTGACACTATTACTGATGCTATGGTGTGTTTATAAACAGGAGTGTACCATGACTATCCTCCAAGAGGCCCAACAAGCAGATTCTTACACCCAACTAAAGGACAGAAGCTGGGCACCACTGTGGTTGAATTAGGGAGAAACTGGAAGAATCTGAGAAGAAGGAAAACCCTATAGGAAGACCAGGAGTTTCAATTAACCCCGAGATCTTACAGACACTGAAAAACACTTTTAAAGTATTGCTTTTCCTCTATAATTTTATCCTTGGCAGTTTATGTTACTGCAATAGATAGAGAATACAGATGACACCTCGTTCATGAGCAATCTACAATGCATATTTTTCCTTATTTTCTTTCATTCAACTTGACCCAGAGTGTGTTTGGATGATAAAAATAACAAGTTATATTGTTATTTTTAGTTATTAGTTAGTTAGTTATTAGTTAGTTATTGCGGAAAGGCCTTTCATAATTAGAAAACCTGTGCCTTCTCTGTTTTCTTTTTATAGATGATATTATTTATCAGATTGAAATTGGTATGTAAAAATAGCAGTTAGGATAATAAAAATGGTCAATGAAACAGTATCACAATTGCAGACTTCACCCATTCATCCATCCATTCAACACGTGTGTGTGTGCAATATGTAAATGCCACAGAGAAGTTAATGTGATGTACAATAACTATAAATATGTAGCATTAGAACATCTTAATGCTAGTAATAGGTTTGTGTGAAAGGACCAGTGAAAATGGAGAAAAATGTCTACAGATATTTTAAGGTTGTGATATGAGGAACCCTGTGGGATTCTTCTACTTTACTTTAAAAATCAGGGAAAGCTATTGACAGAACAAGGAATATTGAGAACCTAATGATGGGATAACATGGCCACATTCATGTTTTGCAGATTCTGGTTAGGAGTAGAGTCAGAGACTTCAATGCTTAGATCTAATTGTCTAAGTATGAGAGAAGTATAAGTGTGTCGAATTTTTTTTTAAATTGTGGCATACAGGCCAGCACTTAGGGGTCTTAAGAAATTACAGCACTCACTTTTCAGTTTAAAAATGAAGCATGAAATAGTAAGAACTATTAAGTATTTTTAACTCTAATACAGGAAACTTAAGGGAGCTGATTACACTAGCAGGAAATATGAAATGAGTCAGTCAGAGAATGATAGAATAAGGTATTTCACTCTCTTGTTCACATCAGGTGAGAGACTTGTGTACTCAAATAATTTGAATAATTTACATGTTCAACTACACATACATAGCATAAATCACTAAGCTATAGTATTCTTAATTACCCATTGTTAACTGTGAAGACAATAACTGACTTCCAGGTTTCCTCCACAATTTCTAAATGTCATCCTAATTCAGACATACCTTTCTACTTCCAGGAAAAACAAAAACCAAAAAACAACAACAAAAACAAAAACACAAACAAAAACAAAACATTGATCATTTCAATTTGTTTAAAGCAGTAAATTCAAGAGAAGGTCATTAGTTCTCATCAACATCCTATATTTACTAGCATATATTCTGTTTTCATAATTCATTTGTATTTTTATAAGCAGAAAGAAGTGTACTTGGTACATATATGCTAAGTGTTACCACGGGTAATTACAGAAGCTTGAACTAGCAATCCATACAGGGACACTGATCACCTGTATGGGACATCTACCACCTCTGAATTGGGTGAAGATCAGAGATTCAAGTCTTTCTAGTATGTTTGCTTTCACGAATACTTGTATTTCTAGGCCTAATACCTTCATTTCTTTCAGTCTTTATCTTGAAAGCCTCTTTTGCATTTAGAGAAGATTTTCAGACTTTGTACAGGAAACAGGTGATATAGAGTGGCTCTGCCCTCAGTGTTTTTCCACTGTGCACTATTTTTCATCAAATGTCAAAAACCTACTGTTTTTGGCTCCAACCGTAGCACAAATTTACAGACTGTCCTGACTATCAGAGTGTGTGGGTCTTTGAACACAAAGTTATTGGGGTGTCTACTCTCATTATCTCCTATTTTTTTGAGGTTATAATTAAGACATTTTGCCTTTTCGGTCAATCCCTCTAAGAGCATCCTACCTATCGCTATCTCCTCTTTTCTTTTTCTTTTCACTATTTTTCATTGTGTGCACACATAAATGTGTATGTACATATTTATGTACACATATTCCTAAATATAACCTACTTGGTCCTTAAAACATTACATTATATATGCTTCTTGGGCTGCCCGTTTGACACTGGACTCTCTCAGTAGTGGATAAATGGTTCTGTTGTTGCTTTCATTTTGGCTCTATTCCTTGTTGCTTTAATCAGCAGCTCAGATGCCTGTATGAGTTACCTTTGTACTTCTGAGAGCAGAATGCCTGACAGAAACATCACAAGGCCAAAAAAGTTCATGTTGGCTCACAGAGTTAGGAGGAGTTATTCCTATCAGACAGGAGAAGGTAATGGTGAAAGTATGTGGCAGGCACTTATCGCACTGCAGCAGACTAAGAAGCAGAGAAAGCAGCCCAGAACCTGGAGAGAGGTAACCTTCAAAGGCCAGCCTCTAGTGATGTATTCTTGCCAACTTGGCCCTACATCCTAAAGGCCCCAAATCATGCCACTAGCTAAAGGGTAATTCAGAGTACGAGTCTGTGAAAGAATATTTTAGTTCTACCCCAGCACCTGGCCTCTCAGCTCACTCCTCAGGTCAGGTTAACAAAGAGCTTACCAGTAACTTTTGTCGAAATGCAAAAACTGTAAGCAAAATGAAGACCTATATAAATTTGAACTACATAATAATACTTATAACTTCCTGATAAATGTAAAATAAAAGAGATAAATGTTCAATATACATTTAATTAAGACTGAATTTTTAAGGCAATTGTTAATTTATGTAAGACATATTCCTATCCATAAGCTTAATTCTAATTCAGAGGGTGTTTCTTACGACATTTTAAGGGAAACAAACTTGCAAATAATTTAACGTCTTTATTTTATTTTTAGGTGAATGTGTGTGTGTGTATGTGTGTGTGTGTGTGTGTGTGTGTGTGTGTGTGTGTGTGTGTGTGCATGCATGCGTGTGTTTGCATTAACATTTCATGTAGACAGTGACTATGTTAGTCAGAAGAGACAAACATCTGAGAAAAGGAATTATAAGCCATATTTGGGTGCTGGGCCAAGCATGAATTCTCTGCCAGAAGAGGAAGTGCTCTTGAATGATGAGCCATGTCTGCAAGACACATATTAGGTTAACTAATCATTTTATTATGTAAATATACATATTATATAACTTTAACCATACTGATGTTCCTGTCCAGCTTGCTTTTCATGTTCAGATATAATACTAAGTACTTCAATTAATTGCTTCGATTTCATGTTTTTACTTGTATGATTTGAGTCATTTAAAGCCATTTATTTTGTAGATTAAAAGCTGTGTTGCTATTTGAAATGGATGATTGATCCTCACTATCCATTCTCTTTGTTGGCATTTGGCTTTTCCTGCCTTGCTTCTTGGGGAATCTAATTTCTGTGCTGCATGGGATTGATTCTATTACAATGCACTGAGTTTCTCTTTTTGAGTATCATTTTTCTCTTATAGCTGTTATGATTGCAGTTCTCAATGCTTTTCCCTCTTCTTTGTGTTCTGTTTTGTATTTCCCCAAGGCAGTGAGTCATTCCATAAGTGTTGTACAATTTGTTTTGTTCAGCAGAATTCTTTCCATGCACGTACTGCCTTTAGTTTCATTCAGTTATCCTTCCCAATGTCGCTTTTCTCTGGTAATCACTCTCACCCTCTTCGGGTCATTGCCTGATGTCTGAAGCTAGTATATTACTTTCTTGTGTCCATGGCTATGTTCCAAGTATATAAAAGAGTACCTGACATAGAGTAGATGTTCAATAACTGTGTGTTGATGCAATGGATTAACTTGATTTTTTTTCCTTTTCTTCCTTCATCTCTATATTTTGTAGTGTCTGTTAGCTGGTCATGCTATTTGTTATTTCCATTCTCAGTGTTTTTAATGTCTGTATTTGTGCTGTAGCCCTTCCTGATTTTTTTTGAATTTTTACATTATTATAATTCTATGTGAATATATCATACAGAATAAACTTTAAACATAACACCTTAAAACCTATGTTGAGCTGAACTGCCCAAACTCGAAATCTATATCGTACACCTTCCCCAAGGTTCAGGGATCATTCTAGAGGCTAGGAGGAAAGATTGTAAGAACCAAAGTTTGTCGAGGACCTGAGCAAAAGAGAAAAGAGTAGTCTCTCATCAAGGAAGCTCTGATAATTCATAACATTTATAGGTACCTTCAAAAGACATGTATAACATTCATCCAGTCAATATTATCAATCTTTTACCCCCACCAAAAATACAGAGATATGGCCAGATAATTGTTTCTGTAGTACAGTCTGGGTTTTAAATTATTAATTCTTTTATTTATTTACATTTCAAATGTTGCCTCCCTTCTCAGTCTCCCATAAGCAAAATCAACACCACCCTTTCCCCTCCCCTTTACTGTTATGAAGTTGCTTCCCTACCCACATATTCACTCCTGCCTCACCCCTCAAGCATCCCCATTTGCTGGGGCAATAAGTCTCAACAGGACCAAACACCTTCCCTTCCATTGATTTCAGATGAGTCAGTCCTCTTCTACTTATGTAACAGGAACCATGGTTCCTTCCATGTGTACTCTTTGGTTGGTGATTCAGTCCCTTCAAACTCTGAGGGGTCTGGTTAGTTGATATTGTTCTTTCTATGGGGTTGCAATCCCCTTCAGCTCCTTCAGTCCTTTAAAAAAGTAAAAAGCTCCTGGAAAGAGGACCATGCCTCAGCAGATAGTCCCATACCCAGAATTGTAGGGGACACACAAAATATATAAATGGGCTATTACATACAACCGAAGAGGACTCAAAATTGGGCACTGAGGGCTTAACTGAAGATAGATCTTGAAGAAATTGAGGGTAAAGTTTTAAGTTGAATAGGATCAAAATTCATTGGAATATCTAAATAAATTATAAAACATTATTTTAAATTGGGAAGTTAATAGGCAAACATAACTAAATTAGATTTATTATATAATGATATATAAAATCTAATATACTAATACTATTATCCCCATGTTATAACTTAAAAATGTAAAGTAACTTTAGATCTTGCACTATTAAGCTACTGTAAGAGATTATATCAACTTTACTCTCAGTGAAATGAATCATGTGTCGTGGTGACAATTTTAAACAGTCTTGTATCTATGCCATATGCTGTATTTGTAAATAAACATTTTAAGTGGAGAACACACATATCTCCTTATGAATTAATTCTATGACCTGTGAAAAAGAGGATGTATTAAAGGATATTTTTTGGGTTATTTACTTGATGGATATTTTATTTATTCAGTATACAAAAAGCCATGGAATGAACATATTTCAAAGAAGAGAGACCAGTTATTTAGATTTTTATATTTTAACTTTATATAAGTTAAAAAAAGAGATAAATGCTTGAGACCAAAATGATCATTTTGATAATTATCAGTAGTGCTAATGAAATGAGAATCTAGAGATTAAAGAGAAAACATGATCTTCTCAATAAATAGAAAATTAGGAAGAAGCAATACGGATATTAAAAAGTAAAGTTAAAATATTTGATGTTTCCAGAAGGAATACAGGTAATAAAGGCTCAAGACCATGCTTAAGCCCTACAACCTGACAATATGTACTCAAGAAGATGATAAAGAAGAGTGCTGAGAAAACCTAGTGAGGCAGAAAGCAATAAATTTGAATGTTTTACCAGAAGAAAACTGATCTATGATCTCTATGTGAAAAGAACGACTGGCTTTGAAATAACACACTCCTTTGCCTGCTTTAGGGACTCTTTTTCTTCCTACTGGATTGACTCATTCAGCTTTGACATGAGAGTATGTGCCTAGGGGGTCCTGCTTTTATTCTGAAAGGAAATGGAAGAAGAATGGGTCTGGGGAAAGAAGGGAGCTGGCAGAAGGGACTGGGAGAAGAGGGGGAGAGGGAAACTGTGGTCTGAATGAATTTTTTTTTCTTTTTATGTTTTTTCGAGACAGGGTTTCTCTGTGAAGCCGTGGCTGTCCTGGAAATCACTCTGTAGACCAGGCTGGCCTCGAACTCAGAAATCCGCCTGCCTCTGCCTCCCAAGTGCTGGAATTAAAGGCGTGTGCCACCATGCCTGGCTTCTGAATGAAATTTTTGATAGAAAAAAATAATTTAAATGTCAAGTCAATCAAACAAACAACAACAGATAAATTCGGTCCAATTTATAAATTTAAAATGTTCATAAGAACATTATTGTAGAACAGTTTGTAGTGAGAACCAAAGAAAGTCTGAAGAAAACAACAGAAGTTTGATGCAGTTTGGTTCTGACTATATAGCTTATGGCAACATGCTTTGAGAAAACATCATTAGCTGGTTTTAAAATTTCCAAAGTCTAGAAATATATACAAAAGTTAATGTCTAAAATGGCATTCAGCAATACAATTTTAAGGAATTATAGAAGCAGGACACTTGTTAGCACTCTGTCACTATAATTACATGCTCAACTTAAGGCTTTAAAGGAAAAAAAAATATTTATTTGCAGATAGCTTTAGAGAATTCATTCCACTTTCCTTGAGTACATGGTTTTGAGCCTGGAGTCATTCTGAACCAAAAATTTAAGAGTGCTTGATAGAACCATTCATTGTGTGTGTGTGTGTGTGTGTGTGTGTGTGTGTGTGCGTATCAAGGTGAGAGAGGCAATTGTAGGATTAGGCTAGCTTTATCCTGTTTCTTTTATTCTGTCTATATAACAAATAGGATGCAACACACAGAAACTTTGCAATTTCTGCTTTCAGGCAAACCATTTGTAAACAAGCTCTCTCATATACTTGTCTCGTTAGCCAATATGAGTCACTGTCAATCCAGTTGAAGTGGAGAAAGGTGGATCTTGTCCTCTATTAAAATGCCCTTATGAAGCATGTGACTTTACCTTTGTGAAGAGGGGTTCAATTATGAATGGAATACTTAGCAGTACTTGGTAGGAAATGCTGATGATAAGATGTGTTCTCCTTTAGTACCTAGCAATAATTGGGAATATAAATAAAATCCTTGCCTTATGATTCATTCATATCAGCTGATACTAATTTCAAATAGCAATGTCAGTGATAGAATAGTGAGCCTACTGATATATATATATATATATATATATATATATATATATATATATATATATATTAAAGTATCCTCATCAGGATGTCTTAAGTACTCAACTGTTACTCTTTAATAGCATGTTGATTATTTTAATTATATTTAACTTATTTGAGTTCTTTAAAAAATATAGCAGTATTTTAAAATGTAATTCCATTCATCACAGAAGTGATATTTATGCATATAATTGCATGATTTTGCAAGCATATTAGCCATACTGTTATTATACTGTTTATAATGGGGTATAGCGAGGTGAACTTTGCATAATTCCTGCACATGGTGTCCTTTCTATGAGAAAATTAGCAAATGATTAGTGGTGCCATTGCAAACCACCCACCATTCCTCTCTAGCAAGACAACAAGAAAATCATGTCCATAATATTAAGAAAATTTAGAGATCCTGACAACTCATCTTTTCATTCAATATGAAGCTCTTATTTTTTAAAAATAACTGTATTGCAATCAACACTGTATGCTAAAATTTTATGGGATTCTATAAAATTAGTAAATATGTACCATCATAACAAGAGATTTGAGATGATTAGTGTAATTGATTCGAGTTTAAAATAATTTTAAAAGACTGTGGTGATCAGTAGAATAAAATTTTCCATGTTGTTCAGTGAGTTTAAAATACAGTGTCTAAACAAAGTATTTTGAAATTACTTTAAGTTACAATTCATCAAACCAGAGAAATATGTGCGTTTGTAAATGCTGTTAAAAGTAAACTTATTGCAATCGATTTCTGAAGTCTCCCGGTCTGCTGAAGAATTTCTTATGCAAAGCAGCATTTCTGAGGCCATACACAAAATTATATTTTAGTGTTTTGAGTATTTAGAGCAAATTTAGAATTTAAATAAACACACACACACACATCACATCACATCTATTAGCCTACTTGAATTAGTTGCATATTTGCCAATGCCTACTAACCTAGCCTAGGCAATGACAGGAAATTGTCAAGCTATTTGGAAGTAGCACTAAATTGTTGCCTCAACATTCATATGTAGAAACTAACAAACATGGTCAGATGATGTCTGTCATGATTCTTATTGAATATCTTATAATTTATAATGTTTCCTCAAGGTAGATGCCTCTGTATAATGGAATATGTACTTCAAATAGCAGTGAAAACAGATTCTATGCATAACGCTGATTACTATGACAAAAGGTATGTTAGAAAAGTGTTACATTTTCAAAACGTGCAGATTCTCAACGGATGAAAGATCTAAGGAAAAAGAGTGATATAGATAGAGACAGGAAAACCAGATATCCCAATATGGTTGAAGGTGATCTTAGACAATAGAATTATTAAAGAAAATAATTCAATAGAATTAAGGCTAGAATATGAATTTTACTGAACACTTCACTAGGAGTAAGAAGATAAAGGAAGTTACTTTCAATATGTAGCCATTTATGCTATGGATTGTAATACTGAGGTAAAAATAAAATTAAGTAGCTATGACTAGACACATCCCTACTTATATATAATAGGGATCCGCAACCCTATGGGTGGAACAACATTTTGAAGTAACCAGTACCCCGGAGCTCTTGACTCTAGCTGCATATGTATCAAAAGATGGCCTAGTCGGCCATCACTGGAAAGAGAGGGCCATTGGACACGCAAACTTTATATGCCCCAGTACAGGGGAACGCCAGGGACAAAAGAATGGGAATGGGTGGGTAGGGAAGTGGTGGGGGAGGGTATGGGGGACTTTTGGGATAGCATTGGAAATGTAATTGAGGAAGAGATGTAATAAAAAATAAAATAAATGATTAATTTATTTATTGTATGTAAGTAAAGTGTAGCTGTTTTCAGACACACCACAAGAGGGCATCAGTTCTCATTACAGATGGTTGTAAGCTACCACGTGGTTGCTGGGATTTGAACTCAGGATCTTCGGAAGACAGTCAGTGCTCTTAACCACTGAGCCATATGTCCAGCCCCAAGTAAAAATTTACTTATGAGACTAGAATTTGGGAAATGGTTTTCCAGGAGGAAGACTGTGAAGAAGAAAAGCAGCTCATGGACAATGAATGTGCAGAATCCCAAGTAAGGCAAGTGCAGGAAGCATGACACAGGGTGAGATTTGCAAATTTCACAAATGTCTAACTAATTATAGTGAAGATGACCTAGATGAGTCTTCATAAAAAGCACAGGGCTGTTGACAAAAGGATGATAAAAGATAAGCCATTATAAATATATTTTGAAGGACAAAAAAATTCTAAAAACATCAACCCTGCTCCCATCTAGGTTTACAATGTTCTGTAATTTTGAATAGTCTTCTTTTGTCTAGATTGATAGCATATACTCATGTATAAAGTGCTGATCTAGGATAGAAATGACTAATCTTTAAATAATGAATTTAAGTGACCCGTGAATCCAATTTCAAAGGTGCAATAGATTTGCAACACACTGCAGTATTACAATTTAGTATAAAATATTCAGTACAATAATGCCTTTAAAATGTTCTTTGGAATTAGTTTGATTATACATAACATTCAATGAGTGAGTCTAAGAATGTAAATGATGTCTTGGATGTGTAACTTAAGCTCAAATTATTTTAGAAAGGATAGACTGGAGTAAAGTGATGAAAAGTTGAAAATGTGCCAACCCTTACAGAAAGCTGTTTATGTTCTTCAGATAAGAGATAATGGAAATTTCAAGGGCACTCTGCTCCTTTAACATTCAACATTGATTTGCAATGTTTCTAGACCCTTTTCCTACTTCAAATATATAGGGAAACACTCTAGGACTGAAGAGTTGCCAAGAATCCTTATATTCATAGTCAGAAATGAGCCTTGGGGAATATAATATTTCATCACTGGAATATTTTAATTCCTTTCCAGAGCAACAAATATTTTATCATTGAAAAGGACAAAGAGCAGTATTCCTTTTTTATAGCACATGAATATAATTTGTACTGCCTTATGAATATCTTTCACATCCACATAGATACTTATTGCTAAAAAGCTTGGATGCTTAGTTTTTGAGATTTTAGTTAAAACTTTATAACCAACACCAGCCTTGTTTTCTCATGATTCCGTGCTTTCTTTGACTAAAACCAGAGGTTTACAGTATGTTCTGATTTAAAGTAAATTATGATTAATCTTTCTACTTTATAGTCTTCATATAGTCTCCAACTTTAGATGTTAACATCAAAATGTTCATGTTTCAAATATTTCCTGGAACACATCCTTCCATCTTCTCTAGTTACTCCTTTGCCCCATACATAAAGGCTCATGGGAAATTAGCATTGCCACATGATTAGAAATATTTGTCATCTCTAACATTATCAAAAAAAGCTAAGTGACAAATACTTATATATTTGAATCCATGCAAATATTTCCCATGGAGCATCTTTAGCAAAGATTCATAGCTTGCCTGACCTACTTGTCTTAATTAAGATTTGTATTCATAACAATCCATGCCTCGGTATTCTCAAATATCCGTTCCAGGTCTTGATTTTATGGCATTTGTTCTGATTGTGATGTGATTCAGTAGATAATGAGGGACTCTGTTTGGAAAGTGGAATTAGTTACATTTCATATTTGGATCCAGTGCTTAAACATGCTCATGACTGCTGTGCTTTCTCCTACTTTCCCAGATAATATTTCATTGTCCATTAAATGTAGCTGCAACAATAGACATTCAAAATTCTTCAACTATACATAAACTGCTACTGTTCAGTCATTTTTTTCTCCTAATCTGTCCCATGATATTTGCCATCCTTTGCAACACAAGGTGCTTTCAATGAATATTTCTGCTTTACTCAAAATGAATAATGATGTGGTCTTTACAGGGTAGACAGATAGGAATGACCCTTTCCATTTCCCGTCAAGTATTTGTGAGCAACACCAGGAAAACATATCTCATTTGTTTGTTGTTTATTTGTTTGTTATGTTTTACTTATCACTTTGCATATCTCTCACTGTCCCCTCCTGGTCATCCCCTTCTACATTTTTCCTCCATCCCTCCTCCCTTTCTCCTCTGAGCAGGTGAAGGTCCCTGTGGGTATCCCCCAACTTTGGCATTCCAAGTCTCTGAAGATAGTGGGTTCCTCTCTCACTAGGGCTAGACAAGGCAGCCAAGCTAGAAAAACATATCCAAAGCGCAGGCAACAGGTTTTGAGATAGCCCCACTCTAGTCCTTCAGCACCTGTATGAAGACCAAGCTGCCCACTTCTTACATATGTATGGGTACAGGGAAGCCTAGGTTGAGCCACTCTGTGTTCTTTGGTTGGTGGTTCAGACTGGCAGAGCCCCAAGGGTCCAGGTTAGTTGATTTTGTTGGTCTTCCTGTGGAGTTCCTATCCCCTTTTTGGACTGCAATCCTTCCTACTAGTCTTCCATAAGAGTCACAAAGCTCCCTCTGCTGTTTGTGTGTGAATCACTGCATATGTTTGAATCAGTTGCTGGTGGAATACAGACTTGCTAGACTCCTGCCTGCAAGCATAACACAGTATCATTAATAGTGTCTGTGACAGGTGCTTTACTATGGGATGGGGTTCCAATAGGAACAGTTACTGTTTGGCCATTCCCTCAATCTCAGCCCCATCCCCAATCCCTGTATTTCTTTTAGACAGCATAAATTTGGGGTTGAAAGTTTTGTAGGTGGTCTGGTGACCTGATTGCACAACTGTAGTACTTTTCTGGACACAGGAGGCACCTCCACATTTTTTCCCATGAAGTTACCTTGGGAATGTGGTTATATAGTTCCTGTCCATTTTCCTGAGTGCTCACTATGTATGTATGATGTATACCATATGTGTTCATGTACCACTGATAACAAATAGTAAATTAATAGCTTCTCTAACTGGAAGATAAAATACAAATGATTCACAGATAAATATTTTATTAGAATATTTAAAGAAATATAGTGCTGTGAGTGTTAAATATTTTGCAACATGAAAGACCATGATTTTGATATTTCATTTCTTCAAAGATATAGACAGTCATTTTGTAGTAGTAACTATCAAAATATTATCAAAAATTCATGAATTAGCCTAAATGTACTGTAGAAGTTGTATGCTCATATTAATTTTCATTTTAAACAACTCAATATCCTATATAAGAGTGTGCCTGAAGACAAGAGTGCTGGCTCTTATATGACTGAGGAATGGAAGAAAGAACAAGGGAATAAAAATAATTTACTTAATATATAAAATATAGACTGAATAAAGAATGAGACACTTGAGAAAAAAATCAATAGATTATAATGTCAGGGAAGGGAAAAAGGAGGGAAATTTCCATGGATCATGCTCATAAGTAATACCATCACAAAATAACAGGCGAGAGGAGAGAGCACAATAGTTGTGGCTCTAAGGTTTTCTCTATTAGTTGATATCTTAAGTTTTAATTAATGTACACATAAAATGCCAAGTTTTTAAGCAGCCTGCTATGACCATTTTTGTTGAGTTTATGTATGTAAATTGTAGGAACAATTACATGTTAAGTGAGAATTTGCAATGTTAAGGAAAGCATATTGATATCATGAATTTTATGAAAGATTTATGATGAACTAGTAAAGAAATTCATAGTATTTTGTTTCTATTTATGTAGTGCTAACTTTCAAAGACATAAAACCACAAACGTAGATGGTAGATAGATAAAAAGGTAGGTAGGTAGGTAGGTAGGGAGATGATAGATAGATAGATAGATAGATAGATAGGTAGATAGAGTCAAAGATAGATTTTCAAACAAATATAATAACTACATAACCTAAAAGATAACAATGTAAAGGTAATTAAAAAGATCATTAGACAGTCATATTCTAGTACATTTCTATTTTATTTTATTTTTCTGTTAAGAATAGCAACCTGAATTTCTGCTTAGACACAGTCCTAGAAAATGCTGCTTATAGGAAGCTGTTCCTGAAGTTGACACAAGATGGCAATATGAACTTTTTCATTTCCTTAAGAGGACACAAACAAATAGGATGAGATCAAAATAAACTATTATTAAATACTTTTTTTTCTTATTTCTGTTTTGAAGGTTATCTAATATGATTAGTTAATGTACAACAAAGGAATATGCCAACTTAATATGCTTAATCTTTTACTTTTTATTTTTTTCTTTTAAAATTGAAAATAGAATAAATATTTTAGAATAATAGTGTCTAACTACACTTTTCTCTCCCCCAGCTGCTCCCATATCTTCCTCACTTCCCCAACTACTCTAATTAGCACTTCTTTCCTCTCTCTCTTTAGATTACAAAGAGGCATCTAAAAATAATAGTGAAAAAATAAAATTAGATCAGATAAATACAAACATACCATTGGTTAAATGAGGATGCTTTTCTAAAGTAGTTCCCAAAGATTCACATAAATCTAAACATCCTGATATACAAGATATATTTGAAATTTACAAATATACATTCTTTGAAAAATCCTTATAATATACATTTTTATCTGTTTGTAATCTGGATTTATTTTTATGAATATTAGATTTTCAAGAATTACTAACATATATTTTTAAAGAAATATCTTTGTAGTATTAGACCAAACATTGTGTATGTGTGTGTCTGTGTGCCTTGAGTGTCTGTGTATGATGCACACATAAGATGTATACATATTTTTTTTTTCATGTGTTTTAAGGTGCCCATCTGAACAAGCAAGCATGGACAGTGCATGTACATGTGGAAGCCAAAACACAAATACATCTTAGTGTTCTTTACAGGTTGTTCTCCACCTTGCAACCCGACTTTTGCGGTTGAGACAATTGAAATGCATCAACTGTTGGTCCTGTAGTTGATGTCTATAATTAACCCTTAGACCCATAGAATAGAGGTTAAACTTGGTTGGCTAGGGAATTACAGGCCTTCTTCCATCTTTATCTCCACAGCACTGTAATTACAACTGTGAGGTATCATTACTCATTTAATGATGTGGATTCTGGAGATTAAATAGAGATATTAGTGCTTATGAGGCACATGTGTTACCAAAGGGGTTATATATCAAGCGTCTAACAGTATATACATAGGCTGCTTGGTGTAGAGAATATGGTTTACATACCTATCTTCTTAAATATGTTTCATTTGTTATGATGAAGATATTCAAAAGCTATAAACTAACTCCTTTAAAATTTCATTATACTTCATTTTTACATACAATTACTTTGCTATTCAATAGACTATCAACCTTTTCTATCTCTGTCTGTCCTTTTTCCCCACAAGTCTCTGGAAACTAACATGCCAAAGATAGTCCTTGATATAAACTTTTTTTTAAAAAAAAATCATTTTATTGTGTTTTGTATAGAAAGAGCATTGTACCTTGAAGGAAGCGAATGCAATAAATCTATGGAGCTATTCTAAGCCATTATTTGAATTTAAATAGGCAAACCTGTTACCGCTATCAAATGTATAATCATACTTTAACACACTGAATAAGAGATGTCTAATACATACACATCATATTTAATAGAAACCCCAAAACACATAAATATCTGTGAATTTTATTCATATGCCTTAAAAAGAGCCATGAACATATATATATCTAAGCCATGTAAACAGCTGTGAGCCATAAGGAGACAGGATAAAATGGCTTTCCTTGCATTTGACATTCCACAATTTGGTTTTTGTAATGAGAGCCTTTTTACATAAAGGAGAAAAGCATATGCTTATATGGATGTTTTGGTAGAATTGACTAAAGGTTACATGAGAAATAAGTTAATGGACTGGAGTTTATAGCTGTGTGTATAACTGTCAAATCTTTCTGTAAATTACCTTTCTTTTCTGCTAGCTGGAATGCAAAAATCCAATAAACTGTTAATAAAAATGGAAAGGTCATATGTAAATATCAAAGATCTTGAAAATGAACCAGAAAAGATGATAGTTTGCAGGAAAATATCATTTTATATTCTGTTTCATTGTATTCTGAGTGTAATTTGGATTGCAAAGTGTATTTCTAAGAAAAAATGCATAGAAAAAGTTTCTAGTTAAGGGAGATTAGTTTCCCGTCTGAAAGAGAAGTTTGGGTGCTAATTGGCTGTTGGTTTCTGCAACTTCAGAAGAATTGCAAACAATTAAATGCTTTGATATTCTCTCTGATTAAGCAAAGTCTTAATAGGGCCTTATGGAATTATTCCAGAAATACTGAGAGAGCACAATATGCACAGGATATTTGTGTGTGTGTGTGAGAGAGAGAGAGAGAGAGAGAGAGAGAGAGAAATGGGGAAAGGAGAGGAGAGGTTCATTGCTTAGAATCTGTGAGGTTCACCACTGTCTGCATCCAGACCCAAACCTGTATCCTTGGATCTGTTGTCAAGCCTGAAAAAATCAGGGACACAAAGAACTAAAGCAGCAGAAACTGCTCCTTTCTGTCCTATTCCATTTTCCAAAGACAGAATCATCTTTTTAAAGCCAATTTGAAAGGTGTAGTCTCATAAAGGGAATCCATTGAGGTCTAGGGAGAAGCAGAGTTTGAACACATTCTGCTTTTGATGAAGCCATGTGTGGTGCCTCTTGATCTTCTATGTCTGTATTTTAAGGGCTGTCCCAGTGCAGAAAAGAATGGATCACAAAAGGGAAAAGCACAGGGTTGGTCCCTTGAATAGATTCTTAAAGAACAATTTCCTTCCTCTTTTCTTGCCATGTTATTTTAGTAGTTTCTATATAATGCTATTGAACATAATCAACATGAGGGAATGTTATAAAATAGTATCATTAATTTTGAAATGTGTCATTCAGCTTGAGAAATAATTTGTAGGAATTAAACAGAGCCTTGCTTTTTCTCATCAAACATTCTCAATTGTTTACCAAAAGCAGAGAATGAAAGTAGACCAAGGTTTCCTGGTTTTGTTTAATGATCTTAATTTGTCATCAACAGTACTGATTGAATTCATTCTAGTGAACACATATAGGGATTGGAATTAATTTAACATTAAATATGGAATGTTCATATTTTGCCTAAAAGGGAAACCTGCTTTCATTAGCTAACAGCTGAACAACATGCCCATATAACACACAAACCCAAGAGGCATGGGTGTAAGAATGTACAAAAGTAAAAATTTGAATTTGTGGAAAAGTTCCATCTAGAATACATAATTTACTGCATTTAAATAACATTGGCTTAAGGTCAAATAGAAACTAAAAGGCCTTCCAATTTAAACCTTTCTGATTCCTTGTGATTACTTTTCAATTAGACAATGAAAAACAATTCACTGGTTACTTAGTGTAATTGGTTTGCTTTTACTTTTTGACCCCTGGGCTCCACTTACATATTCTATGCAATATGCTGTACAATTATCTACCTCTTTAGAATGCACAGTTCCTGTGATTTTATACTAGGCTGTTTGCTTCAGTCACTAATAGCTTCTGCCCTCCCTTTCTTCCATAGAAGAGTAGGACTCAAAGAATTTCTTTTACTTTTTTAGTATCAAGGAAGAATTTTAATTACTTTTTCTGAAATTACTTTATTTACTTACATTCCAGAAATTGTCCTATTCTTGCCACCCCTCCCACAGTTTCTCATCCCATTTTTCTTTCCACACCTTTGTCTCTGAGAGGATACTACAACTTCACCAGGCATCCCTCACCCCTCCCTGAAGTCTCAAGTCCCTCCAAGGTTAGGCCCATTTTCTCCCACTGAGGCCAGACCAGGCAATCCTTGACTATATATCTGCCAGCAGCCTCAGACCATCCCCTGGTTGGTGGCTCAGTATTTGGGGACTCCATGAGTTCCCCTTTAGTTGAGAATGCTGGTTTTCCTATAGGGTCACCTTCCCCTTTAGCTCTGTCAATCTTAGACCCTAATTCAGCCACAGCCATTCCCAACTTCAGTCTAATGGTTGGATATAAGTATCTGCCTCTTTCTCAGTCAGATGCTGATAGTGCCTCTCAGAAGACAGCCATGAAGGATCATGTCTGTAAGCACATCATAGCATCAGTTAGTGTGTCAGGACTTGGTGCCCCCTGCCCCACCCAATGAGATGGATCGCAACTTGGGCCAGTCACTGTTTCTTCTCATTTTTGAAACCTGTCAGTTTCTTCTCCATTTTTGTTCCTTCAGTTCTTTTAGACAGGAACAATTCTGAGTCACAAATTTTGATTGTGAGTTCCTAACTCTATCCTTCCACTCAAGGCCCTGTCTATCTACTGGAGCTGGACTCTTTGAGTTCCCTCCCTCCATTCTTGGGCATTTTGACAAAGCTCTCCCCCACTGAGTTCTGAGAGTCTCTCTCCTCCCAGGTCTCTGGTACTTTCTAGAGTGTCCCCCAAAGCCTCATCCCTTAAGGCTACTTATTTCCATTCATTCCCCTGGCCCTATGGGCTTCTCTCTGGTCCCCCCTCCCCATATCTGATACTGATCCCCTTTTCCCCTCCCACCCAGATCCCTTCCTCCTTCTGTCTCCTGTGATTATTTTCTTCAGCACTTTAGGAAATGTTCAAAGTCTTTAGTCAACAAGGAAATGCAAATCAAAATGACCCTGAGACCTTACACTAATCAGATTGACAAAGATCAAAAATTCAGGTGACAGCACATGCTGGCAAGAATGTGGAGAAAAAGGAACACTACTCCACTGATGGTGAGATTGCAAACTGGTACAACCACTCTGGAAATCAATCTGGTGGTTCCTCAGAAAATTGGAAATAGTTCTACCTGAAGACTCAGCTATACCATTTTTGGGCATATACCCAAGAGATGCCCCACCATACCACAAGAAAATGTCCTCTACTATTTTCATAAAAACTTATTTTTCCATAACAGTCAGATGTCAACCTAGATGTACTTCAACCTAAGAATGGATACAGATAATGTGGTTCATTTACACAATGGAATACTATTCAGGTATTAAAAACAAGGACATCATGAATTTTGCAGCAAATGGATGGAACTAGAAAATATCATCCTGAGTGAGGTAAGCCAGACTCAGGCGAACATTAATCATATGCACTGATTGATACGTGGATATTAAATAATACAGAATACCTAGGAAACAAAACAAGCAGAAAGGCCGAACTGAGGATGCTTCAATCCCAATTAATAAGGAGAAGAGAATTTTAACTTCTTAATAATTCAGTAAATCACATCAAAACTAGGTTTATTGGCACATTTACAAGTATAAGTCTTCTTAAAAATAATAATAAACGGCATGATGAGAAATTAATAACTATACAATATACTTTCATTAGACTTTAACTGAATTAAATATTTTATTAAAACAGTGTAGGTTTAGAATAATAGCTATGTTACTATCCCCTCATCAAATTTCTAGGTATCTAGATTCCTTTCTATGAAGTTGATATTGTGTTTTCAAACATATGGTAGTAGACTGTTATATACTACCAATTTTATACCAAAATGATATGCAGGTAGATGTCAAAAATACACTTTAAAAAATATCAATGTTTAATGAATGCTAGTCTTAGCTTAAGAGCTTTAATAATTAGGGCTTTGGATGTATGTAGCTCAGTAATTGCATAGTATTCATAATGACCTACGTTTGATTTTCAATTGCTCAAAAAAGATCTATCGATCAATCGATTGATAGATAGATAGATAGATAGATAGATAGATAGATAGATAGATAAAAATATTCTGTAAAAATTGACTTGGTCTTACACAGAAAAAAAAATTCTTTTGGGGATCAAATTTCCGTACAAAGATTTAGAATAATAGACATTCTATTACATTAAAAAACATACATTTAAAGAAAAATGTGACATTATTACTACTCCTAAAGTTTGCATTTGCATTAAACTCAATTATCAATTAATCACAAGAACAAACTTTAAACAGAGAAAAAATGGAGAAAGATTATCCATCCTTCATGTTTAATGCAAGTTCCAGGTATAGTTCTGTAATGTTTGTTTTCAGATCTGTAAATCTCTAGAGCAGAGACTTTAGGAGGTATTCAGTCCAATGGACCTCTTTATCTTTTGTATATAGAATTCAACCAGTGTGTTAAAATCTGTATTTGCTTTACCTTGCCCTTGTAACATGTTACTGTTTTACTACATCACACAGCTGCAGAACGATTCCAAATCAAATCAGGATCTTTACTTCATGGGTTACTATGTTCACTATTATCCTTTATTTTTGGTTCCCAGTAAATACAAGTATCTCCCAAAAGCTCATTTTATATCTGTAATTAGACACTTCAAAGAATCTGTTCTTTGTGATTGAACTCTGATCATCTGGCTTTGTAGCAAGTGTCTTTGCAAACATTGTAATCTTCTTGCCAGATTCTCTACATTTTACAATCAAACTAAATCTATATTGGATTCAGGCAAGAACTTTACAAGTAGCATCAATATAGGCAATGTTGTTTACTCTATATACACTTTAAAGAATGGTGGTCTAGCACTCTCTTCAAGGGTTATTATTAGATGCTTAAATAGTAAACAATCATTATTATTACATTAAGACTGGAAATGTTATTTTTTATTGATAGTGAAAATTAGCAACAAAGCATTCACTTATGCCAAGTATTTAGATGTCATTTAAAATCCCTTTCAAATCAAACGATGTATATTCCTGAACACTTCTATCAAAAGAAAAGACAATAGAGTTTGAGATATCATTTCTATTGTTTTGTAGCATTCCTCATGCTATTCAAATACATGAAGATGTATTTGTAGACACCAAGGTTCAAATGATTTTCAATATTTATTCCCCTATTTATTCATGTTTTACATTTCTTTTTATGAGGAGGTATCTGAATAACATGTAGTAATGTGTTAGTACTGTATGTTTGCAGTAAAGACACCATTATATATTATGTTCATATTTTGTGGTATCCTAGGTAGTGTATTTTCAGCTCAATCTTCAGTCACTTAATTTTTGTTCCTACAGATATATTAGCACTTCTAGACTTTAATTGCTGGAATATTGTAAGATTTATCAGCAATTTGGGATAATTTGCATGCCTAGTAGCTAAGAAATAAATTATCTATGTGTGGTCAGCAAATTTTAATCTTCTTTCTCCTATTAGATTCCTTTCCAACACCCAGCAGGCATGGATACATACCTGTCCACATTTAATAGCCAATCTATTTAATGAAATTGATGTAATCATTGTTAATTCAATCAAGGGAGAGTAGAAAATTGCTGCTGATAGTTCTGAATATTAGATTCAAGTTGTGTATATCTGGATAATTTGAACTATATTACTAATAATGCCAAAGAAATTAGGAGTGAATAGTTATTTATAATTTTTCTTTATGACATTGATCTATAAGAATCCTTCTTAACCTGTGGGTTGCAACCCTTTGGAAGGTTGAACAACAGTTACACAAGGGTTAACTAAGATAATTAGAAAACATATTTACATTATGATTCATAAGAGTAGAAAAAATAGTAATAAAGTAGAAACGAGAGTAATTTTATAGTTAGGGGTTACTGCAACATGTATTAAAGTGTCACAGTATTAAGAAGATTAAGTGGCTGGTGAGATGGCTCAGTGGGTAAGAGCACCCGACTGCTCTTCCGAAGGTCCGGAGTTCAAATCCCAGCAACCACGTGGTGGCTCACAACCATCTGTAACGAGATCTGATTCTGTCTTCTGGAGTGTCTGAAGACAGCTACAGCGTACTTATATATAATAAATAAATAAATCTTTAAAAAAAAGATTAAGAACCTCTGAACTTAGTTTTCTCATGAAGTTTTAGAAATTGAGCTTATAATAATACATTTAGTATAATATTATTTCTTAGGTTAAATGTTATATTTGAGTTAAGAAGAGAGAGTTTTATGTCTAACAACTACTGGCATCATGAGTAAAATATAACCAAAACTTATAATAAATAAAATTCATTAACCTTTTAAAATATAAATTCAACATTCATGTACCACTATCTAATTTAAGTGTGAACTTTAGATTCATAGTCGTTATATAGCTAGGAATTGAATTGGATTCCCAGTAATTTTTACGAAAAAAGTTATATTGAATTTCAACCTACAGTTCTAAAGTTATATTGTTTCAACCTACAGTTCTAAAACCTAAAAATTCTTTAAATTGCTCAGAAAATTATTCATTTACTTAACATTTACCCAGCGTTAAATGTATGTAAATGACAAGTTGCTTATTCTCATAAAACATAAAACATAGGAGGATAAAATAAGAAACATGCATATTTAATTAATAAATAATAAAAGACTAGGGTTGAATAAAACTATTCATGATCCACAAAATATATCATAATGCTATCCTAATTTCTATTGTTTTAGGGTTTTCACAAAGAATAATGAGAAAGTGGTGTTCTTCCTTTGGAACTAGAGTCATGGGTTCAGTGTTTGCTCAATATGGTCACTTACCTGTGACAGCAATTGGGAGTGATGTTAGCTTAGGAAGTGATGTATAATGGAAAAATCTTCATTTCAGAAGTAGAGTTAGAAAGGGTGTTGAGATACCCATGCTTCTTAGTCACCATGAATTGAACAGCATAATTTCATTTCGTCTAGTGGTCCGTTCATGGGTTTTTAATCTCCCATTACATTTTCTTTTTGTGAACACATCCTGTAGCTCATATTTCTTGGGACTCTGGGTAGATTAAAGAGTACTTTGAGGAGTGCAAAAAGGCACTTGAAATATGACTTAAAGAAATTGATTTTAAATAATGTGCTTTGTACACCTTAAGGGAAAAAAATGTCTTTGAGGAGCAAAGTAAAGTTCGTCTTTAGAGATGTCTAATCAAGCAATATAAAGTGTAAAACAATATAATTCCCATGATGTTGTATGTTTTTAAAATTTGATTTGGAAGCACTACTAGTCAGAAATACTTGCTCTTATGTGTTAAATACCCTCAGGGTGTCTTTATGCCGGAAAAAGAAACAACAATCTATTTGAATGCTGGGAAACTTAAAACCCTTTAGGTGTCTCAATCAGAGAAAACTCAGCACAAGTAATCTGTTACATGGGTGACTGAAGACCAAAGGAACAAAATGTGTGAGGAAGTTAGACGGAGATTAGAAACAGCAGGAAGCTGTATCCGCTCACATTGGAGGGATACATGAAGTTAGTGATCTAATAGAGCCCTGGAGCTACTCCTTCACACAGGAGAAACATCCACAGGAACTGGGGCCACAGAGAAAGAGGATTTCTGAAGGAATACAATAGTGGGAAGAAGCAGACAGTGCCAGAGATGAAATGGAAAGCAAAGCAGAGAAGCAAAAATTATCTCACTCCATCTCACCATATAGCCACCCATTTTCAAGTTCCTCCCATCAGCCACCGACCAAAAGGACTGGGGTTGTTTTCCTACCATGTCAGGTGATCCAAATGGGCATGTTCAGAGAAGAATGGACAAATACATGAACATATACTATGGTAGTGGAAATTCAAATATAAAGCTGTCAAGTATCTTACTAAATGATATGATGGTAGGTGTATGTACAATTCCCTTATGATAATGCAATGATTCAGTTGAAAATGCTTTGGGCAATGGACTCAGTAGGATGTATTGCCCATTTGCTCATAAGTGAGCATCAATTCAGGAAATAGTTAGACCAAATCCTACTTTCTCGCTTAGTTTTCATATTAGAAAGAAATTCATTCATCTTACTTGATTTAGATAAACAGAACTAAGATAATAGAGTCCAGCAATTTTTAAGGACATAGAAAATATTGATTGAACAATTTTTGCAGTATCAAATCAGTGTTGTATTCTGATTTTAGTTTAAATTTACCTTTTTGTTTCTGCTATAGAAACACTGATAAAAGCATTTAAGCAATAGCATTTAAGATGAGTGATTGTTTTCCCTATAATATTCAGATAACTAGAAGCATTTTCATTCAAATAAATTTTCATTTCCAGTAGAAACAATTTAATTTGAATATCTCTTTTCTAATAATTTTTCTATATAATGGCATGAATATGTTCAAAGAATTCAGAATATTAGCCAGTACATGCCTTATGAGAATTTATCATGATCCCCATTTTATTCATAAGAGAATCTATCTATCTAAATATAAAATGAAATAACTCCAGTAGACAAATATCACAGCTACATATTCCCAATTTATATTGCTTGTGTTAATATTTATTTAATTTCCTAAACCTCAAAAAAATTTTGCCAAAACACTGTTACTATATCTCTGAAAAATGATAAGACAAATACAGACAACATATGGAGTCAAGACTTTCGAGATTTGAATTAACTGAGTCATAGTTAGGTAAGTCAGACTGAAAAGTCTAAGAGAAATATGGTTCCGTGTAATAAGTTGGAAGGAATAGAAATTATGACTTGTTAAGAAACCAGTCTAAATGGCACTAAATTGGTAAGAGAGTAAGTAACAAGAATGAGAGGACAGAGTTATCCAGAAACAGGCTGACTTCATGACAGGCTGAAAACTGGCAATTTGGGAGACTAGGCCTAAGTTTCTGTTTCATAAAACTGGAAAAGTTCAGAACAAGTCAATTCCAGACAAAAAACTACCCCTCATGTGCAGCCAGTTAGGAAGCTGCCCTACTACCTAGCCTGAGACAAGCTCACAGGCAGTCAATCAGGAGCTATAGAAGCTGTGGTGGTAACCTAGCTTATGCCAGAGTTAAGTTCCTCAAACACTCCAGAGCCTTAATCCATCATAGAAGCACCCATATCCCTGAAAATAGAGCCAACAAATCGAGGAAAAGAAAGATAAAAGTCACCCACATCTACTCCAACAGGCTTTAAATTTACCCTGCAAAGTCCAACCTCTGTTTTCCAACCCGATATATGGGTGGGCCCCTGTATACAGGTTCTCTGCAGAATAAATGCTCTTTCATATTGCATACTATTGGAGTCTGGGAACAAATCTTTGACATTCACAGACCCTTACAAGAGTATCAAGAGTGACAGCTAAAGTGTTCGTATGAATAACACAGCATTACATAAATTGACATTTGAAATCTGACCAGCCTTTAAACTTCATTTATTAGTATTAGAAACAACTAATGTGATATTTGTTTCTAGTCAAAGGCAATGAGAGCAATTTAAATGTGGCATTATGATCATAGAAAATGGTGATATTTCTTAGCTACTTAGAAGTCAAATAATTTAAAAGACAAAAAAAAGAAATTAAAACCATCCACTACACAGTTCATTGTAATATGACCCTTTAATTTATGATTCCTTGGTATAGATCTCGCTCTCCCTCCCTCTCTCCCTCCCTCTCTCCCTCCCTCTTCTCTCTCTCTCTCTCTGCCCCCCCCCCGCCTCTCTCTCTGTCTCTCTCTGCTGCTTATTTAAATCTCCTTTCCTTTTTTAAAAATTTTATTAATCATTTTATTCATTTACATGTCAAATGATATTCTCCTTCCCAATTACCCCTCCACGAACCCCTCAATTCATCCCCCCTCTTCCCCTTCCCCTTTGCTTCTCCACCCAAGCACTCACTGTTCATCCCCCAACACTGGGGCATTAAACCTCCACAGGATCAAGAGCCTGCCATTGACAAGGTCATTCTCTGCTATGTATGTATCTGGACCCATAGATCCCTCCACATATACTCTTTGGTTGGTGGTTTAATCTCTGGGAGCTCTGTGTGGTCTGGTTGTTCTCCTGTCAGTTTGGTGTGTTGAATCTCTGACTCATTCTGTCAAAATATTTCTCTGATTCATCACTTTACCTACCTGTCACTTAGGTGTTATTGTTTGCACTTAATGGTGTGTACTAAAGGTGTGTCTATATTTAAGCCAAAAGGATTAAAGGTGTTTCTTTGTAGCCTGATCACACAGACATAGAAGTTCTTTTGATGTAACCTCTTGTCAGAGCATCCATGTGGCTGGAATAAAATCCCTCTCTCTGAGTTTTCAGAAAGATCTAAGCTCTAAGTGGGCCAATCAAAGTAATTTCATAGTCTTATCTACCATATTTTCCACCAATGTCCACCAAAGACTTATACTTAATTATCTATACATTTTTAAACACCTATTTTTTGGGGTGTACACTGCATTAAATCATAATTTCAATATTGATCTACAAATATGGAAACACAAGTCACAGAATTATGTCAGCTGAAAAATATTTATTTCCAATAACAAAAGAAAGTCACATTAAATTTTCTACTAAATGGTTAAAGTATCTCCCCATAGTTGATCAGTACAAAATATTCAAACGTGCTGGTTCCAAGACTGCCTTCTTGTCCCAATTTTTCTCTTTGTCAGTACATTCAATGTCTTCCTTCATTTAACACTTGTCAAAATCAACTGGATATTAAATGCATTACTAAATACTAGAAAATCAAAATTTTCTCATTTTCCATATCAACAGAACAAACATGCAGCATACTGTGATACATTTTTTCCTTGAACGTGGTAAAATATATCCTAGTAGGTGGCACAAAGAACATTAGTTTTCTATAAGAATGGAAGAAAAAGTACTATATATAGACTATATAATAAGAAATGTGAACCATCAATGCTTGATATTAAAACAAATTAGTTAGCAAAGCATATGGAGTAAGAAAGTAGTAATTGTAAATGTAACATTTATACATTTGATGCAATTGTCCTCTCAGGGGCTTACTGCTAAATAAGCTCACCCTCTCTAGCTTTTTTTTTTTTTTTCTGAACTCTGGCTGGCTTGTTCAACTCATCTGTTCTGGCTCAAACTCCTCTACAAGGTGACTGATTCAATCTGGGGTCTCTCAGCTTTCCACTGAATTAACTTGTTTGGCCTCAAATTAACTCTGGCTATGTGTTTTAATCTTCAGGCTCCTCCTACAACTGCCTCTGATGACCTGTAGTTCACAAACTGCACAAACTGAAGAGAACTGAACCAACTCTCAGTAACATGGTGGAAAATATAGTAGATTAGAATATTAAATTACTCTGACTGTCCCACTTAGAGCTTAGAGCTTTCTGTAGCTATAAGTTATGACTCAAGAAATAGGCAATTTAAAAGACTACCATGAAAGATGCTGGCTTTAAAGGGTAACAATTATGTCATTCACTCTGTAGGCAAAATATTTAATTAAATGTTGGGATATGATTAAAAACAAATTCACAAAAAGACATAGCAATATTCACAGAGTAGAAGATTTGTTTTATTGCATCGTTAAATATTTCTTGATTGCTTTATTTGTAGCAACAATTATAACACATCTCTCCCTATAAAAAATGAGCATCCTTTCTATCATAATTTCAGAGATGCACAGGTCTTTAAGTCATAAATGACATGGTGGACATTGACACGTATTTGTAAATTGTAATTCTTGTTATTTCAAAACTCTCAATGAACTCCAATCATTTACTCATGGTGTAGCAGTATTATCAATTGAACACAATTTGATGACAGCCCCTTTCCCACCCTTTCTCAACTTTCTTTTTTCCTTCACTCTCCTTTCACTCTCTTCCCCTCTTTCCTCTTTTACCCTTTCTCCTATTTTTGAACTCCATTTTACTTCCTTTTTTAAATCAATATTTAAGGATTTGTTCTACTCATATGCTATAGTAAAATATTTTGCAAAATTAAAAATTTTTCCAGTTACTGAAAATTCAAAATATCTTTACAAAGTTACTAGTGTGTTAAGTGAATTTTTTTTTTTTACTGTTCTGCATTATGAATAAGCAAAGATTGCCATGAACTTAGGTGTGTGTGTGTGTGTGTGTGTGTGTGTGTGTGTGTGTGTGTAAATGAGTAAAGTAAAAGGGGAAATAGCATTGGAATAAAATATAGCAGATAGCTGGGGGGTTCATGGTAGGGTTTCAGGGTGAAAAAAGAAGGGAAAATGATGTCATTGTATTATTATTTCAAATATATTTTAGAAACCTAAATACCAGAAAATAATCAAATTTATCCTATTTTGACAGGGGAGAAAATGCTTTGTCTCATTGCTTGTTAGTGACAGTTGCTTTGTGTGTTCTCCTTGAATGCATGCACCATATTAGAGTTATGGATATCCTTAAAGAAATTTAACTGATGATGGTCAAGCTTCATGAGGTACTTTTTACTCCACTGTTATTCATTGTACTTCTAATATTAATACAATTTTCTTGGAAATACTGACATACAATGCATTATTTTGAACATTGGAATAAGTAAAACTCATCTTCACCCAGGATTTTCAAGCTGTCTCCATAGCACATTGGTAGGAGTAAGGTTTTCTACCAGAAGGCCTGTACCTTTAAAAAAAATGTGTGGACACATTTTTCTAGTTCAGTTAGTTGTAGAAAATTATAGAATATATAATGGCAATATTAAATTTATTTTATATTATAGTATATTACTGATAAACATATAGTTGTGATTTATTAACAATAATCTGAAATACTTGAGGAATCTGATAAGTAATTCTTTTTGAAGTACTTTATTTTCTAATTACAAAGTTATTTTTAAGAATAAATTGTTAGACATGTCAAGAAAGTTTTGAGAAGGAATATCTTTTTTTTTTCTTTAATTGGAAATAGATTTTTATAGAATACACTTTTTATTATGGCCACCCTCCACAAGTTTCTCCTAGTCCCTGCCCAATTCTCCTCCCATTCTGACACATTCCGTTTCTGTCTCTCCTTAGAAAACAATCAGATAACTAAAAAAATTATTTAAAAAAATAAATAAAATGACATAAAAAACATCATGGGGACCACGTGTAGATTCAGAGACACACATGTTCACACATGGGAATTCCATTAAAACTTTAACAGCTTCCTGAACCATCTGGGCTATAATTGAGTTCCATTGCTTTTTGTAAGGCAGTAATAGCAAATCTGTCTCTTTGTATTTTAAAGGCACATTTTTTATCTACCACAAATATTATGACACACATTGAGACTTCTGAGGATACCTTAACTATTCCTCACCAATTTATCCACTACTACTAACACCATCCCTTTTGAGATTTCTCGACACCTACATATACATGTGCAGGTACAGACACACTCTATTACTCTTTACATAGGTAAATTCAGGTGCCTAGAGACAATTCCAATGTTGTAATGCTACATTAAACTGACTATTGGCAATGTATTTTGTACAATTTAAGGTTTTCTTTTTTTTTTTTTTTTGGTTTTGGTTATGCCACTCAAGATGATTTTTTTCTTTTTTTTTTTTTAATATTTTTATTACATATTTTCCTCAATTACATTTCCAATGCTATCCCAAAAGTCCCCCATAGCGCCCCCCACTTCCCTACCCACCCATTCCCATTCTTTTGGCCCTGGCATTCCCCTATATTGGGGCATATAAAGTTTGCAAGTCCAATGGGCCTCTCTTTCCATTGATGGCCGACTAGGCCATCTTTCGATACATATGCAGCTAGAGACAAGAGCTCCGGGGTTCTGGTTAGTACATCATGTTGTTCCAACAATAGGGTTGCAGATCCCTTTAGCTCCTTGGGTACTTTCTCTAGCTTCTCCATTGGGAGCCCTGTGATACATCCAATAGCTGACTGTGAACATCCACTCCTGTGTTTGCTAGGCCCAGGCATCGTCTCACAAGAGACAGCTATATTTGGGTCCTTTCAGCAAAATCTTGCTAGTGTATGCAATGGTGTCAGCATTTAGAAGCTGATTATGGGATGGATCCCTTAAGGTTTTCTAATATTGTGTTTTAATCTTTTGCCAGATTAAAATATTGATAAAATAAACTTATTAAGATTACCAACACATATCCTTTCAACAGTCATAAAAGTATACAGAAATGAATAATAGTATCTCCTAATAAATTTGTATATCTGTTTATAATATATATGTATATATGATTTATTTATTTACTATATGTAAGTACACTGTAGCTGTCTTCAGACACACCAGAAGAGGGCATCAGATCTCATTTCGGGTGGTTGTGAGCCACCATGTGGTTGCTGGGATTTGAACTCTGGACCTTTGGAAGAGCAGTCAGGTGCTCTTACCCACTGAGCCATCTCACCAGCCCCATATATGTATATATGTATATGCTTTAACTTTTTTTTTTTTACTTTTTAATTGCTAATTTTATTGTTTTACAATTCAGTCATTGCCCCCTCTCAGGTGCCTTTCCACTTTTCTTCATCACATTCTTCCTCCTCCTGTCTTCAAGAGGATGCCCTTCCCCACCAGGCCCCCTCACTCCCTGGGGCGTCAAGTCTTTGGAGGGTTAGAAGTGTCTTCTACCACTGAGGCCAGACCAGGCACTCCTCTGGTGTGTGTGTGTGTGTGTGTGTGTGTGTGTGTGTGTGTGTGTGTGTGTGTATAAAGTAATTGGTATTACATTTTAACTTATATGTATATGATTTAATGAAGTACATATATCTATATTAAATATGAAATGCCTTGCCTTTATAGTAAAACAAGTTTTCATGCTCTAACACTTTTTTAATAATTTGCACTATTGTCAATAGTAATGTTATGGACAACTTACCTCACAATTATAAACCATACACAAATATGTCTTAGTTGACCATATGATAGGCAAATTTTGTTATCATTTTAAGAAGTTTAATGGAATTAACTAAATTTTCATTTTGTTAAAATTGTAACATTTGAGGTAAAAACTTAATTCTTCATAATTATAGCACAGTCAATTTAAATACTTAAGTCACAATGGAATAAGATATATTAGAACATTGTCCTAGATACAAACACTTATAAGTGGACAGTCTTATAATGTACTAATTTTGCTATAGCAGTGGCTTTGCAGGCCATGTTGTTTTGGCTAGTTCATATTTATGTTTGGTAATTCATCATAAACAGACAGTATAAAATAGTCACCACTTTCAAATACCATTTTAAAGGGAAGAAATTTTGTGTATTCCATATTCAAACTTGTTATTTCACTGATATGGACAGGTTCTGCATGATAATGACCAATAAAGCAGATATCCCTTGATGCCAAATAATAAATTCCCTGTAGAGAAGCTACACAGTTTGTCCAGTGCCAACAGAATCTTGGCAGCTAGAAGTTTTGCATGATAAATGTTGCAATTAAAGTTATTGGGTTGTGTATAAGATAACTTCCCTCAAATATTGCTTCAAATTTATCTAGAAAGAAGTAAAATAATAGAAAACACAAAAGTTTCCTAAAACACTCACATAATATCATTAACATATTATAAAATGTATAATATTTTTGTCATCCTAAAAGTAGAAAAGTCAAAGATACAAAACTAATTTCACTGTATTATTATGTTTATGAAGGTAGTTTATACTTTGGGTTTTAACATATATTTTTGTACTCTCAAAATTAATACAAACAACTACTCCAGTAGCATCACTAATGTTGCTAATTCCATCAGTTAAATGACAACATCCATGTGAATGGAGCAGTTAAATATACTTACATTTCTTGTAGAGACTGGAATACAGTTCCCAGTACCTACACGGCTGGCTCACAAATTCCTGTAATTCCAGTATTTGAGACTCGGGTGTCCTTTTTTGATCTCTGTGTGTAGGTATGCATCAACAAAAAAACACATATATACACATAATTAAAAAAAAACTTTAAAAAATAAAAAGAAAACACAATATGATCTGGCTGGAATATTGACATGCTCTTTAATCCCTAACAATGGAGGTCAGTTTGTAGAAAGATAGCCATGCTTGAAATTGAAGACTAATTGAGAGACAAAGAATCACAGAAAGATTTGACATATTGTATAAGAGATAGGATATGCCCAACTCACATAAGAACAGATGAGAAAGAGATGCTGCTTAAAGGAAGAGAGGGATGGTGCTAGTGTGTGGTAGGAGGTGTAGGTGGATGGCAGTCTGGTTTTTTAATTTCTTTTTTCTTCATTTACATTTTAAATGCTATCCCAAAAGTCCCCAGACCCTCACCGACCAACTCCCTTACCCACCCACTCCCACTTCTTGGCCCTGGCATTCCCTGTACCGAGGCATATAAAGTTTGCAAGACCAAGGGGTCTCTCTTCCCAATAATGGCCGACTAGGCCATCTTCTGCTACATATGCAGCTAGAGACATGAGCCCCAGGGGTACTGGTTAATTCATATTGTTTTTCCACCTATAGGGTTGCAGACCCCTTTAGCTCCTTGGGTACTTTCTCTAGCTCCTCAATTGGGGACCCTGTGTTCCATCCAATAGCTGACTGTGAGCATCCACTTCTGTGTTTGCCAGGCCCTGGCATAGCCTCACAAGAGACAGCTATATCTGGGTTCTTTGAGCAAAATCTTGCTGGTGTATGCAATGGTGTCAGCGTTTGGAGGCTGACTATAGGATGGATACCCAGGTATGGCAGTCTCTAGATGATTCATCCTTTTGTCTCAGCTCCAAACTTTTTCTCTGTAACTCCTTCCATGAGGGCTTGCCAGGGCACCAGGTGGATGGCAGTCTTATTGGGAAAGTTTTATAGAGACAGGTTATAGAGAGAACAAGCTAGACAGAGAGAAGAAAGAATAAGCCAGAGAATTAGATCAGAAGATTAGAACCTACTGCCAAAGTTAGCATGAGGCTAAGCAGAGCAATTCAGTCAAAAGCCAGGAGATGACTTATTGAATCGGTCACCTTGGAAGATGAGAGTATACCAACGCTAGAAACATTTCGAGGCATAGACTTAGGCATAGTTAGAACAGAGACAGAAACATTCTGGACTCAGTCCAAGCCATGCATTTGTCAAGGTTGGGTATGGCTCTCATCTTAAAATATCATCTGTGGAAATGATGATGACATTTATATTGCACAGCTATGTTTTAAATGCAAACTTTATACATAGAAATAAATACTATTTAAAAAAAATA
The DNA here is from genome assembly GCF_978045245.1 of Mus caroli. Taxonomy (NCBI): domain Eukaryota; kingdom Metazoa; phylum Chordata; class Mammalia; order Rodentia; family Muridae; genus Mus; species Mus caroli. The sequence goes on along the minus strand of NW_028227259.1, from coordinate 63,935,897 downwards.
CTAAAATATTTTGACAGAAAAAAATGTAACCATGATCCTCATATGCAACCGAATTCACTGTCATAGCCTAATAAGGGACACTGAGTTAACTGACTAGAGAAGACTCATTAGCTTGCCAGCACACATCTTTTTTCTGACGTGATTTCTGGCCTCATGATTCTTTCATTTTTTCTTAGAATGTGTTTATACATCACTGATGTTGGGCAATAGGAGCCTAGCGATGCATGACGTCCACATATAATCATCATCCTAAAAATATTGTAAATCTTACCAGTTGGAACATCTTCTGGATATATGCCCAGAAGAGATAATGCGGGATCCTCCGGTAGTACTATGTCCAATTTTCTGCGGAACCGCCAGACTGATTTCGAGTGTGGTTGTACAAGCTTGCAATCCCACCAACAATGGAGGAGTGTTCTCTTTCTCCACATCTTCGCCAGCATCTGCTGTCACCTGAATTCAGTATGTTCATAGCAGCCTTATTTATAATAGCCAGAAGCTGGAAAGAACCCAGATGCCCCTCAACAGAGGAATGGATACAAAATGTGTAGTACATTTACACAATGGAGGTGTGTGGTACATTTACTACACAGCTATTAAAAGAATGAATTTATGAAATTCCTAGGCAAATGATTGGACCTAGAGGGCATCATGCTGAGTGAGGTAACACAATCACAAAAGAACTCAAATGATATGTACTCACTGATAAGTGGATATTAGCCCAGAAACTTAGTATACCCGAGATATAAGAGACAATTTGCAAAACACTTGAAACTGAAGAAGAAAGAAGAACAAAGTGTGGACACTTTGCCCCTTCTTAGAATAGGGAAAAAAACACCCATGGAAGGAGTTACACAGACAAAGTTTGGAGCTGAGAGAAAGGATGGACCATCTAGAGACTGCCATATCCAGGGATCCATCCCATAATCAGCCTCCAAACGATGACACCTTTGCATACACTAGCAAGCGTTTGCTGAAAGGATCCTGATATAGCTGTCTCTTGTGAGACTAGGCCGGAGCCTAGCAAACACATAAGTGGATGCTCACAGTCAGCTATTGGATGGATCACAGGGCCCACAATGGAGGAGCTAGAGAAAGTATCCAAGGAGCTAAAGAGATCTGCAACCCAATAGGTGCAACAACATTATGAACTAACCAGTACCCCGGAGCTCTTGACTCTAGCTGCATATGTATCAAATGATGGCCTAGTTGGCCATCACTGGAAAGAGAGGCCCATTGGACATGCAAACTTTATATGCCCCAGTACAGGGGAATGCCAGGGCCAAAAAGTGGGAATGGGTGGGTAGGGGAGTGGGGGGGAGGGTATGGGGGACTTTTGGGATAGCATTGGAAATATAACTGAGGACAATACGTAATAAAAAATATTAAAAAAAATAAAAAAATCTAATTCTAATTTAGTTTTGTGATATATTACAAAGTTTTTAAAACATTCCATGGAAATATTATAAAATTAAAATACCCAATCAATTTATATAGAAGAAAAGGTTATTTGGGCTCATGGTTCTAAACTCTGGGAATTGTATTCATGCTGAGGAAGTCTTCTGTTATTACAACAGGTGATGCGGGAAGGAAACAGGAACATGTATGGAAAAGTGACATCCACACAGCAGAGCTAAGCAAAACAAATCAGCACCACACTGATTTCTAGGTTCATTCCTTCAAGAGCTGATCTGCTGCTGGCCTGTAGTAGATTGTTAAGCCATCTGCTCTGGTCCAGCCACTGAAAGAATCTTATAGATTCTGAGTCATGTATAACTGATTTGAAATACTTCATATTGGGATGGAATTGTGATAGATATTACATGAAATCCAGATGTGATATTAAATAGGAGACTTGTTAACCATGTTACATGGTGTCACATGATGACTAATACCTGGCAAGAAACCATGAATATAAAATCTATTCTACTGCTTATTGACGAAAGCAATAAATGACTCAATATTTCCCTAAATACACATGTAGCTTCCTTGACAGATACAAGCTCTTAAAGAAAAATTGGAAGAAAGGGTGTTGCGGTGAAGGACTTGAGAAGGAAAATTGAAATTATTGTATCTACTGGAATTTCATACTGACTAATAGGGTATGGGAAGTTTGAGAGTGAACTAGAATTTCATGATCTATTCAACTTAAACAGCTCACATAAATGAAGGAATGGCTTAAATCTTCAGGAAACAATTACTTCTACAAAGAATCTTACTTTGGACAAGTTATACATACACTGACTAGTGTTGATTTCTTAAAAATCTCCTATTTGATATTTTAATCACATTCTTCAACATCAGCCAGCTCAAATTAGTTCTAATTTATTATTAATAAATGTAAACATATTGAATGATCATCCCTGAATTATCAGAGATGTGATTTATTATTTATACTAATTAAGTACAGTTTGTCATCTTGTAAATAGTCAATAATGACTACACAATTAACAATCATTACATGAATAATTTCATATTCATTTGCTATAGCAACAATGTACAGTATCTTATTACTATGTTAGTTTTAGATACATGGGAATTAAGGCCAAAGAAAATCAATAATGTTTCTCAAACCACATAGTCAACACACACTCAGATTAGAATGCAGACTTACTTCAGACTTACTATGATCATGCCTAAGCAGTATCTAATTAAACTAAATAAAAAATATCTAATTCCATTTGTATGCAAATGGATGGAACTAGAAAATATTCTGAATGAGGTAACCTAATAACAAAAGAACACACATGATATGCACTCACTGATAAGTTGGTATCAGCCCAGAAGCTCAGAATTCCCAAGATACAATTCACAAACCTCATGAAACTCAAGAAGAAGGAAAACAAAAGTGTGGATACTTCGGTCTTTTTAGAAGGGGAAACAAAATACCCATGGAAGGAGTTATAGAGACAAAGTGTGGAGCAGAGACTGAAGGTACAACCATCCAGAGACTGCCCCACCTGGGAATCCATCCCCTCTACAGTTGGCAAACCCAGACACTATTGTGGATGCAAACAAGTACTTGCTGACAGAAGCCTTCTATAACTGTCTCCTGAAAGTCTGCTAGTGCCTGACAAATGCAGAGGTGGATGCTCACAGGCAAACAGTAGCCTGAGCACAGGGTCCCCAATTGGAGGAACTAGAGAAAGGACCCAAGGAGCTAAAGGGGTTTGCAGCACCATAGAAGGAACAACAATATGAACTAACCAGTATCCCCCTGCCCCGAGTTTCCAGGGACTAAATAACTAACCGAAGAGTTCCCAGAGTAGGAATCAGGGCTCCAGCTGCATATATAGCAGAGGATGGCCCTGTTGGTCATCAATGGGAGGAAAGGCCTTTGGTCTTGTGAAGACTCTATGCCCCATTGTAGGGGAATGCCAGGGCCAGGAAGAAGGAATGAGTGGGTTAGTGAGCAGGGGGAGGGAGGAGGAGATAGGGGGGTTTCAGAGGGAAAACCAGGAAATAAGATAACATTTGAAATGTAAGTAAATAATAATAATAATGATAATAATAATAATGATAATAATAATAATAAAAGGACGTTCTGAACTTTAGTGATATGTATTATTTCCATTATAGGCTAAATGTGTAGTAAATAAAACTGCTGTGAAATAAGATTAAATGTATAATGAATAGTTACATTCTACTTCAAATATTCTTTTTGTTGAAATTAATTCAATTCACACAATATATCATTTCTATATTTTTCTCCAACTACTCCACCAAGTTTCTCCCCCCCCCCCTCCAAATCTGGAGCTACTCCCTTTCTGTCTCTTGTTAAAAGAAACACATAGGCTTCTATGGGATAATAGTAAAGGAAAAGAAAAAGAAAAAAGTAAAATAGGATAAGGTTAAACAAAACTAGGACATCAGAATTGGACAAACCAATCAAAAGAAAACAGATTCAATGCAATCTCCATAAACATTCCAAATTAATTCTTCACTGAGTTAGAAAGGGCATTTGCAAATTCATCTGGAATAACAAAAAACCTAGGATAGCAAAAACTCTTCTCAAGGATAAAAGAACCTCTGGTGGAATCACCATGCTTGACCTAAAGCTGTACTACAGAGCAATTGTGATAAAAACTGCATGGTACTGATACAGCAACAGACAGGTAGATCAATAGAATAGAATTGAAGAACCAGAGATGAACCCACACACCTATGGTCACTTGATTTTTGACAAGGGAGCTAAAACAATCCAGTGGACAAAAGACAGCATTTAAAACAAATGGTGCTGGCACAACTGGCGGTTTTCATGTAGAAGAATGTGAATTGACCCATTCTTATCTCCTTGTACAAAGCTCAAGTCTAAGTGGATCAAGAAACTCCACATAGAACCAGAGATACTGAAACTTATAGAGGTGAAAGTGGGGAAAAGCCTCGAAGATATGGGCACAGGGGAAAAATTCCTGAATAGAACAGCAATGGCTTGTGCTGTAAGATTGAGAATCGATAAATGGGACCTCATAAAATTGCAAAGCTTCTGCAAGGCAAAAGACACCGTCAATAAGACAAAAAGTGCACCAGCAGATTGGGAAAGGATCTTTACCAATCCTAAATTAGATAGGGGACTAATATTCAATATGTATAAAGAACTCAAGAAGCTGGACTCCAGGAAACCAAATAGCCCTATTAAAAATGTGGGTGGGTAGGGGATGGGGGGTTGGGTATGGGGAACTTTTGGGATAGCATTGAAAATGTAAACGAGGAAAATACCTAATAAAAAATAAATTAAAAGAAAAGAAAAGAAAAGAAAAAAATTTTTAAAATGGGGTATAGAGCTAAAGAAAGAGTTCTCAACTGAGGAAAATGGGAAAAAAAATGTTCAACATCCTTAATCATCAGGGAAATGCAAATCAAAACAACCCTGAGATTTCACCTTACACCAGTCAGAATGGCTAGGGTCAAAAATTCAGGGGACAGCAGATGCTGGTGAAGATGCAGAGAAAGAGGGATACTCCTCCATTGTTGGTGGGATTGCAAGCTGATACAACCAATCTGGAAATCAGTCTGGCAGTTCCTCAGAAAATTGAACATAGTACTACTGGAAGATCCAGCAATACTTCTCCTGGGCATATACCCAGATGGTCCAACTTGTAATAAGGACACATGGTCCACTATGTTCATGGCAGCCTTATTTATAATAGCCAGGACCTGGAAAGAACCCAGATGTCCCTCAACAGAGAAATGGATACAGAAACTGTGGTACATTTACACACTCAGCAATTAAATATAATGAATTTATGAAATTCTTCAGCAAATGGATGGATCTGGAGGATGTCATCCTGAGTGAGGTAACCCAATCACAAAAGAACACACATGATATGCACTCACTGATAAGTGCATATTAACCTAGAAACTTAGACTACCCAAGATAAAATTTGCAAAACACAGGAAACTCAAGAAGAACGAAGACCAAAATATGGATACTTCGTTCCTTCTTAGAATGAAAAAATACCCATGGAATGAGTTACAGAGACAATGTTTGGAGCTGAGACTGAAGAAAGGACCATCCAGAGACTATCCCACCTGGGGATCCATCCCATATACAACCACCAAACCCAGACACGATTGCATATGCCAGAAAGATTTTGCTGGCAGGAATCTGATATAGCTCTCTCTTGTGAGCTATCCAATGCCTGGCAAATACAGAAGTGGATGCTCACAGTCATTTATTGGCTGAAATGCAGGGACCCTAAAGAAGGAGCTAGAGAAAATACCCAAGGAGCTAAAGGTGTTGGCAACCCTATAGGAGCATCAACAATATGAACTAACCAGTACCCCACAGAACTATGTCTCTTGTTGCATATGTAGCAGAGGATGGCCTAGTTGGCCATCAATAGTAGGAGAGGCCCTTGGTATTGAGAAAATCATATGCCCCAGTACAGGGGAATGCCAGGGCCTGGAAGCAGGAGTGAGTGGGTTGGGGGGCAGAGTAGAAGGAGGGTACAGGGGACTTTCAGGATTGCATTTGAAATGTAAATGAAGAAAATATTTAATTTAAAAAATGGAAAAAAATGAGCACCAGAAAATGCACAAGAAGCAGAGTCACTAGTTCACACCTGCAAGAATCCTGTAACACTAAAATGGGAGCCAGAATATATATGAAAGGAACTACTGTAGACCAATGCAGGCCCTCTGCATGGTTTGTGTGAGTCCACACCTGCTAATTATGTTGATTTAGAAGGCCTTATTTCTTAATGCCCTCCCTACTCTCTGATTCTTTTCATTCTTCCTGCCTCCTCTTCTGTGGGGTTTTTTGAGCTCTGTGGAGAGGAGTTTCCTGTTTGGGGCTCTGTTCAAAGGTCTCTGTCTCTATATAATATCTAGATGTGAGTATCTTTACTTGTTCACAAATAATGTAGGTGAAAGTTTCTCTAAGATGGGTGAGTGAGACACTGCTCTTTGGGTAAAACAGAATGGCATTAGGAATCATTTTATAGCGAGGTACTTTTAGTAAATCAGTGTTATCTGGCTTTATGCTTGGTGCCTGGATATTTACTCTCAGGGTCTTGGTCAAGGAGTGTAAGGTTAAGAAGGTACATTTTGTATTTCATGGAGTGGTTCTTTTTTTTTATTTATTTTTTATTAGGTATTTTCTTCGTTTACATTTTCAATGCTATCCCAAAAGTCCCCCATACCTACCCCCCCAATCCCCTACCCACCCACTCCCCCTTTTTGGCCCTGGGGTTCCCCTGTACTGGGGCATATAAAGTTTGCAAGTCCAATGGGCCTCTCTTTGCAGTGATGGCCAACTAGGCCATCTTTTGATACATATGCAGCTAGAGACAAGAGCTCCGGGGTACTGGTTAGTTCATATTGTTGTTCCACCTATAGGGTTGCAGTTCCCTTTAGCTCCTTGGGTAATTTCTCTAGCTCCTCCTTTGGGGGCCGTGTGATCCATCCAATAGCTTACTGTGATCATCCACTTCTGTGTTTGTTAGGCCCCGGCATAGTCTCACAAGAGACAGCTATATCTGGGTCCTTTCAGCAAAATCTTGCTAGTGTATGCAATGGTGTCAGCGTTTCAAAGCACACATTGTACCTCACACAATAATAGTGGGAGACTTCAACACACCACTTTCACCAATGGACAGATCATGGAAACAGAAACTAAACAGGGACACAGTGAAACTAACAGAAGTGATGAAACAAATGGGCTTAACAGATATCTACAGAACATGGAGTGGTTCTTACATTAAATTAGATGTGTGTCACTCCTACAAGCCTTGTGCCTTTGTTGAACTAGTATATCTTGCAGGTAGCACATCATTGTAGAATGATTTGAAGGGCTTGAAGACTGGTTGGTGTATATATTTCTTTTTTGGTAGCATGCACAGTATTATCCCATATCCAAGACACTAGCATGCTAGTCTAGCACTGAGGGTCAAAGGTTCTGCATAGGCACTAGTTAAACTTCTCCATGTTCAATGAATTGTGTGTTGTCTTCAATAATAGGAATTGGGAATCAATTTGTGGGGAATAATCTATAATCTTGGCAACAACCTGGGTCATTCGGGTATTCCAAGGGAACTCTTTGATCAACAGCTTCATTAGATGTAATATAATTCTGATGCTGGTAGCTTCATTCAGAAACAAAAAAAAAATAATAATAAAATATGTGAACTGGGTCTTTTCTCACCTGTAATTTTATGATCCCACTAGATTGCCTTCATATATGTATGTATTTAGTAAGCTTCTACTCTATTTTGTCTTCATACCCACCCTCCAAAATGACCCTTAAGTTTTGTAGTCTCTACATGTATCCTTTTCCCCATTTCACTGCCCTCTTCACTTGATTCTCAATTTCAGTCCCCCAACACCCATAACTGTCTATTTTACTTTCCTAGAGAGATCTGTCTGCCCCCATACCTCATGCCTACCCTCTGTGGTTCTATAGACTGTAGTTTAACAGTCATAGGCTTAATAGCTTATGCCTACATATAAATGAAAACACACCATATATTTCTTTCTGTGTCTGGGTTACCTCAATCAGGATATTTTAAATTTTTCCCATATTTCATCCATTTATGTGCAAACTTCAAGATTTTTAGGATTTGTAACAGCCAAGTAATATTCAATTATGTAATTGTACCACATTTTCTTTATCCATTCATGGGGGGTGGGAGACATCTAGATTGGTTCCAATTTCTGTTGAATACAAATGTAGCAGGAATAAGCATGGGTGAACAAGCTTTTCTGTGATAGCATGAGTTATTTTTTGGCAACAGTGGTGAAAGATTTTATAGCTGTATCTTAAGGTAGATAAATTCCTACATTTCAAGGAAATGTCACACTAATTTCCATAGAAGATGAAAAAGTCTGCCCTTCCATCAGCACTGAATGAGTGTTCACCTTACTCTTTGCCAGTCTTAAGTGACATTTGTTCTATTAATCTTACCTGTTTTCATGGACCTAAGATGAAATTTCAAAATACTTTTGATTCACATTTTCCTGATGACTAAGAATGGTGAAAAAAAAAATTTTTTTTTTACTAAGTTATTTTATCTACCTACATTCCAAATATGGCACCCTTCCCAGTCCCTCCTCCCAAGTTCTTCACCCCATTCTGCATCCCCTTTGCTTCTGAAAGAGTGTACCTCCTCTCACCCACCACACACCCCCACCTCACCCCTCCCTACTAGCATCCCACCACTCTAGGCTATCAAGTTTCTACAGGATTAGCCACATCTTATCATACTGAGATCAGACAGAGCAGTATTCTGCTACATATGTACCAAGGGCCAGAAACAAGCCCATGCATGTTCTTTGGTTGGTGGCTTAGTCTTTGGGAACTCTGAGGATTATGGGTTAGTTGACAGTGTTTTTCTTCCCATGGGCATGCCATCCCCTTCAGCTCCTTTATTCCTTCCCCTAACTCCTCTATATGGGTCCCTGACCTCAGTCCAATGGTTGTCTTTAAGTATTTGCATCACCATCATCAGAGAAGCTTTCCTTTACAGCAAATGGGAACACATTACAAATACCCACAGCAAGCCAATATGCAGTGAGTGGAAGACTGCTCATCCAGAAGAGGGATGTCCCCATCAAATCCCTCCACTCAGGGCTCAGGAAATCCTGCAGTAGAGTAGGCAAAGAGAGAATAAAGGTATAAAGGACACCAAGGAAATAAGGCCTTCTAAACTCAGCAGCACTGTTGCATGTATAAACTCATAGAAACTAAAGCAGGAAAACCAGGGCCGGCGAGGTCTGCAGCAGATGGGGTGCTTGACTTGAAAGGATAAGTGTACCTGTGTCTCTATCCCTAGTACAAAGCTATCTCCAGATGATAATCACTTGTAAATGAAAATTTGTTTTCTCCAAGGGAGTTACACTGAGTAAACAAAGTTCCTTTTTTTTTCAATTTTTATCAGATATTTTCTTTATTTACATTTCAAACGCTATCCTGAAAGTCCCCTATACACTCCCCCCAACCCGTACTGCTCCTCTACCCACCCACTCCCACTTCTTGGCCCTGGCATTCCCCTGTACTGGGGAATATAAAGATTGCAATACCAAGGGACCTCTCTTCCCAGTGATGGCCGACTAGGCCATCTTCAGTTACATATGCAGCTAGAGATATGAGCTCTGGGGGTATTGGTTAGCTTATATTGTTGTTCTACCTATAAGGCTGCAGATCCCTTCAGCTCCTTGGATACTTTCTCTAGCTCCTCCATTGGGGACCCTTTGTTCCATGCAATAGATGACTGTGAGCATCCACTTCTGTATTTGCCAGACACGGGCCTAGCTTCACACGAGACAGCAATATCAGGATCCTTTCAGCATAATCTTGCTGGTGTATGCAATAATATATGCATTTGGTGGCTGATTATGGGATGGATCCCCAGATGGGGCAGTCTTTAGATGGTCTATCCTTTCGTCTTAGCTCCAAAATTTGTCTCTGTAATGTAGATACTTCATTCCTCCTTATAATAGGGAACAAAATACCCATGGAAGGAGTAACAAACCGTTCCTAAGTATAGGCTGCATGTCTAGCAATAGATGACCAACAGAAAATGGCCTCATCATCATTTGAATTTTCTTGTCCTGTCTAATAATGTCCTGTTAGGGAACATATATATGTGTGTGTGCAAGTGAGCATGAGCATGAGCATGAGCTTGTGTGTGTGCGTATGCATGTGTGTGTATGAGAAAGAGAGAGAGAAAATACATATATGTATATATTCCTTTTATTATTTACTTATATATTTATATTTTACTATTATATATATGTGTGTGTGTGTATATATATATGTATATGTATATATATATAGTTTTCAGCTTTGTTTTAGTGTTATTCCTGAGTGTGTGAAGAAGTATGCATTGTATGAAAAAAAATTTTCGATAAAAAAAAAAATTAGAGAGGTTTTTGCCTCAGGAACGGCTGGAGCCATCTTGGTTCTGGGACTCCACCGAAAAGTAGGCTGTACAGGGGAGAGTGTGCACACAGAAGCAGACAGCTTCTGGGACAGGTGGAGCCACAGAGCTTCTGAGGCAGCACCCGTTTTGGGCTCCAGACATCCTACCACCTCCCCGGCAAGAGGACAGCTGTCCACCCAGCCCGGAAGGTTTTTAACTCAGGAACAGCCAGAGCCATCTTGGTTCCGGGACTCCACTGAAAAGAAGTCTGCACTGGGGAGAGTGTGCACACAGAAGCAGACAGCTTCTGGGACAGGCAGGAGCCATGGAGCTTCTGAGGCAGCACCCTTTTCAGGCTCTGGGGACATCCAACCACCTTCCGGTCCACTGCAGCACCGGGGTTCCTGGCCCGGGGAGTCTCTGGACACCCACAAGGACCCACACCGGATCCCCCACAGGATCCTAAGACCTCTTGTGAGTGGAACACAGCATCTGCTCCAATCCAATCGCACAGGACCTGAGACTGCATTAACTAGGGAAGCAGATAACCCGGCCTGATTGGGGGCACAAGTCCCTTCTGGTCCACACCAGCACGGGGGCTCCTTGTGCACTGAGTTTCTGGACACTCCCAAGTTTCTCATAGGACCCTCCACGGGATCTTAAGAGCTCTGGTGAGTGGAACACAACTTCTGCCAGGAGACAGGTTCGAAAACCAGATATCTGGGTACATTCCCTGCAAGAGGAGAGCTTGCATGCAGAAAATACTTTGACCACTGAAACTAAGGATAGAGCTAGTTTCCCAGGTCTGCTGATAGAGGCTAATGTAATCACCTGAGGAACAAGCTCTAACCAGAGACAACTATAACAACAAGCTCCAGAGATTACCAGATGGCAAATGGCAAACTTAAGAATCCTACTAACAGAAATCAAGACCACTCACCATCATCAGAACTCAGCAATCCCAACACACCTAGTCCTGGGCACCCCAACAAAACCGAAAAGCTAGACCTGGATTTAAAAGCATATCTCATGATGATGGTAGAGGACATCAACAAGGACTTTAATAACTCACAAAGAAATACAGGAGAACACTGCTAAAGAGTTACAAGTCCTTAAAGAAAAACAGGAAAACACAACCAAACAGTTAGAAGTCCTTAAAGAAAAACAGGAAAACACATCCAAAGAGGTGATGGAAATGAACAAAACAATACTAGACCTAGAAAGGGATGGAGACACAATAAAGAAAACCCAAAATGAGGCAAAACTGGAGATAGAAACCCTAGGAAAGAAATCTGGAACCATAGATGCGAACATCAGCAACAGAATACAAGAGATGGAAGAGAGAATTTCAGGTGCAGAAGATTCCATAGAGAACATCAGCACAACAATCAAAGAAAATACAAAATGCAAAAGGATCCTAACTCAAAACATCCAAGAAATACAGAACACAATGAGAAAACCAAACCTATGGATAATAGGAGTTGATTAGAATGAAGATTTTCAACTTAAAGGGCCAGCGAATATCTTCAACAAAATTATAGAAGAAAACTTCCCAAACCTAAAGAAAGAGATGCCCATGAACATACAAGAAGCCTACAGAATTCCAAATAGACTGGACCAGAAAAGAAATTCCTGCCGACATATAATAATCAGAACAACAAATGCAATAAATAAAGATAGAATATTAAAAGCAGTAAGGGAGAAAGGTCAAGTAACATATAAAGGCAGGCCTATCAGAATTACACCAGACTTTTCACCAGAGACTATGAAAGCCAGAAGGGCCTGGACAGATGTTATACAGACACTAAGAGAACACAAATGCCAGCCCAGGCTACTATACCCAGCCAAACTCTCAATTACCATAGATGGAGCAACCAAAGTATTCCACGACAAAACCAAATTCACACATTATCTTTCCACGAAACCAGCTCTTCAAAGGTTAATAACAGAAAAAAAAAAAAAAAAACAATACAAGAACAGAAATCACACCCCAGAAAAAGCAAATAAGTAATACCTCAACAAACCAAAAAGAAGACAGCCACAAGAAAGGAATGCCAACTCTAACAACAAAAATAAAAGGAAGCAACAATTACTTTTCCTTAATGTCTCTTAATATCAATGGATTCAATTCCCTAATAAAAAGACATAAAATAACAGACTGGCTACACAAACAGGATCCATCATTCTGCTGCTTACAGGAAACCCATCTCAGGGAAAAAGACAGACACTACCTCAGAGTGAAAGGCTGGAAAACAAATTTCCAAGCAAATGGTCTGAAGAAACAAGCTGGAGAAGCCATTCTAATATCGAATAAAATCGACTTCCAACATAAAGTTATCAAAAAAGACAAGGAGGGACACTTCATACTCATCAAAGGTGAAATCCTCCAAGTGGAACTCTCAATTCTGAATGTCTATGCTCCAAATGCAAGGGCAGCCACATTCATTAAAGACACTTTAGTAAAGCTCAAAGCACACATTGCACCTCACACAATAATAGTGGGAGACTTCAACACACCACTTTCATCAATGGACATATCATGGAAACAGAAACTAAACAGGGACACAGTGAAACTAACAGAATTTATGAAAGATATGGAGTTAACAGATATCTACAGAACATTTTATCCTAAAACAAAAGGATATACCTTCTTCTCAGCACCTCACAGGAACTTCTCCAAAATTGAACACATAATTGGTCACAAAACAGGCCTCAACAGATACAAAAATATTGAAATTGTCCTATACATCCTATCAGACCACCATGGACTAAGGCTGATCTTCAATAACAACATAAATAATGGAAAGCCAACATTCAAGTGGAAACTGAACACCACTCTTCTCAATGATACCTTGGTCAGGGAAGGAAAAAAGAAAGAAATTAAGGACTTTTGGAGTTTAATGAAAATGAAGCCACAACATACCCAAACCTTTGGGACACAATGAAAGCATTTATAAGAGGGAAACACATAGCTCTGAGTGCCTCCAAAGAGAAACTGGAGAGAGCTCACACTAGCAGCTTGACAGCACATCTAAAAGCTCTAGAAAAAAAAGGAAGAAAATTCACCCAAGAGGAGTAGACAGCAGGAAATAATCAAACTCAGGGGTAAAATCAACCAAGTGGAAACAAGAAGAACTATTCAAAGAATTAACCAAACTCGGAGTTGGTTCCTCGAGAATTTCAACAAGATAGATAAACCCTTAGCTAGACTCACTAGAGGGCACAGGGAAACATCCTAATTAACAAAATCAGAAATGAAAAGGGAGACATAACAACAGATCCTGAAGACATCCAAAACACCATCAGATCCTGCTACAAAAGGCTATACTCAACAAAACTGGAAAACCTGGACAAAATGGACAAATTTCTAGACAGATACCAGGTACCAAAGTTAAATCAGGATCAAGTTAACGATCTAAACAGTCCCATATCCCCTAAAGAAATAGAAGCAGTCATTAATAGTCTCCCAGCCAAAAAAAGCCAGATGGGTTTAGTGCAGACTTCTACCAGACCTTCAAAGAAGATCTAATTCCAGTTCTGCACAAGCTGTTCCACAAAATAGAAGTAAAGGAAACTCTACTCAACTCATTCTATGAAGTCACAATTACTCTGATACCTAAACCACAGAAAGATCCAACAAAGATAGAGAACTTCAGACCAATTTTCCTTATGAATATAGATGTAAAAATCCTCAATAAAATTCTCCTTAACCGAATCCAAGAACACATTAAAGCAATCATCCATCCTGACCAAGTAGGTTTTATTCAAGGGATGCACGGATGGCTTAATATACGGAAATTCATCAACGTAATCCATTATATAAACAAACTCAAAGACCAAAACCACATGATCATCTCCTTAGATGCGGAAAAAGCATTCGACAAGATCCAATACCCATTCATGATAAAAGTATTGGAAAGAACAGGAATTCAAGGCCCATACCTAAACATGATAAAAGCAATCTACAGCAAACCAGTAGCCAACATCAAAATTAATGGAGAGACGCTTGAAGCAATCCCACTAAAATCAGGGACTAGACAAGGCTGCCCACTTTCTCCCTACCTATTCAACCTAGTACTTGAAGTCCTAGCCAGAGCAATTCGACAACAAAAGGAGATCAAAGCGATACAAATTGGAAAAGATGAAGTCAAAATATCACTTTTTGCAGATGATATACAAGTGACCCTAAAAATTACACCAGAGAACTCCTAAACCTGAAAAACAGCTTCGGTGAAGTAGCTGGATATAAAATTAACTCAAACAACTCAATGGCCTTTCTCTACACAAAGAATAAACAGGCTGAGAAAGAAATTAGGGAAAAAACACCCTTGTCAATAGTAACAAATAATATAATATATCTTGGCGTGACTCTAAATAAGGAAGTGAAAGATCTGTATGATAAAAACTTCAAATATCTGAAAAAGAAATTAAAGAAGATCTCAGAAGATGGAAAGATCGCCCATTCTCATGGATTGGCAGGATCAACATTGTAAAAATGGCTATCTTGCCAAAAGCAATCTACAGGTTCAATGCAATCCCCATCAAAATTCCAACTCAATTCTTCAACGAATTAGAAAGAGTAATCTCCAAATTCATCTGGAATAATAAAAACCTAAGATAGCAAAAACTCTTCTCAAGAATAAAAGAACCTCTGGTGGAATCACCACACCTGACCTAAAGCTCTACTACAGAGCAATTGTGATAAAAACTGCATGGTACTGGTATAGTGACAGACAAGTAGACCAATGGAATAGAATTGAAGACCCAGAAGTGAACCCACACACCTATGGTCACTTGATCTTCGACAAGGGAGCTAAAACCATCCAGTGGAAGAAAGACAGCATTTTCAACAAATGGTGCTGGCACAACTGGTTGTTATCATGTAGAAGAATGCCAATTGTTCCATTCCTATTTCCTTGTAATAAGGTCAAATTTAAGTGGATAAAGGAACTTCACATAAAACCAGAGACACTGAACCTTATAGAGGAGAAAGTGGGGAAAAGCCTCTAAGATATGGGCACAGGGGAAAAATTCCTGAATAGAATGGCAATGGCTTGTGCTGTAAGATCGAGGATTGACAAATGGGACCTCATGAAATTGCAAAGCTTCTGCAAGGCAAAAGACACCGTCAATAAGACAAAAAGGCCACCACAAGTTTGGGAAAGGATCTTTACCTCTCTTAAATCAGTTAGGGACTAATATCAAATATATATAAAGAACTCAAGAGGGTGGACTCCAGAAAAAACAAATAACCCCATTAAAAAATGGGGCTCAGAGCTAAACAAAGAATTCTCACCTGAGGAATCCTGAATGGCTGAGAAACACCTGAAAAAATGTTCAACATCCTTAATCATCAGAGAAGTGCAAATTAAAACAACCCTGAGATTACATCTCACACCTGTCAGAATGGCTAAGATCAAAAAGTCAGGTGACAGCAGACGCTGGCGAGGATGTGGAGAAAGTGGAACACTCTTCCATTGTTGGTGGGATTGCAAGCCTGTACAACCACTCTGGAAATCAGTCTGGCGGTTCCTCAGAAAATTGGACATAGTACTACTGGAGGATCCCGCAATACCTCTCCTGGGCATATATCCAGAAGATGTCCCAACCGGTAAGAAGGACACATGCTCCACTATGTTCATAGCAGCCTTATTTATAATAACCAGAAGCTGGAAAGAACCCAGATGCCCCTCAACAGAGGAATGGATAAAAAAAAATGTGGTACATTTACACAATGGAGTACGACTCAGCTATTAAAAATAATGAATTTATGAAATTCCTAGGCAAATGGTTGGACCTGGAGGGCATCATCCTAAGTGAGGTAACACAATCACAAAAGAACTCAAATGATATGTACTCACTAATAAGTGGATATTAGCCCAGAAACTTACTATGCCAGATATATAAGACAATTTGTAAAACACATGAAACTGAAGAAAAATGAAGACCAAAGTGTGGACACTTTGCCCCTTCTTAGAATTGGAAACAATCTCCCATGGAAGGAGTTACAGAGACAAAGTTTGGAGCTGAGACAAAGGATGGACCATCTAGAGACTGCCATATCCAGGGATCCATCCCATAATTAGCCTCCAAACGATGACACCATTGCATACACTAGCAAGATTTTGCTGAAAGGACCCTGATATAGCTGTCTCTTGTGAGACTAGGCCATGGCCTAGCAAACACAGAAGTGGATGCTCACAGTCAGCTATTGGATGGATCACAGGGCCCCCAATGGTAGAGCTACAAAATGTATCCAAGGAGCTATAGAGTTCTGCAACCCTGTAGATGCAATAAGATTATGAACTAACCATTACCCTGGAGCTCTTGACTCTAGCTGCATATGTATCAAAAGATGGCCTAGTAGGCCATCACTGGAAAGAGAGGCCCATTGGACATGCAAACTTTATATGCCCCAGTACAGGGGAACCCCAGGGCCAAAAAGTGGGAATGGGCGGGTAGGGAAGTTGGGGGGAGGGTATGGGGTACTTTTGGGATAGCATTGGAAATGTAATTGAGGAAAATACATAATAAAATAAATTAAAAAACAAACAAACAAACAAAAAAAAAACAAAAGAAAAACCAAAAACCAAAAAAAAAAAAAAAAAAAAAAAAAAGGGGGGGGGGAAATCAATATATGAGGAGGAGAAAAAATAAGTATCTGCATCAGTCTCAGTCAGCTGCTGGCTGAACCTCCCCGAGAACCGTTATGTTAAGCTCCTGTCTGCAAGCACAACACAGCATCAGTAACCGTGTCAGGGTTTGGAGTCTGCCCATGGGATGGATCACAAGTTGGACTAGTCACTGGATGGCCTTTCCTTCAGTCACTGATCAATTTTGTCCCTGAATTTCCTTTTGACAGGAACAATTCTGGGTCAAAAAATTTGGCGATGAGTGGAAGGCCCCATGCCTCAATTTGGAGCTATGTCTATGAAGATAATCTCTTTAAGTCCCATCTCCCCACTGTTGGGCATTTTGTCTAACGTCATTGCTATTGAATCCTGAGAACTTCCCACATCATAGGTCTCTGAAACATTTTAGAGATTGTCTGAGCTCCAACCCCTGCTCTGGCATATTTCCATCCATTCTCCTGGTCCTCTGCAATTCTTTTCCATCTCACCAAATACCAAATTCTTCCCCTTTCTGCCTCCTCTTCCCTTCCCTTACCTGTGTTCCTCTCTTTCTCTAACTCCACTGATTATTTACAATCCCTTTTAACCGGGATTGAAGTATCCACACTTGGGCCTTGCTGTTAAACTCCTAAGGTGTGTGAGTTGTACCATGGGTATTCTTAACATAGGTATTCCATATTTTTGACTGAAATCCATGTATTAGGTAGCATGCACCATGCATGTCCTAGTGGGTTATGTTACCTCACTCAGGAGGATAGTTTCTAGTTCCATCCATTTGCCTGCAAAATACATGATGCCATCCTTTTTACTAAGTAGTATTCCATTCTGTAAATGAACTACATTTTCTGTATCCATTCTTTGGTTGAGGGACATCTAGATTGTTTCCAGCTTCTGGCTATTACAAATAAGGTTGCTATGAACATAGTAGAGTATGTATCTTCGTGGAATAGTGGGTCTTCTTTTGGGTATAAGTACAAGAGTAGTATAACTGGTTCTTTGGGTAGAACAATTTCCAATTTTCCAAGGAACCACCAGATTGATTTAAAGAGTGGTTGTAACAGTTTGCAATCCCTTCAGTTGATAACTCTGTTTAGCTATGTATCCCATTTTTAAATGGGGTTATTTTTTTTTTCAAATCTAACTTCTTAGGTTCTTTATATATCTTAGATATATGCCCTCTATCAGAAATCGATTTAATGAAGTTTTTTCCCAATCTTTAGATTGCAACTTTGTCCAATTAACAGAGTTCTCTGCCTTATAGAAGCTTTTTAGTTTCATGATGTTCCATTTATCAATTTTGATCTTAGAGTCTAAGGCACTGGTGTTCTGTTCAAGAAATTTTCTCCCATGCCAATGTGTTCAAGGCTCTTTCCCACTTTCTCTTCTATTAGATTCTGTGTATTACATTTTATGTTGAGGTCCTCGATGTGTTTTGACTTGTGCATTATACATATTGAGATGATAAATATAGATAACTTCTCATTCTTCTACATGCTGACTACCAGTTACACTAGCACCATATGTGAAAGACAATTCCTTTCTTCCAAAGTATGGTTTGGGCTTCTTTGTTAAAGATCAAGTGTCTCTTAGTATATATGTTTATTTCTAGGTCATCAATTTGATTCTATTGATCAACCTATCTGTCTCTGTACCAATACCATGCGTTTTTATCACTATTGCTCTGTAGTACAGCTTGAGGGCAAGGATAGTGATTCCCCTGAAGTTCTTTTATCCTTGAGAATTATTTGGGTTATCCTGGTTTTTTGTTTGTTTGTTTTTTGATATGAGGTTAAGAATTGCTCTTTTCATGTCTGTGAAAAACTGTTGGAATTTTGATGAGGATATCATTGAATCTGTAGATTGGTTTTGAAAAGATGGCCACTTTTACTATGTTAATCATACAGATCCATGAGCATGGGAGATTTATCTTTTCATCCTCTATGGTATTCTTTGATTTTTTTTTTTCAGGGACTTTAAGTTCTCGTTGTACAGATCTTTCACTTGCTGGCTTAGAGTTACATCAACTTTATTTTTTATTATTTGTGGCTCTTGTTAAAGGTGTTGTTTCTGTAATGTCTTTCCCATAACATTTATCATTTTTATGAAGAAAGACTTCTGATTTATTTGAGTTAATTTTATATCCAGCCACTTTGCTGAAGGTTGTTGTTGTTGTTTGTTTGTTTGCTTGTTTTTTTTTTTTTTGGTTTTTTTTTGTTTTTTGTTTTTTTTTTTTTTATCAGCTGTAAGTGTTCTCTGGTAGAATCTTTGAGGTTGCTTATATATACTATCATATCATACACTAATAGTGAGAGCTTGACATCTTCCTTTCACTTTTGTATTCCCCTGATCTCCAACGATTTCTAAGTCCTCAAACTGGAATTTAAAGTACTATATTGAATAAATAGGAAGAGAGTGAAGGCATTGTTTTGTCCCTATTTTTAATGGAATTGCTTCAAGTTTCTCTGCAATTAATGTGATGATATCTGCTGGTTTGCTATACATTACTTATACCATATTTAGGTATGAATGCATGAATTCCTGATTTCTAAGACTTTTAACATGAAGGACTGCAGTATTTTGACAAAAGACTTTTTAGGATATAATGAGATGATTTTGTGATTTTTTTTCTTCTTTGAGTTTGTTTATATAGCGGATTATGTTGATGGATTTTAATATATTGAACCCTCCCTTTATCTCTGTGATAAAGCCTTCTTGATAATGGTGAATGATAGTTTTGATGTGTTCTTGGATTCAGTTTGCAAGGATTTTATAGAGTACTATTTGATCGATAATCATAAGCAAAATTGGTCTGAGTTCTACTTCTTTGTTGGGTCTTTATGCACTTTAAGTATCTGAGTAACTATGGCTTCATAGAATGGATTAAGTAGTGTTACTTTTGTTTCTTTTTTTGTGGAATAGTTTCAGGAATGTTTGTACTAACTCTTCTTAGAAGATCTGGTACAATTCTGCACTAACACCATCTGGCCCTGGCACTTTTTTGTTTGGGAGGATTTTACTGACTGATTCTATTTCCTTAGGGTTTTTTGATAGTTTTGATAATTTACCTGATCTTCATTTAACTTTGGTACCTTGTATCTGTCTAGGAAATTATCCATTTCATCTAGATTTTCCAATTGTGTTGAGTATAGGCCTTTGTAGTAAGATGTAATGATTTTTTTTTTAATTTCCTCAGTTTCTGATGTTATCTCTCCCTTTTCTTTTATGATTTTGTTTATTTGAATACTGTCTTTGTGCCCTTCGGTTAGTTTGGCTAATGGTTTATCTATTTTGTTGATTTTCTCAAAGAACTACCCCTTGTTTTGGGTGATTCTTTGTATCATTCTCCTTGATTCAAATTGGTCATTTTCAGGGCTGGGTTTGATCATTTTCTGCAATCTATTCCTCTTTGGTGTGTTTGATTCTCTTTGTTCTAGAGCTTTTAGGTGTGCTGTTTATTTGCTAGTAATCCAATTTATTTATGGAGACACTGAGTGCTATGAATTTTCCTATTAGCACTGCTTTCATTGTGTCCCATATGGTTAGGTATGCTGTGACTTCATTTTCATTAAATTTTAGAAAGTCTTTAGTTTCTTTTTTTATGTATATTCTGACCTAGTTATCACTGAGTAGAAATTTGTTCATAATAAATGAGTATATGGTCTTTCTGTTCTTTTTGTTGTGGAAGTTCACCCTTACTCAGTGGTGATCTCATAGAATGCAAGGGATTATTTCAATCTTGTATCTGTTCAGGCTTGTTTTGTATCTCACTATGTGGTAAATTTTGTACATGGTTACAGGAGGTGCTGAGAAGAAGGTATATTATTTTGTCTTGGGATCAAATGTTCTATAGGTATATTTTAAATCCATTTGGTTCATAACTTCTGTTAGTTTCATTGTGTCCCTCTTTCTACAATCTGTCCATTGGTGAAAGTGGATCTTAAAGTCTGACACTATTATTGTGTTAGGTTCAATGTGAGTTTTGAGCTTTAGTCAAGTTTCTTTTATGAATGTTGGTGCCCTTGAATTTGGGGCAAAGATATTCAAAAGTGAGCCTTCATCTGTTGCGGCCAGCCAGCAGCTCACAACGTGAACGGTTCGACTGAGATGGCCACTCAAGCTAAGGGAGGAACTAGACGGGGAGAAAGAAGAAACTGATTCAAGTCTCTGATCAAAGCTCAATTTACTTGTCCAGACACTCATTTATAAAGGAAGGGGGAGGGGACCCGATTCCCGCCAAATAGACTCGGGGTCCAGTAGCAGGGTGAGCATGTGTGGCTCCAAGCAGCAAAGCAGCACAGTCCAGCAGTGGGCGTGGCAGAACGAATGAGCAGGAAACTCCACCCTTGAGCAAGCAGGTTCCAGGCTGGGGGTGGGGAGACTACATCTCCTCCCATTTGTTAACAAAAAATAAAAAAAGGGAGGGGCTGGCCTGAGGCAAAAAAGTTATTTATGCTCAATAGTTCTGCCTGAATTCTTAGGGCTAAAGAAAAAACCTGCTTCCGTGGGATTCCCTAACTTTTCTTATGGTAAACTGTATCTGGCTAAGACTGCCCTTTCTATCCTAGTGAGCAACTAACAGAATAGCCCTGAGCTGTAGGCTCTGACTTTATAATGCTAATTAGTGCTGAATAGGTAACTTCCTGGTTGCATTTTAAGTAGGGCATTGGAACCCTGGCTAAGTTTGACTGAACAAATTTGAAATACACTTTATTAAGAATAACACTGAGTTGATATTCCTCCGCATTTATGGATGACATGTGGGAAACAGGGAGAAGGGGTATGACTGGCTGCGTAGTACAAGGCCAATTGGCTTTTTTATTTGGGTGGTAGGCAGTGAAGGGCTTGCCCTTTCAACAGTATGGTCTCCAACCTCTCTCCCCCTATTAATTAAGCTTAATAAGGCAATGCTAAACTGAGGTGATCAAATGATTTTCTCATCCATTGATGAGTGGGCCTTTAATCTTGGCTTGGGTGGACATTGACCTGATTCCTCCCGTGGGTGCAATCACGACCCACACCTGTGGCTCTTGGTTTCTTCTGGGGAGGGGGAGGCAGAGCCTTAGGTATTTTTTGGTTTTTAGCTGGAATCAGATACCAACTTCCATTTTAAATCGAGTATGTCACACAGGGAACTCAGAAACGGTCAAGCTGGACCTTCCCCTGCAGTAATTCTCTGCACCAAGTGATACCCATACTGTATTCATATGATCATGAACCAGTATGTACAGTTCTGAGTACTGTGCAGCTCCTAAAGGAGAATTGTCAACCTCAGATTTAGCAAGGCCTAGGCAAGAATTATGTCATTAGTAACACCACGATTTGTGGCTAACATAGGAGCTGAAGTCGTTCCTCCTCATCCCTGTTATTCCCATAGCCTGAGGAACTAAGGACACCTTGCAGTAACAGCAAGGGTGAAAAGCCAGAGGCCAGCTAAGGGACTAAGCCCGTCTATCAAAATAAAATCCAATCTCTGTAAATATTTGAAATTTCTACCTTTGTAGTCCTCTGGTAAACCTAATTTCTAACTCAGACTGAAATCCACATGCTGAATGTCCTTGGAAGGAAGATAGCAGTTGCCACCTGTGTGCTCTTGGGGGAGGGGAATGTATGCCTGCTGGTCGGGCTGGAGAATGTTGATTAACTTGCTTTAGAAAAGAAAGAGATCTAGACAATGAGAAAGTAGCAATGCAAATTTTCTTTTTGGGGAAATCCAGGTACTTTATTCAGTTGCAAATTGTAAAGCTAAGGCTAGTCTCCAGCCTCCTGTAGGGGAGCCTGTTCAGAGAGTAGCAGGAAAACAGCTTTCCTGGGAGCTTCCATTCCCAGCTGAATTCTAAGCACAAGAGAAATTTTAGTCTTCAGAATGATACTTACAAGAAGAGTCAGAGTCTGTGTTCATCTGACAAATTAATCTTTCTGGCAGCCACCACGCTCCATCTTCATCTTGTGAAAAAACACAAACTGAGCCCCTTCCCCAAATTAGAACCTGATCTGGACCCTTCCATTCGTTAGTCAGGGGGTCCTTCCATTTTACCAATGCATACGAATTAGAAGTAACTGGATGACAATGGCGATCTGCTGCAGACTGGCATTTAATATCAGTTTGCAAAAAATTTAGGACAAATAAGGTGAAGGCAAGATGAGCCTTTGGTGACCTTGGGAGATATAGCTGCCCCTCTTTTGTTTTAAAAAGCCAATTCTTTAAGGTGCAATGAGCATGTTCAACTATTCCTTGTCCCATGGGGTTGTAAGGAATTCCAGTTTTATGTTTGATACCGAATTCTTTACAGAATGAAATAACGTTTTTACTAGAATAAGATGGCCCGTTATCTGTCTTAATAAGTTTAGGCAATCCCATGCCATTAAAGGCTTGTAGGCAATGATCAATTACGCTTTTTGAAGCCTCTCCTGTATGCAGAGAAGCAAAGAGATATCCTGAACAGGTATCAATGCAAACATGTATATATTTTAGTTTTTCAAATTCTGCATAATGGGTTATATCCATTTGCTAAATATGATTATGCATAAGGCCTCTAGGATTGACTCCTAGATGTGGCACTGGAGATAATGTAATACATTTTGGACATTGTTTTGTAATCATTCTTGCTTGCTCCTTAGTGATCTTATGTCGGAGCCTTAGGGTATGGCTAGAGAGATGAAACCTGTCATGATCACGTTGGGCCAAAGCAGCAGGATCCGAAACTAAAGCTTCTCCTATTAGAGCTCTGTCAATGCGATCATTACCCTAGGCCAGAGGCCAAGGAAGACCAGAGTGAGACCGTATATGGCCAATATAAAACGGATTTTTCCGGGCAAGAATGATGTTTTGCAATTCTGAAAATAAGGATCCTGATGGCGTATTGAAGTTAAACATACCACAGGTATCCAATAAGGGTACTGACTGAGCAACATATAAATTGTCAGTAAAGATATTAAAAGCCTCATGTACAGACTGAAAGACCTTTAGTACTGCTGTTAATTCGGCTAGCTGAGCCGAGAGACCAGGAGTCTCTACGATAACCTGTTGATTATTAATAAGATATCCAGCTCGCCCTTTAGAGGAGCCATCAGTAAAATTCAGTAGCAACCAATCTGTACTATGCTGTTTCAGCCAAGTGTCTTGACTTATGCTGTAAGGCTGAACAATGATATCCGGCTCTTTTCCGAAATAAGTCAATGTCTGCCTTCTTCCAGTGATAATCATTTGAGCCACTGCTTCTGATATGGCAAGATATTACGTTTGGGAGAAATCCTCAAATGTATCCACATTATAGGAAATTTTTGCCATAGCAGTCCCGTAGGCACATGAGTCGTATTAAAAATTAACAGGTGCAGCGGCAAGGAGTAATCTATATAGGTGACAAACTGCTCTTCAATAGCCTTTTCCACTAGCTGTAAGACCAGCAATCCTTCTGAAGTTAGGGATCTAGGGGAAGTGGGATCAGAACTCCCTTTAAGAATATCAAATAAAGGTTTCAACTCCCCTGTAGTAAGCTTTAAATAGGGGAGAAGCCAATTAATATCACCTAACATTTTTTGAAAATCATTTAAGGTGCTTAAGTTATCTCTATGAATAACAATCTTCTGGGGAAAAACAGCTTGATCAGTGAGTCTAAAACCCAAATAATTATAAGGATCCTGAGTTTGTACCTTTTCAGAAGCAATTTGCAATCCCTTATCAGCTAGGGCTTTTGTAAGCCTTTATAACACAAAAGCAAATCTTGGGGGTCCTTTCCTGCCATCAAGACATCATCTGTGAAATGAATGATGTAAATATTTGGCCATTGTTGTCTAACAGGCTGAATTGCTTTCGCCACAAACCTTTGACATAAGGTGGGACTATTAGCCATCCCCTGCAGGAGAACTGTCCATTGATATCTTTTCATGAGTTCCTTGAAATTTACAGAAGGAACACTTAAAGCAAATCTCTCACAATCCTTTGGATGCAAAGGGATGGTAAAGAAACAATCTTTCAAATCTATAACAATCTTATGATATCCCTTAGGAATGGCTACTGGGGAGGAGAGCCCCGGTTGTAAGGTTCCGATAAGTACCATGGTTTCATTAACCTTTCTTAAATCTTGTAGTAGTTTCCATTTTCCAGATTTCTTCCTGATAATGAAAATGGGTATATTCCAGGAAGAATGAGACTCCACCAAATGTCCTGCTTCTAACTGCTCCTGCACTAGCAAAGAAACGGTCTCTATTTTCTCTTTAGGTAAAGACCACTGATCTACCCACACCGGAATATCATTACGCCATTGAATTTTTTCGGTGTGGGATGCAGGCAAGATAGTGGTCGATACTGAAAATACTTTAAACCTCTTATGTTAGAGTGGGGTTTAAGATCCTCAAAGGTCTTAATTCCCTGTCCCTTCTTTATTAGTCCACGACCAGGCAGGGGTCCCTGCCTGAATGTCTGCTCAGTCACCCTCTCCTTAGAACTGCAGAGAATAACACCCATCTGTGACAACAGATCTCTTCCCCATAGGGTCACAGGCAAATTTGACATAACATACGCCTGAATCTTTCCTAATTTCCCATCCTCGTCTTTCCAGGTAGCAATTTGGAACTACGTTTTGGGTTACTGGCATACCCAATTCCTTGAAGATGAGTTAAGGAAACAGTCAAGGGCCCGTTTGAGGGCCAGTCCTGCCCTCTTATAATCATTACATCGGCCTGGTATCTCTTAATCCTTCAAAGCTTTTTCCATCAAGAGTCAATTTAAGATTAGGTCTCTGCTTAGTGATAGATTTCTCCCAATTTACGCCAGAGGAGTCAAAGTTATTTTGTCCTTCCTCATTTTCAAAGAATTTATACAGTGACTGGCGTAAAGGGATCAAAGTAAGTTGAACAATTTTCTGATTAGCGGGGGTAGTTATAACACCACGAGGGCAAGCGGCTATGATTTTAAGTTCTCCCTCATAATCATTATTTATAATACCTGGATAAATCTGCAGGCCTTTTACAATAGAACTGCTTCGTCCTAAGAGAAAGCCACAGGTTTCTACAGGCAGTGGTCCAAAGACTCCGTTAGGCAGAGTTTGGACTCCCACTTCTGGGGTTAATACTGCGTGGACAGTGGAACAGAGGTCCAGTCTTGCATTTCCTGGGTTTGCCCTGACAAGCTCAAGAACTGATCTTGTTGGCTGGGCAGCAGATTTATAGCCCCATAAGCTGTCTTCTTTGAGTAACTCGGGGCCTGGGGCTGACCCCTTTCCTCGTTTCCTGGCACCGGGCGGCTCAAAACCCCTGGTTTATGCTTACAATCTTTTGCCCAGTGGCTGCCCTTCCCACACCAGGGACATATTCCTGGGGCACGGCCTGTTTGTCTACCCTCGGCACCCTTGTTCTTAGGACAATTATTTCTAAAATGATCCAAATTTCCACATTTAAAGCATGCATTATTCCCTCGTTTCCTCTAGAACATTGCTTGCGTGGGTTCCCTGCGAGAACTCACAGGAAGGCCCTATGTCTGCGCAAAGACGGACATATCCTGCCAAATCTGTCTGTCCCTTATGTGGTTGAATTGCAGCTCGGCAAATTGCGTTAGCATTCTCATAAGCCAATTGCATAACAAAAGGACTTCCCGTGTCCGGACTTCCAAGGATTCTACTAGCTGAAATCAATAGCCTATCCACAAAGTCCTGATATGGTTCATCAGGACCCTGCTGAATGCTAGTTAAACTTCCACCAATATCTCCTTTGACTGGCAACCTTCCCCAAGCACGGCTTGCGGCTTTCTCAATTTGCGCATACACTGCAACGGGAAAATCAATCTGATTTGTCTGTCCCTCATATGGACCCTCTCCTAAGAGCATATTGCTATCCCAGTCTGAGTTACCAGCCTGAGCATTAGAAGCAGCAGTTTTCTTACTGGCGTCTCGCCATTCAGAATCCCAAAGCAAAAAATCTCCTCCTGACAGGGTAGCCTTAGAAAGAGTCTTCCAATCTAAGGGGGTTAAGTGTGACTCCACAACTGTGTCCAGTAATGCTTGAGTGAATGGGGCTGAAGTGCCATATTGCACAACAGCCGCCTTTAACTCTTTTATCAACTTGAAATCTAAGGTCTGGTAATGTCTGGTCCTAGTATATTGCTGATCAACTACCTCGACCACAGGAAAGGCTAGACATATTCTGTCCTTTCCCACGAGCCTGACTCACAACTCTTTCTAGCGGCACCTGGTGAACTACAAAAGAGTTACTCTTCTCCGCTTCTGACATCTTTTTTAGTTCCCGAAGCTCATTAGTCAGCCTCTGAAGCTTAATTTCAAACTCTAATTCGCTTAGCTGTGTGTCCCTATGAGTAGCACCTCCCGAAGTGCGGACTATAGGTGAAGCAGGAGATTCACAAGAGGACTAATTCTCATTAAAGTAATGGGCAGCTCCTCTATCTGAGTGATTTTTGTTAAAATTCAGTTCATCATCCGAGTTTCCACATTTATCAATTTTTGAGTTAAGAAGATCTTTTTCTGAGGAGGCACTCTCTGATAGGCACTCCTCCTGAGATACCACAAGCTCTGCCTGGGGACAATTTAGCCCTGGAGAAGTTGCATCTTTTATAGCATCATTACGAGCGTCCAGAGGCCTAAGGTAAAATTATCTGTCTGAGCGATTTTCAAGGCCTCACCAACTTTCTCCCAGGTTCCGCAATCTACTGTTTCTTCTTCCTTGAACCATGGGCAACAGCTATCTATCTTACCTAAAAAAATTCTTACTAATTGTACTTCAAGCCTTACTCCTCTGGCCTGAAACAACTCCTGAAAACTAAGGGCAACCGCCTGATCCATAACTTTAAACCCTTTCTTCTTCCACCTAAGCAGCTTCCTAAAAAGCTGCGGCCGACCCGCCTGATTCTCTTTCTAGTTCTGATTAACAAGCTGCTGACCCAAGCAGAACCAGCATTGGGTTTGCACTGATTCAAGCTTAGTTCGTATCCCACCGCACCCTCAGCAAGATCTTACAAAGCTGAAATTTTAAGCTAGCGCTAGCATGTGTACCTGTCCGTTGCTCCGGTGCCCTATATGAAGATCCTTTGCCTTTCTTGTGGAGCTCCACACCAGCAGCGTTTCTCTTAGCATCCCTCTGCCATTCTTCAGGTCCCAGTTCTGGCGCCAAAATGTTGTGGCTGGCCAGCAGCAAGCAATGTGAACGGTTCGACTGAGATGGCCAATGGAGCTAAGGGAGGAACTAGATGGGGAGAAAGAAGAAACGGAGCCAAGTCTCTGATTAAAGCTCAATTTTACTTGTTCAGACACTCAGTTATAAAGGAAGGGGGGGGGGACCCGATTCCTGCCAAATAGTCTCGGGGTCCAGTAGCAGGGGCATGTGTGGCTCCAAGCAGCAAAGTGGCACTGTTCAGCAGTGGGCGTGGCAGAACGAATGAGCAGGAAACTCCACCCTTGAGCAAGCAGGTTCCAGGCTGGGGTTGTGGATTTTTATGTGTATGTGTATGAAGTTTGCTTCCCATATCCTTTGAGAAATTTTGGTTGAAAGTCATTTACTGGATATTAGAATGGCTACTCCAGCCTGATATTTTGCAACCATTCTCTTGGAAAACTTTTTTTTCCAACCCTTTTTACTCTGAGGTAGTTTCTATCCTTATCACAGAGGCATGTTCCTTATATGAATCAAAATGCTGGGTGTTTATATATGAATTCTGGTAGCCTGTGTCTTTTATTTGGCTAATTGAATTCATTGATATTGAGACATATTAATTATCAATGATTTAGTTCCTATTATTTTTATTATTGTAAGTGGACTTATGTGTATGGGATTCTCTTCTTGGGTTTGTTGTGACATAATTAATTTCTTGTGTTTTCCTGGGTATATTTACCCTTATTGCTTTGGAATTTTCCTTCTAGTATCTTTTGTAGTGCTGGATAAGTAGAAACATATGGTTTAAATTTTGTTTTGTCATGGAATATATTCTATTCTCTATTTATGCTGATTGAGAGTTTTGCTGAGTATAGTAGCCTATCATGACATCTGTCCAGTTTCTTGTGGCTTTTAGATTTTCTGTTGAGATGTCTGGTGTAATTCTGATAGGTATGCCTTTATATGTTACTTGGTCTTCCCCCCTTATTGCTTTTAATATTCTTTCTCTGTTTTGTGAATATAGTGTTTGATTATTATGTGACAGGAGGATTTTCTCTTCTGTACATTCTATTTGTTGTTATGTAGGATTAATGGCCTTCTCTGTCATTAGGTTAGAGAGGTTTCTTCTATGATTTTATTGAAGATATTTCTTTATTTTTTTTGAAGTGATAATCTTCACCTTCTTTTATTCCAATTATTCTCGAGTTTTGATCTTTTCATTTTGTCCTGAATTTGCTGGACATTTTTGGTTAGGAGTTTTTTATACTTTGTATTTTATTAGACTTATGTATCAATATCTTCTATACCTGAGATTCTCTCTTCTACCTCTAAAATTCTGTTTGAGATGCTTGCAAATGTAGCTCCTGATCTCTTTCGTAGGTTTTCCATCCCCATGGTGGCATCCATTTGTGATTTCTTTATTGTTTCTATATCTACTTTTTTATGTCTTGAACTGTTTTGTTTTATTCCTTCTCCCACTTGATTGTATTTTCCTGTGTTTCTTTAAGGAAGTTAATTAAAACCTTCTTATATCAGTATGTTTCTTTTCAGATGTATGAGAAGAGTATCCAGGGTTTGCTTTGATGGGAGGACTGGGTTCTGATATTGCCAAATAACAGTGGCTTCTTTTGCTTATGTTCTTGAGCTTCCTTATTTCCATCTGGTTATCTCTGGTGTTAACTGGCCTGTCTGTCTCTAACTGGAGTCTTCTTCTTTGGAGGCAGGTAGAGCTCTGTGACAAGGGTTATAGCTGGCCTTCTGGGAGGCAGGCAGTGCTGCCTGTCCTTAAGAGGCAGGATCTTCCCTAGTTGTAGATAAAGGTATAGACCTGAGATTAGGTAAAGGAAGATAAATCCCATGTCTGCTGGGCTCTGTGTTGGGGTCCCAGGTCTCATGGGTATTGGGTTCTGGTCTTACCTCTGTCTATGCTTACAGGTCGACCACCTGGGAGAAATGTAAGCTATGTACCAGGTCACAATAGTCTTTTTTCCTAGGTGACAGTCAGGCTGTAGGATGTTAGAGAGAGAGGCAGGCACACCTTTCTTCCCTATGTGAAGGTACAAACTAGAGGGAAGATGGTCTCAGGCAGAGGGAATAATTCCCATGTCCAGTGAACTCTGTAGGGGTTCCAGTGGTGAGTTATTGGGGGGGGGGTCTCACTTGTGTCCCTGGTTATGGCAGACCTCCTGAGAGACAGACAAGCATTCTGAACTGCCCTGGAGACTGGAGCACTGAACATTTCTTTATTCTAAAGAATTCTCTCTTTAGATCTGTACCCCATTTTTTTCATTGGGTAATTTGTTTTATTGTTATCTAACATTTGAGTTGTTTATATATTTTTATATTAAGTGTATCTATTGGATGTGGAGTTGGTACAAAGAGTTTCCATTCTATAGCCTGTGATTTTGTCCACATAAATTAGTCCTTTGCTTTACAGAAAATTTTCAGTTTCATGAGGTTATATTTATTAGTTATTAATTTTAGTTCCTGTGTTATAAATATTCTGTTCAGAAAGTCTCTCATGTATCAATCAGTTCAAGGCTATTGTTCACTTTCTTTTCTGTCAGGACCAGTCAATCTGGTTTGATTTTGAGGTATTTGATCCATTTGGGTATGAGTTTTGTGCAGGGTGATAAGAGTGGATCTATCTGGATTCTGCTACAAGCAGCTATCCAGTTTAAACAGCACCATTAGTTAAAGATACTGTCATTTTGCCCTGTGTGTATTTCTGACTTATTTATCAAGAGTTGACTGTGTCTTCAATATCATTTCATTGATCAATGTTTTTTTGTGTGTGTGCCAGTAATCTGGTGTTTTTATCACTATAGCTCTGTTGGACAAGTTGAAATCATGGATGCTAATACCTCCAGCAGCTCAGGATTACTTTAGACATTCCAAGATTTTGTCTTTCTATATGAAGCTGAAAATTATTCTTTAAAGATCAGAGAAGATTTCTGTTGGAATTCTTTGATGATCTTGAAAGAACAGCCCACACATACATGTCCATTTTAACCAGTTAAAATGCTCATGTTACATTGCTATCTATATAAGATTGTCTAGAAATAAAAACAACAAGGTAGATCTTTTCAAAAGAGTTGAGAAAGAAGCCAGGTTGAATCAGACAGCTTGGGAGATTAGATTGTACATAGGCTAGAATCTTCTAGGCCTAGGCCTAGGGATAGTTAGAACAGAGAATGAAATGCACTAGCCTCAGCCCAAACTATATATCCATTCACAGAGCTTGGATATGGATCTCAACTTATCATTTCAACTGATGGAAAGAAAATTACATTTATAGAATTTACCTTTCTCATTTGATAGCATACAGGATACCTTCCAGTACCATGAAGACTCGTCCATAGGGAAGAAGGTGATAGATAGGAACCAGCTCGATTAATCTGTGTTCAATGAGTTGTGTAGG
Source organism: Mus caroli (assembly GCF_978045245.1). NCBI lineage: Eukaryota > Metazoa > Chordata > Mammalia > Rodentia > Muridae > Mus > Mus caroli. The sequence goes on along the minus strand of NW_028227259.1, from coordinate 63,904,386 downwards.
CATTGTCTTCAACAATAGTCATTGCTGTCATTTTGCGAATAACCAGAAAATAATAAAAGTAACCAGAAGCCTTGGCAGTAACATGGGTTGTTTAGAAGTTCCCATGGGACCACTGTGGAAAACAACTTGATTAGGTATCATCCATTCTAGGTACTAAAAGCTTCATCTGTGAAGATAACCACTGGGGCTCTGACTAACCCATTATTTGACTATATTATTTAGAACCACATCATATGTACATATATGTATAAATTGTAATATATACATATTACAATGTTTCAGATTTTCTTCAGTTGTTCCTGTGTTTACCTATCCTTCCCCACACTCCTTCCTTTACCCTGCTTCCCTCCCCATCCATTCTTTTTTTTTTTTTTATATTTTTATTACATATTTTCCTCAATTACATTTCCAATACTATCCCAAAAGTCCCCCATAGCGCCCCCCACTTCCCTACCCACCCATTCCCATTCTTTTGGCCCTGGCATTCCCCTATATTGGGGCATATAAAGTTTGCAAGTCCAATGGGCCTCTCTTTCCATTGATGGCCGACTAGGCCATCTTTCGATACATATGCAGCTAGAGACAAGAGCTCCAGGGTTCTGGTTAGTACATCATGTTGTTCCAACAATAGGGTTGCAGATCCCTTTAGCTCCTTGGGTACTTTCTCTAGCTTCTCCATTGGGAGCCCTGTGATACATCCAATAGCTGACTGTGAACATCCACTCCTGTGTTTGCTAGGCCCCGGCATCGTCTCACAAGAGACAGCTATATTTGGGTCTTTTCAGCAAAATCTTGCTAGTGTATGCAATGGTGTCAGCGTTTAGAAGCTGATTATGGATTCTTTAACCTCTGATTCTTATGCAGTCCCTGCTCCATAGATTACTATCTATTCTATTTTTGAGGGGAGTGTTTAGGGCAGTTGGGAGGACTTGCACACTGGGAGAAAAAAATGTGATCAAAATATGTTGTATGTAAAACATTTTTATCCATATAAAGTATAAGATAATAGGTAATAGTTTGAATAGTTTTATTCAATGACGAAAATAGAAAATGAAATGTACACTCACACACACACACACACACACACGTGTACACACACACACACACACACAAACACATAATTCTTATTAAATTACTTTGGTGATTCTTTTTATTGACATAAAACCTTTATTGCTTCTTTAGTAGTTTCTCATCATGAACCCTGATCATAATTCATTCTAGTTCTTCCATATCTATTTCACATTGAGACCTCTGTCACCCACCAAAAAAAATAAAAATAATAATAAAAACAAATCAAATCAAACCAAATATGTCTATTTTATGTTTTTCATGTATTCTTTTAAACATGATCAAGATGTATTGGTCAACAAAATTCACATAAACATATATAAATGAGTGCATGCATTTTAAAAATCATTTTAAGATTTATATATAGCATTGCTTACAGAATAAGTAGTCTTGTAATTAAAAGAACTATAAATGCAAATTACAGTGAAATATGACTTAGGAAACCCATATACACTTCTATATTTTGAATAAACACTTGTAAGTATAAGAAACATGTTAAAATTTTAAACAGAAACAAGTGAACCTACATAAAAGAGCCCCATCTCCTTTTTCTGAGTTTCTGATTATTTACTTATATCAGATCTACATATTGAAGCTGAATTTCTAAAAATATGATTTATGTATACAGACACATAATTGTTTATACTGTAATTTTCTCCTTCCAAGAATACAGATAGCTTTTACCAGGATTTACCAGGTTTATTATTTTATTTTTTAACATAAGTTATAGAAACACTGCCTCTGTCCAATGGGCCCAGCTAACCCTGGAAATTTCAAGTATAATAAGGAAAAAAAAATCTTACAAATGACATAATGATATTTGTCCCAAACCCACAATTCTCTATTCTCTATTTACATATCCTTCCCCACATTGCTTCCTTTACCTGCTTCCCTCCCCATCCATTCTTTAACCTCTGATTCTTATGCAGTCAGTCCTCCATAGATTACTCTCTATTGTATTTATTTAATTGGGCACATGGGACAGAGGCACTGTTTCTAAAACTTGTGTTAAAAATAAAATAGTAAATGAATATATATATATATATTGAATATATATGAATATATATGAATATTGAATATATATGAATATATATGAATATATATATATATATATATGAATATATATATATATATATATATATATACCCAACTCATTCTATGAAGCCACAATTATTCTGATACCTAACCCTCAGAAAGATCCAACAAAGATAGAGAACTTCAGAATAATTTCCCTTATGAATATCGATGCAAAAATACTCAATAAAATTCTCACTAACCGAATCCAAGAACACATTAAAGCAATCATCCATCCTGAACAAGTAGGTTTTATTCCAGGGATGCAGGGATGATTTAATATACGGAAATCCATCAACGCAATCCATTATATAAACAAACTCAAAGACAAAACACACATGATCATCTTGTTAGATGCAGAAAAAGAATTTGACAAGATCCAACACCCATTCATGATAAAAGTCTTAGAAAGATCAGAAATTCAAGGCCCATACCTAAACATGATAAAAGCAATCTACAGCAAACCAGTAGCCAACATCAAAGTAAATGGTGAGAATCTGGAAGCAATCCCACTAAAATCAGGAACTAGACAAGGCTGCCCACTTTATCCCTACCTATTCAACATTGTACTTGAAGTCCTATCCAGAGCAATTCAACAACAAAAGGAGATCAAGGGGATAGAATTGTAAAGGAAGAAGTCAAAATATCACTTTTTGCAGATGATATGATAGTATATATAAGTGACCCTAAAAATTCCACCAGAGAACTCCTAAGCCTGATAAACAGCTTTAGTGAAGTAGCTGGATATAAAATTAACTCAAACAAGTCAATGGCTTTCTCTACACAAAGAATAAACAGGCTGAGAAAGAAACCCTTCTCAATAGTCACAAATAATATAAAATACCTTGGTGTGACTCTAAATAAGGAAGTGAAAGATCTGTATGATAAGAACTTCAAGTCTCTGAAGAAAGAAATTGAAGAAGATATCAGAAGTTGGGAAGATCTCCTATGCTCATGGATTGGCAGGATCAATATAGTAAAAATGGCTATCTTGCCAAAAGCAATCTACAAATTCAATGCAATCCCCATCAAAATTCCAACTCAATTCTTCAACGAATTAGAAAGTGCAATCTGCAAATTCATCTTGAATAACAAAAAACCTAGGATAGCAAAAACTCTTCTCAAGGGTAAAAGAACCTCTGGTGGAATCACCATGCCTGACCTAAAGCTGTACTACAGAGCAATAGTGATAAAAACTGCATGGTACTGGTATAGTGAAAGACAAGTAGACCAATGGAATAGAAATGAAGACCCTAGACAGGTACCAGGTACCAAAGTTGAACCAAGATCAGGTTAATGATCTAAACAGCCCTATATCCCCCAAAGAAATAGAAGCAGTCATTAATAGTCCCCCTTACCAAAAAAAGCCCAGGACCAGATGGGTTTAGTGCAGAGTTCTATCAGACCTTCAAAGAAGATCTAATCCCAGTTCTTCACAAACTATTCCACAAAATAGAAACAGAAGGTACTCTACCCAACTCATTCTATGAAGCCACAATTACTCTGATACCTAAACCACAAAAAGACCCAACAAAGATAGAAAACTTCAGACCAATATCCCTTATGAATATTGATGCAAAAATCCTCAATAAAGTTCTTGCTAACCGAATCCAAGAACACATCAAAACAATCATCCATCCTGACCAAGTAGGTTTCATCCCAGGGATGCAGGGATGGTTCAATATATGGAAATCCATCAATGTAATCCAGTATATAAACAAACTCAAAGACAAAAACCACATGGTCATCTCGTTAGATGCGGAAAAAGCATTTGACAAGATCCAACACCCATTCATGATAAAAGCCTTGGAAAGATCAGGAATTCAAGGCCCATACCTAAACATGATAAAAGCAATCTACAGCAAACCAGTAGCCAACATCAAAGTAAATAGTGAGAAGATTGAAGCAATCCCTCTAAAATCAGGGACTAGACAAGGCTGTCCACTTTCTCCATACCTATTTAACATAGTACTTGAAGTCCTAGCCAGAGCAATTCGACAACAAAAGGAGATCAAAGGGATACAAATTGGAAAAGATGAAGTCAAAATATCACTTTTTGCAGATGATATGATAGTATATATAAGTGACCCTAAAAATTCCACCAGAGAACTCCTAAGCCTGATAAACAGCTTCGGTGAAGTAGCTGGATATAAAATTAACTCAAACAAATCAATGGCCTTTCTCTACACAAAGAATAAACAGGCTGAGAAAGAAATTAGGGAAACAACACCCTTCTCAATAGTCACAAATAATATAAAATATCTTGGCGTGACTCTAACTAAAAAAGTGAAAGATCTGTATAATAAAAACTTCAAGTCTCTGAAGAAAGAAATTATAGAAGATCTCAGAAGATGGAAAGATCTCCCATGCTCATGGATTGGCAGGATCAACATTTTAAAAATGGCTATCTTGCCAAAAGCAATCTACAGATTCAATGCAATCCCCATCAAAATTCCAACTCAATTCTTCAACGAATTAGAAAGTGCAATCTGCAAATTCATCTGGAATAACAAAAAACCTAGGATATCAAAAGCTCTTCTCAAGGATAAAAGAACCTCTGGTGGAATCACCATGCCGGACCTAAAGTTTTACTACAGAGCAATTATGATAAAAACGGCGTGGTACTGGTATAGTGACAGACAAATAGACCAATGGAATAGAATTGAAGACCCAGATATGAACCCACACACCTACGGTCACTTGATCTTCGACAAGGGAGCTAAAACCATCCAGTGGAAGAAAGACAGCATTTTCAACAAATGGTGCTGGCACAACTGGTTGTTTTCATGTAGAAGAATGCGAATCGATCCATTCCTATCTCCTTGTACTAAGGTCAATTCTAAGTGGATCAAGGAACTTCACATAAAACCAGAGACACTGAAACTTATAGAGGAGAAAGTGGGGAAAAGCCTTGAAGATATGGGCACAGGGGAAAAATTCTTGAATAGAACAGCAATGGCTTGTGCTGTAAGATCGAGAATTGACAAGTGGGACCTCATGAAACTGCAAAGCTTCTGCAAGGCAAAAGACACCATCAATAAGACAAAAAAACCACCAAAAGATTGGGAAAGGATCTTTACCAATCCTAAATCAGATAGGGGACTAATATCCAATATATATAAGGAACTCAAGAAGGTGGACTCCAGAAAGTCAAATAACCCCATTAAAAAATGGGGCTCAGAACTGAACAAAGAATTCTCACCTGAAGAATACCAAATGGCAGAGAAGCACCTGAAAAAATGTTCAACATCCTTAATCATCAGGGAAATGCAAATCAAAACAACTCTGAGATTCCACCTCACACCAGTCAGAATGGCTAAGATCAAAAATTCAGGTGACAGCAGATGCTGGCGAGGATGTGGAGAAAGAGGAACACTCCTCCATTGTTGGTGGGATTGCAAGCTTGTACAACCACTCTGGAAATCAGTCTGGCGGTTCCTCAGAAAATTGGACATAGTACTACCGAAGGATCCAGCAATACCTCTCCTGGGCATATATCCAGAAGATGTCCCAACCGGTAAGAAGGACACATGCTCCACTATGTTCATAGCAGCCCTATTTATAATAGCCAGAAGCTGGAAAGAACCCAGATGTCCCTCAACAGAGGAATGGATACAGAAATTATGGTACATCTACACAATGGAGTACTACTCAGCTATTAAAAAGAATGAATTTATGAAATTCCTAGCCAAATGGATGGACCTGGAGGGCATTATCTTGAGTGAGGTAACACAATCACAAAGGAACTCACACAATATGTATTCACTGATAAGTGGATATTAGCCCAAAACTTAGGATATCCAAGATATAAGATACAATTTGCTAAACGCATGAAACTCAAGAAGAATGAAGACCAAAGTGTGGACACTGTGCCCCTTCTTAGAATTGGGAACAAAACACCCATGGAAGGAGATACAGAGACAAAGCTTGGAGCTGTGATGAAAGGATGGACCATCTAGAGACTGCCGTATCCAGGGATCCATCCCATAATCAGCTTCTAAACGCTGACACCATTGCATACACTAGCAAGATTTTGCTGAAAGGACCCAAAGATAGCTGTCTCTTGTGAGACTATGCAGGGGTCTAGCAAACACAGGAGTGGATGCTCACAGTCAGCTATTGGATGTATCACAGGGCTCCCAATGGAGAAGCTAGAGAAAGTACCCAAGGAGCTAAAGGGATCTTCAACCCTATAGTTCGAACAACATTATGAACTAACCAGTACCCCGGAGCTCTTGTCTCTAGCTGCATATGTATCGAAAGATGGCCTATTCGGCCATCACTGGAAAGAGAGGCCCATTGGACTTGCAAACTTTATATGCCCCAATATAGGGGAATACCAGGGCCAAAAGAATGGGAATGGGTGGGTAGGGAAGTGGGGGGCACTATGGGGGACTTTTGGGATAGCACTGGAAATGTAATTGAGGAAAATATGTAATAAAAAATATTAAAAAAAAAAAAAAAGAAATTAAGACCCAGAAATGAAACCACACACCTATGGTCACTTGTCAGATTCCATCTGACACCAATCATAATGGCTAAGATCAAAAGTTCAGGTGACAGCAGATGCTGGCAAGGATCTGGAGAAAGAGGAACACTCCTCCATTGATGGTGGGATTCCAAGCTTGTACAACCACTCTGGAAATCCGTCTGGTGGTTCCTCAGAAAATTGGACATAGTACTACCAGAGAATCCTTCAATACCTCTCCTGGGCATATGTCTAGTAGATTTTCCAACTGGTAAGAAAGACACATGCTCCTCTATGTTCATAGCAGCCTTATTTAGGATAGCCAGGAGCTGGAAAGTACCCAGATGCCCCTCAACAGAGGAATGGATACAAAAAATGTGGTACATTTACACAATAAAGGACTACTCTGCTCTTAAAAAGAATGAATTTATGAAATTCCTAGGCAAATGGTTGGACCTAGAGGGCATCATCCTGAGTGAGGTAACTCAATCACAAAAGAACTCAAATGATATGTACTCACTGATAAGTGGATATTAGCCCAGAAACTTAGAATACCCAAGACATAAGTTACAATTTGAGAAAAACGTGAAACTCAAGAAGAACAAAGACCAAAGTGTGGACACTTTGCCCCTTCTCATAATTGGGAACAAAACACCCATGGAAGGAGTTACAGAGACAAAGTTTGGAGCTGAGACGAAAGGGTGGACTATCTAGAGACTGCCATATCCATGGATCCATCCCATAAACAGCCTCCAAATGCTGACACCATTGCATACACTACTAAGATTTTGCTGAAAGGACCCTAATATAGCTGTCTTTTGTGAGACTATGCAGGGGTCTAGCAAACACAGAAGTGGATGCTCACAGTCAGCTATTAGATGGATCACAGGGTCCCCAATGGAGGCGCTAGAGAAAGTACCCAAGGAGCTAAAGGAATCTGCAACCCTATAAGTGGAACAACAATATGAACTAACCAGTACCCAGGAGCTCTTGTCTCTAGCTGCATATGCATCAAAAGATGGCCTAGTCGGTTATCATTGGAAAGAGAGGCCCATTTGTCATGCAAACTTTATATGCCCCAGTACAGGGGAACGCCAGGGCCAAAAAGTGGGAGTGGGTGGGTAGGGGTTGGGGGGGTGGGTATGGGGGACTTTTGGGATAGCATTGGAAATGTAAATGAGGAAATTACCTAATGAAAATATTTAAAAAAAAAAGAATTACATATAATGCTGCCCAACTTAAAGGTATCTTTTGAGACCTGTTTCCTTGGGTTGGTTCATGCCACATGTTGTAGATCTGAATCAGTCCAAACCATAGTTACCAGTTTTAAGCCAACTTTCTATTATGAATGTTACATATTTTTAATCATTCCCAATAATTTATAAGCCAATAATCTATAACCAAGACATCGAGAACATATTTATACTTTTAAAACCAGTCAATATTAAAAATGGAATGACTGCATACATTTACCCATTTAAACCAGACAAAATTCTCAATTTTTCTAGCTGTAATTTCAAGAGAGGGGCACCTTGTCACCTTCTGAATCCAGTAATCATGCACAGAGATTTTTCTAGGAAAATAGCCATAAGTTCCCTTACCCTAGAACTTGAGAAACTGCTGGCCCCTTTAAGAGCAGCTTTTTGAGAGAAACTCCTGGCAGGGCTCCTCCAACTGTGTTAGAGTCCTAACTACAGGTGCAGGCCTCCAAAGGCCAACTGATACTGTGTTTTTTTTGTGTGTGTGTGTTTTCATTTTCTTCCTTCCTTCCTTCCTTCCTTCCTTCCTTCCTTCCTTCCTTCCTTCCTTCCTTCCTTCCTTCCTTCCTTCCTTCCTTCCTTCCTTCCTCCTTCCTTCCTTTCTTTCTTTCTTTCTTTTTGAAATGAGTTAAAACTAAATCAAGGAATCAAAGGCTGAACAACTAGCAGATAAATCTTTAACCATTTTTTTTCTTTTGAAAATGAAACACAGAACAACAATCAATCAATCAAACCACAAAATGAAAGCACGGACTTAACATAAAACAGTCAGGTTTGATGGACATGGACAGATTGGCACACCAAGGACAGACAATAGACAGAGAGGGAAGAGAATTAGACATCCCAAAGGGACCCAGATATTCTACCTAAGAGACTCAGAACAAAGCATTCCTACAGTAGGAGCCAGAGGGGGCAGGACATCTCCATACCTCCTCCTGACTCTAGGAGAACTCTGAAACAGCTTACATTCATTTTCCTTCACTTTCATCAAAGCATCCCCAGATAGTTGGGAAGGACTGCTTTTCTCAAACCCATTCTCTCATGCCTCAGGTGGTTTTCCTATTTATTGTTGGTGTTTTCTATTTGTTTTCCTTTGTAGGGCTGGATTTGTAGACAGATATTGAGTAAATTTGGTTTTGTCATGGAATATCTTGCTTTCTCCATCTGTGGTAATTGAGAGGTTTGCTGGGTATAGTAGCCTGGGCTGGCATTTGTGTTCTCTTAGTGTCTGTATGACATCTGCTCAGGATCTACTAGCTTTTATAGTCTCCAGTGAGACATCCAGTGTAATTCTGATAGGTCTGTATTTTTAAGTTCCTTAACCTTTTTCCCTTACTCCATTTAATATTCTATCTTTATTTAATGCATTTTGTGTTTTGCTTATTATGTAATGGGAGGAATTTCTTTTCTGGTCCTCTCTATTTGGAGTTCTGTAGGCTCCCTTTATGTTCACTGGCATCTCTTTCTATAGGTTAGGGAAGTTTTCTTCTATAATTTTGTTGAAGATGGTTACTGGCCCTTTAATTTGGGAATCTTGACTCTCTTCTATACCTATTATTTTTAGGTTTGGTATTCTCATTGTGTCCTGAATTTTCTGGATGATTTGGGTTAGGATCTTTATGCATTTTGCATTTAGTTTGACTGTTGTGTCAATGTTTTCTAAGGTATCTTCTGCCCCTGAGATATTCTGTTGTATTCTGTTGGTGATCAATTTCCTAGGTTTTCTAACTCCAGGGCTGGCTGTCTCCCTTTGTGATTTCTTTGTTGTTTCTATTTCCATCTTTAGATCTTGGATGGCTTTGTTCATTTCATTTTACTATTTGATTGTGTTTTTCTATAATTCATTAAGGGATTTTTTTGTGTTCCTCTTTAAGGGCTTGTACCTGTTTTCCTGTGTTCTCCTGTATTTCTTTAAGGGAATTATTTATGTCCTTCTTAAAGAACTCTTTCATCCTCATGAGAAGTGACATTAGATCTGGATTTCTGGTATGAAGGTGTATCCAGGACTTGCTATGGTGGGAGAATTTGGTTCTGATGATGCTATGTAACCTTGGTTTCTGTTGCTTATGTTCTTGTGCTTGCCTCCCACCATCTGATTATCTCTAGTGCTCCCTGCCCTTGCTGTATCTGACTAGAGCCTGTCTTATCTGTAATCTTGGTTGCCTCGGAACTCCTCAGAGTCCAGCTGTCTCTGTAATCCTGTCATTCTGGAATCCTGTGATCCTGAGATTCTGGGTGTGTCAGATTTCCTGGGAGTCAAGCTGCCTCTGAGATCCTGAGATCCTGGTGTGACCTGGGCTCCCTGGCTCCTGGGCTCCTGTGATTCTGTGATCCTGGATATGCTAGAGTGACTGAGAATGAAACCTCCTCTGGGGCCTGTGGAACTGGCTGCCAAATTTGCTCCCAAGGTAAACCAGGGCAGGCTGGAAGGAACCCTAGCTAATGGTTGGGCGGTGTTCAGGTGTCCCTAGATCCTGCTGGTCCCAGTTACTCCTAGTGGTGTTGGTACAGATGCTGTGTCCTCCTCACCCATGATCCTAATATCCTAGGCATGCTAAAGTGCCTGGGAGTTGAGCCTCCTCTGGGGGCTGAGGGAATGAAGAATACAGATTTAATTGTTACTGAAACAAAATGATTTACTACATGATCTTTTATTAAAGTTATTCCCTTTAGGATAATTTTGTCAATAATGGATGATTATTAAACATACATTGAGAAAAGGATAGCATTTTCTTTTCTTCTTTGTTTTTGTTTTTATTTTTGTTTTATTTTGTTTTGGTTTGGTTTTTTGATACATAAAGTCCATGCTACTTTAGAGAACACTGTCAATGGTAAAGGTCACTAAAGCTTCAAATGTAGCACTCTTGGAAAGCATATTCTTGATTTATGTGCACCATCTTATTACACAAGAAACCTGTCCACTTACCTGCTACAAATATCATACAACTATGCCTTAATATGTTTGGTGATTAGACTCCATATAAGAAAACATTAGATCTTAGAGCATAAGCTCTTGGTGTTTTGCTCAGGAAAATTTCACCTCTGCCCATGTGCTCAAGTCTCTTTCCCACTTTTTTTAAAATTATTTTCAGTGTATCTGGTTTTATAAGGAGGTCCTTGAGCCACTTGGACTTGAGTTTAGTACAAGGTGATAAGAGTGAATTGATTTGCATTCTTCTGCATATTAAAGGTAGTTGAACCAGCACCATTTCTTGAAAATGCAGTCTTTTTTCCACTGGATGGTTTTAGCTTCTTTGTCAAAGATAAAGTGTCCATATGTGTGTGGGTTCATTTCTGGATCTTCAGTTCTATTCCATTGATCTACCTGCCTGCCACTGTACCAATATCATGCAGTTTTTATTATTATTGTTCTGTAGTCCATCTTGAGGTCAAGGATGTTGATTCCCCTAGACATTCTTACACTGTCACTAGGACACAACAGCCACCAACAAATTGGGAAAAGATCTTTACCAACCCTAGACCCAATAGAGGGCAAATATCCAAAATATACAAAGAACTCAAGAAGTTAGATTCCAGAGAACCAAATCACCCTTTTAAAAATGGGATACACAGATAAACAAAGAATTCTCAACTGAGGAATACTGAATGGCTGAGAAGTACCTAAAGAAATGTTCAACATCCTTAGTCATCAGGGAAGTGCAAATCAAAACAGTCCTGAGATTCCACCTCATACCAGTCAGAATGGCTAAGTTCAAAAACTCTGGAGACAGCAGATGCTGGTGAGGATGTGGAGAAAGAGTAACACTCCTCCACTGCTGGTAGAATCACAAGTTGGTACAAGTACACTGGAAATCTGTTTTGCAGTTTGTCAGAAAATTGAACATAGTACTACTGGAGGACCCAGCTCTACCACTCCTGGGCATATACCCAGAAAATGTTCCAACCTGTAATAAGGACACATGCTCTACTATATTCATAGCAGCCTTATTTATAATAGCCAGAAGCTGCAAAGAACCCAGATGTTCCTGAACAGAGGAATGGATACAGAAAAGGTGGTACATTTATAAAATGAACTATCACTCAGCTATTAAAAAGTGAATACTTGAAATATTTAGGCAAATTGATGGAACTAGAAAATATCATCCTGAGTGAGATAACCCAATCACAAAAGAACCCACATGGTATGCACACACTGATTAGTGGATATTAGCCTAGACGCTCAGAATGTCCAAGATATAATTCACAGACTAAATGAAGCTGAAGAAGAAGGAAGACCAAAGTATGAATACCTTTGTCCCCCTTACAAGGGGGGAACAAAGTACCCATGGGAGAAGATACAGATACAAAGTGTGGAGCAGAGACTGAAGGAAAAACTATCCAGAGTCTGCCCCACCTGGGGATCCATCCCATATACAGTCATGAAACCCAGAAACTTTTGTCGATGCCAACAAGTGCTTGCTGACAGGATCCTTATATAGCTGCCTCTTGATAGGTTCTGCCAGTGCCTGACAAATACAGAGGTGGATGCTCTCAGCCAACCATTGCACTGAGCACAAGGTCTCCAAAGGAGGATCTAGAGAAAGAACTGAAGGAGCTGAAGGAGCTTGCAGCCTTATAGAAAGACCAACTATATGAACCATCCGGTATCCTCAGAACTCCCAGGGACTAAATCACCAACCAAAGAGTACACATGGAGAGACCTGTGTCTCTAGCTCATTATGTAGCAGAGAATGGCCTTGTTGGACATCAATGGGAGGAGAGGCCTTTGACCCTGAGAAGGCTCAATGTCCCAGTGTAGGGGAATGCCAATACAGGGAAGTAGGATTGGGTGGGTTGGTGAGCAGGGAGTTGGGGTTGGGAGAAATGAGAAGGAGGTTTCAGAGTGGAAATCAGGAAAGGGGATAATATTTGAAATATAAATAAAGCAAATATCTTTAAAAAAGAAAAGAAAAAGAAAACATTACATTATATTAGAAATTACAAACTGTCTAATAATATTAGGTTCTAACAACTGAGACTTTTACTTCTATGTAGTTTAAACTAAAGCTATTTTCACAATTGTAACAAATGTCACAAGTACTCCAATTAGACAATTTTTCTACTGCACTTAACAATGATTCTAATACACAGAAACATACAATTTAATACCACTTTAAGTATCACTTTTGGAAAATTGTGAATATGAGAGATTATTTCTGTGCATTCTCCCTTTCTTAGTAAAGCCTGACTCTTTTAACAGACATAAATCAATAGATGCTCTTGGGGTATATCACCTCTCCTCACTTTTGAATATATAGAAAACATCAGGGCAGTCATGTCAGATAATTTTGCTTTCTTCCCAATGGCTTCACAAGTACACTGCCAGATTATTGACAGACAGATCACATAGCCAATATATTTATTTAGCAATAATCTACCAACATGTTGAATTATTTTTAAAAGATAGAGTTGACTTGGAAAATAGTTCAATGAAAGAACATTGCACATACAGACATAAAGTCTATGTATGAATGTTTTACATAGAAATAAAAATAAGAGGAAGGAAGCTAGAAAGCAAGGAATAAAAAACAAAGCAAGAAAAGAAGGGATGGATGGAGAGAAGGATGGAGGATAAAAGAAAGGATAGATGGCTTGATAAAGATTCCAAGCTTCTATTTTTTTATGATTGATACTACATCTACAACTCCTTATCTCTTCCTTTACTTGTGTAGTTCTGATATCCTATCCTAATCAAATGATCAACACTTCCAAAAACTCTTACAAAATATCTGAGTAAGCTTGCAACCACGTGAATATGCTTGAACGTGGTCTACTTTTCCTTGATTTTCCTCTGTTAACCTTGAATACACACCATGTCTTCTTGCAATGATGCAGGCCTTGGACAGTCAGTGTCTATGTTGCATGATATTACTTATATTTTGGAAGTAATACTCAAATGAAAAGAAAATATCCCATCAGAGATTATATTGAAATTTACTTTTTATTGATAGGTCTGTTTATACATGTTGGCTTTACACTGGGAAATAAACAAAGTTTGTCTCTCTTTTTTTTTAATCTCTTCTGCATAATGCAGATTCTCTTGGTGCCTAGTAAAATGCAGAGGTGCAAATTCCAGAAAAAGTCTGTTTCTGAAATGCTTAGCTTTCCATATGGTAAAGCCAAATGTAATTGATTTTCTCCATTAGTAACTCCCTATCCACTATTTTTGCATAAGAAATTGAAAATGCCTTTCTCACTGCAACAATAACAAGGACATTTTAATTAAAAATTTAAAAACACAAGCAACTTTAATATATTCTTTGTCTGCATTTTGGTTTTTAATGGGACTTTCTTTTTTCATGCCTAATTACAAGGGAATGGGTGCACTGGTGGAGCAGTTCTTCCCACTTTAAGATACTTTTTCTATAAAATTTTTTGCTTCCACATATTTGAAATCTGTATTGTTGTGTTTGTAAATCAGTTGTTCCCAGTATTCTTAATGCTGTGATCCTTTAATAGAGTTCCTTGAGTTTAGATGAAACCTATCAAAAAATTACTTTGTTGGTTCTTCATAACTGCAGTTTTGATATTTTATGAATTTAATATTTGATATTTATTAATTAATATCTGATATGCAGGATATCAGATATGCCAGTGATGCTACAGCTCACAGGTTGAGAACCTCTGTTGAAAGCAGTATTTTTTCCTAAATTCTTCCTTTTATGGAGACTTTAATAATAGAATGAAAAGTAGTGGATGAGGTTAAGACAATTTTAATCCAAGGCTAAGTGACTAAATTTTATAATTAATAATACTTAATCCTAATCTTCACATAGGCAACCTCAGGAATATTTTAACTAAAATTGACATTAAGCATTTTCAATTCAGATTTGGTCTAATTGCTAATTAGTAAGATTCATAATCAGAAAAAGTAAGAGTTCAATTTAGTTATTATTTTTTTAAAAACAACTGGCTTGGCGTATGTGAAATTCCAGTTCTCTTTTGTTGTTGAATCAAATGATCTGGCTACTATTCAGACAATAAAAATTTTGAAAACTTTTGACAATATGAAGAGGCAGTTTAGCAGGTTATTCCACTCAAAATGACTGATAGAAAAGGAATAGCAGAGAAAGATGGATTGTGATAAGGAGGGGGAGAATAGAGTAAGAGTGAGGAAAGGCAAGAAGGGAAGAGGTATGGTACAGGAAACAGATGAACAAGAGAGAAGGTGGGAATGAGAGACAGAGGGAAGAAGACAAAGAGGAAAAGATTGAAGACAAGACGATGGAGATAGAAGGATTATGGGGAAGACAAAGGAAAGGCAATGAGAGGTGAGCGAGAAGATGGCAGATAGGAGAAGTTGGAGCCAGAGGGAAAAACGGATGGAAAGAGGAAGACAGAAAGGTTAAAATGAACATTGTATTGTGTGTTATATCAGAATCTTTCATGACCAGAAAGTGACACAGTGGATAGGAGTTAAGTTACTATCATCCTCTCAGCTAGATGTACTGAATAATAAAAAATATGAGAAGTTCAGTGACAATTTTCAGATTTTAAAGAGTCTCAATCTGAGGCAGTGATTAACTCAGAAATGGGTTTGATGTGTATATACATCGAGAAAATTATTTTTGACCTACGTGAATATGGTTTTCTGAAACAATATTTTTCTGCTGAACTATGATGATGTGTCACAGAAGTATAAATTGAGTAGGAAATTAGTGAGTATTGTTTTGTTTAGTTGCATTTTAATGGAAGGCAAGACTTAGTTAAAGGTTGTGGGTTATTATTCTGGTGTAATTTTTGTTTGTTTGTTTGCCTATGTTCTTTAGTGAGAGAGAAACAAGGGGTGTGGAGTTGGTTTCTAGGAATATGGTGAAGATTTGAGAGCAGATGGGGGAGGGGTACCATGATCAGAATATATAATATAAAATGTTATTTTCATTAAAATATACATTTAAATTTTTTAAAATGACTGTGAGTTGACAATTTTATATTAGAATAGGGAGATCATAGTTCTAGAAGTAAGGAGAAAAGTCATAAGAGAATAGCTGTGAACGAGGCTTAAGAGAAGTCTTCATGTTGTAGACAATCCACAGGGTTTCAGAGAATGCTGCAGAGGCTGCAGGCAATCCTGAGTGAATTGTAAAGTTGAAAAAGGCTTAGACTGGCCTTCATCATTGCAGCAAATTATCTAGCCATGAGTCACATGGAAAACGCTATGCCAGAAGAGGGGAAGCAAAAACAATTTTTTCATGTTTTTCCTGAAATAGTTATTAGTTAAATTAGTAAATATTGTTTTGTTTGTTTGCATTTTAATGGAAGGCAAGACTAAGTTAAGGTGTGAAAAAACAATAATTTTACTATATTTTAAAAACATACCATACTTTGGAGTGGTTTAAGTCTGCTGTTCATTTGAAAATCAGAAAGTTTTGAGGTAGACCAATGTGTGGCCTTGGATTATATGGTTGATTTTACTTAAATCAACCAGTCTTTGACACATTCCCTGAGCCCAACTATTTATATGTTCCCACTAAGAAATATAAATACACAAAACAAGCATTGTTCTAAGAGGTAATTATATATTTCAATTCCATCATTTTAATGATCAAAAGAGAATTAATGATTCACACAGGAAATGTAGAAATTTTAAGGGCTATATTCAATGTATAAAGACTGCTCTGATAAAATGTGTCCCTGAAAACTCTCAATATGGACCCTAACTCTCCATCACTGGTAAATATCATGATACATCATGTGATATGATTGAGTTATAAAACAGTTACTTATTGTCCAAGATGATGATCCCTTTAAAAAACTGTCTAAGAATAGTATTGTTTCTGGATTTCTGAAATTTTATTATTTTTTTCAGATATTAGATATATTTATACATAATGTCTCTTGGGATGCATCTTTCTTTTAGAGATAGTTTTCAATTATATTTCATAGATTCTTTATACAAAAATTCTAATTATATGCCAAAATTTGCATACACTGAATTCAGGTTAGAATTTTTTTTTTTTTTTTGCACACGGGTCAACATTTTGATGCTCATAAAATCTTTCCCTCAGTCCTCCAGCATCGTAATCGTCTCAGAGCACACTTTAACCCAGAGAAAGTTTAGAGCTACCGTATTGTATTTCCAATTTAACATAGTCCTCTATCTCCAGTTTATAGAGCACAAGGGATTTTCCAGGAACTCAGATTCTAATTCAGAAAATTCAAGTGTTCTCCCAATCTGATTTATTGTACTTTTGATTTTAGAGTGTTTCTGAGTTTACATTTCAAGTTTAGTGATAATAAACCTTTATCATACATTGTAAATTATTCATGTGGTAATGCCCACAAAGAGAAAGAAAGAGAGAGAGAGAGAGAGAGAGCGAGAGAGAGAGAGAGAGAGAGATTACAACACTGTAAGAGTGCCATAACCAAGCATCTCTTTCAAATAATATTCTTCCATGGTCTAGGATTTGTCCATTCCAGAATAAGAGGACCAAAGCCTCTGGGGAATGGCCATTACCTGAATTTCAGGCACTGAATTGAAGACTGCCACCACAGTAGGAAACACTAAGTGCAGTTGTAAGTTCTTCACAATGGTTTTCTGCCCTTAAGTAGTCAGGCTACTAGAACATTTATCAGGGCTAGATCCTATGACATTTCTTCTCTCACTATGAATGAGTTCTGTATCAATGAAGCAAAGTTGAATTCATGTAACCTATTGCCAATGACAGGAAGCTCTGGTCACTAGACCCTTAATTACTCTTACTTATCTGAATTTTATTCATGCTCTCACAATGGACCATGTACTATAAGTGAAACAATACACATTTACCTAATTTAGGTATCTCATAATATATTGAACCTATTATTGAAAGAAGAATTCTTAACAGAGATTTTAATACATATTAAAATATGAAAAAATAGCAGAAATTTCTATTTACAGGCAAAAAAAACATCCTAATCAGATTATGAAATCATTTAGGAATGAATATCTTAGAGCAGAATGTTGGGATGTGGAGATGTGACTAAATAGAAAGTCTACCTTTAGAAATACCAGATATGCGATCTTTGGAAAATGTTTTATTCTCAGTTCATCTATTTTTAAAGGGGGTTATAATAGGAGGTAACCTCATTAGTTTATTATGAGAATAAATAAATCAATACTGAAGAAGTACTGTAATTTTGAGCTTACTTACGATAAACCACTAAGTATATTTTACAAAATGCCTGACCTCATGTCTAATTCCTTGAGTCTTTGTATTTTCCCTGAGCTTTCAACTCCTATCATATTTTTTCCTGTTATGATATGGCTTAATCTGTGTCATGGAATACAAGAGCCACTGAGTAATTTTTAAAAAAAGTTTTTGGAGCAAGGACTCATATCCAATTTATTGTTAGTACACTGAAGTAGCATATAAATATTCCTTTCATCACATGAAGCAAGCTTACATAATAATACAGAGTATATAAATGATACTAAAAGCCTATGGTAGAATAATGGGCTATTAGAATTTTATGGCACAGTTTCAGGGTTATTAGAAAAAAACAGAGGCAGCTTTAGAATGTGAAGTCAATGATTTGAGTCCAACTGTATAAGAAAAAATTAAAAAAAAAAACAAGATGCAAAATGGTTAGGTAAACATAAGAAATTCTTTTGAATTTTACTTTGACAAAAACTTATCCTTGGCTTAATAATGGCTCATGTAAATTTTACGACAGTTGTGAAGTTGCATGTGCCAATACAGTATGCATAGATTTTATGTTAAAGATAGGAAGCACCAGCATGAAGAAATAATTATTGTTACAAACATCAAAGATAATACTTCCATATGACTCTACAGTACATGTGTAAGTACAACATCATCTTCAAGCTCTTACATCAATCTTGATAAAATTTGTATGCCTGGCTATGACTAATCACACAGAATAAGGCATATGAAAGGAAGATGGGCTCATTCTACTATTATCCTTTATCTAAGAATGCCATAATCATATCTAATTTTGTTCATTCTTTTTCACAGTTAACAAGAATCTGTAGATGTTAATTGTAGGTGAATTTCACCCATGTTCCAAGCCTTTCAGGACTGCCTCTGTACCATACCTCTCTCTCTTTTCCCTGAAGTCATCTTTACTTTAAAATTAAATTGTGTAATTTTAACTCATTTTGACCTTTTGTACGAAATCCATATTCTAGCTCTTTAATCAATTTTGTTTCTCTCTGCTTTATAGTCTAATATATAGTTACCGGAAAAAATTAATTAACATTTGTTAAGCAACCCTTTCTAATTCTGACAGCCAATTAATGATCAAATAGACAGAAGACATGTCTCATGCCAAATTATGTGAAAGTATGTCATGAAAACATTCAAACCTGGCACAATTAGGCACTTTTCTCATTAGATTCTTACAGGATCCAGAGAGGCTGCTATATATGTTCTTATCAAATCTTGCTGGCTGTCAGGGAGACACTTTCTCAAATTGTAAGTGGTAGTGAACATTTTGATGTTGAAAGAAGCAAAACAATTATTCTGAAGTTTTATGACTATGGAGTCATCTCCCAAGTTGTCTCTAAATTAATGAGGAGATTAAAAATCTACTCATTCACAAGTTGAAACCTAAGCATACAGAATAAGTCAAACCTTTATAACACTCAACCTGTAATATGTTGAGACCACAAGAATAGAAGTTACCACCAGAGAAAGAAAGAGATGGATTTTATATATAAATTTCACTCTCTTTAGAAGGATGTTATCACTGTATGAATTTCAGATTTTGGCTTACTTAAATTAAATCCCCCAAAATAATTTACATCTTCAGATGTATTTATTGTATTTATGCAATTAAGTTTTTGTCTCATATCCATAGATAACTACATCTATATCTAGTCATTACCTTTGGGATATAAATATGTATGGCTAGATAAATATTGATGATAGGTACATAACCTTTATATCCAGAACCATCTGCATATCAATTATTAATTTAAACTAATTTTAGCCTGTGGAAGCACATCATAGTGTCCTAGTATAACAAACTATAATCTTACTTAGGGCATAAACTAACTGAAAGTTTAAGAGTAAAAAAGCTAAGTTTCAGCCTATTACAGCAGCTGAGCTTCAGTCAATTATAGGTGGCCAAGTTTTGCAAATGTGTTTAAAGCTTGTCACTGTAGATCATTTCTTTATGCATGTAATTTTCTCTTTTCTCTCCATAAATACTATTTTGCAGTTGTTTGCAGCTGTTCTTATTCTGAGGCCTGCCAAAGTCTCAAATCATTCTTTTTACAAACTATGTGGCATGGGTGCATTTTAATCTCTTAAAATGAGATCATAGCTTATCCATATCCATTTCTACATTGATTCTCACTTACAAAGTTTTTCTCTCCCGGTGTACATGAGGAAAGCCTTTCCATTTTCATCTTGTGGAAAAATACTCTGTCTAGTTAAATTACTAATGTGTGTGAAGGCATTGAATAATTGCTTTATGTTATTTGAGATAGCAATGAAAACTACTCTGAAATTCATTGCAGCGACTACAGCTAAGTCACATTTATTTCATATATTTTTTGGTAGAGAACATGGTCATCTGCTTAGGTCTTTATTCAGATCATCAGAATCTAAGTTAGTGATAAAGATGGTTGGCAACCTTTGTTGGTATACCCAGGTTTTATCATTATATAGGTTTGGAGGCATACTTCTATATTACAGAAGGCTGTGACAGTCTTTTCTAAATGGCAGCTGTAATTTAGGTCTTTGATATTAAACAAGTCAGTCACCCATTTCTAAGGTATAGCATGGAAAAAGAAATTTATTTTTGGGAAATGAAGCATTCTTTAAACAATATAAAGGCAGTCATTGAAGCACAGCCAAATCTCATGGAAGAGTTCCATCCTTGTCCTCTCATTGTGTTATTGTTTTGCCTTGTACATCTACTACACAGTAAAATGATACTAATTTCAATATATATGAAATTTTTATTTAATACTATTTACATATTAAAATTTGTATGTAGCGTTCCTTTAGTATACTTGGAACTCACTTGAAATTTTAACTTTTTTTAGTTAAGTGGAACAAATACACAATTTTTATTCTTACTTCTGGTTATAAAATAGTTGAGACTCTTTGTTCTTCTTCCAAATCCTTGCAACACTTGTATACTGCTATATCTTTATTGATTGCCATCCACAGAAACCATCATAGCTCATGTATGTGTCTAGAGAACATCAACACATTCCATGCTCCTTCTTTATTCATTTACTAAGAATTTTGCATATATATATATATATATATGGTAGGATATATTATGATTGTGAATTATGTATAATAAGCTTTTAGATTCTCAAACTGGTTCTGATCAATGAGTTTCTACCATTCCTAATAACCCTGCAGAATTCATCATACTTATACTGTGAAACTAAAGTTGAGTCAAACCAAACCTTGCTTAGTAGAAATATTTTGTATTTAATATGTCTGAACACCTGTGCACATCTAGAAACAGACTGATGTTCATTACCCTACAAGTTAGAAAGGATCCAGAGGTGTGAACAGCATGGTTCAATTATGTAACACTCTGCTCACACTTATCAGAGTGAAGACAATTTGTAGGACTCCATAAATTTTAGGTTGCTTAATTTTATAACCCCGTGCATTATAATTATGTCCTTAGAAAATGTTAGTCTCACTTTATTTTCATTTTCATTTATTCTTATGTTTTTAAAATGGAAAGAGGATGTATAAATAGCAATTAATTATGGTTTTCCTATACATAAATTATTCCTGTTTATATTAGTCACTTTAGCAAACTCCTAAGAAGATTATGTATATATGACAGTCTCTTTTCTTATTATTCCTACTGCAAACCTTATCGTTAAACTCTATTAAGGAAAAATAAATATGTAGATATATGACTATATTGTTTTTTTTCTTTTATTGAGTGATCTTATTTATTTACATTCCAGTCTGTCCCACTCGATCCCCTCTCCCACAGTTCCTCATCCCATTCCTCCTCCTCATTGCCTACAAGAGGGTACACACAATGCCTCCTTCTTCCCTTGGGCCTTAAGTCTTTCAAGTGTTAAGCTCATCTTCTCCCACTGCAGTCATACCAGTCAGACCTCTGGTATATATGTGCTGGGGACCTCTGACAGGCCCATGTATGCTCCTGGTTTGTGGCTCAGTCTCTGGGAACTCCCTGGGGTCTGGGTTAGTTGAGTCTGCTGGTTTTCCTATGGAGATGCTCTTCATTTTAGCCTCTTCAGTCCTTTCCCTAAGTCAACCTTGGGGGTCCCAAACTTCATTAGAATGGTTGGGTATAAGTTTCTGCCTCTTTCTCATTCAGCTACTGGTAGCCCATCTCAGAGAACAGTGATGCTGCCCTCCCATCTGTAAGGTCATCATAGCATCAGTATTAGTGTCAGGTCTTAATGTCCCTCATTAGATGTATCCCAAGTTGGACCAGTCATTAGACTACCTTTCAGTCTCTTCTGCATTTTTGACCCTGTAGTTCTTTTAGATGAAAACAATTCAAGGTCAGATTTTTTGACTGTGAATTAGTAACCCTGTCCCTTCATTAGAGGCCTGTTTATTTGCTGGAGGTAGACTCTTCAAGTTCACTCTCCTCAATTGGACATTTAGGCTAAAGTCACACACAATGAGTCCTGAGAGTCTCTCACCTCCTGGATCTCTGGTATTTTCTGGGGGTTCTCCTCCTGAGGCTGCTTATTTCCATTCATTTTCATGACTCTCTGAGGTTCTTTCCTATCACCCCTCCCCCGATCTGATTCTTTTCCCATTTTCCTTCCTCCTTTCCTGTCCCACCAAGGTCTCTCCCTCCCTCTGCCTCCTGTGATTATTTTTTTCACTCTTATAACTGGTATTGAAGCCTCCTAACTTGGGCCTTTCTGCTTGTTAACTTCTTAGGGGCTATAGGTTGTATCATATGTATTCTGTACATTTTTGCTAATATCCTCTTATCAGTGAATACACACCCTTCTTGTCTTTTGGGTCTGAGTTACCTCACTCAGGATGATATTTTGTAATTCCATCCATTTGCCTGCAAAACCCATATGTCCTCATTTTTAATATCTGAATAGTATTCCATTGTGTAAATGATTCACATTTTCTGTGTACACTCTTTGACTGAGGGACATTTGGGTTGTTTTTACTCCTGAATATAATAACTGAGGCTGGTATGAACATAGTGAAATATGTGTCCTTATTATTTGTTGGAGCATCTTTTGGATATATGTATAGGAGTGGTATAGCTGGGTCTTCATGTAGAACTATTTCCAATTTTCTGAGGAACATCCAGATTGATTTCCAGATTTGTACCACTTTGTCATCCCACCTGCAATGGAGGATGTTCCTCTTTCACCACATCCTTGCCAGCATGTGCTGTCACTTGAGCTTTTGATCTTAGCCATTCTGATTGGTGTGAGGTGGAATCTCAGGGTCATTGCGATTTGCATTTCTCTGATGACTAAGGATTTTGAACATTTATATCAGTGCTACTTCACCATTTACCATTCTTCAGTTATGAATTCTGTTTTGCTTGGTACTCCATCTTTTAATTGGGTTATTTAGTTTTTTGAAGGTTAATTTCTTGAGATTATTTTGTTCAATTCCTTCACTTGCTTGATTTTATTTTCCTCTATCATCCTCATGAGATGAGAGTTGAGGTCATTAACTTGCTTTACAGGCATGTTAGGGTTTCCACAGCTTCCTGTCCTGGGAAAACTGGGTTCTGATGGTGCCAAATTGCATTGGATTCTGTTGCTTATGAATTTATGCTTGCTTCTGGCTATCTGTTTCTCTCTGGTGTTAACTGGCCTTGGTGTCTGTGACTTGTCTCCTTGGAGAAGATAGAGTTCTGTTTCCTGATCTTCTAAGTGTAAAAAAAGTGTTGTCTCTCATTAGGGTGGGTCTCCTGTGCCTGTGGTTAGAGCAGGCCTGTGTTCCTGGTTTCTTTGGACCTACTTTGCCCCTGGTTATTATATCTAAGAGGCTTATCTTATCATCACGGAAATTATTATAAGCAAGTGGATCCAAGAAGCAAACAGTGATGTCATTTTAACATCAGACAAAATAGATTTCAAAGCATATCTAATTAGAAGAGATGGGGAAGGACACTACATGATCAATGAAGGGCAAATCCACCAAGGACATATTGCAATACCAATCATCTATGCATCAAACACAAGAGTGCTCATGTTCATAAAAATAAATACCAATAAGCTAAAATTGTGTCCTGGCATTCATAGACTAATATGGGGTGATATCATAGTCCTACTCTTACAAATAGACAGATCATCCGCATAAAACCAAACGGAAATGCTGGAGCTAAATGATTTCATAAACCCAAATGAACATAACAGACATTTCAAGAGTATTTCACCTATGTAAAAATACTTACAGATTTCTCAGTGTCTCATGAAACTTTCTCCAAAATTGAGCACATATCTGATCACAAAAAAAAAAAAAATCGCAACAGATAAAAGAAAATTAAAATAATATCCTGTATCCTATGTGACTGACTACCATGGATTAAAGCTAGACAGCAAAAACAAAGAAACAACAGAAATATTACAACCTAACAGAAACTGAAAAAAATCACCAATGAATTAAAAAGGTGGTCAAGAAAGAAATTAATGTTTTAATTGAATGAAAATGAAAGTGCAACATTCCCAAAGCTATAGAAAAATCAAAACAGTTCAAAGAAGCACATTCATAGACATAACTGCCTACATAAAAAATGGAACAATATATTAGCGAATTAATAATACACCAGCTATGTTAACAAAATGATCCCTAATGATGTTGTGTTACACTCATAGGTTGGTGCCTAGCTGAGAAGCTGATGAAAGCAGATACAGAGAACCATTGCCAAACATTAGGGATAGAGAAATAGCCCAGGTTGCAGTGCTCCATTGGGTCCTTTCCCTTGGAGTTTGGGAAACCCCACTGACAAAAAAGAGGAATTATGAGTCAGAGTGATCTAGGACACATGGAGCACACATCTAATAGAATCAACTAAACAGGGCTCATGAGGGGTTGCAGAGAACTGAAGTGAAGCCTACATATACCTGCCCTTGGTCCTCTGCATACATATTTTGCTTGTTGACTGTTTTAGTGGGTGTCCTTACAGTTGGGGTGGGGATGTGGTCCCTTTCCTCCTGTTGGTTTCCCTTTCTCAGCCTTGATCTCTCAGCCTAGAGTTTGTATCTAGTCTTATTGTGTCTTGTTCAGCACATTCCAGTTAATGCTCCTGGGAGACCTGCTCTTTTCCATAGGAGACATAAGGTAGTAGAGGAGCTGGAGAAGAGGAGAGATGGAAGGGGAACTTAGAAGACTGGTAGGAGAGCAAACTGTCATTGGGATGTGTTGTATAAGAGAACAATAAACAAGTTTTTTTTAAAAAGTACTTGCAAACCAAATCTAGAAACTCATAAAGAGGATTGTCCACATTGATCAAATAGGCTTCTCAGAGATGCAACAATGGTTCAATACATGTAATTTGACAAATGATATTCAACAAACAGATTTAAGAGGGAAAAAACAATTACCTCATTAGATACAGAGACACATTTGACATATTCTGCCTAAGTTTGGGTTTCCATTGCTATGAAAATACACCATGACCACTGCAATTCTTCTAAAAGAATACAGTTTTAGAGGTTTAGTCCACTATTATCCCAGTGAGAAGTATCCATACACATCAGTGCTGGAGAAAGAGCTGAGAATTCTTCATCTTGTTCCATAGGCAGAAGAAGGAGACTATCACTGGACATAGGTTGACCATATATTAGTTCAAGGCTCTGCCTCCACGGTGATATACTTCCTCTAATAGGGCTACACTTCATCCAACAAGGTCGCACCTCCTATTGCTGCCACTCCCTAATTCCAAACATTCAAACACATTATTTTATGGGGGCCAGATCTATTCAAACTACCACATAATCCAATACACCATTATAGTTAATGTTCTGGAGATGCAAGAGGTTCAAGGAACATTCCTTAACAAAATAAAGGCAACTCACTTATGCCAGAGTCATCCTCAACCTAAAGGATTGTGAGGAACTCAAAGCATTTCAACTAAAATCAAGGACAAGACAAAATTGTCCTCTCTTTTTCCATCTATTTAACAAAGTTCTTGAAGTCTTAGAAGGGGCAATAAGACAACTAAAGGAGATAAGGTGCAGCAAATTGAAATGAAGCAAGTCATGATATAGTGATATTTTACACTTAAGTGAGTACTAAAATTTCACCAGGACACCTCTACTGTTGATGAGTCCTTTCATCAAAGCAGCAGGGTACAAAATTAATGTGCAAATGAACCATCATATATAAGACCAAATATACTGAATCAGGTAGAAGTGTTGAACAGTCTTAAACTCACTGGTACAGGAATCAAATTCCTAAACAAGACATCATTAGCACAAACACTAAAATCAATAATCAATAAATGGTCCACATGAAACTGCAAAGCTTCTGCACAATAGAGTAAACACTTTTAGGACAAAGCTTTCATTGTTATTTTGTTTATATCAATATTACATCACTCCATTGATTTTCATATGTCACTTCTCTATTGATAGCATTTTAAATGCATGGTCTATTCTTCATGACTTACCTTAACTAATAACTAAGATGATTACTTTGATCTTTTGATTTATCCACTAAACAAAACCTACTAATAGTATGGAGTTCCAAAATACCTTTCTTACATGTGGAATATACTACCATTACTGTTGTTTTATTATTGAATTATTAATATCAGTTAAGAATAGATCTATATTTCCAATCTTAACTACATAAACTTCTTCAATAAAATTAATATAAACTAACTATTCTTGTATGCAGCCCAATGAGAAATATTTAGAAATGCATATGTATATACATACAATATATATATATATATATATATATATAAGCATATACACACACATAAAAATGCATGCAATAACAATTAATTAAAATATGGCATGAATTTGAAAGAGAAAAATTCATAAGGCAAGGTTTAGAAGGAGGAAAAAGGCAGGTGAAATATTATAATTATATTGTAACAAAAAATCATAATCTAAAAATGTAAGCTTAATATGGTCTCTCTCATCATTTACAAAATGTTAAAATGAGAATACTTGAATCCAAAAGGGATTTTAGCTTTTATGAACTAAATTTTATTAGCCAAATTAAGAATTGACCAAGAAAATGGGTGTCTACTATTAATTTTAAAATGTGGAGGAATTTGAAACAGTGTCTAATCCTCTGTTATTTGCAATATTTAATCACACTGAATATTCAGTTTTGTAATTAGACTATCGTGTTTTCATTTTTGAATTGAAATTATTTCTAATCACAAATATTGTGAAAACAAATTTTTGTTTACATAAATCTATGATTATATTTCCCTTATCTTATTGGCTAACATTTTATTTATTTCTTTTAAAAGTGCCTTTTCAAAGTAAGGTAACATCTTACCTTACTACAAAGTTTTCTAATACTACACCAAGGAATGCTCATGTGGGTAAAGAGGACAAGTGTACTGTAGACCCTTGGAGAACAGGAAAAAAAGAAATCCATTTTAGTTAGCATGTAATATATGACAGTTATCTGGGCAAATAGGGCATGAGTCTTAACTCAAGAGGCAGCCAGATAAAAGAGAGAGAAATGAACATAATGCTGAAAGGCTAATTCCTATCAGGGGCATCAAAAGAGACAGCAGGGATGCCTCAGAGGAGAGCTGATGCTAGAGAGCAGCTTCATATGAGTGGATGAAAACACAGAATGCATCAGTAAGAAATGGCAATGAGAGTTCCCAAGGGAAGAAATGACAAATTGTTAAGAAATGGTTCAGGTTGTTTGACCAAAATTAGTAAGTAAAATAGGGCAGGGTCTAATGAGATTAAAATGTTTTAATGACGTGTGTGTGTGTGTGTGTGTGTGTGTGTGCGTGTGTGTGTGTTTGTACGTGTGTGTGAACAAAGCTAAATATTACATTAACAGAATGCAGAGACGTAATTGCTGAGTGGACACCACAGCCTTGATATCGAAAATCTACTACATCTCAAATCTTCTCTAAGTATCACTTTGCAAGTGTAAAATGGGGCATTAGATCAATGACTTGCTTCCTTCACACAGTTTCCCGTTCAAAGAGATTTTCAGTGAATTACCTGGGACTCATGCAGCAGGATTATAAATTTTTAAAGATAAACCCGGGTGCCTGAGGTGATGGCTCAGTGGGAAAAAAAAAAAAAAAAAAAAAAAAAAAGCTTGCCTGTGCTTGAGTCCAGATCTCCAGCAATCATTTAAAACATGGACACAGCAATATGGATGCCATCTCATTCCTAGGAAGCACACATCCTTGGATCTGATGTCACTTATTGGCCAGTCAGTGGAGATGGAAAAGTGAGCTCCAGGTCAAAAGAAAGACTATGTTAGAAAAAGAGAAAGAAAACAGATGCAGAAAGAGAAAAGACATACAAGCTCATCTTCTGTGTGAAGGTTCTCACCTAAGAGTGAGCATGAATGGACAAACACACACACACACACACACACACACACACACACACACACACACAAAGAGCACACTGTCTTAGATGTCAGGATTTCCTTACTTTTAGTAACCCCCATGTAGTTCATCACTGTCATGTATTTTCTGTTTTCATGATGCACTCATCCATTGACAGACCCATTGATTATTTCCTTATCGTGGCTAGAAATTTTAATGCCCTGATTAATGCAGAAATATGGGTGCTTCTGGCACATACTGCTTTCATTTCATTCACATATACACCAAGAAGTGGAATTGCTGGATATGGAGGTAGCTCCCATTTTAGTCTTGGTATTCTCTATATGGCTGCAAAATGTACATTTAGATCATTATGTAATGTAATTATTTTTGATGCATATATGCATACACACATATATCTATCTTATTGTTAGTATATATATATATACACATATATATATACTTTAATATATTATATATACTAGTAGTAAGTTATATAGTGACTTATCCATTTTGTTGAAGAATAGTGACATCAATCAACTTCCTTATAAGAGTTCATTTTTCTCTTTCTTTTCAAAATATTCATCCCAATTTCTTGCTCATGTTTCAATGAGAACTTTGTATTTCAGTACTAAATTTTGAAATATCTTTCTATATTTTGAGAATTAATACATATCTAACATACAAATAGATTTTTTCTTATGTTATTTTTATTTTCAGTTTTGATTTTTCTGTAATACAGTAATTTATTTTTACTGCAATTCCATTTTTCAGGCTTTGCTTTGTTTCCTGTATTTATAGGTGCCAAATATCAATGTGAAGAATACTATGTCCAAAAGATTACTGAGGAGTTAATTCT